>NW_028262290.1:156238325-156850825 GCF_047370975.1 Nipponia nippon | reverse complement strand
ATATTAATTTGCAGAAACTATGAGGATTTGCTGAAACATTTTTAATGCAGGAGCTGTGTGTTAGGCATTGGTAAATGAGAACTGAATCCGTAATGGCTAGCAAAGACTCATTTCAAGAAGTACCCTCTAATGAATGCAATAAAAGAAAGCTGCTCACAGAACAATGAGATATTAATGTGGCCTAATTTATTTAGCTCCATTCCATTTGTCTAAAATGACAGACTCTTCTCATCAATGTCTTTTCAAATCACACCTTCTAATTAATTTAGCTTCTTATTAGTCTTTATTTAGAGAATTGTTCATTTTGAGACAAGCTTCCTGTGTATGTGTGGGAGGAACAGGGAGTTCAAACATTCAAATTACCTTTCTCTCTTTCATACAAAAGACTAATTCAGAGCCTAGGTGCTTCACATACAATCTGACCATCTGCAATTCTAGGCCTCTGAGAAAGAAAGTGGTTTCATTTATTGTTCAAAACAGTTCTCTTCTATATGGTGATCCAAGGAAGCAATTTAAATGCAACAAGTTTAATTAGCAAAATATTCTACTGCAGTACTAGTTTTAACACAGTAATTACTTCTGCTCTGATATTACATCTATGCTCAAAAAGGATAGCTACATCAGATTAGCAGAAAATAACGGCAGGTATTAATTTGCAAACGTCCATTACTTTCTCTGCTGCTTCACAGAGCTAAAAGACTACAAATGGGAACTACTGGCCCAGCTGTTCACTAAACACAAATAATGGCATAAAAGAAAATAAACCAACCCAGGATGCAGAAAAAGGGTATTATTAGCCTTAGCTGTTAAACACAAATACCTCATTGAAATTAGCCAACTTTTGCTTTCTTTGCCTTTCCAATCGTCCTGTCACTTAAAACTGCCAAATTAAGTTAATCCAAATTAAAAACTTACCTCTGTGTCTAATTTTGTTATTGGAAACTAGGTTTAACTTAGAAACGGCGCACACAGATCCGGTTTATGTTTCTGCCATATAATATATAAAGAAGCCTAACAGCAGATCAAAATATTCATCTCCATTTAAAAATCTGTTGCAGTTGGAAATAAGCTGAATATATAAATATCCCTCACTTGTAAGTAGATGAATAACAGGAATAAATGAGGTCTCGATTCAGAAAGGAATAGAAGAACATTTTAGTGTTTAAGAGCAAGATTGTTCAAAATGAAACATGACTTGAAATAGCCAGCTCTATTTTGGAATACCACCCTTACTGGCTACAGACAATTAGGGCAAAATCTATGTTTGTATAAACAACTAATATTCCATGATTTTTTAAAGATAATGCACATTAAAAATAATTATAATCTTATAATTATAGTCCAGAAAAGCATACACATTCAGCATGAACTAAAGTTTTTTGTATTAAGTGTCATTTAAAGATATCTCAAAAGCTAATTCGCTCACAAACTCTAAGAGACCTAAACTTTTTTCTAAAACCAGCGTTTTCCAAAACCTTTAGCCTACTGCCTTTGAATAGAACAAAACCTATTTAAATTCTAAAATTAACAATTAGCACATGAGTCTGAGCTGCATCATACAATCTATCCAAAACCACTAGGACTGCTTAGGGAGAAACTGCAAGTTATTTTGGCTTTTGTACTTGAAATATGGGCATAATAAGCTTTGAAGAGGCTGCAATCAAATAGTGCTCTGCTCTGCGAAATGCAGTACTAGGAGAGTTGAGAAGGAGCAGTATGCCCCAAGGAGCGGTTGGCAAATACCATCTCTAAAATACAGAGGGTCTTTATAGCGGGGGTTACAGTTGGACTTGAATTGTGCAAATAGTAGATTTCATAGTTCAGTTCAGTAGCTTTTTTAAAAAAGTAGGAATTTTCCCAGGTTTTTCTGTTTGTTTGGATTTGTTTGGTTGTGGGTTTTTTTGGTTTTATTTGATTGCAAGGTTTCTGTGGCAAGATTTAATACCTAAAAAATTAAATTGAGGTTGAGCATTCACTTTCAGGGTATATTTTAATTAAACCTTCTTAAAATTGCATAAATTGTGGGGAAAAAAAGGCAGGGGAGAGTGATTTTACAAAAAAAATATTTGTAAAAGTTCCCTCTCTTTTTCTTTCCAAGAAATCTATTTGGCAGATGCGGCCCAAATTCAGAAATGGCTTTGGTGATAGCACAAACCTCATTTTTACTTAAATTACAGCTAATGTTTAAAAACTGTCCAGCTTAGCCTGCTATGGACTATCCAAAACCACTGTGATCTTTACAGTGAGGAAATACTTGGGGCGTCTTTCCAGACCAGCTGCACCCAGGTCTGGCACAGGGCGACGTGGGGCTGTTGTAGTGTGTTGGTGTTCGAGCACCCTGTTGTGCACCCGTTTGTCCTCTAGCAGCCTCCAATGAGCGAATTACCCAAAGCTGTCATGAAGCAAAAAAGAAAATGGAAAAACTCCCAGATTTTACAGTAAATGTCATACGGCTAAGGGTGTTCAAAGCATGAGTGATGCTTTAATAACCGCCATCCAGGGAAAAGCCCTGTATGCCTATAGTCCTTAAGAGTGTGTTCATTCTGAACTTTGATTAAAATTGTATTTTGAGACAGAACGTAATATGCAAAAGACATCTGCTCTTTACACATGCCCAGAATGAGGGAAGGTTGAGACAACCGATCAATATACACATATGGTTGCTATTAAAGTGCTATCATTTGCTAACCATTAGCAAAAAGTAGTATCTGAAATTTCCATAGTAATATCTTTTAAGTTATACTTAGACCTGGAAACATCTGCGTTAACAGCGTGGTAATGTTGACTTTTAGACAGCTTCTACATTTGTTTCCAAAGAAGAGACTAAAACAAAAGAATAATATACAGAAGGAGACATTGAGATACTTTTTTATGTATTTGGCTATTTTGCTAATAGATTTAATAGTTGAGAAAGGACATCAGCCTAAATTTTTGTGAGCTGTTTAAAATCTTGAATTTTGACAAATATATATTACAAAGTTAGACGCTAAGATTAAAAGACACAAATTTAACCTAACCCAGGTGCCCAAAAATATCTCAAATAGTGGCAGATGAACCTCTTTTATTAGAGACAACATCCTGGAGCATGGTACACGTATTTACACTGAATACTTATCAACTTATAGTGGAAAAAATACAATTGACAGATTAAACAGTGAACAAGTCAAAACACAAGTTCTGGAAGGATGATTTTTGAGAGAGAGTTAGAAGCAAATGGAAAACTCCCATCTTAATTCATTATTATTGCCCATTTGTGATGAATTAGTGGATATTTATGCTCTCTATTACCTACTGAGGAAGGAAGCACCAGGTTACATTCATGACTGACATCTAGGTACTGAATTATATAAAAGGAGAGCATGAAAAACTATAGTCTGAAACACAGTTTTGAAAAGTGGATTGTGCCAACAGGTTCTCTTGGTAAGGTAGACAGGCATCGCATGCTTAACAGGTACTAAATAGTCTTTGGAAATGCACTGAGTGACCACCTTCACATTGAAAGCAAGACATTGCAGCTGCTGATTTATTCAATTCATTTTAAGTAGTGTTTCCTACAAAAAAAAACCCGTGTATAATAAGTTGTCCTTGGCTAGAGAAACATATCCCATCCTGGAACCACCAGGTATGGCTAATCTGACAATTGAAACTAAGAAGTACACAAGACTTGGCACAGTTTTGAATAACACCAGCAAAAAAAGAATAAGTTCTTGTTGAATATATTTTGCTACTGAGCAAAGCTATGAGGACTGGTAGAGACACTGGAGTTTGTCTGCAGGCTGATGAAAGTTTGATAGATGTAAATTAAAAGATTGTGCTCTGCAGTAATTAATTATTTAGAACTACATGCAGTGAAATTTTCACATTGTGCTGACAAGTGACCTTTGCAAAGGAGCCTTCAAGCAGATGCTTTGAAGCACCCAGTTCTTCTGCTCTTCAAACTTTCTGCAGCAGCTGGAGAGGAAGCGGCTCTCCAGACAGTGACAGTATTCGCATACATGGGTCGACCAACACTTCAGCTTCCTTACGCTAATTACCTGACAATTGACAAAAAATTATAAAGTAGAGCTTTGTATAAAATCTAAGTTTTGCCCCATATCGCAGGCAGAAAGTCCACAGACCCAGCAGTGTGTCAAATGGCATCTGCTGCCAGCACTGACTGTAACATTATGCCTTTGCATAAGTCAATCAGAGAAATTCCTCTAATGTTTCTGCAGAGTTTTCAGTGGGCAGCGTTCTTCAGCAACTTAACCTTCTGTAAGAAAAGAATTCTTTCTTCTCACTGAATATGTACATTACTTCACACTTCTTCCCCAAGCTATTTGTTTAAGGTGCTGTAAGGTCCAAGAGTCGTCCAGGACTAATGAAAAGGCCAGTGCTTGATGTCTTATAGCCCAAGGTTAGAGCCCAAGTTGCCTACTGGAAATATTAAATCATTTTCCAATGGGAAGCATAATAGTTGCATCTCAAAAGTCTCATGATACTGGACTTCAAGGTCACAGATGTTAAATGTTTTAGGAAGTATGAAGGAAATTGTTAAAGTATTTTACTCTTCTCTCCCTGCTGTTTGTCTCCAGTATGGTATTTGTTTTCAAAATCCTTTCCCCCCAAAAAAAAAGCATTATAAAAAAAACGTTACAGTTCCTTCAAGAGGACATTAAGTTACATAACAGGAGGCTTATTTCAGAAGACATAGTCCACAAACCCACATTCAACATTTACAAGAAAGCTCTTCAGCAAACAGCATATTTTTAATATTCCATTTATTAAAAAAGATTTGTTCATAATTTATAACTCTACTTTTAAATTCTCTTTAAGCGAGGTAGATATCATACAGACAGAGCAACAGTGGATTCTATAGTGTCATTTCTCATGCAATGTTTTGAAAATATTACTCAAATGCTTTCAAACAGCAAATGCTTACAAGTCTCACTGCAGCAGTTCATCAGAAAAGCTGCTGCCTGCCATCACGGTTAACTGCATTGCAAACCTGCAGCGCTCCACGGAGAATGCAGCTTTCCTAAGAGGCAATCTCCCCGTGCTAAACTTTTAAAACCTTTTTACCATTTTATTTTGCTTATCTCTGTGCAGCCTCAGTAGTCCTTGGTTATTTCCATTTCTGAGCAGTAATAGTGGCATCTAGTGGGCAGTTTCCTGCTCGGGGATGAGTCCTGGAGCACGCGCTCTTCACCTTCTAAAGTTACTGCTTGCAGATCCATTTGACTTCATCTGTAACACACAGCTATGCAGTTGCAGCCACCCTCAGTCCACCCTAGCCTTTAATGGCTGATAGGTATGTGGAAGTTTTACAGCAGTTATTTAAAATTAAGATATACAAGGCTGAGATATATAAGATATATATAAGGCTAAGATATTTGTTTCTAGAAGTAATGCATTATTAAGGCAAGCAAGCAAAGTGCGTACAGATTGTTTTAAAAAGCGTATGTGGTGGTATTCTGCTTTTACTAGTGTGTAAGACACAAAACATTATGCAATAAAAGTAAATCCTCAACTGTAAATAAAACACAAAGCATATTTTTGGTAGATTTATGTTGTAGATTTGATAGAAACACCATAAGAAGCAGAAAACAGCGATGTAAGATGTTCTAAACTTGAATTTATTTTTTTTTTTTATCCAACAAGAAAATACCATGCAGTGGATACTCTTACTAGCAGTTCAGTAAATACACTCTTCCTCCGCTACAAAACAAACTGCTGCCTGGAAGGCAAAGGTAACTTTGTAAATTCAGCTGAAAGCCAGACCACCTAACAGTCCTATAAAAGGACTCTAACAAGATTTAATGTCTTTCCTCGCCTCTTTGGACACAGGTATTTAAGAAAAAATGTGGATGGCCAGTCTGCTTTCAACCAAAAAAACCCAAAACCTAAAACCCCAGAATATTTCTGCTGATTGAAAGAATTGGATGGCATGTTAGTGATCATGAAAGTGCTCATATTAAAAGGTAAAAGTTAACATTAACAGCAGCATTAGTTAGCTGTTGTGCAAACATTGTGATAGTGCTGGGATTTGCAAAGCTCCACATCATCCCAAGGCACATCTGAGAGTGAATAGCTCCTCTGGGGTTTACAGTCCCCTTGTCTCAAGGAGTAATTCTGAGAGCAAGTTCTGGAGGACTCTCTTCTTCCTTCATCAAAAGAAGACATAACCTTCAACAGAGTGGGAATATCATTTTAGGACCAGTTTCTATACTAACCTGCTTATTTAAGTGGTGGATTATACGGTCCCAAAATATTACGCACACTTTCACTTGAGAGGTTTTTTTAAGTTACAACAGAAATATGTAAATTGCAGAGAAAGTAACTAAAAAATTATGCTCTCTCTTGAGTACAGCAAAAGGAGGGAAGGAAAGAATTGTGAAAAAGCTAGCTACAGTTTAACAAAGCAAGAAGAGAGCAGGCTTGCCATGAAAAGAAGTGCTGCCCGCTTCCAAAAAGCCCCTAAGTTAAGTTATTCAGCTAAGAGAAGGAGAGGTCCAGATTTCAATGCCTACTTTCTGCAATTCAGAGCACAGAAATGAACCTCAGTCTTAACAGGTCGTACACAGGCCTCCCAAACACAGAAATAATGGCCATGCCTTGGGAGGAAAGGGCAGGAGGGAGTTTAAGAAAAAGAAAAAGTAGAGATGAAAAGAAAGCAAGTCTTAAATTTTTGCTGCTAGGGCTAACGTTGCAGTTGAATAATGCTTGAATAACTTGGTACTTCTTAGAGAACCAAACCTGAATTTTCCACATCCTAGGTAACTATGTGGAATGAAAGCTGTGCTTTATGGCTCCATGGTAAGGACAGGAAAGGGTGACAAAGCAGTAACCAAATCAACACCTTCCCCATCCAGATGACCGCTGCAGTCCGTAAGCCACAGAAACGTTCTGCCTCTACTTTTGATCACCCAGAGACCCAGAGACCAACCCAGACTTGAGAAAACCTTTGAGGAAAAAACCAAGAAGTTCTAATTGTAATATATTAAGAGGAGTTCTCTAAGCAAAGCTACGTATTCAATATTAGCTATAATGTCTCTAAGAAAAAAGAGCTTGCAATCAAAAACATTTGAACAGCAACTCTTTTTTTTTTTTTTGTCAATGCTGGTACTAAAGAGAAAAGGGAGAAAAGACTTAAACATATAAATCCTCCTCCAAGAGGAAAAATACTTTAAATTCAAGTATAAGACAAGTAGTAGTAGGCTTACAATAAAGCTACCTCTTTTTCTTTAGCATATTTAGTCATTGGACTGCAAGATTAACATGTAAGTTTCTACTTTACCTTGCTATCTCTTTAGAGAGAAATCTGAGCCATGTACCACCCCCATCTAAAAAAAGCTATTTTTTTCCAGACGACAGAATACTGCACTATATTCTGACCACATCATTACCAGAAAGATATGAATAAACTAGAGAAGTGCAGAGAAAAAGGAAAGAAAGGAGGTAGCCACATAGATCCTAAGCATTGAACTATCTGATTCTTTATGGGAAAAGACTAAAAGTTTATGCAACCTGGTTGATTAATTATTTATGACATTATTGGGAGAAATGGACTGAAAAGACAAAAATGAACAATCTGAATCAGAACAAGTTTCAAGCAGGGAGAAACTATGCTGAAGCTGTTCAGCTCCCTCCTGGAAGAGTAATGGAGCTCCTATTGCTTGCACTGTTTAAAATTAAGCCAGAGCAATGGGGAATGATGAAACATGAACAATTCTTTCTTTTACTCAATATGCATTTATGAACAGAGGTTCCTGGAGGGACTAAGAATTTATTTATGGAAGCAATGAGATGCAAATATACTAATGCTTATTTATGCACACTAATTTTCCAAGTGTCACTGAGATGTACTTCAGTCACTTCAAGGATCCCCATTACATTTCGGTTGGTGCCAAGAACTACTTTGGTGCTGGCAATGTCTTCACTGTGTGATCAGACTGTAGCTGCTCTTGCATCTGTATTCCCAAGGCAAAAATAACTCTGCAAGGAAAAATGTTCAGCAAAATGGATTTCTGCATTAATTTTCATTTTGTATTAAAAACGAAGTAGTGAAAGTTTTAACTTGTGCTGTCTAAGTGCCAAAAGCTTACATTTTAAGAGTTAGATATTACGGGTTTGCAGGAGACAGTGTTCTCGTGAAAACATGACTAATGACCGTTCCATTCATATTCATCAGATACAGAATCTAATAGTTACAGCAAACTTGGTTTATTTCTGACCTTTGCCAAACTTGAAGCTTTCTAGATCTTTACAGGAAAATATTTATTGAGACAGCAGATTACTTTTGTAATCTGAGCTACTGAATTTATTCCTAAATGGAATTGACTTCAGACATGCATGAAATTATAGTAATAAAGATCTCCATCTTGTTCCCTAGCTGCAAAGTATTAGAAAAATTATGGAAAATTATGTTATGCCAACCTGAACAAATCAGCAGAAATTTTAAATGCATTCCCTTTATGAAGGGGAGGGGAAACCCTTATAAACTAGGGTAACTTCACAGAGTGCTGCACCCTGTGGACTGATTAAAACTGTTTGGAGCTATCTCAGCAATCCCTGCACCTTGCTTGAGTATAAAATATCAGCACACCTATAGAAGCCACGGCACATCAAGCCGCCTCTGGCAGCTTGCACACGGGCACTGGAACAGCCAAGAACCTCACCTCAGACTTTGACAGAGGGATGCTAACAGTTTCTGCTGAACAGTCTGGAGAGCATTAAAAATCTGACAGTTTTCAAGCAAACTGTGTTTTAAAATAGCTAAATATGATGTTACATACCTAGGACCACCTATGAGAAGCTGCATTCAGAAAAGTTATTTCTATCACAAAGAATTAGAGGTCTGGACGAGGCTGTGCCCCCGCCATTTGACAGAGCTTGAGCACCACCCGTAGCTTTGCTGACGGCAATAGGTGAAGGCCATGGGACATTACAGTCCTCCTTGGCTGGTTCAGGCCCCGGTGTTCAGTCTGAGACAATACCAGGGCAAAAATATTAATAAGGTTTGTGGATATAAAAGTTGGAATAAGGAGGTGATGTCATTCAGTATGCAGCATTCATGAGGTCAGTGTGGGAATACAGAGTTCTGGTGTCCAAATTTTAAAATGAATGATAAATTTTGGAAAGGACACTGAAAGAAGCAAAAGAGATTATCTACGGGCTGGAAAAAACCCTGCGGTGAAATGCCTTTTCCAGTGCAGAAGTCTTCAGAATAGAGGATGATCTTTTGTCTCTATAAGTAAGCCCTCAGACAGATGAAATGATACGGGAACAGAGATCTGGAACAGGACTGGGAGAAATTTCAGAAGTATTTAATTCTCCTCAGTTTTGTGTGTTACAGTTCATAACAACTTTTAAGATTTGCAAGTGTCTGAAATTATGGTAAGAATGAATCTGAAAAGCAAGATTTTTCTGCTTTTGCAATGGGTACAGAGACCCCTCAATGCATGTGAAATGTGCAACCCCAAATTGCTTCCTATTTTCTTCACAGAATAGATACAATTTACAGGAAATATTTAACATTTGAGCATACTTATACATTGTAATGTGCATTTTAAAATACTATATGCAATTAAAAGCCATTATTTAACTGGAGTTTAGGGGCAGAATTTAAGCTGCTCACAGCTTTAGATTCTCCTGCAATTTGAGTGGTTAAGTACAGAAGTTGTATGCTCAGCAGATATACTTCTTAAAAGAAGACAGAATAAATAAGAATAATTTTGAACAAAGTATTCATGCTACAAAAAGAGGAAATAACAGTTCATCAAAGATGCAAAATAAAAAAAACTTGAAAGCCAGGACTACAGGATGAGCAGAACAACCCACTGAAATAATGTGTTACTAATGAACACCATACTGTATCTTTCCAAATTTCTCCCTCATACTATATTGCTTATGAAGTGCCAGATTCTTGTTTGGGATGACAAAACTACACAGAAAATAGTATATCTGTTTGTTGTCTCTTCTTATACTCCAGCAGAATGCTCTTCCAGGCAGAAATCATCACTTTTTTTTTTTTAGTATGTTTTGATAGAGCTAACAAGAAGGATTGCAATCCTAAGTAAAGGAAAATACCTCTACCCAAAATCTATTATTCTGAAGCTTCTGTTGGATTATTGAAAATAACACACATTTAATTAATATTGCTGAACTTATGACACTTATTAGATGAATAACTATTCACCCAGATCTCTGCACAAAGGCTACTTTTCTTAAGAATGTCACCTCGGAATTTCACTCTTCTGCCAGTGTTTTGCCATTCCCCAGTTATTCAACCAGTCGAGCCTATATTCCCGTTCTGGCCAACAGAAAGCTTTGCAAAGACCTCTCCAAAGGCAAAAATGTAAACAGAATTGTACAATCATTAATGAAAGCAAAAGGATAAATCAGCATTTTAAAAATGTGAGAGGAAAAAGAAAATATAGTCCTGAAAAAGCCACCACCTTCTATCCCTAGCCATATTTCAGCTTTAATTTGCCAGTCAACAAAATCTTTCTCTGATGAAATGTAATTTGGGTATACTGAAACTAGAAAGATTTCCAAGCCATGTACAGATACAAACAGTTTTTGATGCATCCAGGCATTTTTGTTTAATCCACAATAGCATTTTGTCCCAAAGGCATCAACCAAAATAGTCAATTTTTATCTTTTAATCCAACTTCTGCACATCTAGTAACTGCAGTAATTCTACAGTGTATTTCATTTATTTCTTCAATGTCACTGAAAACAGGAGCCAGAGACAACTGTTAAAAATATTTGCTGCTATTTTCAGTGTTTATGAATGGACAATGTAGGAGCAGAACATCCCATTTCTCTCACATCTGGAGCAACACCCTTTCAAATAAAAATGTTCACCCTGAAGTCAAGAAAGCACCGTCCGGAAAGCAACCTGCAAATTTTAATAATTTCAAGATTTTAAAGGCTGCACCCTAAGTCTTTTGCACAAACTTCATTTGCCGCAAAGTTCATATTCTGCCTAAACCACTGACTGCTGTCATATTTGGTGCAACTTGTTATGGGTGGAAAGATAAGCAGCAGGGCAGCAAAAAGAGGAGGTTTATCTATGGCAGCTAATCTCCTCAATCAACAGCACTCAGCTCTGCTTAACAGCCGTTGCCAAGTAACGGGGACCAGCTTTTCTTATCGGCTTCATAATGTTTCATTGACTATTCAGACTAGAATAGAAAGCTGTGACACTCAGGGTTATAAGCAGCACAAAATGAAAATGGCATATTATGTGGTATGAAGAAGAGAAATCTTTTAGCCCTCACCTTATCTGGACAGTGACTGTTACTCCAAAAAAAAATCATCTATCATTTTCTGCTCTGCTTATTTTAATATCACAAAACAAACAGAAAAATATATCTACATAAACAAGATTTTTTTTTTTAACATTGTTGGCAGGTCCTCAGCAATTCATTGACATTACTGATACCTCTTATACAGAGAGACAAGAGTGGCGCAGATCCCTATTATATTACTAAAAAGCAAGCATTCGCTGCTTATTCTAAAGCTATTGCAGCAGCTTCAGTGCGTTGAGGGATGTCTTCTCACAGTAGGTGGGATATTCCTCAAACCTTGATAACCATGACCAGAATAAGACAATCTATGCAAAACTGACAACATTACATTTCTTTAACAGCATTACTACTTTTCTCTCCTGTCTTCATCTCTGCACAGATTCTGATTTTCTGTTTGAATATTGGTACTCTTCATGTACTGGATTAGGAGCAGCAAAGCCTCATTGCTCTTCTGATTACAATTCTTCTGATTATGATTTTTAGTATAATCACCTTTTCTGATTATCTGGTCACTAAAATTTAAATCTGGGGACATCCAGAATTATGATGAATTGTAACTGTCATTGTATTTGCATGTTATAATCAGCATATACAAAATTACATCATTACCCACCACACGAAAAGTGGTAAATAAGTAAGAGAATACACTTAGACACATTCACTGTGTCAGAGAACCTAACGATATACTGCCCAAATTAGAAAATAAATTTGTTTACCTTTATTCCACCCCAAAGAATGACTAACCATCCCCAAGTCACCATATCCAGAGAGCTATGATCCCTGGAAGTTTTGTCTTTGATATATTTATACTTGCCCAGAAAATGGAAGGAATATCCTGGAACAAATTTTACACTCATGGAATTCTATGCCTTTCACACAAAGTTCAGGTTTGGATTTCAGGCAAATATTTATAAGCACTTGAGGTTGCAAGTACTTATGAAGGATATCATGTTACCCAGTCTCTTTCTGCACAAACTCAATGCATTCAGATACTGTTAAGCACATGCCTAAATTTACATTCATTTCAAGTCTCCCAGAAGCTACTGGGAATATTTCCATGCTTAAAAATAACTATTTGCTTAAGCAATTGTCTCTACTGCAGCCTCAGTGTTCCATGGCTGTCTTGTTTTTCCAAAATTTTAGAAAAACCTGAAAAAAATAAAAGCAGCTGCAAAATGCTGCAAGTATCATATCATACCCATCAGGAAATTTTAAAGCTTTGCTGTAATATGGAGCCCCTAAGATGAATATCATCTACTGAAGCAGAAACACACCTTTCTTTTGTGCTGAGGTTTCCTATGCAGATGTGATTTTGAAGTACTGATTGCGCTTAGGTTGAAATGTCTTATGTGATCACGATACAGTGTGATATGGCTACAGGCTCTCTTACATTTAGAATGGGGTTGGTGAATTCATTTCACAAAGGCATAGTTGTCAGTCTTCTTTCAGTGAAAAATAACTTGAGATATTCTCCCAAAGCTCACCACATTCTCACTAGTAAACCTGCAGTTTTTTCTAGACAAAGTATTTAGATGACCTAGAGCAGGGTTATCAACTCAACTACTCATGTCTTTCCATTTTTCACCATTACTGGGAACAGGGAAATTTCAAATAAGGGAAAGTATTATTTCTAACAACAAATAAAGGCAATGTTTCTTTTCATTTCTATATGGCCTGAGTTTTAGGAAAAAGTGTTTTTAAACTTGATTCAGCCCATCAGACCTTGATGAGATTGGACAGGTAAGATAGGAGTGTAGTTGCTGCAGGTTTCCTCCAGAGCTACCAAAGGGGGGGGGGGACATGCTAAAGGTGATTTGGTTAAACTAACATCTAAATCATTAAATTGAACAGATATGTGCCTTGATATGAATAAAGTCACAAGGCTTTGATGCATGGATTAGCCATAAGAAAAGAACAAACTCTAAAAAAATCTGTGGATTCAACCTTAGCTGAGGTGCTACTATCAGTTTTCACCCAGCTTGGCTTTTCAGCTAATGAACACTAAGAGCAGGTGTTACACTTGCTTAAGTACAATAATAAAGTAAGAGGAGGTTCAAATAGAGAGGTGTTGAGTTTTGTTCTGTTGCTCAAATAAGCAAATTTATAAATTTATTACTAATTTGAATCTATTTATTTATCACTAATTGAATCTATCTATTTAAAATTATTACTATTTGAATAATTTATAGAGCATTATTTTAACCAGTGTGACAACACCAAAAAAAAGTGTTTCCAAGTATATTCCCTTCACTACACTTCCATGAAGATATATAAACTGTAGAAAAAAAATGGGAACATCAATAATTTTGGTTCTTAAGACTTGTGGTTTTTGCTCTGAGCCAGGGAGAGAGTGTTAAGATCTTAGTCATGAAGAGGTGACAAGGTTCATTAAGAGCAAATAATGGCATAGACTAAAAGAACCAGAATATATTTCACCTTTTCATCTCAGAAGCAAATGCACCCTGATATAAATGAGAGGCCTCTTCAGCCATGACCACATAGTGTGACACAGAAGCACTGCAGGCGATTGCAGGACTCAAGTTTCCCACCAAGAAGAGTGCACCAACTCTTGGGGCCACACACTGTTACGTCAGGATGTATCCATCACCTGAGGTTGCTTCTTAAAATATTAGTGCAAGAAAAATAACTAATTCTCTGGCAGTTCATCAAGAGTATCATATCTCAAAATTCCATTTAAATTTCTCTTTGAATAATGTATAATTGTCCCTTTACTCCTGTGCCATATCAGTAGTGACATTACTTTTGAACATTCACATCAGGATCCCTAAGGGCCAGACTTTCAAAGCTGAGCACGTACAATTAAGAAGCAAAAGAATAAAAATTTCAGAGAGACACAGGTATGGAGATCCACAATTTTGTGTGTGCATAAAATCAGTCATACAGACTGTGTTCATAGGCAAGCAAATACTAACTGCAAGTGCAGATACAGAAAGCATTTCCATATTACAGTGTATAACCTAGGGAAGATGGCTAGGCCAAAATTGGGACAGCGGTTACTGCTGCTGTTTTGACTTCTGTCCCATGAGGATTCTGTTCCAAAACTGTAATTTTAAAATCCCTGTCCTGTTGTTTCAGTCCATTCATGTTTTTGGTATCTGGAGTGGAAAAAAGGGGGAAGGAATTGGCTGAATAGAAGCTAAAAATGCTAAACAGACTTTGGAATAAAAATTGTGCAAAACAATATGAAAAAAATCTTACTTTATATTGAGTATAAAATCTTGTACTCAAAACCAACAGGCCTGTCAGAGAAATACAGTTTCCATACAGATCCATCATTAGGCATCACTCTAGTAGAACCATTAGGAGTGCCCTCTTTTTACCTACAGGCAAAACACTTCTGCTAAGCTGCCTCCATACATTTAAGGAATTGATTTCAACAGCACTCTGGTTTGGATTTCCTTTTTTTTTTTTTTTTTTATAAGAAGGCTTCAGAATAATTTCTACAAAACCAACATGGATCATCTTTAATTACTGCAGTGCAACCATGGCTATTTAAAAACCCAGTCTCAGCAAAGTAGATGACAAACTTTAATGAGCAGTAATGCACACATGGTATTGTAAATGGAAGGATAATGAAAGCAATTTATTTGAAAATTAAAATATGATTAAGAATGGCAGTCTGTACTAGGACCCAGATGCCAACAGAAAGCAACCAATGTGCAAGCAGACTGTCATTAATTTGGGAACCGTATGAAATTGCTTTCCTTTCTTTGACAGTTTTTAATATAAAGTATCTTAACTAATAGACAGCATGTATACACTGGAAGCCACAAGACCTATGGAGATTTTTAGAAGAAATAAAGAACACTACAGGGAAAGTCTCCAAGAAGAGACTCTCCAAGAGAGAAAGAGAGAGGAGTACATTTAGTAGATATTTCAAATTTTAGGTAGGATGAATTACACTCTGCAAAAGTGCCTCCCTACATTGATTCTGGAGGGACTGTCAGTTCTTAACTCAGACTCAGCAGAGCGCCTAAACTCTAGGTGAACCTAGGGTGTATCTCCAACAGCAGGTGCTCACACCAGCACCTAATTAGGAACGGGACACTTGGGGAAAGCCCAAAAAGCAGGTGCTCTGGAGTTAGCTAAATGCATGCAAAAGAGGTCTAGAAGCAATTTAACTACAATAGCATTCTCCCGTTAATAAGCCTTTCTGAGACTATGCAAATATGTTTAGGATCTAAACTGGTTCCATCTGTACAGTGTGGGATGCTAGTTCCAGTCTCCATCACTTCAGAGACTGCTGAACTTTGCTGCAAATCAGCATATAGCATACCGAGAAAACGTGTATTAGTATTAAGTACTAAAATAAAAATGTTGTTCTTTGGGTTTTTTTTCTAAGTGTCTGCTTATCCCAAGTTGCCATTGACACAACAGCAAACCATACTCAGCAGATTGCTATTAAGTTGTCATATATACTCATATTTAAGCATTCAAGTTTGAAAATTTCAACCTAAATAACTTGATAAGAGGCAATAGGTCAGACGTTCTTGAACTCCATGACAAATTACTAGACCATACATCTCCAAGACCTACAAATATGTCAGGATGTACAAAAAAGTCATTGAGAAAAGTTTGTCTTTTTTTAAAAAACCTGATTAAAACACAAGAGGGAGCTATGCTGAACAAAGCCAAAGGACCGCGCTGTCTTGATGGTACTAAGCCCACTTGTTTTGTTCCAGCCGCAGCAGGTCAGGTATCAGAGATTTATCAGTCTGATCTCAGAAATTAAACAGAGTCATTTGGATAGCTGTTCTCTGAGACATAAAGTTCCTGTTAAGACATATCTTCTGTTAAAAAAATCCACTTCATAAACATATTAACTTGGACTTAACACAGCATCACCAGCCGGTCAAAAGAGGTGATGATCCCACTGTATTCAGTGTTGGTGCGGCCCCACCTTGAACACTGTGTGCAGTTCTGGGGCCCACAATTTAGGAAGGATGTGAAGGTCCTTGAATGTGTCCAGAGGAGGGCAACAAGGCTGGTGAAAGGGCTGGAAGGAATGTCCCATGAGGAGCGGCTAAGGACTTTGGACTTGTCTGGTTTGGAGGAAAGGAGGCTGAGGGGCGGCCTCATTGCTCTCTGCAGCTTCCTGAGGAGGGGACGTGGAGAGGGAGGTGCTGAGCTCTTCTCCCTAGGATCCAGTGGTAGGACACGTGGGAGTGGTTGAAAGCTGTGCCAGGGGAGGTTTAGACTGGACATTAGGAAGCATTTCTTTACTAAGAGGGTGGTCAAACACTGGAACAGGCTTCCTGGGGAGGTGGTCAATGCCCCAAGCCTGTCAGTGTTTAAGAGGCATTTGGACAATGCCCTTAACATGCTTTAGTTTGGTCAGCCCTGAATTGGTCAGGCAGTTGGACTAGATGATTGTTGTAGGTCCCTTCTAACTGAAATATTCTATTCTAAGGTTCAGCTTCCAAGCAAAACAGAATACTATGCTACTATGAACAGGATTTTATTGTATATTTACTAAAATATTTGTACAGTGTTTACAAGATATGTAGACTAAGGAAAACTAAGGTAATCAATCGTTTCTTTCACCATACTTTTTTTGAATAAAGTTATATTTTATGTATGTAAATCACTTATCCTCCTATCCAGAAACACCCCAGAAAAACAAATTTCATCAATATGGCTCCCAAGAACTGGTATTTTCCACTGTATCTAAGGTCTGAGGAGAACTTCTTACTCAATACTTGGCCGCACAGTAAACACAAATCCTCCTAGCAAGGATGTACACTATTGAACACTGCAGACCTCTTCCATCCATTTTTGTCTTGGATAAGATATTACATATAATAATTTATGTATATATTACAACGGTAGAAGTAAATATCTGATTATCTAAAACAAAACTGTCAAGTTTTTAGGGGTAACAGCTGTACCTCAGCTGAGCTGAACTGGTACCTTATCACTACTAACAGCACAAGAAAGAATGAAAGCAGTTTTATCTGTAGAACTCCACACCTTAACAAAAGGCTATTCCCTGGCCAGAATACATTTTCCCCCGCACCCCTTTTTCT
Organism: Nipponia nippon; assembly: GCF_047370975.1. NCBI lineage: Eukaryota > Metazoa > Chordata > Aves > Pelecaniformes > Threskiornithidae > Nipponia > Nipponia nippon. The sequence continues at coordinate 156,833,484 of NW_028262290.1, read as the reverse complement.
TTCCCCTACTGTTGCATTGCTTTAGCTATTACTAAATTTTACAAAGATTCTTAGAATTTTCAGCTTCTAATTATTTCTTTTCTGTCAGTCAAGCCAATCACTCAACACATCTTAAAAACTGCTTTGATCTCTGTTTGAACAATGCCACATTTGAGTAGGTGACAAGGGCTAACCATCAACGAAAAAAATATAAATAGAACCAATGGCTGCTTAAAAATATATTTTAATCCTTAAGAAATCCACTGGGATATTAACAAAAGGTGGTTTTGTCTGCAAAAAGGCATTAACATAGCCATTTATAAAACTAATAGGAAAGCGAGCACTGCTCCAGTAATAATGAAAGTACACTGCAGAATAACATTATGGAAATAGGATACCAAATTGAAGAATTGACCTTGGGGCCCTGGCTTATCCTGGATGAAGATGACTTGTGAAATGAAAATTTGGCTGTAATTTGCTCTGGCTTTCTCTAAAAGGTTGAAGGCATTTCTATTCCAAATGAATAAAACGACTGTTAATTTCCTAGAATTAAGAGGGGTGTTCTTAAATATAGTTATTTAAGTGTATTCAAATACATTTTCAAGTCCTATTTTTATTCTTAGAAAAACAGAACTGGTTTTCTGTGCTTTGTATCATAGTCAATTTCTAACAGTTAATTTTTAAATCACTTCAGAGAGAGGTACCTGCTACAGCTGAAACAGTTGGATGCACTATACTTATGTATCAAGTGTTTATGCTATTTAACAGGATCCATTGGTCTGAGCATTTGATACTATAAGTGAACATGAAACACAGAACATGAGGACTTTCCTTCAAATAATCATATCACTTTCAAATAATGGTAAAAATTATAATCCGTTATACAAAAAAATAACAGCTAAAAATATGACCTTCATAGTTTTGTTTAACGTGAGACTTATTTAATAATGGCCATCAGAGCATCCATTTCAGGGAATGGGTAAATGTCATAATATGATGCTTAAAGTTAGAATTGAAATAAATCAAAACAAAGCAGAAGTCACAGATGGACCATACTACACACAAAGTCAAAAGTTTGCATACAGTACTGTCCTTGAAGGTACCAGGCATATATTAAATAGCACCAAGAGCCAAAGGAAAGGAACGTGTGCTATAAGATCCACAAGTCTTCCAGCATGTCTTTTACACCAGTAGTTTTAATTATTGGTACCATAGTAGTATCTAGAATCCTCAATAATTGTTCAAGAAATCTGTTTGAAATGCAAACATACAATAAAAAAAATCCATCCATATAGATATTTACACATAACTATATTTTATATGTGCATATACATATTATATTTTAGCATTATATATACATATAAAATAAAATAGCAATTTAATAAACTCTCCCCCAAGGAGATTACATTCATAAATGAGTATTTATGGCATTCAGGTATGGATACACATGTAAGAGCTTGGCAATACCAGCCAGAATGACAAGCAATACTAACCAGAGTCCATTTACCTGAGCATACTTTGTATGCTTCACAGAGGAGAATTTCAAGAAGGAATCTGAAGGACAGCTTTAAGTTGGCTTCTGAATGGTTACAAACAGCTTCTACCAAACATGGGGGATATAAGGGAGAAGGGCAAAGGTGTTTATTTGAAAATGAATACAAAGAAGATAAAGCCTGAGGTAACTGGTAAAACAGAAAAAGGAATTAAAACCTGTATTATTTATATGAAATAAGTCTAATACATTCTAAGCCTGTATTCAAGATGAGAAAAATTCTCAAATTACATGTCTAAACACAGACATTCTAAATTTGCTATATATTTTACCAAATTTCAAATTAAAAAAAACCATATTTTTCAAATTAGCAACCTCTTACAAAATCTTACTGTTCAGTATATTATTGATTTTCTTTTGTTTAGTAAAGTGGAATCAAGCACAAACAGTGAAAACCTTTCAGAAATCCATGATTTCTAAGAAAATATTATTCAGTAGCAGTTTACCAAACTTTTTAAAAAAATTCCTTGTTTCATTCTACAGTACATTAATATTTGATCTATTGCTTTACATCAGAGATAACATAAAGTAATACAATTTATATTTCATGTGCTCATCAAGCCACAGTCCCAGTCTAAGAGAGGGCCCAAGAGCTCCGTATGTGCTGTTGAACTAAACCATGCTACAGAACCCTGCTGGGCGCTGGCATTTAGCCTGTATCGGTAACATGTTAGAAAGGTCTTTGGCGTGGTTTTGTCCCAAATAATACTCTTCAACACTAACCACACGGATAGCTCATGATCTACAAAGTTTCAAGATGCACTTACAGGAGGCAGTGAATATCTGTCCACCTGTCGACCAGAGATGGAGCACTCTGTGCTGCTCACATGCAGGGCCAGACAGTGGGCCCTGGTCATTTTTGTAGCCTGCACAGCCATGTATTTTTAAGCACACGGCATAAACAGCAGTGGATATTGATTCTCTTACAATTTTTTTTTTTTTTTTCTCGAAACACCTATGCATCTCATAAGCGTCCGAGACTATTAACAGAAGCGCAATTTTGTGTAACGGACAGCATAGCAACTGAGTTTAAAGCCAAGTATAGGATAAGAAGAATGAAAGGAACTTCCTCTGATATATGTTGCGCATCACACAGTTCCTCTGATAAACAAACTTCATCTTCAGGACATTTCTCACTTTTTCCTTCAAAGTTCCTACCTGAAAGGCAGGCTCCACTGCCCAAAGTCTTGGAAGGATCCTTTAAGTCTGATTCTGAACCTACCCATGAGTCATTAATACATATCTGTTCTCATGCTAATACTGGCCTTTAGCTTAAATAGCTCTTTTCTCTCCCCCTGGTATTTTATCAATACATACTTACGGATATTAGCTGCATCATCAGGTATCATTTGCATATCAGGTCTCATCTCTCTGGCTTAATCTGCAAGGCTAAATAGGATGTCCTCCTCTAGTTTCCTCACTGATGAGAGACTTCATTCTCTAATCTTATTACCAGCCTTTTTTCCTGCACACACTCCAGTTTCAACTAAATCTTCTTCAATACATTTGAAAGAAAATGTCCATATGAGTATTCCAGGCAATATCTTGTTAAGGCTATATACACTGCTACTTGTTTATCTCTGCCTCCATGTGCCTAGGTAGATGCATATTAAAATTGTCCACGGTCTTTCATGGTAACATCATAGTAAAGATGCACAGTCATCCCACAGTTGAAAAATACATTCAGGCCCTTCTCCTCCTTTGCCATTTCCAATGTTCTAATAATTGAGCTTTTAGTCCTCGACTGTATGACCTTTCACTTTGTACTGTTCATATGACTCTGTATCTTTCTACTTCCCAGAGCTATGCATTCTTTTCAGTGTAATATTCCTCTTCTCTTCTTATCAACAAAGTAGCTCAGTTTTCTGTCAGCACTATTTTAATATTTGTCCTACAGTCACTAATAAAAATATAAAGTGAGATCTTTTACAAAATCAATTATTCAGAAATTCTTTTACAAAGCTCAGTCCAAGTACTTCTCTCATCAATACGACCCATTGCCATATTCTATTAAGACATTGTATTCGCTTTACAATTCCTTTCATAGTCTCTGTACTCTGAAATTTAAATAAAACTTTCACGATACAGACCAACAAAGTGCTTTACTGAAGTCCAGTTGATGCCATTGCCACCATTTCCTGTCTAGAAAGTTAGTTCTCCTTCAAAAATATAACAGGACAAAACAAAGCAAACCTTTTCAGGCCACTGGTATGATGCATCTTGGGCAGATTTTTCCTGTCTTCTTCCCATTTCACTCGGATCAGATTTACAGGTTTGCATTTGCCTGACTCACACTCTCTGCCTTTTATATACAAGCAACGCTATCTTTTCTCCACTCTCTGTTGCTGTGTTTGCAATACTTGCTGCCAGGCCCATCGTTTTGTGTGCCAGTTCTTTCAGGAAACTGTGATAGAGATTATTCAGCATCAAGTCCCTTTAATGGGTTTTACTTCAGTTCGAGTAATTTCTGTTTTTGCTAATGGTTACTCATCTTGGTTAACATCACTCGTATAAAAATCAAGACAAATTTGAACTGAGCCATAGGATTGTCTCCTTTGAAAACTTTCATCAGCATGAAAGTAGTTCTGCTGGTAAACCTGTTGCTACTTTGTTACCTGGACTATTAACTGGTGAGGGGTAATTTTATGAACTGAAGCGTTGTTTGTATGTCCCCTGTCTATTTACAAGGCCACATTTTGAATAACTGCTTCCAGACAGATATTTTAGTAACACATGATCTGAGCAGTCACAGCCATTAACTAGGCAAAAGAAGAAATAGATATAGTCTGATAATTATATTAAGTTTCTTGGCTCTTATTTAAAAATTAATCAGGAAAGCATTAAGGGAGAAGAATCAGAAGAGGTCTCATGCAATAACAACGGTGTCTCTCAACAGATTTCACAGGCTAAAAGAAAAGTTCGATGAGTAGATGCCCCTAAGAGCATTCTGTGTTTCCAACACAGGCACTCTTTCCTACTCACTCAGCCATCACCTCTCGGTCTTTTCCAAAATGCAGCAACTGAGCTGTTGGCAAGACACACAGGAACCTGCAGTTCTGCACACTCACAGGTAGGCACCTCCTTTCCAGTCCATGCACACCTACTAGTTTTTGAGGAAACCACAACAGCAAAGATTATTACAGCAGTTAGCATGATTTCTGTGCCTTTCCTATATGGTTGCACTTAACAATATTTTAATACTTTCTTTAGAAAACAGATGTAACTATTACAAAGCAAGAGAACACTTGTAGAGAGATATAAATACAGGTATTTCTCACATCAGCTTATATAATTTGCTACCAAATAATGGTATTATGTCAAAGAGTTCTTAAAGAAATGTTTCAGATTTGATTCATGCAAGTACAGAACATGCAAGCTCCTAAATAGGATTAAAATATATGAAGTCTATCTATCATGTTTCATAGTAAAGACTAGCAATAGGGTTGGGAAGAAATTTATGCACTGAAATTTGCATGTGGACTGAAAACTGTATTGTTTGTTGAACCTCAAAGTGCTCCTTTTTTTTTCTAGCAGGAAGAGAATTGTTAATGATAAAAGCATACATTCATTTGTTGCTGGCTTGCTATTTCAAAGATAACAAATACAGAAAAAATCCCAGTTTGTTAAAAATCTGAGATATAGAATATTTCCTCTCTATTTCAATTTAATAATATTTTTATTACTAAACTTAAGCTGGAACTCTAACTAAAACAAAAAAACCCATGAAAAACAGAACTAACAAAAATAAATGACACAAAAAGCTCTCAACTCTCTTCAGTGTTCAGAAAAGTGAATTAACATATTTATTGAATTACATTGGCAATGAAGACAGCAATATATTGAAATTCATTGATTTTTTCTTTCTTGACTTAAAAGCAACACAGATGCTTATTACAAAACAGCGGTTCCTCTTCTCATTTTTATCAACCCTTTTTTAACAGCCACTGACATTGACAGTTTCAAGCTTAATTGTACATTCAGCATGTACTGTTAATGACATTAGATAAATGGATCACATCAGAATGCAGTATCGTCAAAAGAGACCACGTGCCAATCTTACAAATTTAAAATCAAACAAGCTACTCTGTAGACCCTGACTCTTCAAGTTGTTTATCAACTGAGTACTAGAGAATATTTTGAATGTCATTATACATCAAAAGATGAAAGATGTGCCTACCACAGCCCATGTTCCATTTGTACAATGAAATTTAATTACATGTTATAACTATGCTGTGTTAGAACTATGGTAATTAAAGGGGTACAGTACATTGGTGTTTTATTCATTGTAAGCCCTTATTTTCAGAGGGCTTAACTCAGCCATGCAGATTTACTCCCTTATCAAAGGGAGGAGTCTGTCACAAACACAGCAATGCTTGCTGCAACTATGCTAAAACATAGTTGAAACTTATGTGCAGCATCGTTGGGAATGTTGTTAGAATGAACCTAAAACGTCTCCATTGCAATATATAAGGACTCGGAATAATAGCTGTTTAAAATATCAGTTTATGTTTACAGGAATGTTTTGTTTGTATACATCTCTAATCAGATCTCTGAGCAAAATACTCACAACCTCATGCAAAATGGCTATCTGCAAGCCCATTATTAGCACAAGTAGTGAGCCTCCCAAATAATTAAGAACCTTTTTGGAAGCATGAGATCTAGGTCCTTAAGCAGCAGGGTGTTTGGATAAAATTTTCACCTGTATAGGCAGTTGCAAATTACAATCCTCTGCATCTACATGGGCGTCCGAGCAAGACCCGGTGGCTGAGTGGAGGCAGTTTAATTGGCTGGCCGTACTCCACAGGAGCAGTGAAGACCGGCTTGGAGAGGTGCCGAATTAACACATCTCAGATTTCCCAGTCCTCACTCATTCTCTGCTTTATAAAACCAGCCCCACCCCCACAAGTCTTCCAGACACCCTAGATTACGCTCGCCATCTTCATATATGTGTGGTAGCATAGAATATCCAGATCTATCTTCCAAGATGTATACAGATACGCAGTGAAACAAGCACTGTGTTGCGTTCCCAGACAAACTCTCTGTTCGTGGTCTCATTCATTCTTGGATTTCCAGAGAAAAGGGAAAAAAAATCCATAATATCAGTTCCCCATAAACTATTCAAGATCCATGTTACCCTCATTAGCCACATTTGATATTTTACCTGTTGTTAAGGCAAGGCTATTTAAAACGTGTCAGTGACAAGTTTTCAGGGAGTTTAATCTCACTAGATTTATTGCTTCCACTCAAGCTACATAGTGTAAGGAGTACGGCATTTCTTGGGGTAGGATGTTTGGCAAGTACTTTCCCCAAACGTATATACAAAATATAGTTGCACAAAGCATCAATAAAAGTAACTTTATCCTCAATCCACTGAATGAGGCATATGATTTCCAATAAGCAGTCATCCAGTGTAGCAAAATCCTGTGACAACCAACAAAAGGGGCAATTTAAGGATGGAGCATTGCCTTGCTTCTGCAGATCTAAGACTTATTTTAAGCTTTTTTTCTGTGCGATCAAATCAGCATCAACCCAATTATGCCTAAGGTCTATCTTCTTGTTAGACGGCAGGGTCAGTCACAAATGAGCAGCCTCTTGCAATTTTCCATCGAATCAGCTCTGTAATTTGAGAGCTAATGCAGACATCTCATGAAAACAAATCATCAGACAGTGTTGATTCTCCCCCTCCTTCCCAAAATGAAGCATTCAGAGGGATTTGGGTTTCTCTTTTAAAAGCCAATTCTCGTCTCTGTGAAAGCCAATGCCATCTATAGTAAACAAAAGTCAGTAGTAATTTTTAGACCTTCATGAATATTTCAAACCTCTGTGCACCTTTTTTCCAAAAGCATTCTCACTTTGTTCAGTAAAAGACAGATTATCAAGTTTAAGTACAAAATACACTGTGTAAGTAAAGGTATTTTGCAAGAAACAAGACATTTGCATGGAACTGCAAAATGCAAATCTATAGTCATAAACTTACTTGCCGAGAGCTCAGCACTATTACAATAAACACATTCAGGGGAAAAAAACCTTCACGTTAAGTGCTCTTCATAATTCAAATACCTAAAATCTTCAGAAAAAGTTGGTTGTTTCCAACAGGGGGAGAAAGAGGCTGTGCATAATGAACTACAGACAAAACCAAACTTGAGCTTTCATTCACCCAACCTCTGCCTTCTTTCTGCCAAATGAAGCCACTGAATCTGTACATCTAAACTGCCAACAAAAACAGTAGGATAAGGAAGATCCCTAAATTATTCAAAGTGGTTTCTGGGCTTCAAAAGACTCCTTCACTTTGTTCCTTTATATATCTACAGCTATTTAAGTTTGCCTCCGGCTCTGACACAGGCAGCATTGTGCCTGTGATGTTGAAAGAGAGGAGTGATTCTGTAAGTTTGGGCAGACGCTTCTCTGGTTGGAGCCCACAAAGAACAAGACAGCCACTTTGGCAGGTCTTGGGATGCAAGGACTGTAACTCTAAAGAAGTTGTTCCCTTCCCCCTGCCTTTCTATTTCCAATTTCTCCCACCCTATAGCACTTCTGCGTATGCCAGACGGAACTTGTCAATCTCTCTGAGGATCAAAAAAGTAAGATGCTATTAACATATGCTTTTACTGCTTAATAAAGGCAGGCCTGAGGCTTCTAAAGAGGAAAAAGAAAAAGATACCAGAGTCAACATCCTGCCCTAATTCACAGGTCTACTGCTGGTAGAGCCCACAGGTGTTAGGCTGCTTTTTTTATGCTTGTCTAATGCCAGCAGCCTCATTCTTAACAACAGACAATAGGCTGACAGAGACACGGAGCTTAGGAAGGTGTAGAGATTTCTAGCACGTTGCCTCTTGGATAGAGATACCTTTTTATTCTCATATCTGCAGAAAAGACTAGAGGAAATACCCTTCTAAGTTCTGCCAGCTGCTGGCAAAAGGCTCCTGAGCGTGCAGCCTTTCATACAGACTCCCACTGAAGTCAATGGGATCACTCACATGAATGCAAAGTTGCTAAATCAGGCACTCCAGAGGAATTGAAAAGCCATCTGCTAATTAACTTAAAAATCTATTTTCATCAGATATGTGAATATACTGTATGCACTTCTCTGTGTGCTCCTAAGATTTAGATCTCAAAATGCAGAAAAAGCCTGGGACCTGAAAACTGGCAGTCAGGGTGAGGATTGGGACCTCATACCAAGAAAGGAAAATATTAAAGCAAGAGCTCATAAAAACTTTTTTCTCCAGCTAACTACTCACAATGCAATGCAACCAGTGCAGTCTAGTTTAACAAGGAGTTCGCAATTTGACCCTAAATTCATTATGTGCACAGCATTGCTGCCAAGGGGCCGGTGAAAGCAGAACAGCAGCGCTGTGGAGAATTCAGACTCCGTTGTCCTTGGAAAGGAAAGGTCTTGGAAAATTGGCTGTGACTCAAGGCCAGATCACAAGTAGAGTCAAGCAAAGGATATGGTGCCTTGCACATCAAACACACGCTTACCTCAGCTACCACCCGTACCTGAACAATTTCCATACCTACCAACAAAAAGGAAAGGGGCAACAGAAAAAGAAAATACTCCATTGCCCCCCTCGAAGATAAGCATTTTGTTTTCTTCCCGTTAGAGTCCTTTAAATCTGTTTTTCAGCAGCGGTGCAGCTCTGTCTCTGCTTCCACTAGCAGCAACATCAGTGAGCTACGACTTACAAGAAGTGAAGGTTGCTTTCTCAGATAAAAGGGATTTTCTAATGCCTGGCCTTCTGGATGTTTCTTGTGTAGTTGTTTGGCATTCAGAAACACTGACTGGTTTTTTCTGTTCCAGAAATCTCAAGAAGCAATTTTATACTTTAGCAAGGATACGGCCATGCTCCACACACTCATTGCATGCTCTCCCTGTGTCACTGTGATAGATTCAGAATCAAAATATTTATATGTAAGCCTTATAAGCAGGCTCAACCTTTCCAACACATCTGCCACAGTAATGTTCACATACAATATTTTAGGTATGTATTAATGAGATATGATATTGCCTATACAAACATACATTATGTATTGCATATATACAGAACAGCATAGCTACAAATACTACACACCTCTACCATAATGCAGGCTAACATTCAAATGACAGCAGTTTTAGAAATACCAGTCCAGCACCAGCAACTGCTATCTACATGTAAAAATGAAAACTTTTAAAATCAGCTTGGTGGGTCTGCTAAGCTGGACACTGCAGACACCAATCATCCAAAAGAGATACTGACCTATACAGATGACAGATGCCATATCTTCATGTTGTAATATTTTTAAACATAGATTTGAGGCACTTTTGAAGATTTTAATGATTCTGAGCTCCTGACTGTAGAATATATAGTAACTAAATATTTATCATTAGATTTCCAATAACTTTAAGGCCCACAATAAAAGTGAGTTTTTTAGTAACAGTTTGCAACAGTGGTTTTCTGAGCATGTGGTGTAACACATAGGTTAGCAACATTCCTTCGGGAATGAGCTTTCTGTCTGCATCCCAGAATTACTCAGTTGCAACCAAAAGAGGACAAATCACCCAAGTGAAGATGTAGCTGTGGCACAATTTCCATCATGACTCTATTCATGGGAAAGAGGGGCAGGGGGAGGAAAAAAAGCAGCAGGAGTTGATATAGCCTTTATGGCCAGGGGCTGTGCCTGCGCCTGCATTAAAAGTCATGTCTCTATTTCTAGCGCCCTGGATTAAAACAGATACCATCTGACTTGCCATTTATTTATTCACACTGAGTTTCAATCTACAGGGTGCAACAGGAACAGAGTACTGGAGGGTTATTTAACACAGAAGCTGACAAGGCTGACAGCAAAAAAAAAAAAAAAGTTTTCTTTCCTGTAACTAAACCAATAAGAAGTGTTCCTAAAATTGCCCCAATCATAGTTCCTTTTCTTGGGTATTTCTTTTCTATATCAGACATCTAACTTTTCTTCTTACGCCCTAAATCTTCTAATCAGATGCTGCTGATAAACTCCCGAATTTGTGCAAAAGCCCTTTAAAACCAACAAAACATCAAACAGATTCCCACCTGCAATTGCTGAATCAAGGCTTTCGATGAGGTGCTGACTAATTCCAAATCGGTGAGCAGCAAACCGTAACTAAGGGCTGACAATAAGGAACATTGCTACATACAGCAAGAAATGCCCGGGTCCTGCCACAAAATCCATTTACTGTACATCTCTTGTGGCAACATCTGAACCTCAGGACAAAATGTACTTTCACCGCATTGTTCTAATATTGCGAACCAGCAAGTAATTATGATCAAAATTATCTGTGGATTTTATTACACATATGTATGAGTTTTCAACATATAAAGATTCAGAATGGGAAATAATCTGTACTGACCAAATGACAAATGCGTAGGACTGAGGCCTTTTGATATATTGTTTGAAATGGGGAGAAATACTCTCATGAAAATTCAAAGTTCTCACCTAATTGAATACAGAGTAAATGATTCTTTTCTTGCATGGTCTTTATCTTCTAGGGACGTGGTGAGAATGAATGTCTAAATATAAGAAATATTCATATATGGGATCTAGAATCTACTCAGGTTATAGGGTGAGGAAATTCAAAATGACAGCAATTACATGCAATGTAAAAATATATTTCCAGTTGCTCTGGCAGTACCTTATAGAAAATTTGCAAACATATGCAATTTATAGACTGTAACAACAACTGAAAGAAAAATACCATTAATCTAGGAAAAAAACAACCCTGCCATTGTCAGAGCCACGATACAACTGTAATTCCAGCAGGTTAGGATGAAGATATAACACAAAGCAAAGCACTAATATTATTTGCTTTTTCTCAGATCCTTTTTTCTTCTCAGTGGCTTCTGCCAGTATAGTTGCAATATCAGTTATTTTCCAATCTTTTGCAAATGGAAAAGGGGAAAGGGGAAATAAAACATCTCTTATTTGCTCATGTTTGGGTTTTCAATATTTTTTCCCTTGATAGCTTCTCCTTTGAGCAATAGCAGTGTAAATTCCCCAAGGGCAGAATTCAGGTCTCAGAAATATGTACACAGCATACAAATCTTCTGTAATGCTCTTTCTAATAGTTTGTTAAACTGGGAAATGTTATATATGGAAACATATATATGCATTTCATAAGCCCAAAACCAAGTACTGATGCCATCTGCATTGAGCCATAACGAGTCCCCATCCCTGAAGGTATTTAACAGATGGGCAGATGTGGTGCTTAGGGACATGGTTTAGTGGTGGACTCGGCAGTGTTAGGTTAATGGTTGGAGTTGATAATATTAAGGTCTTTCCCAACCTAAACAATTCTATTCTATAACAATTGTTTATTACCTTTATAGAAAACGCTCACAGTTTATACAAATAACCAAGTTTGAATAGCTCTTGCCAAGATGAATACAACATTTATCAACACACAAGACTTCTCTGTGCAGTCCTCAGAAACTGCCTTCCAAATCCACACGGCAGTGTGCACAAGCTGCAACTTTGTAAAATATTTCAGAAATTCCTGGGCAGACCTGACTACAAACTTCCAGCTTTCTACAGAGCTGAAAAAAGCCTTCTTTGTACAACTATCCACCAGCCTGCCTCGAGTCTCAATTTATTCCTGGTGTCACTGAAGGGCAGTTCTGCTTCCACAACCTGTGAAGCTCGGGATCTTTTTGCCAATCAGTATAAAAGGTTGTGCTGAATTTGTGATGTGCAGTGTAAGAACGGAACATTCACCACAGTGGTCGCAAAACACCCAATAATGGAAAGAACTTCTAAGTGCCTCTGGTTATAGATTAATCTGCTAATGCACAAGAAATAACCTGTTGAGGTCATAAAATTAAACACGGCAGACTTTTTCTTAGTACATGCCAATGTTACACCATCCAGAGCGAAGCTGATTTTCTGGGCAGACTGCTATTAAATCAAGTCTGAAGGTTTGCAGTAGCAAAAGCACCCTGCCGACAAAAATTTCACCTGCATGTATTGTTCGCAATTTTCAAAATAACCTGCAACTTTTTCAGGAAGATAGCTTCCACTAGCTAAAAAGCAAACGTTAAGCAAAATGACAGCACCTGTGTTGGTACAATGCCATCTTACTTCTGAATAATATTTTAACTCTAAATGTTTTACTGTTTGAACAACCATCTCATGGCCTGTATATCTTTTTTTTTTTCCTATATACTTCTAACAAGTATTGAACCCTGCTTCTCCTTCTAGATCTCACCCCTCTAGTTCATTAGTTTAGTTTGAAGTCACAGCCTGCAGATGAGCAACATGAGCCTTTTATCAACCAAAAATTATTCCGGTATTTTCTGAGAGAGGTTTTACATAAGTTGAAACACTTTATTGAAATTATTTAATGGGTATAATTTATCACTAGCAATGAATGTTAGAATTCCCATATTCTCATCCTTTACAAGTCATTACCTACAGACAGCAAAACGTGCATGTGTCAATGCTGTTAGCTTTGCTCACCTGCAGATACAGTCCTTATGAACTACATATCTAAAAGCATTTTCTTATCCTAGAATAGAATTCATTTTCAAGGCACTCATTTAGAGGCAGAACTGACAAATTTAATGAAGCAGTTCTCTACGCAATGCTGTTGCAGAGGGATCTCTGAACACCACCAGAGAAAAAGTTCACAGCACGAATGAGGGTAACATAACTGAAACACAAAGCACAATGCCACTAACAGCAGTAAAAGTTCAAAATAGCCATTAATTCTGGTAATCTAAGCCTGGGTATATGAAAATAGCATATATACTCACAGAATAAATACTTTTTTAATGCCTTCCTGGCTCTTAGGCCTTTATATATAACCTTGGCTGACAAAACACTTTTCAATTTTATTAACGTAAGATATGCAAACTAGATACAGAGATAGACATGATGGGTGCAGAGCACTGTAATTCATCTGGTAAAAGCACAAAGTCTGCCATCAGGTACTATAAATACCAATAGGATTTTTTTTTCCTTGGTTTTTAAATCAGCCACTTTCAGACAAAACGTAGGCAGCGATTGCCAGAGCTACGGCTTAGACTGAGATGTTGCAGAAAGTGATTATGGCTATCAACACAGAGTGATCAGAATAGCATGTTCTCAGGTGTGCTTTCCAATTCAAAGAGACGCTTGAACTTTTAACGGAAATTTGGTTGAAGCACAAGACAACAAATGCTAAAATACTATGAAAGATTATACTTTTGATTAAAGATCAAAACTTCTAAATGGAAAGAAAGATTATGGCTATTTTATATTAGTTTTATGAAAATAGCCACACTGAGGGAGTTATTGGAGCCAGCCACACATACCAAAACAACATGATCAGTTGAGGAACAAAGCCCATGTTGCTCTCACAACACACTAGTCCTGAGCCACCATGCTAAAAAACCACATGACCTAAGCTGATGTGCTAAATGAAGTAGGCATCCATTATGCATTTTCTGGAGATATTATCTTCCTTTACCTCGATTTTACATACAGTGTTGTCACAGGAAAAAACTGGCCAAATCACATGGTTTAAATGAAATCAGGGTTGAAGTGGATTATAGATTTGTTAATGGTACCTAATTAACTGGCAAGCAGTAAGCTATACATTCAGGATCAATATCAGAAAAAGAACAGCTCAACCACAATACCATGTGCTTACAAAATGATAGCAAATGCTTACAATTTTCTAAACACCCTTTTACTGCTAGCCCCAAAAATTTCTGATCTCCATGGCCACGTTCACAAAGTTGCCTGCATACGCACAACCTACTCACAGGCAGTGTACGAGGATCTCCCTCTTCTGGGGCACAGGTTCCCATTTACAACCACCTCCTTTGGGAGATGTGGGGGCTCCAGCTCTATGCATACCTGTCCTGCTTTCTTCAGTTGAATAATTTGCAGGCAGTGAACAAGATCTCCCAGAGCCAGGTATGAATACCCAAGGTGGGTCTCAGCAGTGTTGGATACCCACAACCCCTGGCAGAGAGGATGCACCATCCTGGATGCAGGTTGTGATGCTGGTGGGGCAACGTCCAGCACTGGCAATCCCCATTTTGATGCTGCTCTGTTCCCATTTCTCTCTCCCCACTGTAGCAAGTTCTCATACTTCTTTTACACTTCTTTTCAAGCTACCTCTTCTTTCCCTTTTTTTTTTTTTAAGCTCCCAAAAGTCTCTGGGTAACTCCCTGGTTACCATTTAAACCAGCCGATAGTCCTGATAAGCAAACTTCGTTCTTTTTAGTTTCTGCTTCAGCACTACCAGTTTTTTGGGCAAGCATCCTCTCAGGCAGTTTTGGGTATTCCATTCATGCATGTTGTTTACTCTAAACATTCCTCTCTGTGGTTATCCAGGCCATATTACTAAGAGGAGGAGCCACGCTGACTTCCTCATAAGTGTTACCAATAGGTGATTATACATAATAAAACTATTTTTGCTGGACATTGGACAGATGTGATAAATGAGCTCAAGTTTAATGGTTGAGTTCAAGCAGATTGCAGCAATGTTTATGGCTAGACACATCATAGAATGGTTTGGGTTAGAAGGGGCCTTAAAGATCATCTGGTTCCAACCCCCTGCCATGGGCAGGGACACCTTCCACTAGACCAGGTGTCTCAAAACCCCATCCAACCTGGCCTTGAACACTGCCAGGGATGGGGCATCCACAGCTTCTCTGGGCAACCTGCTCCAGTGCCTCACGATACTCATAGTGAAGAATATAACTGTTAGCCCTCAAAACCAAGTTAGTAAGAATTAATATCACAATGACAAAGCCTTTAGAGTTAGGCAGTAGTTCATAGTAACACTGTTAAGTTATAACGCAGTATGAATTAAGCATGGATTCAGCACCCAGTGACATTTTATTCAACAACAAAAAATAAGAAAGAATGCTTGCAGTAACACTGATGTCAGAAAAACTGGCAAAACACAGATGTATAAGACAACACAGAAGGAAAACCAATGTTTTCAGTATCTAGGAACTGAGACAGTGTGTATGTGTAATAAAAATAAAGCATTCACTTGCCACAGATGACTTTCTAAGAGGATGCCCTTTGGTCCTGCAGTGTTAATATACTTTATGAATACATGCAACCTTTGGAGAAAATATTGCCTATTCTTCAGGATAAAGGACATTGCATCTGTTGTTTGTTTGTTTGTTTCCTGAAAACATCTCAGATAAGTATCAATAATAAGAAAGATGAGAACGATGATGCACATCAGTGCAAACTGATAAGTGAGCTCTTGATACATCAAAGATAGCTCAAAAAGCAATCAACAGAGCAAAGAAAGGAACCCAACATAATTACAACGCTCAGTCACAAAGTTAGTTACCGGCATTTCAAATTTTCTGTTATATGTTGTGCGCCATAAGTGTGTATAGTTCAAACTAAGAAGTTTACTAGTAAGGAAGAAATGTGGAATTTGTTTTCAAAAGTCTTGTATAACATAGAGGTCCAGGTTACGTACAAAAAGGGAGTGAACAGAGACACTGAATGAAGAGGTCTGTCAAGTGACCTGTCCAAGGATGATTCCTGACCACATCTTTTCCATTTGCTAAAGCACATTTCTCCTCTAACAACATGGTCCTCACCAGCAAGGCAGGAGCAAGCAGGCGAGGTTTCGAACCTAAGTGAAGACACACTATCAGGTCCCCTGCAGACTCTGTGCACAGCCTGCAAGGGTGTCCGAGCACCACACTCACTGAACCACCCTCTGAGGATCCTAGAGACGACTAGAAGGGATTCATCTCCTATTGGTGCTTTTAAGTGGTTCAGGCTCAGCTGATGTCTCCCCAGAGGGAACTGGTTCCCCTTCACCTGTGACCATGGCCCTACATGTATTCCGTAAGGGCACCTCTGCAAATCGATAAAGAGCCTCTCTGCTCCTGGAAATCACGTTTCCACCTCCCCCATCTTAGGAGTCTCCAGCCTCCACTCATTAAAGTGCAGCCATCCCTCTAGCCACCCCTCCTTCCCTGCAGTGTAGGGTTTGGGCTTTGCCCTGCATGGTATCTTGCAGAAATGCTGCTCATCTCCATAGGCTGTACGCTGTTTCCTACAGCTCCTTTGTGTGGTGGCTACATGGCTCAGTGTCTCAACCAGAGCACGTCTCTCACAGGGAAGGACAACATCATTGCCAGCCCCAGCCCCGGCAGAGGCACCAGGCAGTCTATACAACCCGAGACCTGGGTGGCCAAATCCTCCATCTGGAGCTCCCTTCTGATGCAACAGGGTGGCTGGTCCAGCACGTGCTGGGGAATGTGCCCTGGGGCACATCACTGTGCAGTCCAATATCATCTTTGGCATACTGCTAGGTCTATTTGCAGCCCCTTATAGGAAACCTGTCACACAAGCGGCTTTTTTAGCAGTTCAGTTCCCTGTGCACCCTCATATGTAAATACTTTAAAAAAAAAATAAAAAAAATACAATAATTCTACACTTTGGGGAGAGATTGGAATACAGTAAATGATCGTTCTCAACTCCAAAAGTTGACAATTTCAGCCTTATTCTCCCTGGTCTCCAATTTCCCAGTTGGTGAAATACCACTTTTCCCCACTGAGTAAACTCATTAATCTTGTTGAAAAATGTAAATAGTACAGTAGTGACTGACATTGGAACACTTAAGAATAAATTAATAATTATGTATTCAGCATACAGTGTGGATATGATGTGTAGTATACACAGACTGATGAAAAAAATTAATATGGAATAGGTACTATTCATTGAGCACAAAGAGACACCCTCAGATGCTTACGATGAAATAGCTGTTTAAATGTGGAGTTGCATAAGCACAGGTCTGGTCACATGAAAAAGTGCTTTTGTGGATCTGGTCCATTGATTCTCCACCTCTTTCAGGTATGAAGCCACAGGGCAGAAAACTGCAATTCTCTCTCCTACTCATGCCCAAAATAAGTCACTTCTGAATGTTAGATAATAAATATCACTTGTGACATCATCTTAAAGGGTAAGAAGCGATTCATATTTATATGAATAGACATGGAGGACAAATATGACCTATGGGAATATGCTGAATGTCTTCATGTGAAAACCAGAACTCTAACAGAAAAATTGTCTCTCTGAAAGATGTTTTCTTGCAGCCCAACTGGTATCAGCGTACACATCTGCTAACATTTCTGTTGAGTGACTAGATTTACACACCTGATCATCTTTCAAAAGGGCAAATGCCTTGGTTTCATCATCAATACACAAATACTTGAAAGCAAAAGAAAAAAAAGTATTTTTTAAATTTAAGATTATAGATCTACAAAACTGGTTTGGAAGCCAGCAATATAAAATTTCAATTTCTAAAACTCTGTTGTTTTGAAACAAAGAAATAACATTATTGTTACCTATTTAATTTAAATAGACTTTGCAGCTTCATTTATGTTGGCAAGGAAATGGATTCAGACCATGATGTATGCCTAGTAAGTAAACATCTCTGAGGAAAAAAGCAGGTCACCAGCACATAAAGTGGATTTGGGAACTGTTTAACTATGTTTCTTCTCAATATTCATTACAGCAAAGCACCCAGGGCATCTATTTGACTTTACATTGTTTATTGCAATTTTCTCTCCTGAGAATTTTAGACCTTGACAACTACAAGTTATAGTACCAGCCCTCAAACCAAACTCACTCACAAAAGAGTAGTGGTCACATACGATGTGACTGTGGGATCTGTCTTAGAGTCTAAGAATATTTAGTACTGAAATGCTTCTGGGTTTTGGTCCTGATGCTAAACAGTCACAGCAGCACAGCATACAAAAATAACTTTGACAGAGACTGGCTTTTTAGATAGTTTAATAAAGAAATTGTTCTGTTCACCCCAAACTATATCAGCAGGAAGAATCCACAGAGAAAGTGTGATCAACTTTCATGACATTGCATATGGGTATGAAACAGAACAATTTTGGAAATTCTAAATTTTGGAGTTTAAGAAGCAGAGTATTCAGCTGCATTTTTATGGTTTGTTTTGGGGTTTTTTTTGCTTTTTTTTAATGAGTTCTGTTAATTAGGAGAGCTCCCTGATGATTCAAATAATTCTCCTAAATTTAAACTGTTTTTAATGAAAGGCATGGTAGCTAGGAGAAAAGTGTCAGCATTGTAACTCAATGGAAATGAATCCAAACACTACTGAAACTCTTCCTGTATATTCTTCGTCTTGCTCAGGAAGGGCTTATTACACTGTCAGTGAATGAACCACTTCACTTTCCAATAGGCAATGTTGGGCAACTGTTAATTTCCAATTATTAAACAATTTCATAAGCTAGAAAATAAAAAAGTGCATAGCGTTTTTTTATTGCTGTTTTTGCCCAATGAGCAGTGAGGGCAATAAAAAGGAATGGGAAGACAAACAGAACAAGAAATAAAAGAGTAAGGAATGGTATGTACACACCCTGTGAGATGAATATGCACAAAAGAAATGAAATATTTCCAACCAGAAGCAGCACTTCTCATCACACCAGCTTAATGACCTTGAGAAAAGCCAGCTCAGGGAGTCATGAAAAAGACAGAAGAAACAGCTTCAGAGTTCTGAAAACTTTCCTAAAGGTAAGAAAGAAAATGAAAGTGGTAAGAGAAAAGATCTGAGCATAAGTTTTATATTTTGCCCTTGATTTTCTTTCTTGCCCTTGACTTTTATTGCTCATGAAGTTACATCTTGATCTTGACTTTTCTTTACTGATAGTAAACTGGTGTGGTACTACTGAGATTTACCCTGTATTTTCTGCAATCCTAGATATGAATGTTCACCTGAATTAATCCTCCTGCTTCCCTCTGACTATTCTTTAAATTGCTATTTGGCAAGTGTATTCAGGTTGGGAGCTTCTTAGCTGTTAACGGTTTCATGAAGCTTATGGGGTAACACGTCTGCATTTCTTCAGCCACTCACAGCAGACAACATGGTGAAGGCAACTCTATGCAGTCTGTTAGTCACAGAGTATTTGCACAGAGGGAAGACAGAGGGAATGTGGGCAAGACCGAGTAGGATATTCTCTCAAAACTAAATCTGTGTTAAGGTTCAGGATGAGAATCAGGATGCTATATCTCATTCCTCTATAGACATTAAATAAAAAGTTTGGGAAAAATCCTAGCTTTTTGAAACCAAATGCCGCTGTACAGCTGTGGACTTCCACCGTCAAGGATTTACCAATAATTTAGCATACACCTAAACAGTGTTGCTGAATATTTAATAGATTTCCATCACTTATCTTTCATCCTCCTCTATCCCAAATAAAATACTACATTTGGCATAATTTTATTCATTTCACATAATGCCATAAAAAAGTCTGCAGACAGGTGTAAAATCTAATGTGTCTACTTTCTTTCTTGCACAAATTAAACTTGGCATTTCACTAGTTGAATTCAAGTGGGGATATAGTTTCCAGTAGATTTGAAGGCATCAGTAGTGAAACAACATAGATTTTGAATCATAAATGGAATTTTTTGACTGTTGGCATTCAGACGACTTTGGCATAAAAGTGCAATATTTTACATTTAAAAAGCAGTAATTAATTCTATGCTAAGCCAAGAGCTCACTAGTGATACAGTTATCTTTCTCTATTTTCCTCAAAATACTTATGGTAAGAAAATAAGCTGGTTTCATTCAGTAGCTGCAAACGTTTTCATATAACTACATAGTGTTAGTTAAACTGATAGTAACTGACTCAACTATGGCCAGTAATTTAAGACATCTGTTATTTACAGAAACGAAGAAAAAAAACCCACTGCTCATGCCTGCCTGGGATGCTTTATTTCAAAACATGTCTAAACTTTGCAGGTAAAAATGCTAAAACCACCACTTTCTGAGGAGAGGGAAAAAAAAAAAAAGATTGAATATTCACTGTGAGTGTACATAAAATACCATTAGCAGAAGAAAAGAAATTAATTCTTGTTGGAACTTTACTAACCAACCATTCTGCCAAAGATTTGCTCTACCACCTTGCATTTTTTTTTGTACTCCTGAACAGACCACAAAGGTTGGCATGGCATAGTTGTCCTTGTTATCTCCCTCTCTCTCTCTCTCTCTGTATATACAGTTATATAAGATACTATATGCAAAATATCAACTTTAAAAGAAGCGGCTGCAGCAGAATACCAGTGACTTCATTGCCAAGATGAAGTCAAACCTAACTTGTACTAAAACTGCCTGTAACTTTTGGTCTAAGCTTCAGACATGTAGGTTTCATTAGAAAAAGATTTATAATACTTTCCTCATACCTTGTCAGTTCAATTAATTCTCTGGTTGAAAAATGGAGAACACCAGACTGTGGAACTTTAAAAATTTTTAAGATATTAAGTAATGTGACAGGTCACAAATTTGAGCTGAACTATGAGACATTCTTTCATCCCACCATGAGACCACCCTTCTGGCTATATACTTTATAAAATTATCTATTTTTATATCTATGTAATACATATATTATTTATAAAAGTATTCCTGTAGATAAAATCAAAATAAGAATATATGATGCTAAAAGCGTTCCTGAAAGAACCTATGCTAGTTTTCTTCCATTTCTTTAGCTGAACTTTAAGACTAGATAGAAGATCTGAAAGATTGACTTAGATTACCATTTAGAATGTCATAATTAAAAATTTGCAAGATGCAGTGACTGACATGAAGAACCGGCTTTCTCCATATGATACTTTTCTGTGTTTACTACTTATTTACAAAAATTTCCTGTGTAAATAGAAGAGACATACATTGGAAAAATCATTAACTCAGTTCAAAAACCAAAGGGTAACCCCTGGGCAAGACTCAGAAGATGTGGTTGGTATTTTTTTTCTAGCTTTCTCAAGTTTTGTTACTATGTCTAGAACAGAAGTTTAAAACGTTTAGCAAGATGCAAGTTCTGAGGAACTGCTTCTCTTCAGCTGGCTGAGATACTCCAGACCAGTGCTGCCATGAATTTGACACATTTCCTTTGAGCCTGCTCCGAAAGCAAAAAGCACAAGCAAAATGAGAAAACACAAAGGAGAAAGCAGGGGAGATCAAACTGTAATAATTTAGTTGAGTTTCAAAGTTCATCACTATAGTTCTTAATCTAATTCCATGATTCCCACATCCTGGCTGACTCCCTTTCCTCTTCCAATTACCAAATTCATATGTGATTTTTTAAGTAGAGCTTTCATATTAAGGCTAACCTTAGAGCTACATCCAGTTTAGTCTTAGCTTGATGAAAGCATCGACAATCCACTCCAGTTCTACACTCAACTGTCCAATATGCGAAGGCTTCCCTGAATTATTCTGAAGGTACTGGCACCAGCTACGTAACTCAGTCGGTTACTGGAAATCTTGTTTCATCTTCTTCGCTGCAATTCAAAAGTTTTCCCCACCAATTCAGTTAACTTCCACCTTAAAATGGTCTAGAAACAATCTCTGGCCAGTGTGTTTCTCTGAGCTGAATTTTAACTTGTCACCAAGAACTATGACCTTTTGCAGAAAATGGTGTTAACACAAGCATCCCTTTGAGAGGAGGCCACTCTAGGGCTGGAGACACAAGGAGCACATGGCAATAGCACACCCTCATTCCCTGTCTGAGAATGGGATGGTGTATTCTGCTAAGGATAACCCATGGTGATTTGATAGAGTGCACCTGTAGAAGAATAACGTCCTGTACAACCTGCAAGTTTTGGAGTACAACCACAAATGCCCAATGCCTGCAGTGGATTGAGAACTTCTGTGTAAGCAATGACCTATAAGTATTTGCATGAGGAGCCTGTCCCCATTTCTTGGTGACAGAATTGTGGATTAATGCAATCAGGTCATCTGCAATTTCTTACCATTATATTTTTATCTGCAACTTACCTACCTCAGATTTCTCGCTTTAGTAAAGACAGCTCTTTGCATGGCACTCTGCTGGGTAAATTTGTTCTCCCAGTTCACTGATACACACCCACGCCATTCCCAGTTACTATTCTCACTGAGCACTCATGGAAACCCAGCATCAAACCTTTCATCACCTGGTAGGATATCAAAGCAATTTGCAATATAACATTTCTGTTCACGTGCTGGGAGATACAGTGGGAATGCAGTTATTCGTAGCCTGACTATATATTGTACACTGCAACCTAATCCATTTATGTCCCATGTGAAAGCTAGTCTGCATTCCCCCAGCAAGACTAAACTTAAAATTTTAAAAATCTTTAAACTCAATTTAGAGGTTTTAGTACCTGGACAATTAACATGTTGGGGCACTCAGTGAATAAGAGTCTACGTTAATCTTGGAGTGCAGATGCAGTGATACTGTGGATCAATTAGGTTGCTTTTATTTTGAATGGAAATGTGTTTCTTTCACAGGACAGGTGTCAGTACAGCCGCAGTCTTCAATTATGCATTCTGCTTAGAAATAGGAATGTTTGGGGGGTTGTTTAGTTTCTGTTAAAAGTTGAGGCATCAACACCACCAGAAACGACCAAAATGCTATGACAAAAACGTCTGAAGCCTTTGAAACAGATCAAAAGTACAGTGATTTGTTTGATCTAATTTGCTTTAAAAGTGAATATTGAAATATTTAACATGTTTAGTTCCCACATAAGAAGATTACTGTGCAATTCCCCTCTTCCCCCCAACCCTGAAATCTCTCTTTGATACCTTCTTCAGCTTTTTTTCCTGTAAAAAGCTTCCTTCTAGATCTAAATATGGTAATCGACAGGAAGAAACAAAATTACAATTGTGGAGCAATATTCCATTCTGCAGTGAGCTGAATTCACTTAACCTCATGATCAAAATGTACAATATGTCTCACTATTTGCTCTCATGTTTGTAGGAAATTAATATTCTGGCAAGGTGCACTCAGTGTGAGACTGAATTCACAAATGATATTATCAACAATAAAATAAATAAATCATGTTTCATACTAAGACATCATGGCTTTTTTTAGATGAAAATTATCCTTGAAAACAGACATAAAACATAATCAAATAGACCAAGAAAAGAATGAAAGAAAAATCTCAGAAGGGTTTAAGTAGTTGAGATAAAAGACATAAAACAACTTTGGATGTTGGGGAAAAAAACACACTTGAATAAGAATAGAGAAATATTGAACAGGAGCAATATTTTTGTGCTTCAGAGTCCACTTTTCTTCCTTTCAGTGATCCCTAGTGAAACCAGTAAGAATTTATACAAATATACACTGGAAGAGCAACATCAAAATATGCAATAAATGTAATAGGAGAAACCCAAAGATTGCAACTATGTTCACTATGTGATAAGTTATTTCATACCTTCTTATTATATCTAGACACAAAGGATTATAACATTTTTTACTGGTATTTTATAAAATTCCTTCAACATTAAAGCAAGAATTACAGAGGAGAACATAGAATCAATTTTTCTTACCAATAGTTTAATAGTAGGTAAATATTTTCATAAACCACCAAAGAGGTCATATCATTCAGCATAAGTAATAGTGTATATTGGAGTACTAGATTCTTTAAAAACTGTTCTCACAGCATAAGTCTGCCTTCCATATTTGTATCTCAGTCATGGAATGTGCAGCCACAGTGAGTTTCCATTTTACTGTCTAAAACTTTAGTTTATAAAATTCTTCTCAGATAACCTTACAAAAAATTATTTGGGAAAAAAAATATTCCATTTGACAAACTACTGCTTTCCTAATTGATAAATGCAGAATTCCTAAGCTGAACCACAAAGTCAGGGCAAGACTTATTTCTTCATCACTTCCACTTTGTGCTTTACTTTCCCATCATTCATCAATTCTTTACTGCAAACACTGTGTAATTCTACTTGCAGTGCCTAATATAAAAAAAATCAGCACCCACATCTCAGACGCTGCCGTGTTAAGGCATTGTCACACTCTTTTCTTAATGGCCGTATCTGCCCTCCTCACATAAAATCCAAGTTCATTCTTTATACAAGACCAACTTTTGCAGGGATGCCACTACCCTGTGCACATGTGAAATGAGATACTTTTTACAAGGTTCACAAAAGACTCCCGGTTCTCCTAGCACTGGGACCAGCAGCAGTGTCATTTCCACACTGGTGAGCGAAGGTGACTGGACCGGCCCAGTGCAATCAGCATCACTGCAGAAGTCACAAGTTTTATGATACTGTCCATGAAGTGGATTTAGAGCTTGACAAAGGTACGGAAAAGTATTACCTTTCCCTGCCCTTCTGAAATCATGTTGTTGGTGTTAGTCTCAATTATCTGAGTGGCAATCGTTGGACAGCTTGGTGGGAAGCTAAGCACCCACAAACCTGGACAGTGCCCAGCACTCAGGCTGGTGCCATGCCTGTGCTGTTTGCTGCATGGGAAGTTTTCAGCCTTAGGGCATAACAGCTTTCCAGGACCAAATGTCTCACTTTGCCCAATTACAGCTTTAGAAATTCACAAGGTAGATATCTGGGGATTACTTGGGTCATCACATCTTTCAGGGCACTTCATTTCACATGCTTTGGGACTAGTTTTAAATATTTTAGACACTTGTATTAGCAACAGAGGGAAAAAAATTACAAAACCAAAACTGAAACCAAATCAGCCTTGACAATGTTGAAAAAGAAGCACAAATTAATCCCATAATCAATAGGCACTTAAGCAGACATCTTCTACAAGTCTGTGCCACAAAGTTATGGAGAATAGGAGGACTCCAGAGGACTAAAAACTGAAAACAATGATTAAAGACAGGCTGCACTGAGACTAGGTCATCAGCAATACTTTTCAAACTGGCACGAGAAAAATTAATGGGAGTTTCTTAATTGGCTAAACCACATCTGTCTAACATTTTGACAGAATTAAAGAAAAGTCTTTTGCTGCCACTGAGGCATGTTAATACAAATATGATAACTTGTGTGATGATACACCAGTCGTTTTTGTAAATATTTCTATGAGAAATAACATTTTCATAAGTCTAAAACTAAGATCTTGAATGACACAGCTCTTTTCTGGGTGAATTATAAGCAGGTGGCTCCACTGATTTCCATAGGATGCTCCTAGTGAGCAAGGATGACAGCATAGTACCCCACAGATATACACACAATACCCTTGCAAATGATAAACAAAAACAACAACAAAAAAGTTAGTTCTTTCTGGACCCCCCCATTTATGCATATTTACCCAGTTCGATGCAACCCCATGTCAGAGCTAGCCAAAGCAGCACATTTATACAGCACCATGCAGGGATATTAGCTGAGGTCTCAGAGAGAATATAACCTCGTTAGAGCAACATCGTGCATGGGCTAATTAGGCCTGCCTCTCAAGCAAGGCTAATTATTCCCAGTACAACACCATACTGATATCGCTCTGCTGCTTCTGGGTTCTGGAGCTAGATTATTCAGCATTAGTTCAGGGATCTCTGCCTCACGCTGTACTCAAAATTGTAAATAAAATCATGAGAAATGGAAGTATTATTCTGAGATAGTGGCATGATGCACTGCGCTGTCTGGCTTCATCCATCAAGGACATCAAAATGAAGGATTAACATGTCTATGCACTGAGATCATCTCTTAAACGGGAAATTCCACAACTAGACCAACAGTTGTGCTAAAGAGAAAAGTTGGACTGAGAGGAACAAATATCGCAGGACTGGAGTCCAGGGTGGCTACAACTATCTCACTAGGCACACGCCACACTCGGTAGGCCCTAAGAACGAAAAAAAGGTAAGTAAAGGCTAGAGAGAAGGCCAAGACTTCTGCTGTTTTTCTTAAAGACCAGCTTTGAGTAAAAACCAGTGCAAAACAAAAGGCTTCTTACTCTGTTGGGAAGGCAGGTCTCAAACTGTTAAATGTAAATCAGAGTTCCTGGAGCGTGATGGAGTATTGGCCATAGTTAACTGAGAAACCTCGGGATGTCTTACAGCAAGTTTTAAGGCTTAGGAGAGCTTGTCTTTGTTGTTTCAGATGCAAAAGCTGATAGCAAATCCATGTCAGCGAGAGGCCTTACAGAGCACAAACTAGAAACTACAAGTGAGCTGGGACTGAAGCCAGCTGCCCTGGAAACATGTGAGGTCCCAACTCTGGGTGCAGTTGCAGATGAGATTTCTGCACCAGCTGGATTCAACTAGGCAATAGAGTGATCTGCATCAGATAGGGGATAAGGAACCGTTTGCCATTCAGTATAAAAGGAAAACCAGTGCTTTTACATAAAATATACATAGAGGACTCAACAAAATTGTAGTGCGTGACGCAGCCAGGAAGCTTTGTATTTATTCAGTGGAGAAGTTTTCTTTGTATCTTTAATTCAGCTATCTTTTATGAAAAAAAATCTTTGAAATAAAAAGGCAAGGTGAGGTCTCCCGCATCACCACAGAACTGAATGCATCTTATTTCGACACGTCTCTAACAAGCAGCCTAACGTACAAGAATGAAGACTTAATAAACTCTGCTAGGACTTGAGCCCTGTGCTGCTGACGCACACTTCTGTAATAAGACTGAATTGCCAAGAGCCTTCCATTAAGGACAGTGTTTTTGTCCAGTTCTTGTTGTGATGCCAGGTGACAATAAATCTAGTTTTCAAAAGAAACTCTAATAGGAAATGCGAAATAACAGAAATGTGAACTAACATTTAAGCCATTAGCATACTGTATCCACTTTTTTTTCTAAGTTGCAGTGGTTACCAGTATAAACATTTGAAAGTTCAAATAATAGCTTCTAATTAAAAAGAAGGGGAAAAAAAAAAAAAAAGGAACAGAGCCGTGATGACAGCTTCTTCCCTAGAATTCCAATAGAATTAAACAACCAGTTTTGATGAGGGGAGCACAGGGACAAGGCAGAAAGCCATCATCAATTTAAAGACAATTTACCTTTGTGGTTACTAGGTGGTAAATGAACACCTCTTCTGTAATAGCATAAGCAAAGCGTTCTCTCAGGGTTTTACTTAATACCTACACTGTACAAAAGATACTGGTCCAAAATTTGAAATCCTGGGCAACATGGTAATAAAATAAGTCATGAGAATATCGGGATTAATTTGGTCCCACTCCTTCCTGCTTCTCAACCTGTCCTTTGTAAATCTTTTTTTTTTTTTGAAACCATGAATGGAAGAACATTCAGAGCATTGCCCACATCTTTTCTCATTGCACAGTTTAGAAGCCCTACCAATGCCCAAAACACAGCATTTTAACTCCAGCAGAAGAGCGGTAAATGCCATTAAGTCCACTAGGTATTGGACAACTACGGATTTGCACACACAGGCATAAAAGTCATAAAGAGCATAAAAACTTAGACAATAGGAAATACTGATTTAGGGAACAGAAAGAGGAGAAATTTTCCTCAAAGCTAATTAATTCATAAAGAAAATTTTAAAATCCCAGTCTGTAGAAAAGAGAAATACTGATAGTAACTGAACATTTCATCTTTAACATGCATATTTGTTTTCCACTCAATTTTCAGAAATATTGATATCTATTCTGCACAAGCTGACAAAATAAAAGGTTTTAGTAACACAAAGCTTATCCCATCCAACCTCTGCACTTGTATACCGTTTAACATGCTAGTGCCTGATTGTTTCTGATAAAAAGATATACTATATCTTGCTAAAGCTGGTGATGTGCCAAGTACTCAGTGACGCAGTGACAAATAGCCTTCCTGATTCCTGACAAAATACTCCCTCTGCTGTACAATATACACTGTTACATAAAGCCCAATGCATAGATATGTATTTTAACTACGAAAAGGTCATGGGTTTCATAAACCAGACAATTCACTCTTTCAGATTTTTTTCTGAATGACCTTGCTGAAAATAGAAATATAATTTGTATCCACCAAAGATAAAGTTACTTGTGACTTACTTCAAACAAGCAGGATGAATATACTAAGGTATAAACCTATATAGGTGCCCAGGACTCAAAGACTATAACACTCCTAAATGATTTAGTTCAATTTACAGTGAATGCTGGAAAATAAAGTCTCAAATGCCCAGTTAAGACATAGACAGAAATGTCAAAATACAAATATCTAAATATCTAAATCTAAGGAATACAGAATGAAGGAATGAATTCAGCCATACTTTTGTTTTGTTTGTGTTTTACTGCTTCTATCATATACCCAGAATTTGCTTCATTCAAAATTTCTCTATAATTTCATCGTTCCTCTATAGTAAATAGTAAGGTGTTTAACAAGACTGAAAAGCTTAATATTTCTGATAGGCTGGAAAAATATTTCCACATAAATTTTCCATTTAGAAATTATGTAATCCAAACTACATAAAAAGACTTGGAAAACCAAAGGCATTCAGGAGACTACATCTGGAACAAACTGAAAGAGTTGTGCCAAGTACACCTGAATGAAGACCTGTCCATCCCATGTAAAACCAGACCAACCTGCAGTACATGAACTCCTGGAGCGGCATCCGTGTGCCATCCACGTGCCATATATGTCACAGAGTCTCTGTGCCAAAGAACGTGGAATGACCTCTCCCAGTTTCCATCATAAATCTGGTTTAATATTTAGCATGCACAACCTCTCCCTCTCCCCCAGAAAGCTGAACACTTCGCCTAGAAGAGCACCAAAGTACATGCATAGCCACAGAATAAAACACTATTATCCATAAACAGAGGTATAATTTTCAGCTTCTAAATAAGTTAAAATTAGTTTTTAAGGATGAAGATTAGATTTTTTTGTATTCAGATAGTTCATTAATCTACTTCAATTCATATTAGTAGTGCCTGACACAAACACTTTCTCCCTGCCCCAGGCTCTTCCACTCATACAATTTCCACTCATAAAAATGTGTTTAGGAAAACAGTAACTGAGGAACAAAATCATCTGCATCTCATGTTTTCATTATATAGGTTTTGGGTTTATTCTACAGAGGTGTTAAGAAATTTAAGTTCTAATTTAAGGTGTATTGCCATTATGCACTAAATTTCATTAAAAATTCAAATTTTATCTAGCTGTCATGAAGTTCATTTACAGAAATTAGCCATTCCAGGGTAGAAAGATGAAAACACTGTAATAACAATAATGCTGGCTTATCTGGGAATACAAAACCAAAGAGAATTTCTTTCCAGAAATTCCATTAAAATTATTCTTTTTACAGTAGAAGCTAAAGACGAATTACTTCTGAGTGTATTTAGTAGTAACGGGGTTTTTTTTAACATTAATACTTGATATAACTCCTTTTTACCTCAGAAACATATAAAAATATATAATTATCCGAAGAACAGTATTCAGAAGAAAATGCGCTTGCATTTTTCTCATAGGAAGCACAATAAACATCATTGTTTGCTTACTAACAAACAACAATTGCAGCTAGCTGCAGTGTATGCTAAATTGCATATATGGGGGAAAAAAATCCATATTGTTGATATCACGCCTTTGAGTACACGGGCCATATGGATATACACCAGGAAAAACAACAACTCCATTCAAAACAAGAATCAGGGCATGATTTATTACAGCCCCAGCATCACACTATAGTTCATGTTTAAGCAAAGCTTGACAAGATCAGCCCTTTGCAGTATATCAATGCTGCCACAGGATGGCAGAAAGAACACCTGATAACTTCACTGGCTTTGCAAACACCCAAGATGCTGGTGAAAGCCTGTAACCAGCTGCCTCCTCTGCTGCCCGCGTTCTGTCGCATTTGCAGAACAAGCGCCAGTTATATTCAGGGTGTCACTGGCAGAAGTTTACACAACATTGTTAAAAGCCTTAAACGCTATAAAAAATATGAGTAGTTTTAGCACTACTCATTTCCACATTATGATCTTTAAAGAGCTACAAAAAATAGTTGTAGTTTACGCCTTGTTGGAAAAAAAAGAATCAGCTGAATTTTTAAACCTTACTATCAGACAGTTCGTGGCAGGTGGGACATCCCCTTGTGCCAGTCTTATGGCAAAATTACCATGTGATGCGCGTCCAAGCAAGCGATCCCACAGATGGAAAGCTCTGTCAGACAAATCTTCAGGCCTCCTGTTCGAGGAACGTGTTGTCTGTACACAACGCAAAGGAAAAGCGGGATACAACTGAGATGAACCAGCAGCGCACTCACATCAAAGAGCGCTTCTTGCCCTCAGGCAGAAAGGCATCTCAGGAGGCATTTTATTTTTCCTTTTCAAGCTGTTTACTACCACTAACAGGTGTTCAAGAGATACAGAGTAACTTGCAGACAGTCACTTGATAAATGATTGAACTAAGGTAACGTATGCCCTAACAGAAGAGCTTGCTTACGTGGGACATTGGCCTTCTTTGGTCCCACAGCCTTGCACGTGGATGTTATTCCTGCAGTCACAGGATTAGCAACAGCCTGGGAATGAGCAGAAATGGCTGCTCATCAGTTTAGCCAGCTCTTTACTTATAGCACACTTCTGCTTATTTACAGCACTGTGATGGGGAGACTCAAGGATGCTGCAGTTTATGTCTCCATCCCTCCCCTTTTGCTCCTGCCAGAGCAACCTGATGTTCCACAGAGGGGAAATTTGGGAAGGAAGTCTGTGGGAAACTTCTGAACTTCAAGAAACGTAATCACAGCTTTGTTTCTTTAACCAAAGATTACTGGATTGTACTTAAATCTTTATGGTGTAGCAAACTGAGGAGAGAAAGTATTAATCACAGACCCTATGGGAGATTTTAGACACATTTTTCCCCTAGGAAAGGAATATTACAAGATATCATGCTTTTGATCCTCACTGAAATCATGAAGTCTACTCTTTTCATTAGGCTGGGTAATTTTAGCATGTCTGTTGAAACAACAGTTGAGAGACACCTCTCTTTCCTGCTGCATCAACCAATAGCCTGAATTAGGTTCAATGTCTACGTTTTTCCCTTGTTCTCTACCTATGAAACTGAAGACTTTTCACATTAAAATTGCTATATCTCTTTCCTGCTGAAAGAAAAAAGATGAAATAACTGATATTCCAGACAAGATCTCTTTGCTTTGACTGAGAAAAAAAAAGCTACTCATGAAAGAAAGAACTTATATTAGTTTCAGAATAATGATAAGAACAAGAATAGCTTTTTTTCTAGGTTTTGGACAAGGGTAAGGATTCAGTGAGTTCAGTCAGTTGAACAATTCTTGTATTTTAGCTAATCCAAAGAACAGAAAGTGCTGTTTCTGCTACTGAACTTCAGAAAAATGTTAACCATACCGCTGGCCCGGTCCTTTTTGCAGTATTTGCAATGTAACATACTTCCAGTCATTTAGTGACAGACTTGCTAGATTTGTTCAGCTAGTAGTAAGAATCTTTTTCCCAGCAGAAAATCCATTTCTGGATTTATCCAAATGGAATTAATGGAAGTCAATAGCCTCTAGGGCAGCTTCTGTTTTTCTAGACTACTACTCCTTTCCTCTTGTTTCTTCCTTGGGAAGCACCACGCACTGCTCTCTGCTTTAATAAGGCACCGGCTTAACCAATTTGAAGCAGCCCAACAGCAGTCTTAAATTAATTACAATGTCATCCATCCCTTCCCCTGACATCTGAAGATGACACCTTGTGGCAGCTTCTCCTTTAGCATTGTCTTTAAGAGTGATACATGATTGCATTTTTCTTCCGTCCGCTAGGACTGCCAGCACAACAGCAAGCCTGGGGACTTCTTGTTGTCGCTGGTACTTTTGATTATAACAGATTTGCACCTTTAACGCATACAGCAATAGTTGATGGTGTGGTAGGAAAGTACTAGATTTCAATCTGTTCTGTGTTTCTATCTACAATTGCATCTTCGTTTTACACAGCACTGACAAGCTACTGATTTTTCAGCATTGAGAGTCCTAGTTTTCTTATCTAACTAGGCTTGGAAGTTGCTACGTTTGGATAAACAAACCCACCCTGGATGTCAGCTGGCCCTTTGGGATCTGCAGCTACACAGGAACAGGCAGACCTTCGATGGTAGAGTCATGTCTAGAACACAAACCACGCAGGATGTTCATTCCCTGATTATTTTTTTGTTAATAAATGATAGTGCATTTTACTTTCTCAAAAAACTCTGTTTTGCTTCGCTGGATTATGGATGTACACAAATTGGCACTGTGAAGTGTTTTCTCCTTCTTTCCTTCAGTGAACCTTAGCAATTGCACAGATTACCCTATAAAAGCAACTGTGGACTTTATGTACCAGCCCTAGAAACAGTATCTTTTCTAACTGCTTTTTAGTTACATTTTATTCATTATTCAGTGATCAGTTTAAATTTGCATTCCAGCAGCTCCCATGCTTCCTAATGGTTTCACAATTGAAATGCCTTGCTTTTCTGTTACCTGCCGTTGATTGCTTCAAGCAAGTTTAATTTATTTAATGATTGAGAATACAGACCATAATATTAAATATGTTTTCATGTTCAGTCCAGTGTAAATTTGTGCTAAAAATAAACATGAAAGTCTTTATATAATAAGCAAAGCATCATAAGAGTACATCACACACTGGAGCAGCTATGTTAAAATAACAGCATCGTAAGCACGGATGAATCAAGAACAATTGTAACACCTCTTCACTGAGTGTATCACATACACTTTCTTTTTTCCTCATACATGAATCAAAAACAATTTAGAGTCCTTACATCTTAACAAGCGGGGAAAAATATCACTTTGAAGTGAATTTCCAAATATCACTTTGAATTTCATTTCAGAAAGATAGGCAGTAGATATTTCAGCACAGTTTTACTTAACTCCCTCTGTAAAGAGATTAGGAAAATATACTACTAGTATAAAGAAGTACAATGCCAATCAATTCTGATGATGTCTGCAAAAAAACCAAAACCTTCCTGTTCACATAAACTTTCAAAAGTCCAGCTCCAGCTTTCATTTTTGTGTATGAGACGCTGAATACTCCCTTAAACGTTTTCCCTGATGTTAAATTTGTTCTGAGTGTAACTCATTTCATGCTATAAATTAAAGAGTGCTTGTCACCTTTACCACTAAATGGCAGAAGATACAAATCTAATGTATTCCTACATTTGGGGCCTCATTGTGGGTCCATCCTGACCCCCAAAGCTCTGAAACATCCTAATTTGAAAATCTACTAGTAAACATGAGGTAACCTTTGCATTTGCTCATTCAACTTTTCACACAAAAAAGTACTGCAGAAGACAAAATTAACCTAAAACTAAAAGCATGTCTAAAACAATAAAATGGAATAAAATAGAAGAACCTTAGTGAAATTTGAATCTGCATTTCATTTTTTACTTTTAATTTAAACATTTTTGAAGATAATTGCATGGAGCAAATTGGAAGAGGTTGCCCAAAACTGTGTTTTTTAATATCAAATCCTCCATACCTCACTCTTAACTCCAAATAATAATTTTACAAGAAAAATCTTACTAGCAATCTCATGTAAAACCTACAAGAAAATGGTCTTTCAGTATCAAATCCAACAGTCTGCTCCAAAGCTCTTCATATCAGTTGTCTTCTCAAGAACCAGCAATGGGTTTCAGAGTAAATATCCTTCAAAGATTATTAGGATCACATTGCTTTAAGACAAAAGAATGACTGTATGTGAGTATATCTGGCTATCTACACTTTAGGGTAAATACTGCAGCATTTATCCACACTGTGTTCACAATTTAAAAGTCATTTTCATAATTACAGTGGCAAGTGAGAGAGAGAATGGTAATGGAAATTTTGACTTCAGAACACAAGATGGCAGCCTCCAAAAGGGAATAGGAAGCTGTCCCAAATCACTTCCAACAGTTACGGATCTTTTCATAGTGGCATTAGGTCTTGGACTGCAAGAGTCCAAACTTTACCATCCTTTTCATATGGATTAATCACTGAAATCACGACTAAAAGCCAAAAAGTAAATATGAAGCTAAGATGTATTTCATTAAGAGAAAATCACATTAAAAGTAGCTTATGGGAAATATTTTGCATATTTCCATCTATCACTTCTCAACAGGCTTTACTTCCAAAGGCAAAAATGCAGATTACTATTCCACAACCAAAATTTACAAGTAAAACTTACTCATCCATATATGTCAGATCATCTAAGAACTATCCACATCTTTACCATGCAAAAATGAATTAAATAAATGCTTCCTCCCATAAACAGACAAATTTTATACATGTAAGGCTATATTGCAATTTACGGGGGAGCAGCTAAGAGCCAGATTTCAGTTACAAAGCTGGATCATACAAATCCCCATTAAACTTCACTGACATTGCTGGTTACCTGAGTCTATGCTAAAGGCCTAGCACAGTTTACTTTCCTCCTTAAATAATATGCAAACTGTCTGCATGCAAATAGAAACATAACTCCATGGATGGGCTTCATCTTCTGTAACTTCTACCTACAAAAGTCAGACAAGATCTTCCAGACTGTTATGTAGCAGAGAAAAAGATTAAGCTACAGATGTCATAAGGAAACTTGGAAAGAGAACCTAAAAAGCTATTTTTTTGACATTGCTTTAATCTCCATCCAGCTTATTTACACAGTAATGACTCAATCATAGGTTGTATACATGATCTGACAACAAAATACAAGTAACTACTCCATTCAATGCAGTTCCATTTGCATTCACATCACAGTAATAATATTAACTTAATTATGTATTAATAAGTCATAATATCTTTAAAATGTGTGACTAAGTCAAAACAAAATTATATTTAAAAATCCCCTCAGTTGTTTTTCTTCTTTTTAAGCAAAACATATTCTAAAACTAACAACCCAATACACCACAAAATTTATTACCCTAATGGCTAGTTAATAAAAAATAGACACTTTCCACATCAAAGACAAGTCATACTTTCTCCTTCTTTTGTAATCAAAGCTTTTACTTTCCTTTCTTCCCAGATGCAAAGTCCTTTCCTTCAACATTAACCACTAAACTCCTTGTCTGAAGGCAGCTATTGCCATCCACTGCCTGGAGGAGAAACCTAGAGTTGTTTAGACTAAATACCTAAACCTCCAAGTTGCTAAATTTAGTCAAAATTAATCCCATATTCAAAGCAGGAGCATACAACTGTGGTGACAATAGTGAATAAAAATATCAGTGACCAGAAATTTAGATTTACAGTACTTGAGACATCAGTTCAGAATGGACAAGAAAGACACTGCAACAACAGGCATCCTACAAGAACCATTTTGTCTGGAAGGTTTCTATACCATCCCAATACTTCCCCACAAGCCACATGATACCTCAGAGGATTTGCAATATAAAAGACCAAAGCGACAAAAAACTTTCATGTCTCATAAAGTTTAAAGACAATTTAAAGCTTAAGGCTGGTATACAAGACAAGTGTGTAGGCAGGCAAAATCCTTTGCAAGAGCAAGGCCTGAAGGATGCTGCAATGAGAATCGTAACTAATATAACAGATGGCAGAGCGCAGCATACCCTTGTATTCTGGCACATTTCAGTTACTGCCTATCATTTGGTTGCACCTGTGTCTTTCTCTACTCAAAGATTAAAGTCCTGGGAAACTGAACATATTTTGCTTCCATTTTTTGTCTCTTCCACACAGTTTCTCTGGCTCTCGATTCTCTGAGGTCTGCACCCAGGCAAGCTGGCATCACAGGAAAAATGGGATGTACGTTCAGATCTTGGGAGATCAGACAGCCCATCACCCACCTCCAGGCAGAAGCAAAAATCCCTAAACCATTCCTATAGGCTATATCTCACTGGGAATCTATTTCCATACTCATTGTCTGTAGCATTTGGACATTTTTCCTCATGCTATCTCTTGATATCCCATGGTGCAGTTTAAACTGCAAGGTTTTGTTCTTAGTAAAGGGAGACCTTTTCTCTTCCCTCTCAGGCTTTTCTTTTTCAGAACACCAATTCTTTCACCTGTCTTTCCTCAGATCACTCTGAACAGACCCCTTCCAGCACCAAAACTGGCCATTTCTCCAGAATAAGCCTCACAAAAGTGCTGACCAGAGTAGAAGGATTATCTCCCATATATTCAACACAACATTCCCCCTTAAACATAGCAGTAGGATGCTTGATATTTGTGCAATATGATGATGGGACATACCCAAGTACAGCTTGCAATGCACTTTGTATCTCAGAGTGTTTTCTGCTTCTTAGCTAGCCTTCCCCCTTCCACATGTGGTACACTACAGATAAGTGCAGTACTTCACCCTTTACTGGATTGCACTGCATTTATTTCAGGCCATTTCTCCAATTTTTTTCTAAGTCATTATGGATTTCAAGCCTGTCCTTGAACATGTTGACAGGCCCTCCTGACTTGTATACCGCCAGCAGATTTCATAAGCACACTCTCAGCTGCATCACGTAAACCGTTATAAAAACATTAAAAAGCACCAGATAAGCATCTCCAAAGAAGCAGAGGTGGCTGGTCAGTAACTGCCCTCGTGGAAGTGTTTACTGGAGTCACAGGGTGAAAGGACTCAGTGCAGGCAACACTAGGCAATCCTGCTGCCATGGGGTCTCCACCAGTACCAGCTCCCATCCTACAGTGGGTTTTGCTCCATTAGAGATGCACACACCAGGTTAGGGACTTTCGTATGGACAGTATCTGTACAACTTCCTTACGGGAATATAAGTGTCAAAAACCTCCTTAAAGTCATGATTTAATCATGTTTACTGTGTAGGCTCAGTCCTGTGGCTTGTTGCCCTGTCAAAGGATGACATTAGGTTATATAATATCCTTTTGGGGCTTTTTTTTGACAAATCCATGTTGTCTATTTGTTACTTACCAATTTTTTAAATAAGGTAGAAGATTATAAACGGGCAGGTGAACTCCAGCCTTTTCCCAGAAATTTAAGTTAAGCTGAGAATGCATCCTCTCCCTGGCTTGCATTCTCCTTTTTTGAGTTAGCTCTACATTACCCTTTATTTGTCCTGGAACGCCAGATCCTCTCTATCACTTCTCCAAGATTGTTGCTCTAAGACTGGATTGAATAGAGTGAGGTGATCTCAAATCATCTCACTTAAATGGTTTCTAACTTTTGCTTCTTTCCTCTTCCAGCAGAGTTGTTACTCCTCTGCTGCTTGCATCAACTATGCAAAGCTAATCTTTTTTGCAGACATAGTATTGAAGGAAGGAGAACAAAACACAAAACACTTTCATCTTCCCAGTAATCTTCTGTTGTTATCTTCCCACTGGGTAGCAAAACAACTTTGTCATTAGTCCATGCAGCAACGGATGGAGTAAGAAGAGGATGTAAATATTCTCATTTCATCTCATTTTTCTCAAATCATTCACAATTTTTTTGCACTGGAAGGTTTTGTTTGTTTGTTTAGTTTTGCTTTTATTCCTAATGAGCAAGAGTGCCCTTAAACAAGTTGAAAATAAATAAAAAAGCTCTGGATGATCTACCAGAATCTCAGGTCCCTGCTACCACAGTGCCTGCACAAGCTGTTCACAAAAGAAGATTAAAAAGGTTAAAGTGAAATCAGGCTGTTCGTGTACCAACCTGCAGAAAAAAAGCAGGCAGAATCAGAAGCTGAAGACAGCGTTGTGGAAAGCAGTGCAACTCTGATTGCAGGAATCAATCTATGATCCTGAGAAGGAGGAATACCACTGAAAAATATATCAGCAACAACAAAAGAAACCCAGGAACTGAGGAATGTAGCAGTGACCATCAATAATAACTGGGTTTTGAGAGCACCTGCACAGATGAATGGATAGTTAGGATTGCTCTGTTTCAGAGGAGATTGTCAGCATTGCTCCCTATGTGAGCATCATTAAAAAAAAAAAAATACCCAAACCAACAAACTAGACTTCATCTCTTCTGCCCTCCTTTTCCACAAAAAGGTCTTACATTAATTTATGCATTTCAGAGTTTAATAAGCATTTCAGTAAAGGAAGATGGGTGGATAGCACTACCAGCTTCATTGCTTTTCTCTCTAGGAAAATCCT
The DNA here is from genome assembly GCF_047370975.1 of Nipponia nippon. Lineage (NCBI taxonomy): Eukaryota > Metazoa > Chordata > Aves > Pelecaniformes > Threskiornithidae > Nipponia > Nipponia nippon. Next base: position 156,795,279 of record NW_028262290.1, on the reverse strand, counting down.
TTATTTTCATACTAGGAAACACATTTCAGACAAAGCCTGCGTTTGGACAGGATTTCCATATGAAATATCACATATCAAACATAATCATTGGCATGAAGACTTACAAAAATGGAAGAAAGAAGGTGTATTTACAGTAGTGTTTTCTTTCACGAGTCATATGTTTTTGCAGTAAATCTCTGCTTCATCCTCACTGAACACACTTTGGTTTCCATAGTGGAGCACATGCAGTCACCCTTTTGAAAGAAATGAGCACTAGTGGTGTTCAAGTCCCAGGACCAGACTAGAGGTCTTCCAAGGGAAAGCACCTCCTGAAATCTGTGCAAGCCTGGATGTCAGGTTTGTAAATCAAGTGTTTTGCTTGGTAGGTCTGCTCCAATTGCACCACATTATGTGCGAACATAAACACAGCCAGAATCTAGCTGAGAAACATTTTGCCTTCCTTCAAAATCTATAATCACATTTACACAGTCTCTTTCTCTCTCCTTTACAAGAAAACATTCTGTCATACCAAATGTTCCCACACTATTGATATTTACTCATTCTGTGAGTTTCGTTCCCTCAGGAACGGTAAAGTTGCTTGCTAATTAGGGTCTCCTCATACCAGATGCTTTCCTCCTTTGATTTGATCAAATTTTATGTCTCCCTCTTGTGGAAGAAGGACTGAGGTTATAGAAGAGAGCGCAAGATAATATTTGAACCTAATACCCCTTTTCACAATGTATGATTTGAGGCATATGCAATACATATACAACTGCAGAGAACAATAAACTCAGCATTACATTAATTTTTTTGTTTGTTCACATTTCATCAAAGGAACTGACTGGCAGCATGACCACTAAGATGTAACGTACCCAGCACTGTTTCACACCAGGTGCCCCAGGCTTACAGTCAAGGAACAGGTAGGATACATGGAGAAACAACCCAGCACGACTGTTACGAACACGCTGTTTCTGCCACAGTTACTCCAGTCTGTACAGGCGTATCCTCAGGGGCAGCGGCATGGACCAGGTGGCTTTCCATTCACATTTCCTACCATTCTTATTACAAGGCTATCCTCACAAGGATTTCTTGTAGAACAGCAAATGCACCTATCTTCCTGAATAAACTCCCAAAGAAACAAATTTTAACATACCTGCTTAACACAGCCCTACATTAGAAATTTAAGATTTTGTTCTTTGCAAAGAAATAGAGAGCAAGAGGGGAAAGTGAGAATAACAAGGTATTAGACAGGTGCTAAAAGATTTTCTTCCATCAGTGTGAACTGTGGATGACAACAAAGATGTATCTACTCTTGACTTAATTTTCTCAGAAAATAATAATGAAACTCTATCACATACTTTAGTGTACAGAGAAGAGATGCTAGAACAAACACATAGGATGAGAAGCAATAAGTCATCAGCCTGGTCACATTAGCACCAGAACCAGGGATCAAAAAGATGATGATGCTTGAGGTCTCACAGCCAAACATGACAGGCGCTGGAGTAAAAGAGACAACAGGTGAAATTTTGACTTCACTGAAATCAGTAGGATTTATGTGTCAGTTCGATTCAAGGTGCTGTGCCCCAGCATTTCCACAGAGTAATTCTCATGGACTAAAATGTATTGTTTGCTATTTTATGACAGATCACCAACTCAACTTAGTATAGGAGATTTTTAAATACTTTGTATTATAAGCCTTCTGTGCTAGTATTCAAAAAATTATTTTGCAAAATAAATTGAGGTCAAGCCCACAAGAACCATAAAAATGTTATACATGTTAAAGCCTGAAGATCACAGCATCTCTTACGTGATATATATGCCCTGTAAAGTGAATTACAAATATTTGCAGAAATTACACATCTGCTCTAAAAATGTCAGATCTTGCTGACACTAGGAAAAACACAGGAAGAGTTATGGGAGCAGTATTGCTATAGATGAAAATTCTCCAATGAGTACATTTTGATTAATGTTGCTGCTGCATTCTACTAATGAATGACAGGCAAGGTCACAAGTAATTTCAGTAGTCCTCCATACTACAACCACCATGGCTGTATATAGAAAGCCCCATATTTTACAGGAGCACTTCCCTGAGATGAACTAAAATACTTTGGAAACATAATATACATAAAGCCGTGAAATTCATATCCGATATTTGGATATATAAAGTCATAAAAAATTATACCTTTCTTACAACAGATGAAGATATCTTAAAAATCTTAAATCTTCATTTTTCTTTCTATAGTACATTGTCTTACTTGCAAAATCTTAAGAGCTAAAAGGTAATCTACAACTTCAACCCAATGAAGCAAAAGGGACTGAGGACAGATACAGACTACCTGGCAAAGCTGGAACGTTATACGACTTTGCCTACTGAGACAAGCTTAATTAAAGCATGTCTGCAAAAAAGCTCTATTACTTTTTAGTTAAGAACTAAGTTATAAAACACCAGAAACCCATATGTTACCTATGCCTACCTGCCTTTCAGACATGCCCTATTTATATAAGGCTTAACTCTGTATATTAGGTAAGAAGAGCAGTGAGGAGTTAGTAGTTTTATCTGCATTTCACAAGGTTTTTAAATCAGTATAAAGGAATATCAGTTTCTTACTGTAGCCTTACCATGTCAAGCGCAAAGCAGCATGGTTAACTATTTGAACTCCCTACATATTCTTCACTGTCGTGCTGAAATTCACCTCAACTCATTAACAGTTGAGAGTGACTTCTATCACACAATCTATCATATTGACTTTGAACCCCCCCCAGCTCATTTGTAACGGGTGTTATTACCAACTAAAGAAGAGCTCTTCCTCCAAACTCCCCTCTCCCTGCAGTCAGCATGAAACACACAATGAATAAATAGTCTCTTCGTCCAACAATTTTGTTTAACACTATTCTAAGTAGCTTAAGAATGGTAAAAGTTGGTTACTTTTCAAACGTATACAATGCCAGATGATTTTATTGGGGTTTATATCAGCTGCAACTATTGCTTTTAATCTCAACCACTCCTATTTGCATAGCTAAACAGGAACAGACTGCTGCAGGGGAGGGAAGGAGGAAATAATGCACTTTATGCATTTAATACCTGGCCATCTGGTACCTCAGAAATGTGTTCAACTTCAAAACAGCAAGAAAATAAAATCAAGGAGCCAAAAGAGGCTTTGCTGCAGCAAAAATGCATGTGCTCTATACAAACAGGGCAATTGGCAGCTGATGTAGACAATATACACATAAATCCAAATGCTAATACACAGGGATTATATGAATAGAAATACCATAGGTAAGCAGTATCAATGGAAAGCAGAACAAAGTCTCTGTCCTTGACATTCTTATTTAAATGAATTTTTTCTAATTTTCTCTTCTGTATGTCACTAAAAGAGTGGGAAGAAAACTGAATACTTAAGGCATTTCCCTTCACCTAGAGAAGAAAAAACAAGAAATGCAGTAATGTTTAGCAGCTTCAGCATCCTCAGCAACATTTGCTAGATGTCTTGGGAGAAACATATAGATAGTAGGTGGAATTTCTCATTAGCACACTACATGACTGCAGTGCTGAAGACAGAGGGAGTCATTCTGCTTTGAAGACAGACCTTATGACAGGTACAGATTTACAGGTTTATCTGTAGAGAACGGTGGTGATCCCATCGCAGGAAGAAATCAAATTGAAGAAGGCCTTTTACTGCTTCCAGAAAACTTCTAAACTTCTCTTATTCCCTCCTTTTTTGCCACCTGAAGGTTGCATGGAAAAAAAGCACTGAGCTGTGTTTGCTGTGAAGCCACAGGATCTTCTGGCAGAAATCTGTCCAAAAGAGCAAATTACTTAAGGACAAGCTTTCCATCACTGCTAGATGGTAAGCGCTAATTCCCCTGTTAATAAAAAGCCAGTGTGCACACAACTGATTTGCCCACTGCTAATAGCCTTGCTGGGCTATGCACCTTGGGGCACAAAAAAATAAAAATAAATATAAATATACAAGTGGAAGGTCATAGAATTTCTGGAAGAACAAATCTTTCCTAAAAATCATTATATTAGAAACCTATAAACCACTATCTAAACATGTTTTATCAACTACACCAAAAAAAGACAAGAACACTAAATACAAAGTAGAAGAGTAGAACTACGAAATGCTCACTGGAAGCAGAATGCAGCAGGATAGTCTGGGCTATTTGTTTACATTAAAGGATGTGAAAGCAATAGAGGAAGACCCTCAGCAGCTTGTTCTGGCAGAAAAGAAGGGCTTTTCAAGACCTGTCAAAGGAACTACAGGTGCAAAAGATGGTGAAATGGCAAAGGTCATTAATTCTTCATAAGAGAAGAAGGATGAAGTGAAGGCTGGACTCTGGAAAGACCAATTTCACTGTGCCTAGAGATCTGGTAGGTAGATAAATTGCAAGCTCTTAAAAATAAATCACTTTGGAAGTCAAATGAGTAAGTAGGAATATAAAAATAGAAAGGGCACAGTGGGACAAAATTCAGAAAGATCGAAGTATAGCATGTAAAATAAAGGAACACGTAAAAAGAACATGCTCTAGAGACACAGAAATAGTACGAAAACAGTCAGAAAATAGATGGTTCACAATCCTCTGCAGTTTCTCTGTCTATGGTTTGTAGATCACCTGTGGTCCCTCAGAAGGTGGTTAGTATATAATAGTAGAGAAAAGTGACAAAAAATACCCATATATACTTTGAAAATATTTATAAAATTTTCTGCGGGATCTAGCAGAAAAAAATGGGGGAAAGAAAAGGTAATAAAATCTTGCAGTTGACTCACAAATAAAAGCCATTACAGTTACATTGTATGAAAAATAAATGGATTGTTTTAAAACGATTAGGCAATGCATGCATTTTTCTTTTTTTTTTTTCCCACAAAAGTATACTAAAAATAACAACTGCATGTTACTCAGAAGAATTATCAATAGATGACCATGAGAAAAATATTCAAATTACTTTAGTGTCATTTTTCATTAGAAAGAGAACTGTGATCAGGCAATTAATCACAACACACTAGGAAAAAGAAGAAAATGGAAGCTAGAATGAGGTAAGTGAGCATTTGACCAAAGTCTATATTTTCAAGTCACAGGCCTGATGAAACTCATTCTTAGAAAGCACACTAGAAGAAATTTAGAGCACTTAGTACTTATTTAAGAGGACTCATGGGAAAGAAGTGTGGCTCAAGAAGGCTGGAAAATGTAAACCAAAATACCTATCTTCAGAATGAGAGAAAATTGAAAAGTCTGGGAGACGTGGACTACTTGGTTTAAACTGAAGTCCCAGAAAAACACTGGAGCACCTAGAAGACAGGACAGATTACATAAGTATCGTCAACATGGATTTTTAAAGAACAGACTGCTGAATCAGGTTGATTTTCTTCATGACAGGATAAAAGCCCTTGTGTGAAGGGAAAAGTCAGTAGATGTCCTATGTTCACCTTAGCAGGGCTTTTGGTACTGTCTCACATGACATTTTCATTAGCAAGTCTAGATGAACCCTCTTTAAAATGGGTAAAACAGTTTTGAAAACCATATTTAGACCTATCAATGGATAACTGTCAAAACAGGATGTCAGAAAAGGATGTATCGAGTAGGATTCTGCAGAGGGTCTGTCCTGTGTCTAGTAGTATTTATTCAGTAACTTCATTAATCATGTAGGTGACAGAACAGAGTGAATGCTTATTAAATGTGACATTTGTCTGCACACAACACAGGGCCTGTAGCTTCTTTCAAGCCCCTAGAGAACAAGATTAGAATCAAAATAATCCTGACAAATTGGAAAAATGGCATTAAAAAAAGGACATGGTTCAGTAGGGAGAAATGTGAGATACTATACCTATAGGCTAGGTAGAAATAATCAGCTGTACAAGACACAGAATAGTTGTCTTGAATAACACTTCCTAATGAGAAATTTTGGAATTGTAATGGGTTACCTATGTGAATCAACATTATCATACCCTTACAAAGCATGAGGTTTAGTAAAATAATATATACATTTTCTAAGGCTCCATAGAGTCTAAGTACAAGCTTACATTCCAGTTCAACAGCAGACGGTAGGTGGTGTAGAAATGTGGCTGAGGTTTCTGCTCCACTTATCCTAGCATCAAATTCCTGAAGCACCCCAGTCACATGTTATTAGACTGGGAGACAGTTCTCAAAGACTCATGGTACCTAGATGATATTCTTTTAGGGAATAATGGAGGGCTTGGAAGGACAGCTCTTCTCATCTGTGAATCCTTTTCAGCAAAGGGAACAACTATACTCTTTCTAACTGGCTCCAAGCTAGCCACACCACTGGGACAGGTCAAAAAAGTGAAGACAACTTCAATTTCATTTGGATTTATGATGTGGAAAAATACATTAAGAGTAAGGTAAGGAATTAAAATATCTTAATAAGCTTTAGAATATATTTACAGAGAAATGTCTAGAAACTTGGGTGACTTTAATAAGTTTTGCATCAAAAACCTTTTCTTTAGCGGAAAGATAATAGTCATTATAATACTAAAGTCATACCAACAGCTTTGAATTTGCTTACCACAAAATGGTCATTTAAAAAAGTTAGTCTATATTGATGGAGAATCAAAGAACTTGCATAAGGGAATGCTTGTGCACTATATTTCCCTCAAGATCCTTAGAAGAAGAGTCTCCTATGAGCCCCGTGTCATCACGTTTATGCAGGCAATGAAACAAACAAATAAATGAGGTAAACATGAAAGTCAAAGTTGATAGGATTAAAAGTTTGTTCCAATTACAAGGCAGGATTGAACACTTCAAGTGAAGCCTCAAACTGCAGGGGATTATTGAGTTTCCACAACAGGGATGCGGATTGTACAATACTTAGTACAAGCTCTGGTCATTTCAATTTGAGCAAATTGAGGATTTCACTCTAGATTTACTGCTCTGGTACGTTTAAGATTCGGTACGTACTGCCAAAATACTGAGTTTGTACCATACACGTTCTTAAGAGGCAGCTTTAGCATGGTGTGTCTTTTGTGGAGGGTAGGGTGGAAGAGAAACAGTAAATGTCAACAGATACTTGGATTGTGTTTGCACTATGAAAACTCTCTCAGAATAACTGAGAACTTGATATCTTGCAATGAAAATAACTTTATGCACAACATATTTTATCTCCAGAAAAGTTCCCTCTCCCTCCCCCCCCCCCCAAAAGATCACATTTTATTGCATGTCACCACCATACAACATGGCTAAGGAACACCGAACGGCGAGAATCTCATTCTGCTTTGACATTGCCTAAATGGGGATCTCTCAGATTATTTTAACAGAGCTATCAAATGACAGCTTTTAGGCCTGACATGCTTATTGAATCTAGTCATTGGAACTCAGATAGGTCCACTTACAGGATTAAAACTATATTGGTGTGAGAAGGAATCTATGCCTCTCTAATGCCAGGCAAACAAATTTTTAACTCTCTTTTTTATATACATAAAACTAATCATTAGAAGTGAAAGTTCTATAAATTCTGTTCATAGCAAGTTTATTTTGCCAATTAGTTTTCTGTGGTTTTGGGTTTGTGTTTTTTTAATGCTATATTTTCTGGGAGTTGCTGTACAAGTACATATCAGGAATCAAAAAATTTTCAAAATTCAGTCTGTATGGTTGATTCAGACTCTTACCAGCCTTAGATGTCTTACCTAATATCGGGTTGTGGTTTTTTTTTCCTTAAAAGAGATATTGTTACAAGTCCTAATGTATTTATGTTTGTAAAATGTTTGGAAGTCCTTGGATGGAAATTAAACTGCAAGTTTATAACTACTATATTTTTTTCATGAAAGATGTGTTTATTCCACAACACAAAAATATCAGGTTCATGTTAGGCAGGGAATCATATAATTATGTAAAACTATCAGTCAGGGAGGAATCATCACCAAAACAAGGTCTGACAATCTCTTTTCACAAGTAGATGAAGAAGGAGCTACTAGCCATCTGGATGCAGCAATTTCAGATACTAGGTTGATAATTCAAACCAAATCAAAACTTTTTTTTCCCCACCGTCATAGCAGCAATGCCATCCTCAGACCCATAATACAAAGAGAACATGAGCATACTTCTCGCAGGAAGCTTTTTGAGCAAGAAGAAATGCTTCCAGTCAGTTAGCTATTATTTTAAAAATTTGAACAAAACCCAAGAGATCAAAGATTTAAATAATCTTCTGTATGACAAGCAAGTCAAAGCGGGTCCCTGTTGTTACAACTATCATGCTTATAAATACATTTCTATGATTTCCATGAAATGTCCCTTACCTGAATTATTTTCTCTATAGTATTTTTTTATTATTTCTGTAGAGTAGCTAATGATTACAATTTTACATACATACCTGTGAAGTAACAGTTTGGTTTTGACTTATGATAGACCAAGGGGAGTGACAAAAGTGATAAAACTAGTCCTCCTCATATCAGTAGTTTCCACAACCAATATTCTTTCCAGCTGTCTACCTATAAAATTATAATGCTCAGGATTCTTTAAGAGAGTAAGGCTTTTGCAGGGAATATTTAGTCTATTATTAAACCTGGGGATATAAGAAGACAAAAGCTCTATAAATGTGCTAAATTTCCTATTATAGCAAAACATCAATCGCAAGTGTATATCTAGACTTTTAAAAACACCGTTTGATTATTTAATGACAATACATATACAAGGAATCTCTATACCTTTTATAACTTCTGGCCTTTTTGTGACTTTTAATCATACACACGCCCCCATACAGATATAAATAAGCCACCCACACACACACAGAGCAATCTGAAACAAAGGCAAATGATACATGAACCATGAGGCCATATTAGTTCCCTCTTCTGTAATGCAACTCAGGAGTGCAGTACAGCATCATTATTAGAGATGCTGTCCATTAATTTTTCCTTGCTCTACAAATCCTTAATTATAACATATTAGCAGTGCATGCCTGAGTGAGCAGTGCTCTAATTTGAAACTGAAACAATGCTTGTGTCCCACCGTGAGCAATATTAATTAAAATCTCTCTTCTGTTTTCCCTGAACTCTCCTCCTAAAATTTCCAGGTAAAGTTAAATAAAAATATATGTCAATATGTAAAAGCTAGCTATCAGCAAATACATCATGTAGCTGAAGTACTGGATGTTAAATGTCAATTTAAATCGTTTCCCTTTGGAAACTGTGTGTGTTTCTCCATGCAATTTCATATTACGGTCTCTATTAACAACAGTAATCACATCAGGCAGTCTTTGCACATTTGACAAGTTGATAATATCACAAAAGATATATGCATGCTTTGTGGGATATTAAGTGTAATACCAAGTAATAACTCATTTGTGCATTTATTCATATTCCAGGCAGGGCTAAAAAAAAAAAAAAAAAAAATCAAAAGTGAAAAAAATAAACACCAAAGTTTTAAGAAGAATTAAAACATATACAATGAGAGCTTGGTACACAAGATAAAGTAAAACATACAGCAGAACAGGAGTAATAAACAAGATAATCTTTGTGCAAAAATTCAGTATCTGAAAAAAGTTTAATATTTCTGGTTTAAGTCTTTCAAGCCAAGTTAGTTGCTGGCTGATATCAGGTTGTTTAGCTAACCACAAGTAAGCACATAGAGTTTATAAAAGCTCTTTGGATAAAGTATACTTCACATACTCTGCTGTGCAACCAGCCCTTTTCTCTGAGAAGTGACTTCGTCAGCAGTTTGAATAACTACATTTAAGACCATTCATTCTTGAGATGAAATATGTAACAGAAAATATACATAATATTCATCAGTATACAAGTATTTTTCTCCAACAGAATCTTAAAGATATCTGACGTATACACAAACCTATGTTCAAATTACTGCTATTTGGTACCTGAACAGTAGTGCCCATGATGTTCATTCCTGATGAAAAGGACTACCTCATGTGAAACGCTCGCTGTGCTGAGCATGAGAAACCTTATCCCAACAGAAAAGCCCAGCTTGCCAACAAGAATGATAGCAAAAAACACTTCTAAAAGCTCCTACTGTTACAGCCAGGAAGCATCCAAATTGCAGTGGTCCATTGCCGTTCTGACAACCATCAGATTAAGCAAAGTCTGACTGTGAGGTGCTAAATTCAAATGATGCTAAATTAAATGTTTTCTAGAAATGCCCTGCATCTGAGAGAATACATCAGTTGGCCTAGAAGTTCTTTGCTTTCTTCTGAATCTTCATTTTTTTCAGCTAGCTGGATAAACGTTTTCATACTGAACCACCTTCTAACTACATTTTTTCCATCAGAAGCATTATATTCCTATGTATCATATTTCAAATACAAGCATATAAATCATCATCAGCAGCATAAGTTTAAATCACACTTCTGGCTCCATTTTTTTTTTTAACTGAAACCCATTCTGTTGTCTGACAACCTAGCCAGTTGTTTTTTTCATGGAGCACCCTTCTGTAGAAAACAGGTTCTTTGTAATATAACTAATATAGCTGAAAATATAGGGGGTGGGGGTGTCAGAAAAGATGTTCTGATCACCTTTAACAAGAGGAACTCAACTTGTAATTTAACTGCCCCCAGTACAACTTAATATAACATTTTTTATTAACTTGTAAGTACATTAAGCTCATGTAAAATTTAAAGAGCAAGTAATTGAATTAATACATAAATATAGCTCAAGATCTGAGAGACGTTCCCACGGTATGTAGAAACAGAGCCTTGTGTGTTACCTGCTATTGAGCACATACTTCAATTCCTTACTATAATTTAGTAAACTAAAAGAAGAAGATTTCCCTCATTTCTTGTATAAAATATCTGCAAAAGAATGCAAATTTATTACAAGCAGCCACACACACTGGCTCATCAATCTAAGCTGCAGGGTGTCACACAACCAGCTCCCAGTTATAGTGTTGGCTAAGATGATAACTGTCACCAACCTTCAGGTGGTTAAGCTTCCATTTATCTTCTATTAGGAGATGAATATAACCCATGACCACTTACGCTCACCTTCCTAAGGAATGTAGGGATATGGTCACCTGCAATCTCCGAGATAGAAGAGCTGGCCCTATCTTAGCCTGGTACAATTCCAGCTTTTGTGGCCTCACCTGGCCTTGTACTCAAGTCCCAAGTGCAAGATTGTGGTTGTGTGTTCAGTGGCTTCCAAGTAGCCACATCCTCAGGTAGTTTGCAAGCCAAAGTGTTATCAACTACAGCAAACAAGGGAGGAAATACAATGCGAAAAGATTCACTGGAAGTGATTTTTTTTTTTTTAAAAATGTGATCTGGCAGAGGTTTCTGAACAGATCCCAGTGCAGGCCCAACCAAGTTTTAACAGAACTGTTCTAGTAGCAGAGTTTAGGTTTTTCTCATTGTGAGGGCTATTTTTGCTTTACTTCTCTATTTCATAGGCAAGAAAATTCTTCTGTTTAAGTCGCAGAGAAGCATATTCTTGGTAGAAGAAAACAAGTGGCAGAGTTCCATTTTCTCCTGCTTGGACTTACCCAGGAAAGCTTGCTGAACTTCCAGGGGCATGGCTAGCAATGATTTGGACCTTCACATAATACAGTTTCTTAGGTGTTTTGAGACCACTCATGGAAGAGCACTACTAACGTACAAAGTATTGTGAAAAAAATCAAACTTAAAGTCACACCTTAAAATACAAAGTAGACCTCATTCATTTAGATCTATAAACCCAGAACTTAATGGAGTCTGACATTCTATTAATTACTGCTAGTAAGGCAAAGGGAAAATGTTTTATAAAGTAGCATTTTATGAACCGCAGCAACAGTGCTAGAAATAGTACTTTATAGCCTTTGAAAAAGGGTGGGAGATTGTAGTTGAGGGAAGGAAAATACCAAAAATAAACAGAAGCTTTGGTTAATGCCGTGGTAAACACCTACAGAGAGTTATGCCAGTAAATTCTACAGATAATTGTTGCAGTACTTAAGGTTAAATCCAGCCACTTTCAAAATACGAAATTACTTAGACCAGCCAGAAATATCAGCTTTCCACAAAATACTTCAGTATTTGCACAACAAATTTTCAACAAACCCACTTACAAGTAGCTGCAATTCCCACAATACTGATGTCAGTGTATTTAGTGATGATAAAGCCCAATGATTCATGAACAAATGTGCTACTAGGTGTCTTAATTGCTGCCCTTTAACTAAAACTAAGAGAAGACTTTTGAATCAGCTATATACATTCACCAATATCCAAATTGTTCTGCTGAGCAATCCCAAAATAAGGCACTGCTCTGCTCAGGAATAAATTTTAGCATAGTATGTGGAACACAGCTCCTTGCTCCATTGTCAAATGTCCTCAGACTGACTCACTTTAAATCAGTAACAGTCACATGGGAACAAATGAAAACTTCATTATAGAAGCATTGTGCGCTGTTGCTAAGAGGAAAATACATTTCCTTTTCTAGCTTTACATAGTTCATTTAAAGAGTATCACCGGATGCATTGTGTGAGGCAGGACAGAGTAGCAGAAAAAAAAAAAATCTAGTTGTATTTATGTTAAAATGTAAAATGCATTGCAAAAGATATTGATAACTTCAGGATAAATAAAGCCTACCACCACACAGTTTAAGCCATTCCTTCTTAGGGGGACCATTTTTATTGTTAAACTGTTCTTAACCTGCATTCAGTACAAAAATCATTATTACACATCAGACTATCACTCTATTTACAATATTCTCACTATAGATCTGAAATCATGCACTCCAGTCCAAATCTGGGATACAACCCCAAACTTTTCAAAAGGCTGCAGAATGCTTAAGATACCAAAATACAATAGTGACTTGCAGTGTACCCGCTGTGCCCAAACCAAAGAGTCACGTCCCACGGGCACTCTAGGAAAAAGGCATAAAATTTCTTTTTGTATCTTGGCAGGGAGGGAATCACAGTGTATCCCAATAGGAATAGCCAGATAATCAAAACCACAACGTACATCCTTACATAGACGCAGCACAAGTATCGCCCTGATTGACCCGAAGACTCTGTGAGTGCTTGCAGTTCTGCTTCTGTGTACTAGCATAAATTCTCAATACTAAGTCACCAGGAGTCAGACTGCAACTGAAAGTCCAGCCAATGCCCAGAAAATACCAGTAAAGCCCTGTATTTTTCTGCTTTAAAAAATATGATCGCTACTCCCATCGTTCTTGGTAACAAACTGGAACTGCCCCTGAACAAGCCAGGAGTCCAGTGTACTCGGTGTGTTGAGAGCACCAACTGGATCCAAATACTGAATATACCCTCACTTTGAGTATCTTTCTAAAAAGCAGCTGTTGGCTAGTAGGAACTGTGAGGGAGTTACATTTATGCATATGTATATAAAAAAATATACACACATATATAGCCTGCTGAGTAGCACTTCTGCTCAGGAAATGAGAAATCAAAGTTCTTCAGTCCGAAGAGGGTTCACTCTCTTATCTGCCATATCACAGGATAGTCCCTAGCTATTAGGCTTTAAGAGGGGCTGGGAAAACTCTCCTTTTTGCTGAAGCCATGCCAATGAATCGAAAAGCTGCATGGAGCCAGAAAGAGAGCAAAAGGAAAAGCATGACTCTGCACCCTAATAGGATATTCAACTGGAGAGAGTGCAATTATCATTTCCAGCTTCTGCACCCAAGATTTTTAATGCATTGCACATTAAGTAGCTATTCAGTGAAAAATTGACATAATCTTGGGAACAGGAGTCAATTACAGCAAAACTACAAGGGTACAATCCTCTTCCCTCTTGTCCTCTTTTTCCAGGTCTGCAAATCTTGTCGTCTTTTCTATACAATGGCTTTAGCAAAAGGGAAAGTCTGTCTTCCCTCAGTGCAGACTGTAGCTTAGTAATTACTGTGCTGCCCCTCAAAGTTAATAAGATCTTAGACTGTATTTGTGAGTTTTCCTGCTGACACTTTTTAAAGTGTTGGCATGTCTAATCAACCATGGTTTGAGAGGAAAAGAAGGGTGCAAGGCGACAGCTACTAGTACCAGCAAAGGTCTATATCCTCCTTGGCTTCTTGTGGTATCAGATACCTTGGCCAAGGCTACACTGTGTTTTGTTGTTGACCTGCCCAACATGACTGGTACTTGCTTTACTTAATTAGAGCAAGTTTCATTCACAGTGGGTAGGTTTTCGATTTCACTTTCAGATAGTCAAAGGAAGGGAATAGCGGTTATCCTGGGGAGTGCTGACTGTATTAGGTACTTTGTACCTGCAAGTTCTTTTGTTTTGCCTGGCAGCACCAGAAACTGGCCATTATCTAAGACAGCATGGATGGGATTCACATGGTTAAAAGTAGGTCTCATGTATAGAGCAGACCTAGCCATCTTATCCACTTCTTTTGCAGATATGTAGTCAAGGGAAAAATTTATCTCCTCTTACAGAAAAGATCTAAAGCACGTTAGATCAGTTGTCGCCTATTTTACTCTCAACTATCTGAGAAACTTTGGGCAAACAGCTCAGAGACTGACATCCAAACCGCAAATATCTAAGGTTAAGCCTGATGAATCCCCCTCCACGTGTCTTTGAAGCAGAGCTTTCTCTTGACTTCATCCTTTGGCCTCCCATATGCTGACATGAACATACTGACCACAATCCTGCTTTGGGCCAAAGGAGAAGTCAGGTCAATCCCAAAAATACACTGGGTTATTTCGTAGTGCTTTGGGGAGGCTTCAACTTCAATAAGCATTGCATCAAACCTCATAAACTCAGAAGTTCTCTTTCTATATTTCACTCCCTACTCAAGTCTCACTAATTAAGCAGTAAATTGAAGTAACTGTCATCATCAGAATAGTTCAAGTACCTACCACAAATTTGCAGTACAAGCATAAACTTAAATCCATATATAGTACCCAAAGGAAAAAGAGAGCACAGTTCACCCATTACATCTAATGAAAAATTTCAAAAGCCAATCACTAGTTTTGCAAAGAAAGTTAAGCAGACACCTACTCTGTTAACAATTGGAGAAGATGTTTTTCAAATTTGAATGTCAGATTGCACCTTGCTGATACAGTCAATATTCTGGAAGAACATTCACTTCAGGGCCAATTTCTTTTTGAAAAGAAGTGTAATTGAATGGACTAGGCTAGGAATGGCTATCATAGATAACACACATGGTAAAAGGTCTAAGAAAGCTGAAATAAACCCATAAATTATTCTGAGACAAAATTAAAGCAGAAAAGATTAATTAAGAAACTTGACTAGAATGTGTCCAGAAGTGAGGCACTTGGACTGTTAGCCATGAAAGAAATGTTCCCTATAAAACTAAGAATTAATTTAGAAAGTGACCCAGGATCAAATTCTCTGTCTTTCTCAAAGCTTCTCTGCTCAGGACATTTTAATGAAAATCAGCCCCCACCACCGTTATTATAAAGTGCAGCTTTGCTAGTAATGGCAAGGCTATGATTAACACAACAGTTCCCAGCCTAGGAATTGGGTTATTTAGATCCGAGGTGGTCAGATCTAAAGCCACGTTAAAATGCTAGCAATGGCTGGAACTCCATCATGACATGCTGTGTCCCCACAGTAGTACGCAGTTCAGAAACAGGCCAGAAACAGTGCAGAGCACGATTTGTCTGTTCCCAAATTACACTCCAAATGTCCTTTAAGTGTATTCACAGAAACCTCTATTCCTGAATTACAGTCTGTATGCTCCTATGCACTGATATAGCAAGTGACCCAAACTGCTCCATTGCTTTATAAAAATTGAACAGCAAGAGTTCAGGTCAGAAGAGATCATTTGGCTGTTTAACCAAACTGTTAATGCCTCTCAGCCTTCGGCTTCATTCCTCTGTTCATATCAACTACCTAATGCCGCAGAAAAACACATTCAAATAAAAATACATTAAAAAAAAGACAAACAGGCTTATTTGAAGACAAGTGACAAATAACCTATTTACCTACTTTCCATTTTTGCCCACCAGTTCACATTAAGACTGTCTTCTTGCTTTGAAGAGGTCCTAGTGCATGCTATTTGCTGAACATTAAAGTACTATCACGCCGTAGTCATACAATCTCACAATATTCTTTGAGAAATTGAACAAATTGAGTCTCGTGTGCCTTAACGTTTTCCCAAACCTAAAATCATTTCAGCTACTCTTTTCTGTCTCTATTCCAATTGTTGACAATAATTTTTAAACACTGGCATGACATTTTTATGCAACATTCTCATAGTGGTCTTCCCATTTGACTTGATGAAAGTTAAATCAAAGCCAATCCCTCATGTCCCCAGGTTACTCTTTGTTCTCACATCATAAATTATATTAACCTTTTTTGCCATGATACCAGAGTAAAAACCTATATCAAGTTGTTTTCCACCTATACCCATTACTGAGGAACTGCTTGGAAGACTGTCCTCTCCTGTTTTGCACCGCACGCGTTCCCCGGTTCTAGAAGTATATTTTTACATTTGGGTGTACAAAAACTACTTTTGCTTAAAGGCACAAAAGCATCCATGCCCTCATCAAAAACCATTCTGCCCACTCGTTGTGTCATTCACAATTATTTAGATTTTAGGAAAGAAATAATATATTTTTTCCTAATCATTTGTAAAACTAAATAAAGCGGAACCCTACTCTAAAATCCAGTTCATGACTAGTTTGACATTCATCAACTCTGGGTGAGAACAAGGACAAATCAACCAAGCCATATTCCTACTTTCTTTGCTGGCCCTACTTCAAAATCTTTTGTCTTTATGCCATTATTTAAAAAATAGATGTACGTATCCTTCTGTTAAATGAACTTAAACAATGGCTAGATTTTTTTCCAATAGTCATACCAGATTCATGCCCTTAAATCTCTTCAGGAATTCTTATTCCCTTAGCAATAACAGTGACATTACAGATAGGGGATTTTTTCCTTCACAAGAGATCTTGGAAGACAAGAGAAAGCATAGAGCCTGCGAAGATAATTACATTCTGCACAAGTGGAAAAACATTATTTAACTTCATTAATATATTTAAATAATGTAATTAGTATTTTAATTTAAGTTAATTTAATTAACATATTTAGTTTAAATATATTAAAGAAACAGAAATTAAGACAAATCAACAAAAGCTATACAGACCCACATTCTGTTTTTAACAATTGTATATTCACATCAGTGTGTTCAGTATCCTGGATATTAGATTATTATTGCTTAGTTTCATTTACGCTTTCCACATCCTCACAATCCCTGTCCATCTCCTTTTGTTTTCTGTGTCCATTAGAAGCAGGCAGGGAAGCTCCTTTCTCCTCTGCTTCTATTGCATCTACTACATGACTGGAGCTCCTTGCTACTGTAGCTATATAAATAGTGAAAACATGAAAGTCTGCAAGATGGGCAAAATATGTTGATTATTCATTTACATAAACACATACCATACCTGCAAATTAGCACGTTTACAACTGCTTACTATTGAATTAAAAAACCAAATGAATTCCCAAGTCCAGCTTTGTGCTCATTACAATCTCTGTTGCAATTACAGATCTAGTTAGCTTCATAATTTGCTTTCTGAGAACTTAAACTAATGCTTAACTTTAATTTAGGTGCCAATTCCACTGCAGATGTTCAGCATGCTGCTTGGTTAAAGGATTTGCAATTATGTTCTGTAGATTTGTTCTTAACTGTCAGCTCTATTATCAATAAAGCAGAACTAAGCTCTGGCTCAGTGTCATCCCTGCCCTCTTGAGTTATGCATAAACCTGAGCTTTTTGCTATATGTTTGGGAAGAAAAAAAGGCTGCAACATGGGAGCTTAAGTCATTGAAAAAGGAAGGACAAATCAAGAAAAGGATTTTTTTTAAATCTGAGCTCCTCTACCTTAATGGAAACTTCTTTTTTTTACATATACATACATATATGTTTATATATATATTTGTTGGGTTTTGTTTTGTTTTTTCCTTATTTCTCTCACCTGGTCATTCAATATGCAAAGCTTGCTAAATGTAATTATGATATTGTACACCTGCACTTCTTTCTGTTGTCAGGAGGCAGCCCTCCCCGCCCCCCAAAAAGTAAAAAAATCAAGGAGAGAAAAAGCTGACCCTTTACTCCAGAAGGATTGTGCCTTGGCATTGCTGCCCCCTGCATTACTGGCAAGATTTTGTTTATTTCTTTATTAAATTATGACAAGGTTAATTTCAGAAAAGCACAAGTAATACCAAAGAAGCCTAATGACTACAGGCCTGTAAATACTTCTTAAGATTTAACATTTATTTTTTCGCAGTGGTGTCTTATACTATTATGAAGAGACCCAGAGTCTACTGAAGGCATCAAGAGCTTGAGACATTGCACAGATGGGCACTTCCCACATCGGGGCACATGGACTTTGAGTTTTTCATCATATCATCATATTGGAGCTTAAAGACCTTCGTCATATGCTAGAAGTGTTAATATTAAAGTGATCTAATGAGCCCCATCCAACCCTTAAGGAACAGATACAATCACCCCTACATATGATATGTGAAAATCCCAACTAGAATACAGTTGTGGGTAGCAGCGAGATCAGCAAAGGCCTGGGCAGAGACTGGTTTATCTTTTCATTCCCAGTATGAGGCACTAGGCTGAACGCAACTCTACAAAGTAGCCTGAACCCTTTCTGATCAGCTGTGCCAGAAACTTTCAAATGAAAGCTTCCTACAAAGAGTTTAAATTTAAATTCCTACAAGTTCCAGTTCTGAACTTGAACTTGCACCTTTACGAGCCTATTCATTGCAAGATAAAAGTATTCAGCTAAGTAGCTGCATACCTCCTACACAGCACACCTTACAGTGAGTCAACCACACCAAAATGGTTATGTAATTTAATTACATCTTTGGATAATCTCTTTAAATTCAGGATGTGCTTTTAGAGATTGGAAGCCCCATAAAGGCTTCAAAGGGGTGCCACGAGTCCAACACTTGTTACACAGATAGCACACATTGTTTTATCTTCTTCTAGGACTGGGAAGACTTAGGAGGTAAACAATTTCAAAAGAATTTCAGGTATCTTCCATTTTGGGTATCTAAATCCAAATCTTAAAAAAAAAAAAAGTCTATTTCTAGCGAATATTAAATATCCACATTCTCTCAAAATAGATAAAGTTTAACCCAATACCTTGTTTGTAAACAAAAAGCCCAACTCTTGTATAACAGAGCTTATTTTTACACATTCTCTTTCAATTTATAAAATCAGTTTTAGAAAAACACATCTTTTGTTTTTAGTAGTACAAGTATTTATTCCCTAATGTTATCATTAAAAGGACAAGCTTACTCTGTGAAGAATCTGCAATCCAGTTAAAATACATCATTACTACAGATAAGGGTGTGCCCTTCCACATGTTCCCAACTAAAACTGTGTTTCAGGTTACTGACTCAAACCCATTTAATAAAAGATGATAAAGACTTGATTTATTACTCAAGTCTCTCTTAATTACACCCTCTGAAAAAGCCAGAATTAATTTAATTTGATTTTGACTCTCCATTTACAGTATTTAGTTTCTAAAGGGGAAAAAATAGACCACTTTCCCTAGCAACAGGTGGACCACAATGCAGATGACAAGTAAGTTCATTAAACTCTATTATTTTAAATTAGGTTGCGGAATCATAGGAGCAGAGGCTACAGCACAGGGGACCTGCAGTGAGGGCCAGACAAACTGAAATGCCCACAAAGTTCAGAAAAAATAATTCTCATTCTGGAATTGAGCTAATAAGAAAGCTGCTTTGCATCATAGGTAAGTCAAAATTGCTGACAGCAAACACAGTAGTGCTCTTTTCCCCGACAGTCTGCTATGGATGCCTGTCTCCCTTCCTCGCGTAATTATGCGGGCACGTTACTTATCCACCAGGAAGATTTTCTGAAACCCAAGCAGATCTGAAACAAGGGCTATGAAACCAGAGAAACACCCACTTCTGGCACAAGGAAAGCAGTGGGTGCTGCTACTGGGGATCATCTTTATGGTGATCCGGTTGGCTTAACCGTAGCAAACTGCACCCTAAAATCCACCTCTAAGACCTACTTAGGTGAAGTCCAACACTATGAAACTGTGCAGGTCCAGGTTCCAGTTTCAAGACCTGTATGGTCAGCATCATTCTCTTACAAAACAAATTAAAATAAAAAGTTTCATGTGTTGCAGACATAACTTGGTGTGTTTACTTTGCAAAGGTAAATAGTAAAATTTAAAGGAAAGTCTGACATTACTGGATGCAGCACAGTACTCCCAGAATTCTGGCAAAGTGCTTAAACTGAGTCTTTGCTGAAATTTCTTTCACAAAAAGACTTTCCCCTTTGCATATGCACTGTGTATTATTTCCTCAAGTCAATTTTTGTGCCACTTATAAAACTGACAGAGAATTAATCATTTACATGCTTCTATGAAAATCATTACTAACTTTCCTGTTAAGAAAAAAAAAGAACATCTAAATTCATCATAAAAGTAGCTGTATCCTCAGTACAATTCATTCTTCATTTTAATTTAAGACAAACGGATTCAGATGGATTGATCTAATATATTTATTTCAGTAAAGGTATTTAACAGACTTCATAAAGGTATATCAGTCATGGTAAAAGTACAACCCACTTCCTCACTTCTGCTCTAAGGTAGTCTTCTTCATATGCAATACAATAATCCCATGCCACATCAACTTCTAACACTGTACACTGCTTTTCATCAAAAATTTACAACAGAACATGCTTTTCAAGTTGTTTTTGCTTCAGACTGTGAGCCTCTGAACATTTGGAGAAGCATTCAGCAATCATTAGTGCCATACTTCTCATTAAGGCCTAGATGGTAAGAGAACAACGAGAGGAAAAACATTGCCAAATCACTGCAGAAGAGGACTAATTTTTACAATTACTACTGCAGATTTGTCCTAAATCAGAACAGCCATTATACAGTCAAGGACATTCAGGTTTCAGAAAAGAAATTGCATCACTAATTGAATACCAAGAAATCCAAATAACAGTAAAGTATTTAATGTATATAAATCTGTTCATCTGTTAAGAGTCTGTGCCACATCCAACAGATCATCTTGTATTTTTGTGCATATAGATCCATTTTATTTCATCATGTGAGATTGCCTGAAAGATATTTGCATAGAAATCTTTCAAACTACATAATCAATGGCATCAATGCAAATCTACAACATACTACACTTGAAAGGCATATTTCCACAGCTACTGTATCACTTTTGTTTATTGTGAACCAGTAACAGCTACAAATCAAACTAATATTTAAAACATCTCCAATTTTAGGCAGACTGTACAGCTGTGACAATTGCCTTTCCAACAGGTGTTTTCAGCAGCAATCAAAGGAATTTTGAGATCTGCACAACTCTCTTTTCATTTATTAATATGCCCCTTCCCATCCTCTCTAGTAAACAGAAACCACATACTTAGGTGATTAACTGATTTATAATCCACAGAGGTACAGACATTTATGAAGCAAGTCAGGAACTAAGATGGAAACAATGCCTGTGAGGCATTTACATTTAGTTCAAAAGTGTTATTCTGCTAAAAGAGCAAACATTGCAAATTAAAGCATTTACTATATAGATGGTAATATGACTGCTGTTGCTTTTCAAAGCATCACTCAGAAACACAACTCTGTGCCTAAAAATACTACATGTGAGCTCAAGCACCCAAAAAAGAATAAAAATTATATAGGTTACACTCCTTAACCCAGTCCTTTGTACCTATGTGTTATGACAGAGTATTTTATCCTTATAGAACTCTTTCCCCATTCTCAGTATAGTCGAAGGCTCATCACTAGGCATCTTGATCTGTGGCTGCAGAGAGTGTGAACTGATTTCTTGCTCAATCAAAACTTCTGTGAATTCAAAAGTATTATTTCCTTGTGGACTTCCACTATAGCATCTACAATAAAGAGCTAGATACAGCCATAAATGAGCGTGTATAAGCAGGGGTTACAATTCTTATAGCCTTAGCAGTAAATATTATCCTGCAGTTCTGTATGTGATTGAGTTGGGTCTCTAATGATTATGACACACACTATATTTCTGCTGATTTATATGACATATACCTGGTATAACTTCATGCTGACATAGACCTGAACAATTTTTTGATAAACATATACAGGCACTCCAGAAACCCATCCCATTATACACTTGTGCTAGTACGAATTAAATTACCCATTTGTGCTCTCCTAGCAACTGACTGCTAGTCAAAGAACCACATTTTGATCTCTAGCAGTGCACACTGCTAACAAAAAGCACCAGCTCGAATCCTTACCCCAAAACCTGAAAACCCAATTACCACACCAGGGCACCAAGATGAACAAACCTTCCCCACTCAGCAGCACATTCCCTGGCTTTCCCAAATCCCACTATATGCAGACAAAGGGAAAATAGTGGTAAAAAAGAGCAAGCCCCAAATGACCTGTAACCCTCCTGAATCCACTCCTCCGTTTGCACTTGTGACTGACAGGGAGGTAATTAACAGCTCCTCACACTGTTACATACCAGTCACAGCTCACTGTCAGGTTTTCCAGCTCTTTTGGCAAGGCAGTTCCTTGCCCGTAAGCCCGTGCCTTCTGCAGGATTTGCTGCTCCTGAGGAAAGGTGCTGCACAGTCATAATGCCCGGGCTGTTCTCCAGCCAGCTCATCCAGGCATGTTAAGAGTGAGCTCATCATGCCCAAGACTTTCAGCCTAAGCTTTACTTTTCAGTCTCATAGCCTTTCTCTGGCATAAGTACAAAATGTTTTCCACGCCATCTGCTCATCTATGGTATAAGCAGGGTCAGCACAATGTTATGTCAAAGTAATTTACACCTATTCATGCTGACTTACCAATAAATAAACACATCAGTACTAAGATGAAACTGTCTACAGACTTCCTAAGGTGTACAAGCTTTACTGAGAGGCTTCCCTAGCTATACTGCACATGTAACTGCCAACCACATCATATAATAAAAGGATTTACCAGCTACCATCTGCTCCAGCTACCATAGGAGCATAACACTTAAGGCTAGTTAAACTGCCATTTTGCTGTAGCTATCCTAGTTCTAAGAACTCAGCTCCACTGCCTTCTAACAGTTTGCTTTTCTATTAAAAAAAAGTTGTCAGTCTTCTCTTGAATCACTGAACTGAGATGCTGTATTAGTTGTGGGGAGAGGGAACTGGTTCATTGTGTTTTTAAAACTTGAGTTTCAAAATTTCCTTTCCTTGTGAAATTTCAGGATTTACCACAACGGCCCAGACTGTGAATTCAGCTTTCTGATCAGCCCTACCTGTCATCGCCCTTCAATGACATTCACAGGGCACATCTGGATCCGTAGCTGTGGCTTCTGTATGATCCACTCTTGCACTTGCTTCTGAGGGATGCCTGCCTCAGCGGGGTGCAAGAGGGAGAGGCTGATGAGGAGTCAAGAGACAGAGCTGCATTAATGCGGGAAAGGAAAAGGTCAGAACTCAAGGAGGGACTAATGAAAGGGAACAGGAGGATCTGGGGAAGAACAGACTGTTTGCTACTTTAAATTTCATGGGAAGTTAAGAATTTTCTCTTATAATTAAGTGTTGGGGGTTTTTTTCCAATACAACAGTATTGCTACACCAATTCCTTTACAACAAAAGTAGTCCTCTTATAATAAAAAATATGAAATAAAACCCCACTAAATAATTATGACTAAATGCAAAACATTGCATTTTGCTGAAACATTTATTTTCCCCTCTATTACTACTGAGAAAAATATTATAAACTGTAAAAATGATGCATAATTTAAAAGTACAGTCTTTTAATTATGGATAAAATTGATGTATTTTAGCACTTGTAGGTTTTCCCTACTTTTATTTGGAACTATTCCTCATATAAAAGTGCAAATAAAACATAAAATTTTCATTGTATAAGGCTCTATTCTGGCTATTGCTGACCAAGGATGAGCAGCTGCTTAAAATACATTTTGCGTATATTCATAAAACATTTAAAACAAAAATGCTGACAGACCCTTAACAATAACAGTCCCCCTAAATACCTTTCATATAAATTCCTCTGTTTAATAAGAATGTCATCTAATAAGGAGGTCAGAGAACTGCAAAGCAAACAGGGTAGCTCTGCTGCTGCAGCTACTCCCCAGACAATACTGTCATCACATACAAGATAGCCATTATGTTATATAGATGTTTATTATAAAATAAGTCATTTTAGCTGCACATTTTCCAGATAGCGAGTACTGCTCTAATTTCTCCTTTAGAAATAAATTAGTTTGTTACAGCCACACTCTTGAATGTGAACACTGCATACCCCTGGACTGTCTGAAAATGGAACCTTCCTTATTTCTGCATCTGTGATTATTACAGCAAAATAAACCTGTCTACATATGGGAGAAGGGAAGGAGGATCAGCACTATCCCCCAAAAGGGACATAATGACTGACTGACTATCACTAGTTAGAGTTATGGTCCAAATTATGTTCCCAAAGCACATTTAGCAAAAGTCTTTTGTGGAGGTTTTCAGTTTCGGGGTTAAAAAAAAAAAAAAAAAAAAGAAAAATACCACTTCGGCTCTGTTCTTAACTGAAAGAGCCTGGGGAAACAGGTACGCAGCTACAATGGCCTCATGCCGTGGGCACATCTCCAGCCATGGGGGGATTTCACAAAGCCCCATCGCCAGCCTGGCAGGGATCATCCATGGCTGTGAGAGGCAGCCCAGCCTCAGGCACAACCCGGAGGAACTTCACAAGCCAAATTTATGCCTCCAGCCACAAGACCCCCAACACGAATTCTGGCCCACCCAGCAATCAGATTACCATACCCAGAGATGGGCTGTGAGTCTGGGCCTCTACTGGGTCAGGAGGAGAGAAGGCCCTTCCCTGGAGCAAAAATGGGGATTGTGCTTTTGCTTATGGATTTTCTGATCATCTGGGAAGAGATCCTTATCAGGGTATGGAGCTGTGTGAAGGACAGGACACACCTCTTAAGCTGGGTTTAAATCCCAGTATCACCTTAGCTCTGTGCTCACGGATTTTTGAGGTTAGCATATAGGACATTACAACATGGCCTCTGGCAGACCACCTTCTGTTTGCACAAAGGTCACGTGCAAACTACACCTGGCCAACATTAACATGCCTCTGGCCAAGCAGAAGGCACAACCCAGCTTAATAATCAATCTTATTACACCTTCTCTCCACGCAAACCAAAGCCTGAAAGCCTGGGGGAACATCTTGCTTCCTCCTGCCACCTCTTCAGAGTGGCAGAGGGGACACCATTTCTGGCATATACCCAGGTCTTCCCAAGCACACCAAGAAGATTACTTCAGCTGGATCCAGGGTATTCCTGGTATGAAAGCAAGAGGCACACACCAAGGACCAGACAGGTTTTCATAAGGCGTGTCTAGCCCAACTCCAGCCCAACAGGCAACCCTCTCCATCCTAATGCCCACTGGATTGCACAGCCCACACAGGACACGACCCTCGTAGGGTACAAGGTAGAAAGGGGAACCCACATCATCCTTGCCAGCATCAGCCACAAACACTCTGAGCCAGATGAACCAGCCACAACAGTCAGGGAACAGAAAAGAGCAAGTGCCATTTTCACATTAGCAATATTTCTGACCAGAGAAGGTTAAGGAAAAGGCAGAGACTGGGCTGCCTGCTTTTGCTCTTGAAGATGCCAGGGACAATGGGGAAGGAGCATCTGGAAGCTGGAGAGAGCAGCCAAGAGTATCAAACAAGGCCTGGGACTTGGAAAGGGCATCCTGGCCTCAACAGCACAAACAAGGTGGACTTGAGAGAGCTGTATCTGCTGAGGCCATGCCCAAGACCATAAAAATGTTCTTATTGTTCAGGTAACAGCTTTTTTTAAGCATGTGAGTTTTCAAAACCTGTAGAAACTATATCACAGGTATGGATAACACAAACATAATTTTAACTTTCATTTTGTATAGTAGGAGAACACCTCAATACCAATTTTCTTCAAGACTTTTTGCATGTCACATTTGACCATGTTTATGTTGCTGACAGGTACACATAAACATTGTTGTAAGACAGGTGGCATGCCACAAAAAAAAATAATTGCATTTCAACAAGTTACTTCTAAGACATTAGAAAACTTATAAACTTCTTCCTGACATAACAGCAGCCTTACTAAGAGAACCCAAATACTTTTAAACAAACGATAAATTATTGTCACTGCTGCCACATGTGGTCAATATTGAATCATTCTAAACAGCAAAGATTTGCAAGGTTGCAAGTGTTCTCATAAATACTGCAGAACTTCGCCATCTTTAATTACTTTTCTAAGCCTTGATATTTTTGTTCTTTCTTCTCTTTGGTATCTGCCAACTCTATCAAATTCTCTGAATCTTCTGCAGCAATGAAATTCTTTGCTACCTCTATTGCCTATTACCAAAACCAGTCCTGAATCCACCAGCTTTCTACACCCCGTTATTACTCCTTGTTACTGCACACCAATTTCACTGATTCTCTTCCATTCTTTGACAACTAATTTTAACAGGAAAAGGTACGTGGCTGAATATACGGCAGATTAACTATCATTTCTAGCTCTCTCAGACTAATCTCAGGCAAGACAATTTCTTTGGATTTCCTTTCTATCGTACATAATGACACTACATTTGATAATTCAATTATCTCACAAGAACTAAAACAGAACATACATCAAGTATTTGAAATCTAGTACTAAAATCTACTTTCTAAGCCACATTACTCAAGTTCACCTCAGAGTAAGGAAGTATTTTTAAGAGACTAAAATTTGTCAGAGTAGTGAATTTACCTCTATAAAGTTCTTGCTTACCACTTTCACATTGTCTGCCACTGAAATAACCACGGACACACAAAGAAGGCTATTAGGTAATTCTGGCGTAGAACTTGGCATCTGGCTTTATCCATTGATTCAGAATTTCCTGTAATTTTGATGGAGCTGCCATTATGGCACCCATCCACAACTCCACATACCACAATGGCACCAACCCCTGACAGATCACATTACTACTGAAGTAATGGTATTTTTTGCAGAATCACAGATTACATTGCTCCCATTATACTTCTCTTTGCAGCAGTTTCAATCATGACCCTGACATCGTGGGGCTGTCAATTGAGCCTGTCCGGCTTACAGCTCTACACTGCTAGCACCTTCCATCCTACCTTAGCAACCTAGCAAATGCATCAGGCAAAACAAAGAGTAATGGGATTTAGAGACTAGCTAATTCATCCAGCTACTGTTAAACCGCTGCTGGTTAGCGCAAGACAATGATAACAGATTAAACATGTTAAAACAGGCATAGTGATTAAAAGAGATAACCAGACATTTTCACCCACTATGCTTGACTACTGGTTTTATTCAGCACTGGTGACAAATAGACTCTCAACTGCTCAGAAATACCAAGTGAGAGTTATTAAAATACAATCAAGCATATCAGCCCATCACAGATTTTTTGCTTTCTTTGCCTGACTGGGGAAAAAAAAAAATTAAAAATGAACTCTCGCAACACCTACAGAACAAGAATAAAACTATCAGACCTCAAATGAATATGGAAGATTCAAGAAAAGAAACTTTCTTCCCCTTATGTGTCTCCACCCTTTATATCATCTTCCAGACCTCTGGCACTGAAGCTAACTCACTCCTCAAGTAAACCAAGACTTTTAGCCTTTTTCTCACACAAGCACTCTTGATGCAAATGAGCAGTGACTCATGGAATAAAATTAGGGACCAACTCTACAAATGATTTTTCCCAAGAGTGTTGTACTTTTCCCCCATAAAAAAGGCCAAGTTTCCCATTTTTGGAAGTAAATATTCTTTTAAAAAGATGAAAATAAAATAATATTTGCTATATTTTTAAACTATACTAAATTATAGATTGATTCAAATATAAAATAAAAGTCAAAGCATGCCTACAGCAAATAATATTTACATGTTATATATGCAATAACCCTCATTAAGTACTATTTTTTTACTGTTTTCTCTTCGAAATTGCTGATGAGGTGTAGGTTTTACTAAAACATTACACATCTCTCAGGTTCACATAAGCTTTCAGAAACCCCTAAGCTACTAATATACCCTGACACTTGACTGAGAAGTCAAGACCTGGCACAGTAAGATGTATGGAGGGCTCCTATGAATCTAAAGAACAAATATTTGAGATTAATATTAATTTGGGTTAGTAACAGATTTGGGGATGGAAGTGGAGATACAAGGGAGTGTCAACAGTAACAATGTCCAAGGTTTCTTTGTGGAGATCTGGTAGGCTAAAAAATTTCTGTGCTTTTGACCAAACTGGCTGCTGCAGAAGACAATATGCAAGTTAATCTGAGAGCCTGGCTCAACAGAAGTGGCTTCTTTATCCCAGTCTTGATGAAGCAAAAATAAAAGTTATTTGCACTGGCTCCACATCTCTCCACCATCATGCTTTCTCCATAGGTGTCCTTTTCAGAAAAGTACCCAGAGTCATGTGTTCTCCTCATCCAACTCTGAGATTCCTTTCATGGCCTAGGAGATCCCTCAGCCACGGAGACAAAACTGAATTTCACTTTTGGTGACACCCTGGGAAGGAAGGGTGAGGGTGTGAATGGGAAGGAGGGCTGCGGGGAGCCAAGCCTTTTACCACCTTTGCAATTCCCTCACTTCTTCCTCTGTCTCTTACATGCCTCCAGGGTCCCTCCACAGTCCTGAAGCATCTCTCTTCCCCCATTCAGCGTCCTTTCAGTATCCCCACATTCAATTTGCAAAAAAAAAAAATCAGCTTAATTTCCCTCAAGAAGAAAATGCTGCTCACATAGGACATCCCAGGCTATGGCAAGGAGAAAAGGTGTCAGGTCACAGTCAGACTCTGCTCCGATACAGTGAGGACAGCATGGTCAGATGTGGAAAAACAACACTGAGCTGAGCTCTGGAGAACATAGCTTACTGTGGCTCAGCTGAAAGTAGAGCAAACCACTACTTTTGCTGACCCTGTCCCCTACACCAAAGCTGGTGTAAGGAGCAGTTGAAGTCAGAATCTCTCATCATCTTCTCAGCCTTGCCAGAAAGAGATGCATTCTTTGGTTGAGTCTGAAGTTGATTCAGATATTGTTAACAGCAAAAGATGAAATTATGAGTTGTTAAAGCACCACTCAGATTCTCTTCAACCTTCCATAAAAATGGCCACTAATCAATACTATTCAGTTTCTTCAGGTGCAATTGTGTAAAACATTTCTGAGAAGCTGCTCATGGAGGGAGAGTTAGCCACTCAATGCACAACGCTCACAGACCTCTGCAGAGCACAGATCCAGCCGTGCAGCCAACACGGCTCACAGGCGCAGACAGTAAACAAGTAGAAATAAATCAATCTGTTCCCCCATAAAATTGTTGCCACTTGAACTGCGGTATCTCCCACACTGATATTGTAGATAATTCCGTTTCATCTTGATTACAACCAGTATTAACACCTAGAGCAATAAAAATCTTTCACATTCTCATTTTATTCAAGCCAAAGGACAACCCTGCTGCAGTGACATATGGCTCTGCTCCTCTGCAAGTGTGTTAGACTGCCTACAAAATCTCCTTGTCTAGCAAAGGATAATGATTTTTAAAATCAATGACCTGCATTAATTTGCATTTTCCACCAAGAAAACCTCACATATCATCATAATCATCTTTCTCCACAACAGATAGATGAGTTTTCTCACATTGTTTGCATTTTTTTCTTCTTTAATGGAGTGGGTTTAGACTATGTCATTGATTATATAGCTGTAATGTGCTATTTTTTCCAGCAAAAAAAGCCAGCTTGGGGTTCACAAACTGCAGAGCAATTCCTGCATAGCTGAAACAACATAAAGAACAGTCTAGGGAACATGAACTGAGGATGGGACTAAGTTTTGTAGCACTTTGAAAACAAGAGGCAGTTCATAGCCAATTACTTATGTACAATTTTCAGCCTCATGGGATTTGGTATTAATCCCGGATTTTTATTTTTTTTTTTAATCCAAAAGCTTTCTGCATAGTATATGTACTGACATACGTACTGCAAACTCCATGCAACAGGATCAAACCCCGTTGTACTCTTCTCCTGGGTCAGGGCAATCCCCGGTATCAGTACAGGCTGGGAGATGAAGGGATTGAGAGCAGCCCTGAGGAGAAGGACTTGGGGGTACTGATAGATGAAAAGCTGGACATGAGCCAGCAATAGGCTCTTGCACCCCAGAAGGCCAACCGTATCCTGGACTGCATCAAAAGAAGTGGGGCCAGCAGGTCGAGGGAGGTGATTCTGCCCCTCTGCGCTCGTGAGACCCCACCTGCAGTACTGCATCCAGCTCTGGAGCCTTCAGCACAGGAAAGACATGGACCTGTTGGAGCAGGTCCAGAGGAGGGCCACAAAAATGATCAGAGGGATGGAACACCTCTGCTATGAGGAAAGGCTGAAAGAGCTGGGATTGTTCAGCCTGGAGAAGAGAAGGCTGTGGAGAGACCTTATTGCAGCCTTTCAATACTTAAAGGGGGCTTATAAGAAAGATGGGGACAGACATTTTAGCAGGGCCAGTAGTAATAGGACAAGGGGTAATGGTTTTAAACTAAAAGAGGGTAGATTCAGACTGGATATAAGGAAGAAATTTTTTACAATGAGGGTGGTGAAACACTGGAACGGGTTGCCCAGAGAAGTGGTAGTTGCCCCATCCTTGGAAACATTCAAGGCCAGGCTGGATGGGGCTCTGAGCAACCTGATCTGGTTGGAGATGTCCCTGCCAATTGCAGGGGGGATGGACTAGATGGCCTTCAAGGTCCCTTCCATCCCAAAGCATTCTATGATTCCTGGCTGCATGATTCCTTCCCATGTCACTGCAAGACGACCAGCTGCCATGGGGAGTGCAGAGATTATCCCAGGTTACTCTTCTGGGAGCAAGAACTAACATTTCCACCTCTGTGAGGCAGACAGGGACCTGAAAGCATGGTCCCCCATGTCCTGCAGGAGACCTTTATAAATGGCTCCTTGTAAGCCTTCATTGTGAGGATGGAACAGGTTCGAGGAATAGCTGAAGGGAGCTGGGGTTGTTTAGCCTGGAGAAGAGGAGGCTGAGGGGAGACCTTATTGCTCTCTACAACTACCTGAAAGGAGGTTGTAGTGAGGTGGGGGTTGGTCTCTTCTCCCTAGTAACCAGCGATAGGATGAGAGGAAACGGCCTCAAGCTGCGCCAGGGGAGGTTTAGGTTGGGTATTAGGAAAAACTGCTTCACTGAAAGGGTGGTCAGGCATTGGAACAGGCTGCCCGGGGAAGTGGTTGAGTCTCCATCCCTGGAGGTATTTAAAAGATGGGTAGATGTGATGCTTGAGGACATGGTTTAGTGGTGGACTTGGCAGTGATAGGTTAACGGTTGGACTCAATGATCTTAAGGGTCTTTGCCAACATTAATGATTCTATGATTCTCTGTATTTTCATGTGGTTCAAAAGTATTCTCTGCTTGAAGATGCAGGTTCACATAATAAGGAGAGCTGCAGCTGATGTACAAGCACCAGCTCATAAGAAAACAAACAGGTGTGAACAGGTAGGAAAAAAAAAAAAACAAACCTATTTTGCCTCCCCTTCTTTTTCCACCTAAACCTACACTTCTGAAAACAGCTGATTTCAGACCAAGAAAATTCTGTTTGTTTATTGTTTTTAACAAAATATCTTCTGCCTTTGCCAACAACTTCTTAATAGTAAACAGGATGCAAACTGCATGACATACAGGAGCAGATTTTGTTTAGCAAATGCTTAATGTCATTGTCATGGTTTCTAAAAAGGCAGCTTGTAATGGCACTGAAATTTGCACTTACTGCAGCTTAATTAACAAATGCCCATTTCCCATTTATATCTAATGCAGACACTTTCCGATTAAAAATGGAAATATTTACTCATTTACTACTGTACACAACTGAAATGTATGATGAAAACCCCTTAGCCCTAGAATTCTGAACTATAATTTCCTTTGCTCTATGATGAAATAATATAGTCATTCTCCCCATAACTGAAGAGAAATCATAAGGTATTAGCTGAGCAAGCTGATCTGCATTTGTGGGATACTTGTTTAAGCAAAGCAGGAAGGAACCATCACATTAACTTCACAAGCCATTGCAGCCCTGAGAAGGTATGGCATCTCCAGAACTTAGAGTTTTAGTTAATGTGTGCTGGCCAAGAGATGTCTGGGGATAGAAAAAGGATTCTTTGTGGTGGACTGATTCTTTCCACAGATTTTTGAGGTGGAATAACATTTTTGAAGCTGCAGATGTCTTCCATTCTAAATTATGCTGTTAACCTCTATTCCGATCACAACGTATTTTCAATTACCATGCCAACAAAATACATGGAAACCTGTAAATATTTTTTTGGCATCATTTGTGAAGGGTAATATTTCATGAAATAACAAAATAATTTTACCCAATGACCTAATTCACCATGGGGAAAAAAAAAAAAAAAGAAACCAACAACACTTTTAGGGGCTGGTATAAATCTCTTTTTAGATAATTTGAAATAAAGCCCAACAAGAAGGAATGACTTCTAATTAGCAATGCATTAGATCTAGGGACATGAAATGGGCACTAACTGGCTGATTACCTTTGTAGTGAACATGGATTTCTAATTTGTACTGCAATGTTAAACATGCTCATCAACCCTTGGCCACTGAGCACTCCACCCTCTAGTGAAACAGTGCTGAAACAGGGATTCTCTTCTGCCCAAACTTCTTTCAGAGGTTTTAATTTCTTCAGTTATAATAATGTCTGACTTAAGTGTTTGTATGGGTGAGCTCTGGAGAAGCAGAAAGACTACCCCTTGGGCTTTCAAGGCAAAGGCAGTGACCCTATTTAAAACAATGACTGATCCACTAAAAGAAAACGAAATTTTAGTATTGGACTCAATTTCAAACATTTTTAACAAAAACAGAGTCGAACTTTGGCATCCAATGTTAAGTTTACAGTAACAAAATTGAAGCAAATAAATATTTTGAGACACAGAATAGGACTGATATTTCTTAACTGTGTATCAGTGCTACATTATCTTATATTTTGTTGAACATATTGGCCCATTTTTATCCCACCATTATTCACATAAATTTTTGAACTAAGGGAAAAATAAGTGGAAGGGTTTAAAAAAATCATATATATTACCTCATTTAAGAATCAAATATTTAGAACACAGTCATTCACCAAACACGTGTAAGCAATCAAACTTATAGGTACAAATTCAAGAGGAAACTCTTCTAATAGCTACTGTCAGTGCGTCCTGGTTTCGGCTGGGATAGAGTTAATTTTCTTCCTAGTAGCTGGTATAGTGCTGTGTTTTGAATTTAGGATGAGAACAATGTTGATAACACACTGATGTTTTGGTTTAGTTTACACCAATCAAGGACTTTCCAGCTTTCCCTGCTCTGCCCGGTGCACAAGAAGCTGGGAGGGGGCACAGCCAGGGCAGCTGACCCAGACTGGCCAAAGGGCTATGCCATACCGTATGGTGTCATGGCCAGTATAGAAACTGGGGGGAGCTGGCTGGGGAGCAGTGATCGCTGCTTGGGACTGGGCTGGGCATCCGGCAGTGGACTGCATTGTGCATCACTTGTTCTGTATATTAATATTATTTTCTCTTCCTTTGCTGTCCTATTAAACTGTCTGTCTCAACCTACAGGTTTTACTTTTTCCCCTCCTGATTCTCTCCCCCATCCCACAGACCTGGGGGGCAGGCGGCACGTGCAAGCAGTTGTGCGGTGCTTAGTTGCTAACTGGGGCCAAACCACCACACAGTGAAAGAAGAGTTTGTTCCATTAAATTACCCAGCATAAGCCATCAGCAATATCCCATTAAAATGAAGGCAGGCTGTCAATAAAGAGAAGTAGGAACTCTTAATTATTGTAGAGGTCTAGTAAATCTTTAAATCTCAAACTTGAAAGTTAAACATTCAAGGGAAATGAAACAACATCCTAGAAAGAGATGAAATCAGAAGACTACATGTAACCATTATAATTTGGAAAGGTTTAGGTTTTTTTTTATGTCACAATAAACACAAGAAAGTCAAATTAATTACTTAGAGCTTGAAAATTAATTAAAATTTAAAAACAAAACAAACACCATCACCCCACCCCGAAAACCATTCCACCTTCAAAGGAAACAAATTGATTTCATTTTGGAAATCCACAATCCATTTAAACTGCTTCCACTGTGATTGGGTATTGCAGGTTGTCTTCTATAAGTGTCCAACAAGCTATGAAACTATTAGCAACCATACCATCCAAATGTCCATCCATCTAACTGTCAGTCTACCCGTAATACCCTTTTATCTGAATATCACAGCAATAGAGATACAGCAGCATGATGTAGTCAAAAGAGAGGACCGCAGGACAAAAAAAAAATCTGAAGGAAGGTCTCACTACTTTTCAACTCTACCCTCAATTTTTTTTCCCCCACCAGGACATTATATAGTTTCTGGTTGGAAAATACACCTTTTTCTTCTCTATTATAGAGTTCACCATAGAGAAAGAATGAATTACAGCTCAATAACAGATAGAGAAAGCTAAAAAAAGAGATTCTTGCCATTGAAAAATTGCATAGTGTGCAACTGTTCACAATCATACCTGTTCTGTTACATCCAGGAAAAAACTATGATGGTCTAGTCTAATCCCTGAAAGAGTCAGTGAGATAGTGCAGTTGAAAGACTAAATATGATCTTTAAAGGGCTAAGATTAAATAGAATAAACTAGGTACACATTTTTAACCTTATCATAACATTGCAAATTCAATATTAACCCACGTTTGTTGCATTACATTAAAAACCAAAACACTTCCCTTTTGATAGACATCTTTCCTTGAAGAGTTTAGAGTCCAGACATTAAATGCTGTATTCCCTTCCTCTCCTTTAACGTCCACTGTTGTTATCAACCTTCTTAAATGATGCTGATCCTACCATAGAGCCAATAGAGGAACACGCTGACACAGCAGCAAAAGCAACCAAATATTTCTCAACTTATGCAGAGTAGCAGCAAAAGCTATTTAAGTAAAGGACTAAATTACAATAAATAGTTTGGGACCATAAAATATATTTATTGTTCTGTCTACCTGTAGAGCAACTTTTGTTGCTGTTGCCATGGAGTTTGTAGGGAATGAAAGAAAACTGTTTAAATTAAAGGCTTTGAATGGCTTATAATGGAGAATGAGTTTTCATTAACAGGTCTTTACCTGTTAATCAACAGTACTATGATTAATTCACTTTCAGATTGTTCTTATTTATTAAACGAGGACATAGAATAAAAAAGCCTGTCACTTTTCTTTATTACAGAGTGTTTTTTCTAAGCATTAGAATAAAGAAAAAGTATACATTTTCTAGCTCTCTTTGGATGAATGTTCTGCTTTGGAGCCAATCCAGTCCAAATTAAGGACTTGAAGCAATAGGTACACAACCGGGGATAAAAATTCTACATTCTTTATTTAAAAATAAAAGCAAATGTTTTATCTGTTCAGTTCATCTCCTCAGAACAATCACAGTCATTGAAAGTTATTTTCATATATATTATATATTTTTGTTTTTCATGTGCATATGAATTCGCATCTCATGTTTAGAACATTATAGATTAAAGCAATTCCCTCGTCCTTAGCTTCTTACATGACATCATGGATGTCATTTATTACTGAATATATTTTCACATACAAGCTATCTTCAGACAATAAAGTCACTGTGTCTTGCAGAAACTGTAATCTGAGTTTTGCTCTGCTGAGGCAGATATGCTTTTCAGGTGATCCAAGTCATGAGGTTTTGCTACTCAACTCTCTCATATACTTTGAGAAGTTAATTAGCCAGGACCACAAGATTCCCCGCTGCAAACCATCAATTTTTTTTTTCCCCCTATTATGTTTACTCTCTAAAGGCAGACTGAGAGGGCACTTATTAGTGCTTGTCACATGCTATGAAGTCAGCAACAAAAATGTGTTCATTAAATGATTATTGTAATGCAACATCAGTAAACTGATGCACAGTCTGACCAGCAAAAAGGGAGAAGGATTTTTTGACAGAATGTTGAAGAAAAAAGAAAAAAGGGAAAAAAGGTATGGCATCTTAAGCACAGAGAAACTTGTAACGGTAAAGAAACATCCAAAAGGATGTTATTCACCAGACATTTAAGAAATCTACAGCTTTGCCTTCCACACACCCAAGAAAATACAGACTGAATAGTCAAGTCATTCATTAAATGGCCTTGTACATTTTGAAAATATATGGAATAGACAAGACAATTTCAGTTGGAAGGGACCTACAACGATCATCTAGTCTAAATACCTGACCAATTCAGGGCTGACCAAGCTAAAGCATGTTAAGGGCATTGTCCAAATGCCTCTTAAACACTGACAGGCCTGGGACATCGACCACCTCTCCAGGAAGCCTGTTCCAGTGTTTGACCACCCTCTTAGTAAAGAAATGCTTCCTAATGTCCAGTCTAAACCTCCCCTGGCACAGCTTTCAACCACTCCCACGTGTCCTACCACTGGATCCTAGGGAGAAGAGCTCAGCACCTCCCTCTCCACGTCCCCTCCTCAGGAAGCTGCAGAGAGCAATGAGGCCGCCCCTCAGCCTCCTTTCCTCCAAACCAGACAAGTCCAAAGTCCTTAGCCGCTCCTCATGGGACATTCCTTCCAGCCCTTTCACCAGCCTTGTTGCCCTCCTCTGGACACATTCAAGGACCTTCACATCCTTCCTAAATTGTGGGCCCCAGAACTGCACACAGTGTTCAAGGTGGGGACACACCAACACTGAATACAGTGGGATCATCACCTCCTTTGACTGGCTGGTGATGCTGTTTGATGCACCCCAGGATGAGGCTTGCCCTCTTGGCTGCCAGGGCACACTGCTGGCTCCTACTGAGCCTGCTGTCAACCGGCACCCCCAGATCCCTTTCTGCAGGGCTGCTCTCCAGCCACTCCTCTCCCAGTTTATACTTGTGCCCAGCATTACTCCATCCTAGGTGCAGAATCCGGCATTTGGACTTGTTAAATTTCATCCCATTAATCACTGCCCAATGCTCCGATCTATCTAGATCCCTCTGCAAGGCCTCCTGTCCCTCAAGAGAGTCAACAGCACCTCCCAATTTGTTATCACCAGCAAACTGGCTAATGGTGCATTCAATGCCTGCATCCAGATCATTGATAAATGTATGGAACAGGACTGGCCCTAGCATTGAACCCTGAGGAACACCGCTGGTGATGGGTCGCCAGCCAGATGTAGCCCCATTCACTACAACCCTTTGAGCTCTGCCCTTCAGCCAGTTCTTCACCCAACACACCGTGAACCCCCTCATCCCACAGCTGGACAACTTGTCCAGAAGGATGCTGTGAGGGGCAGTATCAAAAGTCTTACTAATATCCAGAAAAACTACACCACCACCTTCCCTTCATCCACTAGGCAGGGGACCTTATCGCAGAATGATATCAAATTAGTTAAACAGGACTCTCCCTTTGTGAAGCCATACTGGCTGTGCCTGATGCTTGCATTATTCTTTAAATGCCTTTCAAGAGTACCCAGTGCAATCTTCTCCATAATTTTTCCAGGAACCGAGGTTAGACTAACAGGTCTGTAGTTCCCTGGGTCTTCCCTCACACCCTTGTAGATTGGAATGACGTTGTCGCGCTTCCAGTCATCAGGGACCTCCCCAAACTCCCAAGACCTTTGGTAGGTGATCGAGAAGGGTCCTGCCATAACATCCACTAGCCTCTTGAGTACTCTGGGATGAATCCCATCATGCCCCATGGACTTCTGAACATTCAGCTGTTACAGCTGGTCCCGTACAACTTCAGCGTTCACAAATGGAAAGTCACTGTTCCCAAACTCGTAGTCCTCTAAGGGGACCTGAGTTTGATTCATGATCCCATATTTTAAGCATATGTACTGTTAGAATGGATTATTGAAATTTTCAAACCGAAAGATACAAGTGGCATAATTATTTAAAAAACCATACAATTTTCCTCAAGCTGTAAATTTCTTCAAAGTTTTCTAGTCTATCTTCTTTTAGACACTCCCATCAATGCCTCTTAACTAACCAACTACCTTGATAATTAATGATAATAATTAATCTGATTGATCCAGTTAACTTGGCTACCCAGTTACTGCTGCTCACCAATTTCACATCTCCTTTACTTTGATGATTTTTATTTTTTTTTTGTTCATAAATATGTTTATGCAGGTTTTTCTGGCTTTTTTTTTAGTAGAGGTGAACAATTTAAAGAAAAAAACCCCTATTATCCTATTTTTTCAAAAGCCACAATCCAAACATCTTAATAACAAAGTAAACCATAACACTTCTGAATGCCCCTTGATACAAGGAAGGGAGAAAGTACAATGGATTTTCAGCAGAGGCGCACTGCTGCAGTGTCACGCCAAATCAGAATTCATTTGCTTTCCACCTCATTGCCAGAACGGTATTCCCTTGGTGTTCTCTTCTCCTCTACAGGCCACGCTGTCCTTTTCAGGCTCTTGTGTTTCATGATTCATCAGGCACAAATTTTATTGAGACTCCCTAATGCCTTTTTTCAAATGGGCTGCACTTTTCCATTGTCTCCCAAATGTTACAATTTTTTTTTTTTTTGAGTGTAATAAAATAATGAAATAGGGAACATCTCTGAGAACGTCCAACAAATGTGCCATCAGATGCTACATGGTTCACCCAAAACCAGTTAATAAAGTGGTCCACTACACACTAATAAGATACACGACACAGACAATGTCTCAAATACCCAATACATTTTCAGGAAACATTTAATATGCTAGTGTAACAGACATTTTCAAAGTTACGCTAAATTTTATGTATTCTGCCTGGTACAAGTTCCAAAAAGCAGCAGACAAAGAGGATTTAGTTGTTTTTTTTTTCCCTAACACACACACACCCCCCGTTGTAAGAGTGAAGACTTCATATCAACTCAAATATTCAATGGAGAAATACTGAATATTTAAAAAAAAAAAAAAAGGCAAACCCAAAAACTCCAGAACTTCAATCCTGCTTAATATCAGATCATTACATTAGATTTTGGACACTCATCCACATTATCACTGCAAATACATAATTTAATTTGGGTAAGAGAGAGATACCAGATAATTAAATTTACTCTCCAATGATCTAGGGCCCTCTTTCCCCCCTTCCTCTCCCCCCCCAGGTAGGGAGGTAGAGCCTTTTAACCAAACTTCTTGAATCAAAAGATTCACCACCAAAATCCCCTCAAAATCACTCAAACATACACTGGTTAAGCAGTTTTACTTGCAGTGCTTGCCCTGGTTCTGTGAAACCCAGTGCTGATATTTGGAGCAAGAAAATACACTGCCACAAGTCACAACACCATGATGGAAATGAAAGTTTCCATATGACAACACAGAAGCATTCTTGCCTGAGCTGTAAGAAAAGAGAGATCTGTCCACATGAAATAACACTATGCAACACTCAGCAGCTCCAAGACTTATTTACTGGCACAGGACACGGGAATATAAAGGATTACCTAGGGCTAGTGGTAGATTTATGGTTGTACATGCCTCTCACTTGGTGCTGGACAGCAGGCTGCCAGTGAAGTCTGAGCAATGGTTTTGTGCCCTGCAGGAGCTACCACTTGAGATTCTCCACAAAAAAAACACACAATAAAGCTTTTAGCGACAGCTGGGATGGTGGATAACCATAGTTGCGCTATCATGTCAAGCATCTTTTCCTATGGAGCAGATTGTAACTTCACCTTTGATCACCACTTCAGTTTTAAATGACAGTTGTGCTAGACACTTCTACCCGACTATCACACAGGTAGATATTTTAACACCACACCGAGATAAACACAAGACACAGATAGTTTGGAAGATAGATAGGCCCTTTCTTCATAGAGAAAAAAAGTACCACACTCTGTTGCAAGGTAAAGCAGATGAAGTCATCACTGCACTGGCATTTTTAACCTTGTGGTAAAACTAAAGTGTTATTTTTTCACAGTGCTTTTACCGCAAATAGCTCAGAAACATTCAGCATCAATGTTGAAAGTGTTCCTGTCAGCGAACCCTGTGTATACTCAGTAGCAAACCAGACCCCCCTAGTTTAGAAACTGAGCTGGTACAATTTATTTGCAAAGCAGCAGCACGGTGGGGTGGAGTAGAGCAGAGCTGAGAAACCCTCCAATTCCTCCGGTCGCCATCTCCTGCTCCCTTTCATTGCGTTATCACCATTCATAACAGAAGTTGTGTTGCAACATCGCTTCCACTCATTAACGCTGAGGAGCTCTGACAGTGTCATTAATACAGGTGTCTTTAGAGCTTCATGAGATAAGGGGAAGTGAGCGCTAACATGAGGGAGTACGCAGGCTAATGGCAAACCAGAGCCTTCCTCCCAAACAAACTGGATCATTTACTCGCTCCTATTACGTGACATAACCTAATGGAGAAGTGTGGGGAAAAACGTGAGCAAATTTTAATCTTGGTGATTATTTCCACAGAATTATTTAAATAGTTCATACACACCTTTCGAAGAAATGTAAAATATTCCTAATAACTAAGGCACCATCCTCACAACCACAGATTCTCAGGAGTATTTAGGTGTTAACTCACCCTTGATTTCAGTTGAATGAAGTGTGTGAATACTTCTGAAGATGTGGGTTTTCAGAATACCGTCATACAATGGTGGATTTTAAAGTTTACTCCTTCTCGAGTATCGTACCAGATTCTGACATTCTTCCGACATACTTATTCAAAGTATATTTTAAAAAATTAAGACTGATAAAAGAATCCCATGATCTCCTTGAACTGGTATGGAAGAACCACTGAAAGTAAATCCTTATATTTAGATAATTGATCAGATTTTTACTCCAAACATACATGTATTCCCATTTACTTCAGAATTCAGGTTAGAAATGACAGCATCAGGTTTACCTCATAGGGTGGTATTAGGACTTCAGTTATTTGTGAAGAATTCCCACATCCTTGGAAAGCACAGAAATTCTCTGTACACACAATAACGCAACGGTACGTAGAGGTACCACTTAATGTTACTCCTCAGAAGTCTGTATTTAGTTATAACAAGCACTGATGCTTACTGAAAAGCTTCAGAAAGCTTAGGCTGAGATTTAGGGTGTCATTTGACAAAAATTCGATAGCTTTTTTAAGAGCAGCGCCTTGCAAACACAGATGTAGCTGCACACATCTGTTAGCTAAACAATGCTGAGGTGCATCTCCGTCTGTAATCCCATCCTACTAGGCAATGATCTGGAAAACCGCAAAGCGTAACACATTAAGTTCAAGAAACCATTTCAGAGACCCTGACTCCTCTCCCTTATCATCTGTAGCACATGTTTACCATTTATGGCTCATCATCAGCACATGCAATCACTTACATTGTAAATGTTCAAGGAGCTCTGTTGCTGAGGAAGAAAGTACATTAATATTCTGAACTATCTGGAGACATCCAAACTTGGAAAGGCTCATGACTTTGTACTGCAATGCTTGGACGCCTGTGACACACCGTGCTAACCTAAGTCCCTCCTAACAAGTGCAGCTTGCATACATAAAGCAATATTGATTCAGCTGTGCATAGCTGTTTATACAGCCTTTCAGAAGCACAGCATCTTCAAACACTACTGCAGACATTAGACCGTGTCTTCCTAGGAGAGGTTTAGTGGTTGTCAGTGAGGCTTGACTT
Source organism: Nipponia nippon (assembly GCF_047370975.1). Taxonomy (NCBI): domain Eukaryota; kingdom Metazoa; phylum Chordata; class Aves; order Pelecaniformes; family Threskiornithidae; genus Nipponia; species Nipponia nippon. Next base: position 156,753,805 of record NW_028262290.1, on the reverse strand, counting down.
AATGATGCACACTGTGCCAGTGACTGTATTTAATTAACTTTTTTGGTTGGCCTCACAGAGCTGTTTTCTACAATCTGATCTTGTCTGCGTGAACCCTGTTCTGATTTCATGCAGGAAAGAGGCTTGCAGCCACAACATCTATCATAAATAAAACTGCCCTGATTTATAAAGGCTCTGTTGATAAGGAGCAAAGATATCATGGTATCCACACAGGGATAAAACACAGCACAAAACTCCTTTCTGCAGCAAAATATCTGGAGATTAAACCTAAAGGAAAGAATGCCATCCTTCTAAATGAGCAGTTCAAACAGTTTAATAAAGGGAGGAACGAGGACAATAAGGGATGGTTATTTTGAAATGAATGCTTTTATCTGCACCACATGGTATCTTTCCCAGTGGCACTACCAGAACTCAATAGCGTGATTTCATAAGAAAGGATAAAGAGCTAGTCTTTGCTTTGCTGCTTTCGGGAGCCGGTCTGTTTAAACCTTCCAACGAGGAAGCTATGTGAGCTGATGTTTTACATGAACTGCTTTACTTATCACCTAAAATGCAAAACAGAACATGACATATTCCCACTTATCCAACTGTACTAGGTTTAATATATAAATACAAGGAGTGTCCAAGGATAAGTGAAGGATCTCCATCTTGGGGATCATCTAAAAATTCTTCTTGATGCTTCTTTTTCTTTCCTTTTCGTACAAACACATTCTAGGCATAACGGTTAAGGAAATAAAAATACACACATGGGCAAACTCATTTTCTTAAACTTCTAACCCAGACAGCAAAACGTATGTGAACGTGTAAATGCCATGTCCCTCTTTACCCACAGCTGTGTCACTACACATACCCTCATTTCAAATCCTATTCCTTATATTATTCTTTTTGCTTCTATATCTTGTTTAATATTGTTGTTTGCTTCCTTTGGCATCTGTAGCAGCTTATCAGCACTTACTGGGGAGCAAGCATTTCCAAGCTTATAGAATACCAGATTATTTTCTATTAGGGTCTGCAGCTCATAAGCATATCTACCTTTCATATCAAGTTTTTTTGTTTTTTTTTTTTTATCTGCAAGCTTCCAAGCTTCAAGTATTTTAGATGGGTGAAAAGGTCAGTTCCTCCAACTGTAAAATAGAGGTAATGATTTACCAGAAGCGAAATAAATTACACCTAAACCACTTTACCCCACAAAGTTCTAGCTTTGTAAAGGAAAAGTAACTCAGTCTTTTTGCCTGGCTTATCCTTATGCCATTAAAATAAACATGAAACAATATGTTCCTTTTTAACCACTTGATGAGTCAGTGCAGCTCAGGAAACTGATAAAAGGTTTATGGAAATAAATTAATATTGCATGAATGCTGCTGGAGCTATTAAACAAACATAAGCGAGAACCCATCACTGAGGCCAAAAGAGACCTTTATATGATGAGGGAAAGCGGCAGAAAAGTCAACAATCATTATTACAGCAGGTTCTTTGCCCTAGGAAAACAGCATAGGGCCTAAACAGATGTAAGTGATGCAACTGATACAGTTATGCTCTTTATACCAGATCTTGCAACTGGATTACTTTGCTTTTAGCAAAAATAGAAACTTCTTTTAGCATCCCTTTTTTATTCATACAAATGAATAAAATTAGATTTATCAAAACCTATCAGGCACTTAAAAATCTCTTCTTAAAAAACCCTATTCTTTCCTTCTCATTTATTTTGAAGTTATAGAAAAGCATGAAAGAGCTCAGCTATTGGTGTTTTGGTTATCCTTTTACAATTCTGATGCGCGACAAGTACTTGAAGTCTCCAGTTGATGACATGACATGAGAGAGCAAAGACTGTGACTTATGTCTTCAATATGCAAACCCAGTTTCATTTTTGAAAATGTGGTCAGTTCAGCTACCTTTGCTGGAGGCCGAGAGGAAGATCAAATTTATCAGCCTTCCTGCAGGTCACAGATGCTTCAAAGATGCTACCCAAAAGCAGCTGCTGTTTCTTACCCACATTCACACCATGCTGCAGAAATATGCACTTGTGTGAAAACAAAGGAGGCAAAACTTTCTGTGACCTTGCAATACACGAAGCAAGCCCTGCTCCTGAGCATAGTGAGCTACACAGACTTAAGTTCCTGAGCTTTCAATCCAGCAAAGCACTTACATTTTAATACATGAGGATTTCTGAAGAACTTCAGAGATACAGTTGAACTAGAAACATTTTGGACAGGAAAAACAGGAAGGATTTCTCAGAAGCAAGCAGCCCTTTTCTGGTACATATAAAAAGTAAATTCTGATGGTATTTTAGTACTTCAGTGTATGATCTTGCAAAGATTCTGTTCATTTTCTCAAGAATGGTGTATTTTCTCTTGCATCAAGGACAGCGTTTAAAATCCACTCTAGACAACATTTGCCCAGTTAGGGCAAAAAAAACGAAATGCTTTGCAGTGACCTTAAACACATTGACAGAATCTCTGCATGTATTTTTTTAATTAAGATCAGCCATTAGGAAATACCATTGATCAACTGGCTTATTCATTACTGAATTTTCTTTAAGTTACAATTATGCCAAAATAAGAGTAGATCTACAGAAGAGGACCATTCTGAATTCAGAGATACAATTTCCATAGTTTAATTTCGCACTCTAATGAAAGTCACATTGAGTTTTTAAAAACTGCATCTTCAATTAAGAAAACAGGTAGAGCAAGAAACTGTGAAGTAACCCTTATAGGAACATCTTTGTTGAAGACTTTTTGCTGTCTGTTACAGTACATATATTTCTTTAGTATCATCCATTGCATAAACTTCCATTACACGCTGCCTGCCAGATATAACAGTGGCCTACCATAAAGCCCAATTAAATACACTTTCATTGGGAAAGACTACAGCTAGGCACTGAAGATCATTCTTAGTCAGCAAAACACACCACTGTAGAAAACTGCCACTACCCTTCAGGTGTCCATCATGGAAATTGTCAATGCAGAATTTTTGCATATTATTGGAACAACTTCAAATAACAATTTTACACAAGAGTTATCTCTGGAGATGTTAATAAAGGCACTGTTTCTAACCTTCTACCTATTTTAATTCCTCCTAACTCCTCAATCATATTTTTGTCTTTTATTCCCTCTCCTGCATATATTTGTCTGACATTCAACGATATTGGGGATTTAATCTCATTTCATCTTAAATGTTTGTTAAATTAGGATATTAATAAAGTTTACCCATTAATGGACCCATATTATTGGCTCCCATGTTTGATGGAAAAAACTACTTCTTCCTTATGCCATACATTCATGAAGAGAAATTTCATATATAATACTTAATTTTAAAAAAAAAAATCCTTAATTACAAATCTACATATTTTACAACAGTAATTGCTTCAAAAGATCTCTCTCTAAACATGGTCCATCCTTTACCACGACTATAATGATTTCATATAGAACATTAACAATTTTTGACTATTCTCAGAAAAGTCATTCCTACTATTCCATTAGACTCATTCATACATTTGTGTAGGCTTTTTTGAAATTCTGAAGGAGAGCAGAAGACAGCTGCTTTTGCATAGATCAAGTAAATCACAGAAAAAGGAAGCAGCATAATAAAGAACAATGGTAGTCTGTCTTTGAGACCTTCTTTCTTATTATAATAAATAACATTTTGAAGAAAAAGGAAACTGATAATTACTCAACATCATCTTCTAAAAAAATGAACAACTTGAAAATAATTTGTTTTAATATAGGGTGAAAATAAGTTAATTTTAGCATATTTTAGTGTGTTTAATTTAGTTACAATCTCTTTCTCATAAAAGGAGATTATGTTGTTGAAGGTTGAGAGAATATTTATATGGTTTTTTTAAATCTATTAGATTTCCCCTAACTGCTGACCAGAACAGTCATACCTGGTACTCTTCCCCCCCCCGCCCCCTTCTCATTCATATACAGATTTGGCTTATTGAATCGACCACATAGCAATTACACAGCAGAGGACAGAGTAGTCAGCAAACAAAACATTCAGGACTTACCATTTACACAGATTTCAAAAGATTTGCAAAGGTCATCCTCAAACAGGCAGCCTAAAAACACAATAGAAAGGTAAAAATTAATACAGATTTCAAACTCTGGATAATTACTGCAGACTGAAGACCTCTCAGGCTATTAAAAGCTCAGCAAGAGTCAGACGTTTGGTCGGCCTTAGGAGTCTAAATTGGGCAGTACAGAAATTCAAGAACATGGAAACAGGTCTGGTTAGAGAGCACATCTTACTAACTGGTTATATCCAGAATAACCTTTGATGTTTTTCTTCCCTCTCATCCCTCTACTGAGGGTTCAGTTTTCTCTGTGCATGTCTCATTTAGTAATTTGAGGAACTTCACGTTCTCTCAATTTTGTGCACGTTATCATACCACAGCACACTAATGCTGCAATACAGTACAAAAACATACACCAAGAAATCAGGAGTTTCCTCAAGATATTTCTGCTGTGATGAGACGAGCCTAGGAATCAGGTATAAATTTTTCAAATTAGGCTTGGATTTAGTAACTGCAACCATAGACCATGCCTAGATCCTCAGGAGCACTAACTCTTTGGAGAAAGGCTTAAAAATTAAGCCATCTGTACCAACACTGGGATACCTCCATAGACAGCTGACAAATTGGTACACGTATATGAAAAATATCCTGTTTTTTTTTCCATTTAAAGCAGGAAATTTGTTCCAAAACATGCTGCTTCGTGGGCCCCTGCTATGCCAGCTTCACACCTCACCCTAGAAACTGCATCCAGGTTGGCAATCCCAGCTCATCCACTTATACACGTCTTCACGCATGAAGTAAAGTATTCTGTTCCCCTGTTGCTAGTATCACCTAACCAGGTAATGAGGCACTAGTTATTTTTCCCTTTATCTTTGAATAAGATGAACTTCTACTGATATTCGTGAGGGCAGCAGAGAAGCAGGCAGGATATACCTCTGCTGTGGTTGCTCCACACTGGGGGACAGGGACAAGGGCTGAGTATAGAAGCAGTGTGAAATACCGTGCTATTGTTAAGGGCATACACTCTGTTAACCCAACCAGTAGTTTCTTTATTGTGTTTTCCAAAAAAAAGATGAAGAGCAGGACTGGATAAACTCCAAGGAATGAGGCTGCATTTTGAATACAGAAACTGCCATATTGTCACAATTAAGTCTCTCTGGGAAGTACCTTAAGTATATAAATGGACACAGGGAATTACAGAAATTAAGTTGAGCAGTTTCACACTGTGCATCAAAAACCAGCCAGGAACTTCATGACATCTAAACACAGGAGAAAGTTTTCCCTCCCCAGAAGCACAGAATACAAGCATCTCTATTCATCAGAGAATTGAATGGATTAAGTAGGCTATTCTTATTAAAAAAACGTGAAAGGCTCAAGACTCTCTGCCTATGAATTACCTGAGCCCTAACCCTGCTAAAAGAAAAGTTCAGGGGGATAGAGTGACTTATGTATGCCTGCATAGCCTTTCAGCAGGTAACTGTGTTAGCACATCATTAAGCCTGAACTAATATACTCTGTCTCTCAGCAGGATTTATTAGCACAGTGCTAGGTCTGAGCTAAGCCAGCACATCTACATGTATTTGAGTCATAAGGGGCTCTGCTGGTGCTCCAAATATCTACCCCACACCTGCCTGCAGTGACCACATATACATAACCTTAAGCTGATAACAAAAGACTACAATATGCACACCGATAAAAGCGTTCTCTCATCCTTTCACCTATGCACCAATAAACTGTGGCTACACATTTGGTAGCTTTTGAAAGGCAGAGGAAGTTTCAGACCAGAAAAGGCTTCTTCAAGCAGAGTATGGCAGAACAGCGTGCGTCTACACAATCCACAAACTCTGGTTTGCGACATACTTTTTGTAATATGTATAGTTTTGCTCCAGACAAGTCTACTGGAACAGCTGTTTGACCTGAAACAGTGTCTGAGAACTCACTAAAGATATCTGATTGCAGCCTTGGTGCCGACCCAGAAAAGCAGAACAATACCTAACTATATATTGACTCAAAGAACGTAAAGCAAGAATGACGACAGGCAGTGGCCAAAACACATCAGCAGGGGTTATATAGCACAACAAGAGATCTAATTAAAAGCATAGTAACGATCACTTCAAAAGAGGAATGCTTGCAGAAAAAAAAAAAAAGAAGGTAGAAGACTTCAAGTGCTAATATAAACTGGACGAATGAAAGCTATACTTCAATATTCATGTTTTCAGAAAATTGAGGTTCTCTCTTCTAAAAGAAAAGTTTTTATGGTTAGGAAAAATCCCTGGTTAAATCTCTCTGCCTTGTTTTCCCAAGAGATCAAAAGGATTAAAACCAGAAGCCTGAAATGACCACATCCAATGAAGGGCTGCAGGAGGTGTTCTGTGACAGAGGGAAGACAGGCAGTTTTGTAGTTGATTTCCCATCCTGCAGTGGCTGTGCTGTAGATCCAAAAGGTGTCAGATGAGAAGTTTCAACCAGGAATGTTTCACACAAAAATAGTGACTGGTTCACCCAGACTCTGCTGATTTTGAAACACCTGGGAGCTGCAATCAGAGCCACCTGCTGCCCATGACCACCTGCTAGAGGCAGACCATCATGTAACATACTGATATTCTCAGAAGCAGAAAAATCCAGATACAAGATGAACAAAATGCGTATGTTCAGGTACAAAGAAATAAACAGCCAGGCTACCTCCATACAGACCTCCAATTGAAATGCACTCCAATTTTGCTTGATATGTTTTGCTTTACCGCCTAATATATTTTCCATGAAAAGCACAAAAGAAAACTGATTTTTATCATGTTTTAGTTTCTCTTTTAATAATAGTTGGTTATTTCATGCTCACTGCAGCAAGCCATCTGACACAATTAGCCTTGGAAACATGTCTTGAAGAGCAAATTAATAAAGTCAATGCATGGCAAACTATATCCATCTACAATTACTCTAAAATAGACAACGACCTCCAAAACTCCTTGAAAAATATTTTGTTTCAAGTTATTTATTGCTAGAGTTGATTGTTATGTATATTTTACCCAATCAGTTGATATGCTAATTTAACTACTCATTTATCTTTTGTTGTTATTTGCTGTGACATTAAGAAGCACCATATTTCATTTTAAATATTATCTTCCTACTAATAGTAATGGTGGTAATAAGTCATCACTGAAGAGTGAAGTGGTATTGTCTCCAAAAAACACTTAATTCAGTTCATGCCTTATAGGATCAAAATTACATTTCATTTTTTACCAAACAATCCTCCTACCGAAGATCATCTCCCAAAACACATAAGCTGTTGATGCGATACCTTCAAGCCCCGCAAAAAAAATGAAAACACAACAAACCCCCAATCTTACTTCATACAGCAGCCCCAAAATAACAAATTCTCTATATAACTATTCAACAAGCTGACAGAAACTAAAACTAAACAGGTACACATATAGTGCTTTGCTTAATCTAGAATTTAAACACAGGTTTCTTCCTTAACTTGCATTAAAGATTTACCTCTTCACTAACAGTTGTATGGTCCTCACATCCCAGTAGTTACAAAGGAGGCTGGAGCAATGACTTGCACACAGGTGCACCAGCACCCACAAGAAGTTCAGTTGATCATCCTCCCCCCACATAACCAGGGCACACGAGTCTGTGCTGTGCATCTCTCAATACAGGGAGAGTAGTTCCCTGACACATATTGGAGCTATTTAAAATCCAGTTAGCACAGCAGTAAGGATTATCCCATATACTTGGATAACTATAAGTTTTTTTCACGTTCTTAAATGTCAGGGTTTGCAAAAGGTGTGGAATACTTATATTAACTTCTACTGACATAAATCATATGCTTATAAACTATCTTCTTGATAATTTGCCACAGTGAATTCCACAAGAGTTTACATGAGTAAAGCTCACTACAGGTCAGAAAAGCCCAGGCTGACTGTATAATGTAAACCAATATATTGAACTTCCATACACCAAGGTAAGTCAGTCTCTGAGAGAGAAGTAAAGAATAATAAATAAATAAATAAATACCTAACTTCATCCCTCCTTCCAAATACAGAGGTTAGTAGCTTGCAATTCTACTAAGTTGTATCAGGTACAAGGACCATATGTATTGAACCCACCCATATACACACACATTTTCTCAATGTTTTTTAACCTCATGACTGCTTAAAATAGAGGCAGGTATCTATGCTATATACTACAATCCATTTACACAGCATATTTTTTGTTTACTATCCAAGAAAGTAGATTCCATAGGGCCTCTCAAAATCTTCTACCTCCCTTTCTTCTCCCTCTACCCTACGTCTCCAGTACTGTTTCTCAGACAATCAGCACAACATAATCACAAAATGCTGTTGCAAGTACAGGATCTAGAGGTTTAAATCTCTTTGTCACGCTATTCTTCTCATGAGGCACTAATAAAACTATTGGCTTCCTCCTTTCATCAGGTATATAGCAGCTATGCTTTCCTAAAGACAAAATAGGAAAGCTTAAAACACACTGGAACATACTGTTTGGATTTATAAGAGGTGCCTCTGAAGGTTACAACAGTCAAGGCACCAGCTGAAATCACTTAAACTTAACCTAAAAAAAGCTGCAGTAACTCACTTATCAGGAAAATAAATTTTAAAAATCCACTAATCAGAGAGATCGTATTTTGTTTATTTCTCTGTCCTTTCACCCAGTTAACCGATCTATGATGATTTTACATTAAATGTTTCTGTAAGAATGCTCAAAATCTGTAAGTATTTTTATTAACTAAAATAAAAACCAGGCCATAGCCCCTCTTTATCAAAAATTGTCTTATGATCATCAAAACAAGAAAACAAACAATAAGCAAGAACAGCTAAGTTTCTCCTATACTTATTAATGAGAAATCGGGGAAACACAAACCTCCAAAATCCTTTCTGTTGTTGGGGGTTTTCTGCCTCTTCCTTTTGTGCTCTTCATTCAATTGCCACGTACCAACTAGCGTCTCTTCACCTTTGCAAACCAGACAACCCCATTTCATCATAAGGTTTTAGCCAGTATGGGTTTCATTAATCAAAATATGCCAATGTCCATTTGCATTTTTAATAGTCTAGAATGAAAGCTCATTCCACATTCATCTGCTTCTTTCAGATTTAGTTGTTAACTGGTAAGGAGATCTTGAAGGGTAAGTACTGCTGAACACTGCTAAGAGAGAAACAAAAAAGGAAACACCTGGGTATACCAATACTGGGCATGCCTGATGGGCCTCGTTGAGTCTTTAACATCACCTGTGAATGACTCTAAATAGAGAGCACATGTTTATTTTCCTATAGTAAAATTAAGAACTACAGCCCAAGAATGACATTTTAAAAGTACTCAGCTCATGCAACTGGGATAGCTCTAAGTAACTGGAAAAAGTCAAGATAGTGCACAACGACAATAAGGAATAGACATGAACTGACTGGTAGGAAGAGTCAAACATAGTTTTCATGCAGAAAACTGAATAGAGAAGTCATCTGATTGAGAAAAGACATAATCTTCTCGCTAATAGAGGTGAGATAAAATTTTGTTCAGTCTGCTAAAGCTGTGATCTATTCAACGTATCCTCATCTGTCTGCCATACGTGTATACCTAACGAGTGTAGAATTACACAAAATTGCAAGTGTGGCTGGGAAAAATGTACTTTAAGCTGATCACGGGCTTTAAACTTAGTTCATCTAGGTTTCCCTACTCTGTTGTTACATAGGTGCCGTAGGCATATATACCCATGGAATGTGAGTATTACTCAAAACCTATTAATTGAATGTGAAAAATCAACTACTGTTTCTTTACTTTAGTTTTATTTTGGCATTCACTCTGATAACAAGTTTGGATATTCCCTGGCCCTAGTTTTTAAATTTTCATTTTTATCCCCTTTTTTCTTTGCTTTTTTTTCTGTTCCAAACATTTCCATTCTCTTTCTGAGAAGTATTTTTTCTGACTCTTACGCACTCTCTTCTACTCTCCAAGAAACCATTGTTCCACCACCAGGACGCAGTCGCCCCTTTCTGTCCTTCCCAAGGATATGCATGCCATACTCGGGCACTCCCCTTCCTACCCGTGCCCTCTCTTTTCACTTATGCAGATAAACAGCTTGTCTGTCGCCTTTTTATTATTATTGATTGCTGGCAGTTTCTGGATCTCCAGTCTCATTCTTTTCCACAGGTTCCCTTCTTCTAGCACACTCAACCATTCCTCATCCACCTTCCTTCTGGTGTGTTGACTAGGAGACAGGTAAAGAGACAGGAGGTAAGAGAGGGGCAGGATTTTCTCTATCTTGCTTTCTCTGTTCAGAGTTGTCAGGAGTGGAGTAGGTTCAGCCACATTCTCTCTTTCTTGTTGGGTTCTCAGGATATCCAGAATATTCTTCATTGAGAAAGGCATTTTATTAAGACTTCAGAACCTGTGATGGTTTATCAACTGCTTAAAACAGTAGTTTAATTATGAAAGAAAAGTAAATTGGTTTGGTCAAAAATAATATTAAAGGAGCACATAGTACTAAAGGAGCTCTTTCTCCCAAGAGAGAAAGTGAGAAAAATATATGACAGCATAATAAGTACTGAGCTTTGATTTTCTTCCTTTGCTCCACCTTTCATGTTTTCTGAATGCACTCGGTGCCTGATGGTTTTGTAATACTGTAAACTCTTGAGAGCAGGTTTGTTTTTTTTCAATCGTGTGCATGTACAAAGCCTAGTGCAATGAAGCGCTGATCCCTGGTGAGGAATCCAGACCTTACTGTAGCCCAAACTAACAGTCATAAAGATGACAAAAGAAATCCCTGCAGTGGTTAACTGGAGGACTGTGCAGTCTCTTATATGAAAAGTTTCCAAAGAAAAGCAAGGAAAGTTTTCCCATAAGTGTTCCCATATGGTGTTAACACTTCCTCATCTTAGAATTACTCCTTCTTTCAATCATTTTTCATACACGCCAATTTTGTATATTGAAATATGACCCTAGCCAGAATAATTCACCATGGAACAGAGTTTTCGTTTAAAAAGGGGAAATGGCAGTGCTAAACTTATAGCCAAGATTTGCCCCTGAAGCCTCAATGACGGTATATATTACTGCTTCCGTTACCTTCTTTATATCACTTGCCCTTCAACATGTATGGATTGATGCACTAAATAGGCAAAATAGTACAAAAATGATGTGATGTATGATACTATTTCCACTAGGTAAGGGGCGTACTTTGTCCTTTCTGCATTTAGAAAAAAAAATGATTATATCTTTTCTTTTGCATGTAATTAGTCCTGAGCCTGTCCACCTCTAAAGAAAGGAATTGCTTTGTGGTGAAAATGCTATTAACTTATCTGATTACTAATGCCATGATTGCAATGATGTAGGGCTTTTCTTCTGGGGAGCACTGAGGAAAGGTCACTACTAAGAATAATTGAAGATGTGAGCAGTAATAATAGTTCATGAGGCGAAGAGAGAAGGAAAGGCCATCGCTGGAAAAGCTCCAGAACAGCACTTCCATTTACCCAGGGCTCAGAAAAAACATGGCATTTCATGGGCTGATACAGGCAATGTGTGTTTTGGTGTGCCTTTTTGCCATTTTTTCACAGTGAATATAAAAAGAACCTGCGTTGTGTCCGCTGAAAAATTACAATTCTCTCAATATTACATTTCCTAATTCTGTTTCTTTAGCAGAGACCACCATTAGCCCAGATAATTTCGGCAGAGGTATAACACTTCTGGCAAGCAAGTAGCTCCACTAATGCTTAGTTACATTGAACACTAACCTGCTCTCCATTTCAATAAAAAAAATTGCAGATAAGCCCATTATTGGAGAACAAATAGAAGATCATTTAAAAACTAACATTAAAATTATTACTTCTTAGGATCAAGACTGAAATCTTTTACCCACACCATTAACTGTGGCAGGAGCAGTCAAATGTGACTTTGCTCAGGTAACTCTGCCCCAAAGATCTTTGCCACGTTGGTAGCTCATATTGGGGCAAAATTAGGATCCCTACAATATAAAATATATGATCTACAATATAAAATGTATGATCTGTTCCTTCAAAATTAGAAAATGTGAATTGAAGTGCTCACAAGCTGTATAAAAAATATCATAAAGATCCAGACTAGGCCTTTAATAACTTCAATTCAATACCTTCTACTGGTCACCACTTGCTAAAATTAATTTCCTTAATGAGCAGTAAACTGAAATCACCCAACACCCACTAAAATCACAACTGTGACCTAAGCAAAACTTTTTTTGCACTTAGCAGAGAATTTGAGGGCTGAACACCATTGACTCTAAATGAATAATTCCACTTTGCTGTTTAAATACATCAACAAGCAGCCTGAAATTTTCCCCCTGCTGTTGCCCGTACAATATCCTTCCCCACAAAATCTGTGGGCAGCAAGGCCTTCTAGTATTTCTCATGGCCATAAGATATTAAAAACTGAGGCTTACTTACAGCAGAGTATGATGTTATCAGCAAAGCCTTCCTGAGTATTCTTGCACATAGACCAGCAAACATTGTAGTTCTGCGGCCTCTGCCATATTTATTCCATGAAAGAACTACTGTCATCATTATATGTCCACCTCGTTTTATCCATCAGTAACTGTCAGTCTATTCCTGCATACTTGTTTTACAAAATTGCAGAATGGAGTGAATTCTAAGTCCTAATTATAGCATAATTCTAGTCTTCTTCCATAGTCGGGGTTAAGACAAGCTGGGTCAAAGAAGTAATGAGCCATTAGCTAGAGGAAATAGGAACTCTGTGTCTGGGGGTTATGTGCTAGATAGTTCTTTCAGATAAATTTTTCCAAATCACTTACATGATAAAGAAGCTTATGTCCCATCATCTGAAGCTAACCGGTCTCTAAGATGCACATTCAGTGACAGTTTTTTTTAAAAAATAGCTCTTTAAAGTTGTGCCTCATGTTTTGGGAAAACACCCATTATTCACATAATCAAAGACAGGAAAAGAGATATGTTTATCATTCTCCTCTAATGAGCACCAAAATTTTGTCTTCATTATTTGTCAGAAAATCTTAATGAGTATCTGCTTGGTGCTTGAAAAAACATAACGAGAATTCACAGCAATTCTCATCCAGTTATATTGCCTCCAAAAAATAAATAATTACCTAATATTCAGGGGTAATGCACGTCTCCCAACACTGTCTTGAGAAGACTTCAAAGGCAGAAACAATTTTTTGCAGAAGACTTCTTTGGAATGATTGGCTTTTCTGTTCTGTTTTATTTAGAAAATAGCACAGCATCTTTTAACCGATGATGCCTGTGCCCACAGCTGCAATATGGCCAGTACCTGTCACATATGATCCTTTCTTTGTCCCTTCCTTGTTCTTCTTAGAAAATCACTCTCCTTTTTGTTCCATCTCTATTGCACAGTTAATTTGAGATGGGTAAATTGCCATGTGGACTTGGCAAAAACAACTTGGGAAGGAAAAAAGAATCATATAACTCGGTGGAGTCTGAAGGGCAAGGGGATAGTCCATAGTCTTTTACTGCAGGAAAGTCATTCTAATCTAGACAACAGCACACATGGGTTTGGGAGCTACACTTAACAGATGAGCTCCAAAGAGGGAGATAGGACCCAACCAGTACTCTAAATTTGTTTATTTCTGCGTATTCATGTTGAGGCCTGCTAGATATTGAAAACACGTAAAATTGCTATCATTGGGAGTCTGTTTGGAAAAACAGCTTCGTACCTTTATCATGCAATTTTAAATCACATTATAATGTTTATTTAGAGTGCTGAAATCACCGAAGTTCATCTCATGAAAGAGACACTATTATATACACTTGGTAATTTCTTTAATAAAGAGTTTAAACAGTCCAGAGTAATCCACATTAATTATTCATGTGTTGGAGAAAAATAATGAAAGTCAATGCAGAAAGCCATAGCCTCTTAAGGTTCTTGAAGGAACAAGAATAATATGAGGTAAAATTCAATGGACTGTGGCACCAAAATTTATCTATATAATTTACCCTGGGAATTTGAATTGTGAACAAAGCTGCAGCATTCTCTAGTATGGGACAGAGTTATGAGAAATAGGTCACACAAGGATACTGGTAGCACATAAAAGTTAACAGTATTTAGTGAAGATGCCTAAAACTTTTCCCTTTCCACAGAAAAAGGAAAGAATCTTATAAATGTTTATGTACTAGAAATTTTTTTAAAGCTACCAAGAACTCAGCTGTTCCAATCAATACAAATTATCTCTTGACATATAATCAATGTGCAGCACCATGTGGCTTTGTTCAAGTCCTGTTGGACTTGTAGCATATGTAACCGTGTACATGGGCATCACTCCACTTTCTTGTATAGGATTGATGTTGAGGGGCGGACTTAGGACAATACTTTGTTATGCTGATAAAGAATTAAATCTATCCTGTATTGATTCAAAACTCATTCCAGGTGGTAGTTTAAATTCATTACAGAGTAAAATTATCTGCTTCTACTTACTTTTGTGAATGCACACCAATTTCACAGAAAATCTGGAAGTGAGAGTGAATGGTCCTGATTTTGACCAGTAATTGTACTCTAATTACTCCTGACTCACCCTAATGTGTCTGAGGCTGGCATTGGAGCCAGCTGTCCCAGAACACATTGTGCCGTTGTCTCTGTGAAGTAGCTCTGCCTACCCTCTGATACCAGTGAGATGTTTTTTTTTTTTCCTCAGGCTAGTGTTGAGAGGCAGGCACCATAATGACACATATCAGAGAAGCAGTTAAGAAAAAGACTAATGATTAAAGCAATTTGGGGAGGAAGCCAAGAAAATTAGAGATAATTCTGAAACATGACAAATATGATGCATGCGGAGTAGCACCAGAATTCATATTCTGGTTCCTTCCTAAAACATATACAAAAGACAATTTTTCTCTCTCTAGAAAAAAAAAGATCATTAGAAGACTAAACCTCCCAGATTCTAGAAGTTCATCTAACTATTAAACTCCTTTAAATGACAAGGAAAAACTGCCTTTGAGAAAATTCATTTATTTAGGAAAAATGAAGCCTGGATGCCTTCAGGAGTTTATATAGGTGCACCTATATGGTGAAAGCTATGGTGAAAGCACCATTAAGAGTAGCCAAAAGTCATTACGATATTACAGCTATATAGTCACCAGCTCTCATAACTTAGCATCTAACGCCTATTGATTTTGATGGAATTGAAGTGTCTGAGTAGTTTGGTGAATTAGGGCCCAAATGCCTGCTTTTTTTTGTTCATGTTTATGATCACCTTTATTTTTCCTCTGTAAATAATAACGTCCAAAGTGTCTGTGTGAAACTTGTGCAGTAGGAGGAAAAAATTTAGAACTTTTATTAAACAGATAAGAAAAAGATGTTAACAAACAGTTGATGTTGCATGTCCCCTGTATATCTGAATATCATAAAGAGGAGAGAGCAAGTTACTTATAAGCCAGACCTACTAGCAAGGTTACCAGACTACAATGCCGCAGACTGGAATTCTAGTCTGGGTCCTGTTTTTTGTTGCTGGCCTGGGCACATCATTTCACCATGACTTTCCCTCTGTATTTTGTGTGTCTTGCCTAATTAAATACTAAAATTTATGATTGTTATCATGTGTTTATAAGTGGTTGGCAAAACAGAGATCTGGTCAAGTTTGGAGCATTAACGATCATTGTAATATGAAAAATAAACTTTGTATGCCTTTATTTATCTTCTCCACATCTCAGAGAAATGTTTTGAACCTTAAAGAAAAGGAAGGAGCTGTATAAAGGTACTGGGAAGCATTCAGTACAAACAAGCATTTCCTGAGGAGTATGGTTTTTTAATGGTGATTTAAGTAAAGCCAATGCCCTCTACCTCTTCTCAAAAAGTGCAGGGATTTCAACAGAGAATGTGAAACAGCTCCTTACCTGCCACTGAACTCTACAGCAGACGAACTTTTGAGTTTATATTCCCTGAGAAGCAGGGTGGGGTGGCGAAGGGAACTGAAAAGTACGGCAGGGGACAAGAATTCTAGTCAGGACCCTGAAGTGGCCAAGTATCAGACAGGCAGGGAGACCTCCAAGCCTCGGGTGACAAATTGTACAAATTTCAGTATGGCTTCAGGAGCATTATCTGTCATTCTTTTTTGACTTTTTATACAGGTACTTCTAATGAAGTGATAGATTGTTCTTCAAGTCTCAGCTCAGATTGCTTCTTTCTACTGTGAGTTTGACTTATCTAACACTTTGATTTTAATGAAAGGGAAAATAAAGCATATATAAAGTAAGGAAAAAATATGTCTGAATCTTGTGTCCATCCTCTATCATATTCCTTTTGATGAGCAGGAGCTGCAGTCAGCATGATTACGCTGCAGTTACAATTCATAAAACCTGTACAATGCATGTTATGTGTAGCACACTGGAGTTGTACAGTGTCATGATCCACCTGAGGATAACAATCCACTTCTGATAACAACTGAATGCTAGTGTTGCATATTTTTCATATTCCCATCTAAACTTAAGCTGAAGACTAAAGTCAAAGACGTTTGCATTTCTTTAGCATCACGCGAAGTCTCCAAATCATTTTTGCTGAAAATGAATTCCATACAGAAGGCAACACATATCCCACAAAAATATGCAGGTACTTCACTTAATTTCTACACATCTCATCATAACAGCATGTCTTATAAAAAGTCAAATACCTTTTACTGCTTGCATTTATGCAGCAATCTTTATTCCCATCATTACAGCCTCCTCTGTGCTCATTCCCTATCCCGTCATGGACGTCACCTTTGCTCCTGAGAATAGAAGGCACATAATGGAAAAAAGAAGGGAATGAGGATTTTCACATCAGTATTCACCAATGGGAAACTACCTCCCAGCTTTCTCCACTGCTCCACAAAGCTGAACTCCAGAGCTGGCTGTGCCTGCTGAATCCAGCCTCTCACTAGTAATGATAATTAGCCCAGAACCTATGCAATGAAAAAAGAATGGGGCGTGTTAACTTCGCAAAGGGAATATCAAAATTTACTTCAGAGGCTTTTTTTTTTTTTTTTTAATTATAGAGAATGAAGATGGATGAGAAAACTTAGAAACTTGGAAACAGTAAGAGGTAGAAATCTAGAAGAAAAGACTGGCGCGAGAACCACAGTTTTACACAGGAAATAGTAAACACTTCGCTATGCAATAAGTGAAGAAAAAGAATGTACAAGAAAAGAGGAAACAGGAAAAAATAAGGGTCTGAGAAAGGAAATGAAGGAGAATAACCTTCACAGCAATGTCTGTAATTCATGATGAGTTAAAAGTGATAAAAAGTCCAAAGTACAGAGATAAGCCAGCGGCAGAGATAAGAACAGACCTGATAGCATGTTACACTGACTTTACAGGAGCGTTGTCTTGGGATTTCAGTGAGTTTAGCAGAAGAGGGCTCTCTCATTTCCTGCAGGCATCCTGAGAAAAGTTGTTGTTTTACAATAATCCCATTGATAGTTTGCAAGCCTATTCCAAAGTTTCATTAATTCAAGACTGGTTTTTATTTTTTTTTCTCCAAAAATGCTTGGTGATAGTATTTCATGAAGTTCCAGACATGAGTCTTCAGTCTACAGTTGACTGTAAGTTGACTGACATTTGCATAGTTCTGTGAGACATGATATTCAATGAGGTTTAGAATCAGTCTGGCACCTCATATGGGAGCCTTCTTAAGAATACTTAAAGTATTTTAATGAGCCAGTATTATTCAAAAAAATAATTTTTTCCCTTCAGGATTTGAACTTCAGCCAAATCACTAAACCATAATCTTTAAAAGTATTCTTGGTGACTTTCTATTTGATGAATATCGTACAAATCTAATCTTGTGTTGTTTCTGAATTTAATACTCTGCAGACAGCAAAGTACAACGTGTATACAGTGTTTTCTACATCAATATAGTGTTTACAAAAAATCCCAATTATAAGACTCTTAAAAAAAAGCACAAAAAACCAACAAATATATCACTCAAACGAAAAAAAGCTTTGTGACCTTTATCTCTGTTCTGCAAACTATCCATCATGCAGCAGAAGTACAGGAACAAGAATATTAAAATTATGCCCAAATGAGTAAATGAATTTTTTTTTACAGTGCAGCCTCATTTGAAGTGTTCCTTCAAACCAACATGAGATTGCAACGAGAATGTCTGAAAGCTCTGAAATTGTTTCATAAAAGGTATGTCAAAAATGCAAACCATGGAAGAGTGACGTGGTATTACACACTAGTCTGTATAAGGAAAAAATACACAGTTGCTTCTCTTCATTTAGTTTTGCTGAGAATAAAGCTTAACTGTCAAATCATACCAAGTACTAGCCTTTTTGAGATGGTGGCTTCAGTTTCCTGCAAACAGTTGAAGAGTACCAGGTCAAGGACCAGAACAGCAATCACTGTTTCTACAGTTCTCTTCCTTTTGTATAATTTCCTGGAATGTTTTTGCTGAAGGGCACATGGCAAAAAAAATGGAGTTCACAGAACATGAGCTGCATTGTTCTTCTGCTGTTGAAAAACGTGCACTGGCAGACTCTTGGCTGGAACTTAGTTCAGGATAGCCTCAGGATTTTTACAGCTAAGAGGTTTTGTCTATCGATTCAACTTCCCTTTAGCTATTAATGTAATGTCAGAACAACAGAAACAAAACCTACTTTGCACCTCTTTCTGTGTAGTCACCACAGTTTTAACAATTTTACATAGCTAGAATCATGAAGTTAGGACGTGTAGGTTCAATGAAACAACAGTCGTCAGAGTGGCCCAAGTCTGTTGGAGTATCACATCAGAGCAACCCAGCTCTTCATCTTCCCAGTTTAAACAGAGCATGAGGACAGGGGGCAACTGTGATGGAACGGGAGAGGGCTGCTCGTGGCTGGCAGTATCTCAGTGTACCTGCATCCTCCCTACCTCCCAGAAAATCCTTACTTTCCTTATACTCAGCAGCTCAGTCCATTGACATCTGATGATATAACAGCATGCATTTTATATAACTCTGGGTTAAAGGTAGAACACGTATAAAATATAATTACTACACATTTACTCTTGCTTTTAGTTGTAATGCTTTATTTACAAAGAGATATGAAAGTGTCTGCATGCTTTCAAAACAGCAGCTGGGTACTAGAGCCTTTTAGCACTGCAAACTGAAAAGCATTTACCTGCACTGTTGATAAAACCTGCTCTAGGGATGCGATTCCCTTGTCATTGTTCTTTGACAACTATAACTTTGCTCTAACCTGTTCTGTTCTGAGATCTCCACCACACCTCTGTAGCCTGCCTAATCTTACGGACTGTACAGCTTACCAGTAAGGGCAGGACAGTGAGTCTAGGCCATGGATTATACCCCAGCCACTACCCTTCCAGATGTGTGAACACCTTTGTTGCTACTACTAGTCTAGTGTATAACTACAGAATGCTAACAGCCAGCCGCAGAAAAGATTACCCAGTCTTCTTTCCTTTTACAATCCACATAGCTCACTTCACAACATTTACATTCCCAGATGGATAACTGATTCTATACCCTGAAGAAGTTTTTAAAAAAAAGTGAAATATATCAGAAGGAAAAACTTACTAGTTCATTACTTCATAGAAGCTTTTTTAATATAATTTTTACTAAAATATCCTAAGAGATTTAAGGTGACTCACAAATGCCTAAAAATACGGAAGCTATTTTCCTCCTGTGTGTTTCTTCCTTTATGATGAAGGGAAGCTAAAAGTACTTTTCCTTTGTTTCTTGTTATTTTCTGCTTAGTGTCTACCTTCCCTTTTTGTAAGAATAATAACGTACATTATGTTTTTATTTGAGAAGCTCCTGAATGCGTACCACCGGTATCAGCAGGAGGCATGGCAGATAAAAAGCACTAATCACGCAGTTGCAATTACAGATCAAAGATGACTGCTAATCTTACTAACTGCTACATGTTAGTTCTCCCACTTTCAGTCAGTGTCATCCACTTTGCAAAACAGAATCAATGTTTGTCTTTGAAAACTACAGGTATATATCGGTATTACACATGTATATATTATACGTGTATTATATACGTTGGAATTTTTTTATTATTACTATTCTTATACTAAAATAGGAATGAAATTTGTTGCCAAAACATTGGCATCTAGTGCCATCTGAGATACCACAGACTAAAATACCCACACAGCCCTGAGAGATATGGTACAGGACTTGGGGGAGACCCAGCCTTTTCTGTAGCGTCAGGGAGGACAGGCAGAATACCCACAGGCGAGCCATGCCATAAAAGTCCTATTTCTGTCAATTGGTCTTGCAGGTTACTCTGTAGTGATCTTAAGAGGTAAATGTCAACTGTCCAAGCACTACAATTACTTGAGATGAGACCCCTCTACTGTCTTCTTTGAGATGTCAAGTTCTTCAAAACTGGTAATTTTGTTGAGACTCAATCATCTGAATACCTTTGAAAAATACAGATTCAGAGGATACAAGGACTCAAAAGGAAGGAAGAACTAAAAAGGAGGTACTGTACACTGTATTTAACTTCTTTGTGAGGTTTCAAGGTTTGTTGAATCATAGAATGTTTTGGGTTGGAAGGGACCTTTAAAAGTCATCTAGTCCAACCCCCCTGCAGTGAGCAGGGACATCCTCAACTAGATCAGGTTGCTCAGAGCCCCATCTAACCTGACCTTGAATGTTTCCAGGGATGGGGCATCTACCACATCTCTGGGCAACATGTTCCAGTGTTTCACCACACTCTTTGTAAAAAATTTCTTCCTTATACCAGTCTGAATCTACTTTCTTTCAGTTTAAAACCATTGCCCTTGTCCTATTGCTATAGGCCCTACTAAAAAGTCTGTCCCCATCATTTTACATTTCCCCGAAACCACCAGTGCTCATTCTTTGTGGAGGGACATCACCAAACCTTCTTGTTTCTGCCTGCTGTCTTCAATGCCAGGAGTAGTTTATAGCAAGCCAGGAAAGCCCAACCACATGTGCTGAGCCCCCATGGACAGGCCCAAACAGTTTGCCACGTTTAATAACCCTGTGGGGAAGAGGCTGCAGGCTTTCCTGTCAGTGGTGACCTCCCTGGGGACATCCTTTGCCACAGCCTCTTTCAGGCACTTCCCAAAGCCAGGATCAGGGTGAAGGAGTCACTCCTGGGCATCAGGACCCACCTCCCACTGCCCTGGGGCTGCCAGCCCCCTATACCACTGCTTGCAGCCAGGGAGGACAGAGCAGAGACAGTAACTCAATCTGAAATGTCTTCCCTGAAAAGGGCTCCGAAACATCCTAATAACCATGCATAGGAGCACGCAGGTTAGAAAGGGCACGTCTCTACTTAATACTAGTTCTGTTAGCATTGTAACCAACCTTGGCTTGCCTGCTCCTACGTGCCTCCTTTCCCAGTGTCGCAGGTGGTGGTACTTCCACGATATATAGCGCAACAGTCGCCAAGGCAATAATCTTGTTCCTGGTACAGGCACTGATAAAACTTCACTGATTTTTGAAGTAACAAGTCTGGATCCTAAATGTTCAGGATCCTAAATGTTCAGGACAGGAATAGGGGTTAAAGGAGACTGAAAAAGTGCTCTTGCTACATCACAGAAGAAATACTGTTCCTCAACTAAACTAGGAATATAAAAGAAAATTAACCTTTCTTTCTACTTATTAGTAGAAAAAGAAGGAAAAATACGCTTTCCCTTCCCTATATTTTGCTTTAGTCACACAGAATGCCTTCTGTTATTTACAAGCAACTCCATGAATCAGAAATAACACCACACTGAAAAGCAGACAATTTTGCCTGGATGTATTATGGTAGAGATGGAGGCCTAGCACAAGAGAAAGCAGGCGCACCTTGGCTTCTGAAGGAGAAGGTAGGAAACAGCTAAATAACTTTGCATTATATTTTTAGGATCCATGCCTAAAAATACTTGAAATTATCTAAATATTGGTGAATATTCTTAGAAAAAGAAGTCTAAAACACGAAGATTTTCCATGGATACCTAAGGCTCAGAGATGCAGTCACCATGCCAGGTCACTGGCACATAGTGAAAGACAAGTTTGTGTGATGAAAACAAATCTAATCGGTTTATTTTTAAATACAAGCATTTCATAATGAATATTCAGCAAGACAGCTGCAGCAGAAAAATCATCCACTGAACATAGCCAGGAATGGTTTCAAATAATCATTGCATACATGAAAAAATCCAGAACATTCCTCACAGGTCTGTCTCTAGCCTATGTATTTGGGATTATATTTTTTTGTTGTGTGTGTTACGTATACCTAAACCGTATCTAAAAGGCAGTTTAGAAAAATAACAAAACAGCGCCTCTGGAAGCACGAAGATTTTTGATTCTAGAAACGTTCATCCGCCAACTTAAAGATGTTCATCTGTGGAAGTAAGGCAATGATTTAGAAACTTTACCTTGGTTTTTTTTTCTCCTTTCAACTTAATGGGAAAGTAGAATCTCATCCTGTACTTCTGCAGTCAATATTAGAGCTGAAATTGTTCTAATGGGGTTTACTCTACTTACGCTGGCTGCTTAAAGAACAGTAGGATAAAGGAAATTAATACTTCAGTCTTCCTTGAATTACTTGAATTACTATTTACTACTGTAAAATCGTGGGGTAATAAACCAGTCTGTAGAGAAAACTGTCCTCAAACACACACACACACAGACACACATAGATATACACACAAAAGATAAAATAATTAAACTACAAAATTCAAGCAGGGCAGCACCCACCACCCTCAAAGCAGGATGGATGGCTTCATAATTGTGTATGGTAAGGCACTGATATTCAGTATTTCTCCTATCTCTAAAGTTGTTTTAACTGTACGCATAGCAGTGAAATTTTGCCACCTTAAAATTAATGGCAAACTCCCACTAGTTGCAACTAGCTGCAAGAATGTTGTTCTGCAGATTTATCCTACTGATCAGAACATAAAATGTCATTGCCAGACACACTGAATAGGTATGATAGAATAACAAATAGCATATTTTTAGACTATCGTATATGCTGGTAGTAATCAAGCTTAAAAAATTATGAGATCTCATTCATACAAAATTTGTAGACATATCTCTTTTCAAAACATAAACTTGGGTATCATTTATTAAATTATGCATTCTGCACAGAACAATAAGAAGCTCTAATACTGTGCAACACAGAAAAGTAGGCATGGAACTAGAGATTCTAGTCTATCTAAAACTGTCTTAGTTCAGAAGGTTAATTTTTAGTTCAACAAGCGAGAGATTCATTCTCTATTTCTGTGCCCCACTGCATCTGAATCCCTGAATGATCTCTACAGAAAAAGTGTGAAGGAGCAAAAACGCAAGGCTATTTCACGTCTATTTCAAGTATTGTAGGAGTTTGACAGTATTTCATTTTTCAACATATGCTAAAACACCGTGGGATGACTTTATAGCTTCTGCAGCTTCGTGCAGATAAATATGGCTAGATAGGATCTGGATGTTTCATGCAGTCAGAAAGATGTAAGGAACAGCACCAGCAGGTTACTTTCCGCAGTAAGGTCCTTATAGAGAACAGCAACGTATGAGCCCTCCATAACTAGTTACAGCAGCTGGAATCCAAGCACAAAGAAACAGAGACCACATCCAAGCCCGTTTGTCCAGTTCACAAAGAAAGGCTAGACAGGGACTGAATTGTACTCTACTGTAGTAGGCTAGGTCACTTGGGGCCAATACCTCAAACATTGGTGGATGACTAATTTATGATGACTAACTGAACAAGTTTCATTTTTAATGGAAATGATTCAAAGCCAGGAAAAATAAGGAGAAAGGAACAAAGACTAAATTCCTGTTATGTGACCCAGTTCAAGCTTAAATATGCTATTCCTGCACAGTGAACTTTTTTCTCCCATTCTGTTTCCTGTTCTTCTGCTCTGTAGAAGGCAGCACTGTCGACCATTTCCAGCCGAGACCTTTTCAATTTCCATACTCCAAAGGCTCTTTCATATCTCCTCAGCTCAGCAGAATGAAACACAGGCAACAGAAGATGGAATGTTTTTCTTCCCCTTTTATGACAGCTGCCATTTGGTCAACTGAGGTGGCACCGATAGCACAATAAAATCGCCAGCATGAAACTCAATGCATCCCACAATAGCATGAGTATTTTAAGAACATCGGGATGGCCATTTGCATCAGGGGAGCCCTGTCCAGACCTGGATTCTGGCTCTGAAAGTGGCCATCAGCAGATGTTCAGGGAGAGAGCATCAGAAAAGCTTTCCAGGGTGAGGCAACATACTGTTTAAAAACCTAGAGTCCGTATCTGGACTGTGATGTCTGAGAAGTATCAATTCCCCTTCCGAGCTCATTTATTCTTTTGGCTTCCATGAGACTCTTCAAAGCCCTTGTGACAAGGCAGGTAAATAAATACTATCTACTTTTAACAGGCAGAAGAAAATGTGTTATATAATGTGTGCCAGATGTTGTGAAAAGTAAGCAATTAACAGTCCTAGCAGTGGCCTATGTGCCGCTTGTGTATCTCTTTTGCCGTAAAGATCTTACAGTCTAGACAGATGGCATAAAATACTCCAGCAGAACAGAAAAAGTGTCTAGCCTGACACTTTGTAAAGTTATTATTTTTTTTTTCATTTTTTTTTAATATAGGAGTGGGTACCTGTTTTTTTCTTCTTCTGTTTTAATGCATTAGGCCTTCTGGTTCCTCATAGCTGATACAACACTGTTAGACCAAAATGCTTGCCTGTTTTTCTCTTACTTTCTCAGTACGTTACCCTTCCCACAAATAATAGTTAAACAATTATATTTTTTAAGCCATCAGCAGAAGATAAACTACTTTACAGGCCAGAAAGCATTACCACCTTCATTACAGTCCAATTAAATCATCAGTAAAGTGAAGATAATATTATTTTCCTATTCTTCAGTCATAAAATAAGTTCTAAAGTGTAAAAGATTCAAATACTGGAATTTAGGCTAGGCTGGAAATCAGATTTCAGTGTATTTAATCTTTCTACCTTTCAACAGCAATCTTTACTTTCAATAAAGTCAGAGATAGACCTCTGGGATCTAAATGCCAAGGAGATTTAGGTAAGGTAGGGTATTTTGTGTTCATGTGAGGAAAGTTATGCAAACATGCACAGATTATATCCAAGTAACAGCATTTTTCACGTTAATGAAATTTTCGTCCTTTATGCACTGAACAATATTTTCAACTTGAGTGTTTTAAAAAAAGGAATTTTATTATTTCATTTATCCAAGCAGCAATGTGCATCTAAAGGAAAACACAAATGCTATGGATCATATATAAGAGTTTTATTGCTCTTTGAGCTACTGTAAAATTTCTGACTTTTCCTTTCCAGTGGGCAAATACATGAACGTATACATCTAATTAAAACATTTGAAAAGACTTGTCACAGTTTTCACAAGCACATGAATCTTCTGGGAAGAACATAACTTGCAGGATTTAAGCCCTAGAGATGAAACTTTTGGAAATGTATTAGCATGTATTAGCATTTTGGAAATGTATTACCATTCAAAGGGGGCAAGAACCTAAACATTTTATACTCACTACATAACCTGTACCACCTGCTCTCCTATAAAAGCGCTCAGTTTGCTTCTGCATTGCTTCGCAAGTTTTATGTGAGTAGAATCTTTTCAATACATCTGAGGGTTAATTAATACTGGCAGTTTACATATAAAACATAACATGTAATATTTATAATTGTGCACTAGAGGTCTATCACTTTTTGGAAAGACAATTAATCCTACAAAACAGCACAGTGCAGATATCTGTAGTAGTACCGAAGAAAAATGCCAAGGGGTATGACAGTCACCTGCAGTTGCTTGTATTCAGCTTTCCACATGATAGTTAATGACAACCATAACTGTAAACTTCATTGCAAAAATAATTACAACTAACATATGGATTTAAAAAAAACATAAATAATTATCAGAATGTATATTTCCAGGTAAGCAAAAAAATAACAACTGGTGTCTTCATTAGACATACATTTGCTCAATAGAATTCAGAATTGCAAATGAAACCAAAAATCATTATATTTTATTAGACAAGCAAGCCTTTCACTTTGGAAAAGGAATAAAAGACGTTTGCAACTGGTGGGCTTTGCAATACTCACAACAGCCTCCCTCAGCATGCTTCTCTCACTGATGGCAGAAAAATAACAGTGGATAACATTTAAACTGATTAACATGTTTATGCCTTCCCCATTACACACACAAGAAATTCTCATTCTGCAGAGGATGATTTTAAGAAAACAATAAAACTGTTCATTTTGTGAGTATTAGCAGTCATTTTGTCACCTGATTAGAATTACATTTGAGAACGCTGGATAAAACGCATAAAAATTTACTATACGTAAATGCAACTTACTTCAACTCCACCTATTTTTAGCCATTTGTGCTATTAATCAGCAGCACAGATCTGCACTAGGATAACAAGGCTAAGTTCCTGACACTTGACAAACAAGTAATGGAACAGAAAACACAGTGTGACCAAACTAAAGGTGACAGCCGTAATACAGAAAACAAAACGGACCGTGAGAGAACCTTGCTTTACAGAAAGAGCAGAAGACAAACATTTGATGTTTAACTTCCCTGCAATAATTGTGTCCAAGTGATCAGAAGCCGAAGTAGAAAAGATTGTACTAAAGTCAAAATTAACAAATAAAAAAATGGAGTCTGGAGAAGTGCTAAATTAAAGCAAGTGGATTATTCAGTGCTTTGGAAGAAGCATAAGCACCCAGAAATTTGAAACGAAGAATCAAACT
Organism: Nipponia nippon; assembly: GCF_047370975.1. Classification (NCBI taxonomy): domain Eukaryota; kingdom Metazoa; phylum Chordata; class Aves; order Pelecaniformes; family Threskiornithidae; genus Nipponia; species Nipponia nippon. The sequence continues at coordinate 156,727,126 of NW_028262290.1, read as the reverse complement.
GTCAATGTATAAGAAGCTCAAGTGCTACAGCAGATTATTTTATGATTTTTAAGGAATGTTTACAAAATGAATTTGCTTTTAATTCCTAGTGAATGAAAAAAAAAATAGGCAAAGCTCAGTTTACTATCAGTTAAAAACTTCTGTTGAAGGTCTTGTCTCTTCAGCTATAATACCTTCAGACTTTCTGGCATACTGGTTGCATTTCATGGCACACATCTATGCAAACAGAAGTAAACACACAATCGAAAAATGAAAGATTTTACCTGAACTCGGCTTTCTAGTAATTCTTTTCTTCATAAACACATAACCAAAATGCAAGCAATTTTGTACTGGGCATTCCTTGCACCTTATATTTTTTCTCATGCAAAGTTTGATTTCTAAAATAAAAATTAAAAGAGATTTTCATTACCTTGTACAGTTTGCTCCTAAATAGTCCTCCCAGACAATATACTATGTGAATGAAACAAAGCCACATGCTAAGAATAGCAGAAACAAAACTCTGAGGATGATAAATAATACACGTACTTAGAGCACAAGTCAGAAAGTGTCTTATCATAGGCTTCTATGTTTAAACTGAATTTGCACTATACATTTTCCAGTTGTCTTGGCATGGAAGGAGACTGTTTTGAAAGAAAAAAGTTCCTAGTGTCAGCTTTTTTGTAAATAAAGTGTTTAAAGCTCACCTTGATTTAATTAATCTGTACAGTTTTCTAGCGTGCAAGAAGTTAAATACCATAGATTCAATTACTTTTCCATGCCAAGAATAAAATTAATCTATAAATAAATAAAGAGGTAGGTTCTCTGCTACTGCTAGAGAAAGGAATGCTTAATGAATACAAGGCTATTTAAAATATTTACACCCTAAAAAAGCCTTCACCAGTCACCCTAGTAGGTGGAGAACAATACTCAAACTATTTAAATTACCACAGGTGGTTAACTCCCAAAAAGACGGAGCACAGAGGAAATGGAGTAGGTATGGACTGAATACATTATAGACAGTCTGGTTGGATTAGGGAAGAAATTTTGTCTACCAGCAAGCCCCAGAGTTGTCATTGCACCTTTCAAAATAACCAGAACAATCACCTGTGACTGCTACACTTGCATTTCTTCGATGATAACATGATGGTAGACTGTATACCAATGTGTTCTGCAAAGACTATCCACTCCTCCTTTTAGGAGAGAAAACATATACATATACATATTTATTTGTAGAAATATGTTCAAGTCGGCAGTAGGGACAATTTTCTTCAATAAAAAAGACCTCATGAACAGTGACTCTTTTACAAAAGAAGAGTAATTCAGACACTAATAAAAGAGCTGTCTGCTAGTCAGCTGCCACAACTGTGTAACCACCACGCTTCAGGACAGGGCAGTTTTGAGACAGCATTCACTGCTCTGACAAATAACCTCCTCTGCTCCACTAACAAGGAAGATGCATCCAGGCTCATCCCATTGGGCTACTCTGCAGTACAGAAAAGGGTCGTCTCCTCAGATGTTCATGGTCACAGGGATAAATAGAAGTAGCTGAAATGGTGCTTCCTCTCAGAATGAACCCAAAGAATCATCATAGGCCCTACAGAGCCCACACATCTCAGCCCTCCACATTGTATTACTGAACAATCTGGGAAAGCCAGAGAGGCAAATTGCACTGAATTATCAGCAGTGCAGGTAACCGCAATTGTTTCAGTTCAGATATGAATGGCATATTCTCCTACTGTTCTCACAGCCTGGCTGAAGTCAGCACTTGACTGAAGACCAGATGGCTAAGACCAAAGCCAGAAAAGAATGGAGTTGAACAAAGGAAGCCTTTTGAACATGTCATTATTTCCATTAAAGTAACATGTAGGAGTTCCAACACAGAGAAAAAAACAATAACAGTGAGCCCCTTCCAAGCATGCCTCAGAGAATATGCACCTAATTATACATTAGCATTTCTGTAAATATAATTTCCAGGTATTCATTAAGTCAAACTTCTGAAAGCTAAAGTGTGGTAGATGTGACCATGTAACCTTAAATAAAGACTTATTCACTGAATAGAGATTGACTGAGAGAGAGAGCGCTGTGGGAAAATGGTCTCCGAGTACATAATCTAAAAACTCTCACGGTGTATGTGGGCAAAGGGAGCAATTTAAAACAGGTGTTTTCCAGCTTAAAGTGCCAAATGCTACAGCCAAAGACTTGGTCACATATAATAACCTTACCACAAAGAAGGCTAATGGTATCCAGTGTTGCCAGTAGGCCAAAGGGGTGATCTTTCCCCTCTGCTCAGCACTGGTGAGGCCACACCTGGAGTACTGGGTCCGGTACTGGGTTCGTCAGCACATGGACATACCAGAGAGAGTCCCACAAAGGGCCACGAAGATGACGAAGGGACTGGAGCACCTCTCCTATGAGAAAAGGCTGAGAGAGCTGGGACTGCTCAGCCTGAAGAAGAGAAGACTCAGGGGGACCTCATCAATATGTACAAATATCTGAAGGGAGAGTGCAAAGAAGACAGAGATGGGCTCTTCTCAGTGGTGCCCCGTGACAGGACAGGAGGCAACGGGCACAAACTGAAACACAGGAAAGGATGGCAGCACTGGCAGAAGTTATCCAGAGAGGTTGTGGCATCTCCCCCTCTTAGAGGTACTCAAAAGCTGTCTGGACATGGTCCTGGGCTCTAGGTGGCCCTGATTGAGCAGGTGGGTTGGACATGATGACCTCCAGAGGTCCCTGCCAACCTCAGCCGTGCTGTGATTCTGTGAAAAAAAGCTAACTCACCAATTAAGCTGAACTCAAAGAAAATCACTTTACTTCTGAGTGCCCACACAGAGTGGGTGTGTAACAAATGTGGCACAACAAATTCCCTTTAAATTCACACTTCAGGTTATAATTCAGGTTATATCTTGTTTATGTGTGCCCATGCAGAAAAACTCTAAGAAGCAGTATTTTCATATTTGGGGCATGTGTTTTCTTTATTCTTTTGTTTTAAAGAAAAAAAAATCTAATTATCTGCAACTGTAGCAAATCCTGTGCATAAGCAGCTGTCTGCTCTGCAGAACCACCTAACCTGTAAGACCCTTTGCTAAAAGCTGTAGAAGATTGCAAGACTGGCACTGCATCAAGCTGACCTTGAGCTGGGAATTCATTTCCAGGAGTCCATTCTTTCCCCTCATACTACTTTACTTTACCAGATTTCAGGCTTTCCTTCTGCAAGGACTGTTATTTCTACAAAGGTGGTGTGCAGTTACACTTGGGTGGTTCATTGTGTTATTCCATTTTGGAGATAAAAGTGCGAAGAACACTTTCACATCAAAACATAACAAAACATTTCCTTCTATCTAAAAGTTTAGTCAGATTTCTAACTATATGAGAATATTTATTCCACAAATTGGAGTAGCAGAGCAGTTTAGTACTTTCGTTTTAAAAATACTGAGTAGCACATGACGGTAGGTATTTCTTAAAAAAAAATTCTACCTGAGGTTATAAACTACATACAAGGATTTAAGCTAAAGCAACATGAAAGGCACATGCCAGGAAGTGCAAGAGATCATCAGCAAAGACTTTAACCTGGTTTGTCACAAAATGTTGCAACAAGAATAAAACAAAATCACAGTAAATACTCCTTATTTGCTATCCTCTTTTATTTAAAATGGGTACATATGTAAATAAAATACCTTCATTATTTAAAAATGGAAACATAATTTTCAAGTTGAAAGAATTCCTTCAGCTTTTCCTTATATAAGTTAATAAAAATTTTCCTAACTTATTTTCAATAATGAGAAGGCAAATGCACATAACTAAAAGCATATCACAGTTTCAATTTTAAGACTACTCAAGGAGAAGGGACATCACACTTAGGGGGATTCCAAGTTGTCAACAGTGCCTTATTTTTCACAGCTAGGTCTTTGCCAAACCATTTAAAAGCAAGCTTGCTATTTTGCACATCACTAACACTTACCCATCCTTCACATTTCACTCCACTAGTGCCCTTTTGTATTATACATCAAAGCGCAGACCTCTTAAATAGCATGTCGAAAAAAAAGAGACGCTCTAATGTTACTTACATTCCATCACACTGTTACTCCTTGCTTTTACTTGTCATTCTCTTTGAATCCCCTATTGATGTGACACATTGGGACGTGGATATACTACAGATGCAGCATGATTCATGAGGAGTATACGGTTCCACTTTCAACACAAAAATGCTTTTAGAAGATATCCAAGTTCATTGACTCAATGTTTCCCACTAGGAGGATGTTTTAACACTGGTTTTCTTAGTTTCTCCTGCCAGAGTAGTGTTGCCATTTTCCCTGCATCCCTGCTTCTAAAGTCAAGTAGCATGTTGTTAAAGCCCCTTAGGTGTAAGCACTGGGCTAAAGCAACATAAGCCTCTGCTAAGATCTTAGTGCTGCTTGCTAGATTGTTCGCTTTGTTCTGCCTTCTTGTAGTCAAAAACAGTATTTTAATTAGTTTTATGAATTTTATGAGTTAATTTTAACAAATCCTGATGATTTGTTGATCTGATAAATATCTGAAAACAGCCTCGTAGATGTGAGAAACCACAGCAACCTAAGCAGTAAAAAGAGATAAAAGGACAGAGGGCAAAATAAAAATAATCCTGATAGCTTTAGACAATAAGAATATGTAATTAAGGATTTTTAAAACACACTGTTGCCAGAAAATCCTCATAGCTGGTAGAAATTTCATTGTGACTAGACCCGACAACCATGTTGAACTTCTGACACCTGACAAGTTAATTGAGTCATTTGCAACCTATTATCAGCTCCAGCTACCTTCATTTTCTAAGAAAAAATACCTGTCCTGAAGCAAATCTTTCTATGACACTAGAATATAGTAGCTGGTTGATGACAAGTAGCCTTGAGGAGATTTTACCGTGGCTCTGTCTCGGGAAGAAGAGGACCTAATTACCTGCAGAGATAGAGAAAAGGAAAGAAACTCTGGAAAAATAACAGTCCCATGAGCACTGGCATAGAGTGGCATGGTCACAGCCCTGACTATTCATTCCTGCCTCTTTCACCTCCGGCTAGTTCTAGCTGGGATTAGCTCTCCCGGCCCGCCGAGGAAAGGGGCAGTCCAAGGGCAGCATAGTGGGAGCAGGAAACGATTGCCAGCTCAGTAGAAGGCAGATGAGCAGGACAGCTTGTTTGGCAGCAGGGTAACTTTGTGCTAGCTTAAAATGCACATGGAACTACCCTGTTAATGCTTATTATATTGTTGCCAGAACTGAAAAGTATTATTTTGTTCTGTAGTCCACTTCCTATAAAAATCTTGGAATTCTGCAGGAAGAGTATTCAGATGTACTATTCCAAGTCCTTGACTGGAGGTTGTGGCCAACCCTAAACTGAAACCCGGCTCAGCACTTGTATTCCTTCCAAATTACTTTATCTCTGCTGAAAGCCCTGGGCCTTCCTGCTGCTTGCCACAGGCTGATCTTAGCTCCCATGGAAAGATCCCTTATTCCACACCAGTTCTTTTGCTTAATTATTGCTAGCAAGGAATGCTGAATGAACTATCATTTCCAAATCAAGGTCATTCTTTGCAGCAGATATATTTGTCTAGAATAAGTTTAGCTGCCATTGTTGCTCTTTCAAGACAGTGACAAACCAAAAGGATGATCAAACAATCCTAATCCCGTGCATTTTCATCACTCGGTGTAGTTTTGTCAAGCAAAAACATGAGATTTTAATGCCAGGAATGAAATATAAAATAAAATAAAATAAAATAAAATAAAATAAAATAAAATAAAATAAAATAAAATAAAATAAGTTTTGACAATAAACTTCCACCACTCAGGATCATGAAAGAAAGTTGTAAAACTTGATCCAGCGTACATAAAAAATGGATCCTTATTTTAGGACGCATCTCATAATTTTTCCAGTTTGCTGGAAAATGCTAAATTAAATTTTAAAATGGTCACATCGTTTCTGTCAAAATTAAGCATTATTCCAAATCTAGAAACGTGAGTAATCAAGTTAGAGTGGCGGTATTAGCACATTTATAAACCTTTAAAATTCCAGGGTGTAGATCGTAGCAATTACTTTTTGTCCACTCTGATTCATATCAGTGAAGAGTCCAGAGGAGTTTGCTTTAAAAGCAGCTCAGTAACCAAATGTGACATTCACAAAACTGCAAGACGAATGATAACCGCTTGCTGCAGGAGGTCAGTGGTTTAACTCATCTCTGGCTTTCCATTAAATTCAACAACTAAATTTAGGACATATTTAAAAGGAAACAGAAACATGTCACCTTATTTGTGATATAGCTGAACAGAAGACAGAGATGTCTTACCACTGTGGATTTTGAGAGATACTAGATAGCAATGTGTCATAATACCTTTAGTAAGTCATAATACAAGACACAGAAAACACGTACAGAGAATGAAGAATACATTTTTCTCCTGGGCCGCTTGTAAATATTTAAAGTTAGGGAAAAGATGCAGTAATTTATTGGTGATTGTCAGAGGAACAGAGGAGGAATTTTTCTCACCGGTAAATCATTGCTCTGTCTGCCAATAAGTAATCAGTTATTCCACACTACTACATCTCAGCTGCTCTTACTTGTCACTGTGATGTATTTCCACTTTGAAAAAACAGTCTCTAAATATAAAATTCATACTACTTTGTAATTAATGCAGTTTTTTCCTTAAGCTCTAATGCAGAGTTACTATTGTAGCTCAGTGGAAACAAATATTATTGGCCAAATTCTGTCACAACATACTTTATGCAGAATGAAAATCAAAGCAGCCACTCAGGCCCTGTGGTGATGAAAGGCAACAGTGCAGAGGCAGAAAGCTGAATCCTTTGGGATGGGACAGGTAAGGAGGACAGAGAGCGTCTGGAATCCTGTCATAGCGATGCTCTCCGGGGTGATCGAACTTCATCCAGAGCTCAAAAAGAGGTAAAAACTCCCAGACGACCTCACTTCAGAAGCAATTGGTGTATATCATCATAGTTAAAACCTTTATTTTCAAAGCTGCCAACCCTGCTCCAGGCTATGTGCAAAATTATCTACTTAGGCAAAAAGAATTAAAAATAAGATTAATTAAGCCTAACATACACTGGAAAGAGAAGTAAAAAATTCTGGCAAATCAATCAAAAAAGGAAAGGATTGACATTTGTAGTCTAAAATTTTTCTAGATGTTGTCACTTTTTTTAATATAAATATAAAATTATAATCGAGTTTCAATTAATATCGTTGACAATTTATAATTCATATAAATAACTATAATCATAGGCATAATGAAGCAAAGAAAATTAGCATCTCCCAAGCAAAACATAACTTTCATGCTAATACTGTTTCTTTACGCTTAAAACGCTAGCTTATTTATGATCAAAATTTTGCCAGAGCTATATTCCCATTCACTTCCACCCAAAAGCCTCACAAGTTATATGAGCTTTTTCACCTCAACCATTCTGTCTGTGTCAGGCTTTTCCAGGCTAGAGCAATTAATATAATTCTACTCAAATAGCACACACTTACTGTTTCCTCATTTTTCCAATTATCAGCATAATTTGGAGATTTAGAACCACACTAGTTCAGGCAACAGCGTCTTCTCATTTCATTAATTTCTAATTTAATTTTTCAAAGTATATCCCATTCGTCATTTTTTAGTTAGGCTTAGTATCTATGTGTAATCTCATGAACAACTGCTCTTTTGTTATTACTCTAATATAGAAATTAAGCAAAAACCAAAACTAAACCATAGAGTAACATTCTCAATTTGTATAAATAGTCTTAAAAAAGAAAATACATAGTGGCGTATATATTGCCATAGGACAAATAAACCACAGGTTTCTTGCTACTATTGAAACAAGTTGAAATTTTCCACTCCTCTTGATGCCTATAAAATTGCACTTAGGTAGAACTGCCCTCCAAACTCAGGTAGTTCATCAATATGCTCTGCCCCACAGTACTATTTATTTTAGAGCTTATTTACTTTAACATTATAAACAAAATAGTAAAGAAGCTTGAATGCAAGAGTTTTCTAGGGAACCACATCTGTTTCCTATTGGTTTAGCAAACCTTTGTTATCCTTAAGTTTCTTCCCCCTTGAAAAGGTAGGATTACAAAATATTTCTCAATTTTAGCAAAGTCCAAAAGGTAGAACCACAATTATTGTGAAAGATATTGCTTTTATTAACCTGCTTCCTATGAAGTTTATTTGACATTAGTGCAAACTAAGATTAGATTAACAACACTTAGGATGTAAATGGTGTTCGCCAACATAGGGGTTAGATGAATAGGAACTCGTTTCTCCTTCTAACTAATTATTATGACTAGGGAACAAGATCTTAGACTTACGATACAGGGTTCCATGAAAACATCATCTCTGTCCTCAGTTATGGTCAAACAAATAAATCCAGAAAAAACAGTGAAAGGATTCAGCTTGTTCCCCAGCTGAGGGAGGGGGTAAGACAGAAGGCTTAAAAATTCATAAGTAGCATGGAAAAAGTAAATAGGAAGAATTAAGTTCACCATCCCTTCAACCACAATAAGCACTTTTTTAAAAAATTACTCCTATAAAACTCTAGAAATTAGTACCCAAGCATGTGATATGATCTTTGATTTAGGACTCCCTAAGCTGAAAATTTCTGAAGGCTGGCAAAGTATACTAGAGAACTGTGACTATATGCTCGCATTATTCTTTTGTACTCTCTTAGGTAAATGTCATAGGCAACAGGCAAAGAGACTGTATGGGGCTGTATGGATTCTGAGTGTGGTCTAGGTTCACAGGCTGGTAGCGATGTTCCACAGTTAAAAATAGGACCAAGGTTACACAGAAGTAAATAGAAGCCAAAAACCGATGCAGAAGTTCCACATGATATTCAGTTCCAGGTACTATTTCTCTGTAGCATATGGTTATGGATGTTCAGCTGGATACAGATGTTGCAGCGAAGGGATATATATTTTAATTTGAAGAAATAGGCAATAGGGTGATGAAGGTATTTTGGAAATAATCCTAAATTTTTTGTTTATAATGCAAACATTGCAGAAGTTTCCTGTGACGAATTGGACTAAAGGCATATTCTTCACAAAGGATGAGGCTGAGGGGAGACCTCATTGCTCTCTACAACTACCTGACAGGAGGTTGTAGCGAGGTGGGGGTCGGTCTTTTCTCCCAAGTAACAAGCGATAGGACGAGAGGAAACGGCCTCAGGTTCCACCAGGGGAGGTTTAGGTTGGATATTAGGAAAAATTTCTTCACGGAGAGAGTGGTTAGACGTTGGAACAGACTGCCCAGGGCAGTGGTGCAATCACAGTCCCTGGAAGCGTTCAAAAAACGTGTGGATGTGGTGCTTAGGGACATGGTTTAGAGGTAGACCTGGCCGTTAGGTTAACAGGTTGGACTCGATGATCTCAGAGGTGCTTTCCAACTTTAACGATTCTATGATTCTATGATTCTAAGTAGCTGTGATAGGTAACCAGTAGACACAAAAGTCAATAGCTGTTCAGTTGACTCTAACTTAACTACCCACATTTGATCAGCTGAAAAGCTCTCTAGACTTGACAGATTATATTGACTGTAAAGGGAGCTTAGATAACTGATTCATGTATAGACACCTACATGGAGACATCTAAACATTATGTGTGTAGCTGAATCCTGCCACACATAATTCAAATGTGCCTTGACTATTCATATTTAAGTAATGCATATTATAATGCTTTTATGACTTTATTATCTTCCATCCAGGCTTTGATTGCTGACCCCATTTAGCTTTCCAGTTAATAGCTGTTTGATGATTTGCCAAAATGAAAATCATGTGTACAGATTGTTCTTTGCTGAATCGATTGATTCAGGACTTATTTTCAAGATCATGTCTGCCCCATTTGCAGATGTTCTGTTCTTCTTAGTAAGGACAGGAAAACTGACAGGTCTTGTTAGAAAATTCATATCACTTCTCTTCTGTTATTCCAGTCTGCAGCTTGTCTGAAAACTTGCTGCTACTATTCATTTTTTTAGTTAGAACCAATAAATCCCACAGTTCATCCAATTTTTATTTTCAGATAGGATTTTCATAGAGACCTAAAGGATTAGACTTCTCAGCTCTCATTAGCAGTCAGTAGGAACTGGGCTTTTAACTCTTTGAAACTCCTTATCTTACTTCTATAAGCTTTCACATCGTGCAACTCTGACTCAATGCAGACAGCAGGTAATCACGGACACGAAGCATGGTTTAAAGGACTGTTTTTAAATCGAGGAGCTACTTACCTGACTACAACCAAAGCTGATGCCTGTACCATTACAAGCTTGTTAGCCAGTCTTATGATTCCTTAACACATAACTGGAAATGTCAAGATAACTCAGGGATGCTGGTACTTGTTCTTTCAGGCTGCTTCTAAAAATAAATTAAATGGGCCAGCAACAGGTCTCTGACCCTGGTATTGATTAGCACAGCATGGCTCACGTCCATTTGGCTGACTTCTCTCACTCTACTCCTATCTCCTTGCCCTCCAGAACAGAACAGCTGCATCCTACCTGGCTCTTTGGCCCATAATATATCCCCAGTCCTTGCCTGGGTATTGTCTGGAACAGTGCTTATTTAACACTCCAAACTCCGCCATGGACGTGACTATGCTAGCAATTCAACAGTATGGATGATCATTTATCTGTGCTCAGGCTCAAATTCTGTCCATGATTAGTGTACTAACAAAGACATAACCTCACACTCCTAGAGTATAATGCCGTTCGGGTGGCAGTTGAATTTAGTTGAATTAGTCTGCAACTGTAAGGAGAAGTATACCTCTTGATGGGTACATTTCCCTGGAGATTTTTTTCCCAAAGCAATTATATTCTTCTCTGGGGATGTAGCTTTCTCTGTCCTTTCTTAGCCTGAAGACATAATCACATTCTCTGAAAATGGAGAAATCTCTCAAAAATCACTTCAGTGTGGCGGGCTCTCTCTGCTGAGGGTTGTCAGTGTGAGTTTCAGAAGACAGCCTTAACAAACCCCTTAACAAAAATATTTTGAGAGGTGTCTATTTAATTCACCTTCACAGTATAAGTGTCAAAGTAAAAAGGTGAAGACCTACAGTCTCAACTACATGGAAGTTTAACTACAACTTTGAGACAGGTGCCCAAGTCCAGACAAGAGAGAGAGTTTAGACTGTTGCTTCTCCACTCCTGCTGTGTATTTCCAGTCTTGGTGCCTTGCATGTTCTTAAGAGCCCCATTTCTATCAGGTGCCTACCTCTTCCTGTTCCTTGTTCAAAAAACTTTGTTGCCTAAACCAAAATTGCTTAGCCAAACACTTAATTTATATGCATTGCTGGCACAGGTGATCCTAGCAGTGACCAAGTTCTTCTTTGGATCTGGTCCTCAACATTTTTGCTGCCTTTTCTTGCCTAATTCAGGTATCATTTCCACTTTTCCTATATGCTATTCTCATTCTCAGTGCCTTCATATTTCTCTGGTTTCGGTTCTCTCATTTTGAAAATATCAATTGTTCCTTAAACAATATGCTTCTTTATCTTATGTCCTCCCTTTCACCTCTTTGCTTTCTTCTGTAACTTTTCTGGGGGAAAGGTTTCCCTTGTCTTAGGTGTGTTATCTGTCTCTTCTGCCACACATTAAAAAAATCACCTGTTGCCTTTTTATATTCTGATTTTATCCTTCACCTAATCCTCTTCTAGACACCCAAATCATGTATTTTATATCTGAGTTCTTCCTTATGCAAACCACCATTTTACTGTGATGCTCGCAGGGCCCTGAGTTCTCTCCTCTCCTAGAAGCAAGGCAGCTCAAGGCCAGCTCACTGATAGGAGCTGTTATGAAAAAAGAGCTGGAAGTCAGGGCTCCCCACTCTGTCTCTTGGGAGATGCCCTTAAACTGAGACCCTGGGCCCAAGCCTGAACTGCACTGCAGCTGTGTTGCCACCATATCGATGCCTGGGCATGCACCCTATTGATCCAGACCCTGACCCAGACCTTCAGACTTAATCTCAGGCCTGATCTCAGGCCTTTCTCATCACTACAGGCTTGCTCAGTGGCCTGGACTCTCAGCTAAGCCTGGCTAAGGTCACCAGATCTGCCCTGCTTGCCTTGCTCAGGTGCAGTGGGACTGGGTCTTTGTCGGTGAGGCTGCCTCTGCCAGCCTTGTTACCATCCTCAGCTTCTGGCTCGCTTTCCTTTAGGGAGCAGACTGCCTTTGCTGTTCCCTGGCAGATGCTTTCTGAGCCTTTTTTCATTCAGACTTCTACTTCTGCTGAAATAGCACTTGGCTTTTATCATCTGAGAGACAAATACATTCAAACAGCTCCTGCCTCTTTCATTATTGTTCTTAACTATGTCATTTAAATGGTGTGTATCAATCTTACCTTTTATGATAAAAGTAGGTTTTGGTTTTGTAATCATACAATCAAATATTTTTTTCTCTTTTCTCTCTTAGCAGTCTTTCAGGAAATAAGATCATAATTGCTTTCCTTTATTAATAGCCATCTCCCAAGAGTAATTTCCTTTTTAGCACTTTCCAGTGCTTTCCTTCTTTCACGTGCCTTTCCTAAAAAGGCTTTCTTCTTCAAAGATACATTTTCTATTCTTAAATTGAAAACATGCCTTTCCAGTTTTTTTGCAGTTTCTTTACTACTTCTTCTTGGTTTAGTTCTATTGACTCCACGGAGACAAATAATTGAACACAAATATAAACTAGGAAAATCCTAGTCTGCTTCAGTCGTCACCTTTCTTTGCTACTACTTAAAAGTTATTTTCTATCTACCTGCACTCCTCTTATAATTAAAATGTGAAGATGTACTATGAGATCTGGACTTGGTAAGAACTGTTTAGTCTTTTAATACTTTTAGAAATACTGTTTTGTCTCTTACTTTCCACATTTTTTCCATATTTTCACCATTTCACTTCTGTTTCAACATCTCCTATTTCCTTTTAACGCCTCTTCAAAAGACTGAAGAGTCACCAACTTGTTTTGTTGCAAAAGCTGTTTCATTGCCATACCCTTCTAATTTTTTTTTTATCAAAGACATTACAAATAAAAATGGAAATATTAGATGCATCTAATTGTTTTCTTCACCTGAAAGCTTCAGTGGTTCTCTGAAGCCCATCCTGTCCCTTCATGTACAGTAATACGTTATTCTTCTCTACAAGTTTATTATGAAAAAAGCAGAATACTTATGCAAAAATGAGATTTTAAAAAAAGTACATGTAACTTTATTTTTTAATGCAACTTCTTTCTTTCACAACACAAAGGTTGCAGGGGGAAAAAAAAAGTTAATTGGGCCCTTGGAATATATCTGTATTGAGAATATTTACTGTCAGTGATTCAATCTTTTTATGAAAGAATTTATACTGTTACGATCTGCATTTGTGTAAAACCCTTTGCTCTGAGTCATTCAGCTGATGGCTACTTTCCAAAATACTGGAATTATTCACCACAAATCTACCTCAGTGACAGAAATGTAAGTTTTGAATAATGGATTTAAGGAGCCTATATTACATTTTGCCTCATAAGATGTATTACCATAAAATAGACATTAAATATATGAGCGCAGTGCAGCAGATTTCCAGAACTCAACAATAGGGTGACACATGACATGAGGTTTTCTGGAGTTTTCAAAGTCAGTTGGGATTCAGTTTAGAAAAAGTCAGTCTTATGATCACGGAAATCTAATCTTTAACACCAGAATTATTATTGCATTCAAAGGGGATGTTAATTGAAAGCCTTAATCTATTTTTCAGAGCAATGAATAAACCTGGTGATAAAGCAGAGGTTTTCTGGATGAGCAAAAGCAACAGAGGATGCAATATCTCCTTTTCATCTTCCACCCTTCTTCTGATATCTCAACTTTCTACCAGGTTCTGGATATTAGATACAGACCAAAGGAAGGCAAGGAAAGGCAACCCTTAATATCCCCACCCAAAGAGTTTCCTCATCTTTCTCAGCTCCACGCAAAAATTATATATTGTTTTCCGAATACATTAAGGGGAGAGGGAACTGGGAGAAATTTTGATAGACCAGCAGCAAAATTTTGAGGGTCTCATTAGCAGGAGCAGGCCTGGGGGAGTGGAACAGGGTTACTGTTAATACTCTTATTGCTTTTTGTGTTCTTCAGAATTCAGCAGGGCAGAACTAGGCAGCATTCCTAAATTCCCCTAATTTTTTCAATAATTCACAGCAAAGCACAGAGCCAAGTTCATCATGAGAATTAGTGGCCTTATCACTATGATGAATTAGCTCCTCAAACTTTTTAATATGGGAGAATTGTACTGACTTTGGGTGGGGCGTGGGGGAGAGAACAGAAGAGAGAACAATAAGTAATTTTTTTCCAAGGGCAGAGAAAAATATAAAACCTATTGCTAAAATGTTCGTATTTTCAGTAAGTCTTAAACAAACAGCCATGGATATCGCCTGCAAACCATATGATGACAATTATGAAGAGAATCATGGCTCATGCTGCCATCTTCACATAGTTTTATTTCATTAGCATAATGGCAGATGTGCTTTTCTGGCAACATGACTGGTGAAATATATTCTGAATCAGAACTGTACTGCTAATCTGACCGGTACAATTAGTAGTATGTCCTTTTTTTATTATGCTGTTTGTATTTGAGCAGTACGATAACTAGAAACTTATCATATAGCTAGACGCCCCATTCTAGAATGAGATCTAGATACCATAGATTTAGCAGAAGGCGGAGATACTTCTGCTTATATTGGGGTTTTTTTGAGGATTTGGTAAAGTTTTCATCTAAACAGTCTTTTTCAATCTACACATCCCAATAACAATAGGAAACCACCTGGAATACCATTGGTCTTAGTCAAGCATCATGATAAAATCAGGAAAAAATTCACAAGAATGTTGTAAAAATGATAGATTCAGCACTTTTGTATTTAAAAAAGTCATTTCTGTGATTTCAAGTCATGAACAGTCTCTCACTATACACTGAAGAACACTGCAGAAATAAGACAAATATAAACTCATTACTTTTCTCTGGCCTTTGGAGGACTTATATATTTGAGGAGTTTTTTAATATAGGCTTACAAGCACTGTCATAAATTATTCAGAGTTTGATTTTATATTGGATTTGTTCCACAATGCAGTGATCAATCTGTGCTACTTTCAAAAATGAGAATGGCAGTTTGTGTGAATTACAGAAGTTAATAAATTCTGGTTTAATTGTTTATAGTCTGTCACTGTGGGTCAGACAATGGGTCAGACATTTGGTTTATTAGTGCAGACTGTAATCATTATGTTTTGCCACATATTTAAGAACTACTTTCTCAGTTCCTTTTTAGTTTTTTATTTAATGAGCTCCAGAAGACCTTTCATATGTATTGATGATTCCGTAACTTCATTCACTTGCAGGTTTTGCACAAGATTTCATCATTAGCAGATAATTACTGCTAACCCTTATTTTCTACTGTATTGCTCCTCCGTTCTCGGTGCAGTCATAGAAGGGCACTTCTTTTGACACCTACTTCACTTCCACAACTGTTTTAATATTAAAAACCTTGCTAATTTTTGGTGGCTTGAGAATAGCCTATTTTGCTCAGGAGATAGCTTGCATATGGAGCAGTATGGTCAAAGAAAATAAATGACTATGCCCTCCAGCTAAGAGTAAATGGTATCTCATGTAGCTGAAGGAAATGTGTCAGTAATACTATTACTGTTAAAAAAGAAAAAGGAAAACTTTTTTCAGGACGTAACACATAGGCAAAAATATTCCTTATCAATTTTAATGAGATGTAGTAATATGCATCAACATTTCTCTTCTCTTCTTAAATACTTGTAAATTTTTCTGTTTGTTTTCCAATATCATTACAAACTTTTTTTTTTTACTAGATTCTTTTCAATCCTACTATTGTCCCACTACCTTCACACTCCTCATTGTACTGTTGCTGTTCTGAGCTTGCCCTCTCTTCATTTTCTAACCAGTCCTTCCAAAACTTTCACTACTTAAAGCTGATTACAGCATTCTGGAAATAGACATTCAGCAGTCAATAATAGTAGAACAGAACAGAACAGAACAGAATAGAGTATTTCAATTGGAAGGGACCGACAATGATCATCTAGTCCAACTACCAATAGTATGCAACTATATCATGCAACTTAGCAGAAAGTTGCCAGTTAACCTTCTAAGATCTCTAAATATGGAGAATACTCTAAATCACAGCTCATATCCACATTAAAAACTGCAGGTAAAAACTTCTTTTTTCATTTAGTGTAAATTAAACTTTTAGAGGAAATAGAGTGACATATGAGAACAATGCTCCTTTCAGCTTCAGGAACAAATGCAGCCCATCTGAATGAGGAAGCTGAATATCTGCACATGTGTATTGGGTTTGCATGGCAAGGTTTTGGTAGTGGAGGGGGCTTCAGGTGTGGCTTCTGTGAGAAGCTGCTAGAAGCTTCCTCTATGTCCATTAGAGCCAACGCCAGCTGGCTCCAAGATGGACCCACTGCTGGCCAAGGCTGAGCCCATCAGTGACAGTGGTAGCCCCTCTGGGATAACATCTTCAAAAAGGGGGAAAAAAAAAACCTGCACAATTGCAGCCAGAGAGAGGAGTGAGAATATGTGAGAGGAACAACTCTGCAGACACCAAGGTCAGTGAAGAAGGAGGGGGAGGAGGTGCTCCAGGCACCGGAGCAGAGATTCCCCTGCAGCCCCTGGGGAAGACCATGGTGAGGCAGGCTGTCCCCCTGCAGCCCACGGAGGTCCATGATGGAGCAGAGATCCACCTGCAGCCCGTGGAGGACCCCACGATGGAGCAGGTGGATGCCCGAAGGAGGCTGTGACCCCGTGGGAAGCCTGCACTGGAGCAGGCTCCTGGCAGGACCTGTGGCACTGTGGAGAGAGGAGCCCAGGCTGCAGCAGGTTTGCTGGCAGGGCTTGTGACCCTGTGGGGGACCCACGCTGGAGCAGTTCATGGAGGACTGCCTGCTGTGGGAGGGACCCCATGCTGGAGCAGGGGAAGAGTGTGAGGCGTCCTCCCCTGGGGAGGAAGAAGCGGCAGAGACAACGTGTGATGAACTGACCACAACCCCCATTCCCCGTCCCCCTGCGCTGCTCAGGGGGAGGAGGCAGAGAATTCGGGAGTAAAGTTAAGCCTGGGAAGAAGGGAGGGGCGGGGAAAAGGTGTTTTAAGATTTAGTTTTTATTTCTCATTACCCTCCTCTGATTTGATTGGTAATAAATTAAATTAATTTCCCCAAGTCGAGTCTGTTTTGCCGTGACAGTAATTGGCGAGTGATCTCTCCCTGCCCTTATCTCAACCCACAAGCCTTTCGTTATATTTTCTCTCCCCTGTCTGGTTGAGGAGGGGAGTGATAGAGCGGCTTTGGTGGACACTTGGCATCCAGCCAGGGTCAACCCACCACGACGTGGGTATCACATGGAAGTGACTAAATTTAGTAGAGGGTATAGACTCCTTCATCCCTTCAAGTAAATCTGTACCTGATAGCATTGCTGAAATCCTGAACAGAAAACCAAATGTAATATAATAGATGCAACAGAACGACAGCACCCTGGAAAGCAAGCAAAAATATTCTTAAAAATAATAAAGGAGTATGATGAAAGTTCCTTTGGGAATTTGTAGTGTAGGTATTACTGTGCTCTTACTAGCATAATCCTCACACACGTTTATTTTGTAAAGATCTCAGCATTTACCATGTAGCATTTATTGGTTTTGAACCTCTGTAAGTTAAAGGAGTTTTGTAGAGCTCTGTTTACTGAAGTGGGCGGCAACGAATTTAAATAGAATATACATATATTTCAGAGATTTCTGTGGCAGCTGGGTAAAACCAAATAAAACTTTAAAGCAGTCCAGTTTTACTGGAGGGATGGGGCTCATTTCATTCACCTCAAACAATCTATAAGTTAAATTAGTGGTATATGATCTCCCTGTGGTACAGAAGCACTTCAGAGAAGTATTCATCAAGAGAATGAGCAATAACATTGTTTTCATGAGCTGCCTTCCATCCACCACTCACACATAAACATTTTGCACAAATCATTGAAATGACCTGTGCAACTTTAGGGCATATAAGATCTACAAATCTTATCAGTTCCCTCGAAGTCTCTCAGCGTTCCAGGCTGCCCAGAAAAGGTATGGGATTCCCAAGAGTTTCACATGAGTTTTGGTCACTAACTTGAACACTTTTGTAGTAGTTTTTTATTTTAAGTGGAAAATTACTGACAAAACCCTCCAGCCAGTCACATTTTATTATAGATACAACCTTTACCTGCCTTTCCTCAAGTCTTATTTACCTTGAACTATAACAAAAATGTTGACCAAGTTGGGGATATGTCTGTGATATATTTGTCTTTTAGGTATATTTCAAACTGATTTTTATACAACCATTCAAACACACTTAAAAGTTCCCGTCTATTTTTAAAGTCTAAATATATAGGTATGGGCCCGATCCTATCCTGTCTTATTCCAAAAGAAGTCAGAACCTCTCAGGAAAAAAGAACCTCTCAGAAAAAAGAACCTCTCAGAAAAAAGCTGTCGAACTTCTACCTGATGCTCTAGCCTTTTGCTCAAGTCCTGGTATATAACTAGTCTTTTCATTAACCTTCCTGTTTTTCAGTAAGCTTCCTTATACTCCTGGGCCAACAGGACTCCTGTCTTCTGCCTTGGATATCATCCAAAGCATTAACAATGATTGCTGAAGTTTGCTTAATACCTCACTAAATAAAACAGTTTTACTTTCTACTTCATATTGGCTGTCAGCCATCTTCTATGTTCCCAGACAACACTGAACCAATGTATCAGCAATAATATTTAGCTGCTACTTTGGAAGAGCTGAAACTGTGAATATCTCTTCAGATAAACAGTTAATCACGGTGTCCTTACTCATGTGACAGTCTTAGCACTGTTTTTACTCCAGTGTTTCACTGTGAGCTATTTCCTGAGCAAAATAGACTATATTCATTCTAATAAATTATTTTGACTGTCTTCTGTTCTCTTACTATGCCATATAAATGAACTCACACACACAATTTTTTCCTATTAGCAGCAGCTGGTAAGAAAGACAAACTGGTTTGGATTCCAAAGGAGAACCACAGGATGATTTGCCCACACTGACAAAATAAAAAAAACCCTGAATCCTGAGTGTGTCTTTTACTGTTAACTATGTGATTTATCCAGACTGGTCTATCAGGTTTTTTATTTTTACTGTATACACTTTTTTTTCATGTATACATTTTAGGTCCAACACAATGTGTACATTTTAACTGATCAGATATGCCTAATGGCTCTTTGTGGTTTAGTTTTTCTTTTTCATTTTAAATTGCATGTCTTTTCCCAGTTGCTGTGTGGTGTTTTCAAATCAATTCATTAAAATGTACATATTCTCATGCAACTGCTTTATATTTGACTGGACTTGTTGGAGGGCTTTTTTCAGCTGAACAGTATTGCGCTTCCACAGCAAGGAAGCTAGAAATGTTTTCCAGTTTGGAATCACAGACACACCACGTGTGTCAATGTTGATCTTTTCAACTCATTTCTAATAAAGCCTGAAAAGAAAAAACACGTAAAGATAAGAGATGGAAAAACACACATCTGTGGAAAAACAAACCTCTTCTATCTGCCCAGCCAGATCTGCATCTTCATTACTACTGCATCACTGAGAACAGACTTTAAGTCATAAATTGGATCTAGTAAGATGGTTGGCACTTTCTGTCCAAAGATGAATGTAATTTCCCAGTAATTTTAGAAAGGGTGGAAACTGTGAGAGTACTATGATCTAGTTGGATAAGGAGAAATAGAGAAGGCTGAAGCAGAGCTGGTAGACTTGATATTTTTAAAATAATCACTGAAGACATATTTTTCATTAAAATCCCCAATAAGGATGGGCATCTAACTCTCTCAGGCTCCTAAAAGAACCAGTGCAATCTCACTATTCTTCTAATCCATTTTACAGGTAATAAAGAAAGACTGACAAATCCCCTATTATAGAGATTATAAACAGCCAGTCTGCTACATATTTACTATGGAACAGCAACAAAGACACTTGCTGAGATCATTCAACATCTGCCAACTAGTTAAAACTAAATCACAGGAGACTTTTTTGGGATTTTAGCCAGTCCAGTAAGAATCTAAAATCTATGCAAAACAGCCTGTCTCACATTGCTTTTGTATTAGGTCTCACACCTCAACAGACTGTATTTTGCATGTTTTTCTATTCTAAAAAAAAAAAAAAAGGCAAAAACAAAAAACAAA
This sequence comes from Nipponia nippon, assembly GCF_047370975.1. Lineage (NCBI taxonomy): Eukaryota > Metazoa > Chordata > Aves > Pelecaniformes > Threskiornithidae > Nipponia > Nipponia nippon. Next base: position 156,706,947 of record NW_028262290.1, on the reverse strand, counting down.
AAAAACCACAAAACCCACACTCCAAACCAACATGAACCTGTATCAAAATCCATTCCTTCCTTGAGCAAAACAAAGAGAATGGATAGTCTGAACTGCTAATTCTGGCTTTCTACATCTTATCACTGTCCTTCACTCCAAGCAGACAGGAAATATTTGAATTAAGAGCATGTTTCCTGTAGGAAGAGGAAGGCAGAGAAAACCACATTGCACATGGATACTTGCAATTTTACCCGAATCAGAATAATTGACAAGTACATACTGTCTGAACAAAGATATGCAGCAGAAGGAAAACATAGCCTGTAGTTGACATTTATAACAACACTTTCAGATGGTCAGAAACACTATGTTCAGTCCTCAGCTAGCAAGGTGTTTCTGCCTACATCTGTCATCTCTTACAAATCACTGATTCAGACTGCCACATATTAAATTATTTCAGTATATGTTCGTGGATCATTCAACCTGATATAACTCCTCCAGCTAGGCACTGTACATCTATTTGCCTCCTTCATCTGTATCTCTTTCTGCGCTGTTTACACTTGGAAAACTGACATCTGTTTTCCAGGGATGGTAAACCACTATTAGCATTGCAACTAAGCACTAGTGTAGATCTGTAACAGTAGCAAAATCTTGCTGGGAAGATAAAGAGCCATACTTACTGGAAAAAAATGCATATGCTACTTTCATTCTATTAAATTCCTGCTCTTCATTATAAAGCAAACCTACTTAAACATCAGGCTTGGACATCACACGCAAATTGATATGTCCATGCTACCAGCTCATCAGCGGACTGTGTATACCTGCAGAACATGCAATTTGTTCTGTAAGGGCCACCTCAAATAACCCATTATTGCGTTTCTGACTTTATCATATAAAGCTTTGAAAAAAGGAAAAAAAACGCCAAAACCCCAGACATTTACTATTCCAGCCTGTATAATAACAAGATACAGAATTTTCAGCTAAGTGTATAAAAAATCTCATTCAGCTTTTTTCTTGCTTTCTTAGAGTTCAGCCACTGGAGCTCAATGTCTCTTTTAATCTTCTCTTTCTTCACCCTGTTCTGCAGGTAGGTTCCACCCCATTATATAAACTCAACAACAGTCTGTGAAAAATTGTATTTGACAGCTCATTCCAATCTATGCCTCTAGGACTGCGTAAAGCAGCAATTCTCGGACTTTTTGGAAATGTAACCCTACTTTGGTTGTCTGTCTTGGGCATTATATCTCCCCTTCCTGACAGCTACTTAGGTTTAACCTAATATGCAGCATAGTCCAGGAGTGCCAGATTTCATAATTGTTGGCAGGGGCTAGAATCCTCCAGGGCTGAAGGGTGAGAAGAGGCTGTAATTACTGGCTATAGGTGTTTCCATTTTACAGGGAATTGTTAACTGTCAGCAATTAAAAATAGTTACTACTTCTGTGACAAATGGAAATATCTGCCTCTAGTAATGATAGCTGCTTGTAATGCTCCCTCCTGGACAAAATGAACTGTTACTGTCTTGTCTGAGTAGTACTCCAAGGCTGTACTCCTAGAATCTCATCCTAGTGCTGCATGGCAGAAACATCGTCTGCATGAAAAGAGAGGATTTCTCACTCAATTTAAAAGTGAAAAAAAAAAAAAACAAACAACCAAAAACCAAACCAAAATAAACTTGTTCTTAAATACTAGATCTAGTGAATTGTTTCACTGAAGATTAATTCACAAAGATATAACTTCAAGGCAATCTCAGCTTCCTAAATCCAACTCTGGTTCACTAATTTGAGCTGAATTTTGCTACTAGTCCGGATTGAGAAAGCACAATGAAGTTGGTGCTTTCTGCTATGCTTCACCTTAGCAGTTAGGTCTATCAAAGACAATATGAGGAATTTGAGCAAAAATGCCCTTGCAGCCACATTGAGACAAAAGACCTGCACCCCAGTTTCTGTGGACAGCCCAAACCACCAAATGTTCCTATGGCCTGCTTAATACTTAATTACTTTTACACAGAATGGGACACCTTCAACAGGACCAACTCACCTTTGAGTATCTTTAGAGCTCAGAATAACATGGACCAGCGGAGTAGCTTGGTCAGAGAGGCAGAAGGCACCATCTCTACCATTTTGAAAATTATGTCTAAATCCCCTTCGTAGTCCAGCTCTTCCTTTCAACCTTTCTTTTTTTCTTACTTATGAAATGTTTGCATTTGTTCCTAAAAATGAATCTAACAAAGCATCTTTAAAAATTAAAGAATTTAATTTCAGGTCGACATAAACTTGTCACAGTTTAGTCACCAATAATTTACATTGTTCTAGCCACATTGCCTTTTATCGTGCTTCAGTTAAAGCAGTTTTGTGTCTCAAATGTATGTAGAGGATTCTAGTCTAACAATGTCCCATCTTTAAATCTTAGTTTTGCATCTCCAGTAATCTTGTGTTCTACATAAGGTGATATAACCTTGAGTGCTGTTAAGTTACTCAGATTCTTGACTACTAGAACCAGAAACCTTTCCTCTAGAAATGAGTGGCACCCCTGTCACGAACGTGGGCTTTCCGTCACAGGTAGATGCGTCGCCAGGGTAGTTCTATTCTGGGTAGAGGTAAACACATGTGGTAAGAATTTGGATTTAATTCACTAGTGGTGACTAGAACCCCTAGAGAGGGAAAGTTTTCAAATGTCCATAATTACATAGATAGAAGCATACACATATGCTCCATAATTTAGGTTTTCCATAATACAGATTTAAAAAAACATTCTCATTTTCTCTTTTTTCCTACATTAATCTGACCTACCTCACATTTCTAGCCTTCATTTGTTGAACTGTGACAGTATGCTATGTCAGATAAAATTTCAGTAAAACTACCCCATGATTCTGATGGGAAATCTTCCAACTCTTGAATCACCTCATTGCTAGCAAGACAATTCCCTCACTATTTCAGTAATTCTCAGATCCAGAATCAATGCACAGTTGCCACTGAAACTGGCTTCATAATTCTGTATTGCACAAAGCACTCTGAGACGTGTGACACACTGAGGTGTGTCCATCAGGTTTCTAAAACATAAGACCTTCTAAAAGGCATGCAATCATTTCTAAATGTTGACATTTCTTATGTTGCTGGTAAGATTTAATAAAAGAAATATTTAAAAAAAAAAGAAAGAATCAGTCTTACCAGCTGATATAACAAATCCTTCCCAGAAAACAACAAGCAAGTTGTCTGACCAAGAGTAACAGAGGTAGGTCAGAATTTGGATGACAGTTACAAAGTGGGTCATCACCAACAGCTATACTATATGTCACCAGACACATAACAGCGTTCTCTGTAACTTCGGTCATGAACTTATAGATATCAGCTAGCAGCCTTCTTTAGTGATCACTGAATATATTCTTTCTTTGCTGCTTTCACTGTCTAAACATTTTCTGGCTCATTTTCAACATTCCTTGTCATTTAGCAAAACAGCTGTGACACTTATGCACCATTATCTCAAACAAGCTGAAGCTGGCCATACATTGAGACTGCCAGTCTATAAGGACACGCCTTTCTTTAGGACAAAGTGCTAGAACAGCACGCTATTTTGAAGTACCCCCTATCACAGCTCTCTCTTAATAATTTTGAAAGGATCGAAATATTTCAGTAGCTTCACTACTTCAATAACTAGAAAAAAAATTTGTAACATTTCATTAGCTAGAAAAAATATGCACAAGAATATGGAAAAGTAACCTCTGCTGCTTCAAAAATAGCTGTTCTTGACTTACTGCAGGTATCTGTGAAAAAGTATCTTTTGCCATGAGAAAATCATACTATTATTTTTTCACTGTGAAAGCCAGTAATTTATCTCCTTATTGACATTTTCAGTTACACAAATTCCTGCATTGTAAAATGGAAGCAAAATACAGTGAAATTATTTTATATTGCCAGTTTTATTATGCAAACCACAATTGCTCCTGCTGTCAACAAGAAAAGTTTAGTGCTACTGAAAAGCATTTAATCTATTCTTGCAAAACATGACACGAGCTGCATGTAAATTAGACCATGCCTTCTAATGACTCATATCCCATTTGTCTTGACAGCACAGATATTTTCAAGGAAAATGTCTTAAAAAACACACTTTCTTTTTTTTCCTAGATATACTTTTGTTGTTACATATAAGATTCTCATTCAAACAAACTAAGGGGAGGTGGGATCCTTCCATGTTTCTATGGTCATGGCTCTTTTTTTCACTGTTTCTGTATGGTCTACCAGTTATTTTTCGTGTCACTTGTATGAGACTGAAACACAACAGCAGGGGGTGAGCCATTAGCAGCCGTTTCTAAAAATAAGAAAATTCTATTGTCTAATCCTAAAAAATAGTAGAGGGATAACGGATAAAATAGTGTCTGAATAAACGTTCTGTTCATTTGTGAAAGATGACCATATTTCAGCCTCTGCTTCTTCCCTAAAATCTCTGCAGCAGTTGCAGAATGCTAAAAGACAGAAGCTCAAATACATTTCTCTCTGTGCTATATGTGGATCACCTGCTGGCTTCCTTTTCTTTGATGTAGATTTTGGCAATAAATAAGACGACTAAAGAGTCTATATGAGCCAGTGATACAGTGCCCACTGGGGCGTGATCCTGTACTGACCTGAAGTCACAGGACTCATTCTATTTTTTCAGTGAGAAACACACCAGAAAAAGCTGCAGAAGAAGGCATAGAAAGCTGCACTGCAGCAAAATACCAGGCCAAAAAGAATAATGGTCTGTTTTCCATGAAAATAATAAAAATTCATTCATTGCTTTGGGGTCAAAAGTTATTACTGCTATATTTTAAATTCAGATTAGTCAGATTTTTCTACGTGTAACTTCATTCCCAGTTATCGTAAAATCAGCCAGACATATTTGGATTATCCAACCACCAACACTGTAGAGGGAAATAAAGAGAGAAGTGCAGAAGAATGCAGTGGTGGCTCTGATCCTTTCTAATACTGGTGGTGAATCGCAACAGAGAACTCGGAAGAATACTTCAGCGTGCACGTGTCTGTAACGCAGTGAGTATTTAAGAAAACAGTGAGTAGCTGTGAGTGCTACTGAACCACCACATGAATGCATGAGAACCCTGGACTGGATTTCAGTATTAATAACATATACACACACACACACGGAAAATTGTTGAGGATTTCACTGTCTATCCCAAAATGTAGCAACTTAAACTGAGCACTACGAGTGACATGTAAGAGAGTGTTACAAGATAACGCTCATTCTTTCTGTTTTTCATGGAATCACAGAATCATTAAGGTTGGAAAAGACCTCGACATCATTGAGTCCAACCATTAACCTATCACTGCCAAGTCCACCACTAAACCATGTCCTCAAGCACCACGTCTATCCGTCCTTTAAATACCTCCAGGGATGGAGACTCAACCACTTCCCTGGGCAGCCTGTGCCAGTGCCTGACTACCCTTTCGGTGAAGAAGTTTTTCCTAATATCTAACCTAAACTTCCCCTGGCGCAGCTTGAGGCCGTTTTCAACATAAAACAACTAGATGCTCTCATCTTAGTACTATCATCTTGATAATAAATAACTCATACTGGTTTTGTTTTGTTGAAACTCTGCTTGAAATGCTGCTACATTACTAAGACAGAACAACAATGAAAGATTTTAGCAAAGTGTATGAAGTTCTGGTGGAGATGAAAACCACTGTCCTCAAGGGAAAAGCTGTCCTTGGAAGAATCCACTCTTCTCCAAGACTTGCCCAGATGAAAAGCAAGAACTAGGAAGAAGTCTGATGATAGCTTATTTAAGAAATTATTTCTCTGGTTTACTACTTCAGGATTTGATCTTGTTCCTATTGACTTGAGTGTTTTAGGAGCAAGTCCTGAAACATCAATTTAAAAATAGTACAAAGGGAAAAAAAAAGAAGGAATATTTTCTGTTTAGCACTCGTTATAGTGTGAGGACTCCATCCTTTTCTTCTGCAATTTGTACAGAAATACTAAGTAACGTTTAGATATGCTTCCTTATATGACTACAAGCAATCCATGTAAAAATTATGAATACAAAATAGTCATCCATACCAACTTCCTACAAGTCAACCTATTACAAAATACATTAAAAGAAAACAACTTTGCAATCAAATAGATTTTAACTGAAGCTGATAAGTATTTTTGTCTTTGTGTGCTGGTAAGATTGTCCAGATTTTCTTAGACCCCATTATTTAGAATAAGTAAAAATTGCATTGTTTTAATCATAACATCACCATAAAATTATTTCACTGTGGAATTAATAGGTACCACCATTCACATTGCATGAACAGTACCGGAACAGTGAAGAAGCAAAAATCTATACAGAATACACTTCACAGTAATGTAATGCACTCTAACGTATGAAATAAACAGACATGTGATCGACAGATTTCAAGGTCAGAAAAGACCGTGGTGAGCACATTCTACATTAGAAACATCAGAGAATGTCATCAAGTATCATCAGGTGGTCGCTTCAATCAGTCCACAATTTCCGTTTGAGTAAAAGTATTGCATCATATGCCCCATTTAGGTCAGTTCCATGGCTTATCATCCCAGTGATTAAAAAATACTCATCTTTTAGCATGGATTTATTCAGCTTCAGCTTTCATTTTCCACCACTCATATGTTTTTTTTTCTTGACAAATTTAACAACTTCCTTCTTTTACCAGAACTCCAAAGCTGCCATCAAGGAAACTCTCCAAATTCTCCTCAGTCCAAACCTCATGTTTCAAAATCTACTTTTTGTACACATATAGAGAGAGTTTTTATTACATTGGATCTTATAAATAGGTTTGGGGTCATAATCAATAGTAAGCATAATTTTAATAAAAATACCAGGAATATTAACAGCAAGGAGTTTACTACAGATGAGAGAGACAACAAAATAAGAACAGAAACAAAAATTATTTTCATTTTAATTTACCTAAGCCACCAACATTCCCACGAACTGACTCATTCAGATATAGGTTTTCCCCAGATCTCTCACTCATTTTGCATAAATGTTTTATTTAGAAAAGATAAAGTAAGTTATTTTCAAATGTCAATGAAATAATTACTATCTTCAAATGTGAGCACCATCCTACTTTTTTAAGAACTCTTTATCATTATGTGCTTTTGGACCACCAGCCATTTTCCAGTGGACATGACTAATATGTAGCTTTTGGAAATAGTTTTCTCTCTGTTTCTCTCTTTCTTTCTGAATTTCTCCTGGTCTTGCTCATTCAGTTCCAGTGGTATTTGTTTTGGAGGAGGGTTGCTTATTTGTCCTTTACAAATTATTAGCATATGTACTGTGTATCTATATTAACAGAGAGAATATAAAAGAGTTCATCCTACATAATGAGTGTATGTGATACAGGTCTCAGATGGTTCTCAGTCTTGCCTCATGTTTTTTGTGTAAGTATCAAACTACTTAAAAGCCCCTCTCCACTGTTCAGACAAGATTTGACTTTGAGAAGCAGAGTTTTTATCAGTAGTCCTCACCCCACATCTCTGGAGGAACCATTAGGTATCTTGGACTATTAGAGGACCAGGAATCTGGCTAGTGAATGTCTTGTAAACAAGGACATACATAGGCTTTGAGCTTGATCTGTAGGAGAGTAGTGTTCAGAGCAGAAAACAACTCAAATGTACTTACCTCTGACTGTGTTGCTGAATACATACAGTGCTATATGTTCTGTATTACCTACTCTTTATTAAGAAACAATAACTTTAAGCCATGGTGTATTACCCAACTAAAATCCAGATGAGAGGCAGTCAAAGTGTGTAAAATCCAGGTCTGGTCACCATCTACCAGCATGAGATACAGCTCCTTAGCCAGCTGGACATGGTAAACAGGAATCCTTAGAGACAGTACTGTGTGAAATCATCAGGGACCTCACAACCATTCTTGAACTTCAGAGATTTAATTCCTTGCTATTTTTCACCTTCAACAAAAGGAACAGCAATCTCTTGCTGAAACTCCTCCACGCACCGTCAATATATGGCCTCTATCTGTGGTACAAATTAGCATTTCATGTAAGTGTGAGCATATCTTCCAAATCAATTCAGAAAGTGTACCTAAGAGCACTGCAAAACGGCACATGAGAAACAGATAAGAAGGGCATCGGTAGAATTAATTGTTTTCCTAAACTGAATATTTTCCTCTTTCAATGCTGTATTCTGGAGGTTGACCAACCATACGTAGATTATTGGGTTTATGCAATTTATCAAGAAAGCAGTTGATTTTCTCCTGCCTTTGGCAAACCTGAATCATTACCAGTACCTCATTTGACATGAAAATGGTCTACGTAAAACCAAGTGTTCCACTCAGAATGATGTAGTTTCTCTGCTGTACTATATTTTGCTTTTACAAAATGTACCACTAGAAACATATCTTATGTGGCAAGATCTTATTTGGAAAATAAAACCAATACATCAATTGATGCAAAGATTGCTCCCGCAGCTGACAATATTATTTCACATTTCTCTTATGTAATGAACAGGGACACTAAATTTAACAGTTAGTGATATAGTATAATCTCCTATCTATGTATTTTAAGAAAAAGCTTAGGATCATGAAGTCCAAAAAGAAGCACTCTTCCTTGTTAGCTATTCAATACAGCTACAGATTAGAAAGAAAATCACCTCACGGAAACCTGCTTTCCATAAATAAAAAGCTTTGTATACAGAAATCAAGCTCTGCAGAAATCTTGATTGCAGCAAAATATGTTAATGGGTACTACTAAAAAACATAGTGTAAGGTCAAGGAAATTGTAAATCTAATGCTTTTATATCACCATGTTCATTCAAGAATTTTTAAAGTCAGTATAAATATCTCATTTACATTGCACCAAGACCAGAGTTGTCACCACAGTTCTCTACTTGGTATGCAAGCATTATCCACGTTTTCTGCTCATAAAAAATAAAGAAATGTCATGATTTGCCTAATGTCACATAGCAGGAAACAGAAATCAAATCCTGTTCTATGACCACTTGACATTCAAAGCCCTTCATAATCTGCTTCCTAATATTCCCCTCCTCTCCTGTCACCCCCTCCTCTTTCAACACTCAAACAATTTGAGTCCTCCAACTTCTTGTATTCTTGTTCACTGTTTCCTTTCATGCTGCTAATATATTTGGATTTCCCTTTCTGAACCAAGATACAGCTTCTCCTTTATTTATTGATGCTTGGCTTAAAACACAGTCCTTCATGACTGTCATGGACCATCACAGAAGATGTCCCTGTGTGTAACCAATTTTTGGTCCTTACCCATATCTACAGACAACTTTTCAGCCCCTCTAGCCTCGTGCAGTTGGGTTGCCAGCACACAGTAACTACATATCGCTCTTACTCCAATGAACTAAAAAAATCTTTCTTCTTACTACAAGAAAGCATTCACTGTCAGAACTTCAAAATCAGTTAATGTAAACAGCATATTGTTAACCATCTTTATATTACTATTCATTTATGCAATTTCTAAATCCTTGCATTTGTTATATTGTCTACCTAATTCGCCAGCCCCTTCAGGCTGGAAGTGCATCTTTTCTAAGGTCTTTAAAAATTCCAGCACACTTGATGGCAACATAAAGTAAATAAGCACTATACAGTTCATTATAGAAATTTGAAATAACAGCAGTATTTCTATATATAAAGTAGTCTACATTTGACGTAAAGACAAGGTTTGTTTTCTAATGAACACAGGTGAAAGAAAAATCCCTAAAAAGTATCTCTGCAATTTTCACAGTACCAAGAAAAGTTAGTACTCTGAGAAAATAAAAGAATATGCTGAATATGAGCAAAGCATCATGAAGCAAATAATCATCAAAAATCATAAAGTCTGTTATACTGTAGAACAAAAAGGAAAGAATGTATTTGCAGTCAAGTGTGTCTGTGCTGGTACATTTGCATGATTATTTTTCATTGCCAACAATTTTTTGAGATTAGAAACAAACTGGAATTTGACTGCATCTTTTCAGTTTAGAGTTAATGATTACTTGGAATTTACTTGGGCAATTCTTATATTTTAATTCTTATTTCAAACAAAAAAAAATCTATAAACAAATCAAGATTATTTAAAAAATTCAAAGGAATTGATTTTTCAAAAATATCGTTTAATCCCAAACTATAACATACTACATTGCTGTAGAGCTAAAATGTACTTGAAGAGAAGGAAGACCACTCTATCCTTCTACAGAGTTCCTATTACTATGGTTCTCTAAGTTTTAAAAACTTTGCAAGAGAATATATTTGCCTTTTATGCGATATGTTTTTAGGTACAACAAAGGCACTGGTAAAGATGATAAACTTTAGCATTAAAAAGTACTCTTAAGAGAGAGGATTTGGAAACTATCCCATTTGAAGGTAAGATGCAGATCTCAAGTTTAAAGAGGTCATCAAGATATATTAGAAAGTTTGGATGAGAGTTTATAGTCCTCTACACTTCTCTGTTCTCTACACTGCCTCTGTTCACACCATGCTGCTTCTGCAGTTGATGGAAATCTAGTCAGTATAGCCAAATGTTCCTGGAGTACCATTCATCTCATCCTGAAGCAGGCACGTAAAATAGGTCAGATCAATTACGGCCCATAAGTGCCTCTCTCTTCAATGACTATAAATGGGCCACAGAGCGACTGACTTAACTCCAGACATCCGAAATGAGATGAATCCCACACACCACAGCTATCCTGCAAAAGTTTTCTCAATAAAATAATGTTGAAATGTTTCTTACCAAAAGGGCATTGAAACAAAAGAAAATACAGACAGACTTTTAAATATCTAATCTAATGCAGTCTAATTTCTGAGAAAGTACTAAATTGCTAGACCTGAAAAAGAATTTGTTGCATGTTGTTTATTTCTCATAGTGTTTGTCAATAGGTATAATTTCCAGTCTGTCTGGGAATAGGAAATGAAAAATTGAGCAGAACCCATTTTTGTTGTGATTCCCTCTAGAGGACAGATATGTACACATTTCGTGATCTTTTGAAAAATCTGGAGCTTTTGAAAGTACATAAAAACAAACCAATTTTATTGAAACCAGCATACTCTTTGAAGACGGTTGGAAAACGGGCTTTTTTTCCCGCTGTGAAAAAACAGACCAGACAGCTGATACCTCAAGAAGGAGAAGTAAAATCTTAGGAATATCACTTCCATGACAATTCCACTTACATTGTGCTCTTACGTAAGCAAAATTAAAAGATTGCTCTATTTTTTTTTAAAAAAAACAAAACAAACTTCTCAGAACATTCTGATCCTTATATAAAGTAAATCTGTTTGGAGAATGTCAACAGGTCTTTCAATTAAAAATGTAGTTTTCAGAAAACTGAGGCTCTACAGGATACCTCTAATGAAACACTTCACTGGATAAACTGTGAAAAAGTATTCCAGTTAACTGAATCAAAATATTTAATTTGGGGTCAATTTAACACTGCAATGCATCTGAGCCAGATATGAATGGTGGGACTTTGATTTCAGGTGTTTCAAATCCCCCTTCTAAAGTGTGGCAAAGCCTCATGGATGAGTTCAACAAGGAAGCCTGACCCAGCGACAAGACTGGGGCCTCTGATGCACAGCAGTAGCTCAGCAATTTCCCTCCTGCCCATCATGGGCATAAGAGGATCTGAAGATACAAATTCTAGCATAAGGAGTAGCAAAACCTTCTCTCTGCCCTCAGGCTGACAAACCTGGCAGTTCAGGCTGACAAAGTTCAGTGGTACCTTAAAAAAATTTTTTTTTAGTGTTTCAGTATTTTGCCTTCTTGAAAAATAATCTTTTTTAAAATGTTTTATTCCATTAAAACATCTTCATTTTTCATTTTTGTCCTGATATGGAGCAAAAACAAATATTGAAATATAAGAAGCTCCCATAAGAAAAAAATTCTGAATGTTGACCAGATAATATCAAAACCTCTTCAAGGAACACTCTCTGCTGCATTTAAGGAGTGAAAGAAAAAAAAAAATAGTATAGAGACAGAACCATCTTAAAATATTATTTATTTCCTTGTTCTATTGGCTCCTGTAAAACATAACTTTAGTATCTGTACTGCACTTAGAGTTTTAATCCAATAATCACACAAAACTAATGGCTCAAGAAGTTAAATTTAGCAGCTATATGGTATCTAATAGCCATATTGCACTTGGGAACAATTTGAGATCTCTTGCTCTTCAAGCAAAAACTCACAATCATTGCTCAAATAACCTGTATACAACAGCCAAAAGTGAGAAAAAAACAACAGCCACTTTCTGTCACTGTAGTAATTTTTGGTGAAGAGTTAAACGTATTTATTCTCCTGCATTATCTTTATTTTCAAGAAAGTGATAAATATATATTTATAGGCTTATTTTAGAAGAACAAACCTGTTCTGATAGCTGGAAAATTCGATGAACTTCTGTTCTGTTTTAAACTGCATATTCAGATAACTAGAAGTACTATTACAAGGAACAAAGGTGCTTCATTTTAGTTAAAATCTCTCACCTTCTTCCTTTAAAGAAGCCTTCAAAAGTTATGCTTCTTTAAACTGAGTGACTTCAAGGTTACAAAACATTAATGGATATTCCTGAAGCTGAATTGCCTTTCTCATCATTATTATCATCTTTTGTTTGCTTGTCTCCACATCTGACTATTTTTAAAAACTTTGTTCATTTGTGAAAGTAAACCACGGCAATGAAAAAATGGGTTCAGCTGAGGTTGCAATATCTACCAATCTGGTATAAGATCATGATAAATCAGTAAAATACACGTGTACTTCACCTCTTTCTTCTTTATTCAATTACATATTTTCTCAGTGCACTCAGAGCTATGTTCCCTTTAAATTTAGCTTGCTTGCAATTTAATTTTCCCTCACACAGATGTCATGCACGATGGTACACTTTTAATATTTCACACCCATTTGAGGAAAAAAACATCCATTTTCTTCTGTTAATTATATATATATTTCTCTATGTGCAAAATATAGTACCACAGAATAGTAGCTCACAAATTCTCATAAACTGAATAGCAATGGATCTCACCAGCACTCACTTAAAACCTCCACATTACACAAGTGTTGCAGAAACCACCATTCTACAAATGGCACACATCCTTCTAGAACAGTACTGGACCGTTGTTCCAAAATGAGGCAGATGGGTAACTGATTACTTAAAAACAAGTCTTTAAAACAATAAATAAAACAAATCCTTGTCCTGTTCCTTTCCAATGCCAAGAACAAAGAAATTAGCTGAAGGGCATACCCAAATCCCATTTACGTTCGGTTACTCAAAAGTCCATGTAACTTGACTTCAACAGCTTTCAGATGCTAGCATACATAACTGCTATGCAGTCTGCAACAGGCAGAAGGCTGAAGTGATGGTATTGCTTAGGTGGGTAGAATGATCCAGCTAAAAGCCCATAATACTTGAAATGTGCTTTCTGTCTTGACGTCATATCTTTCCATTCACACTTTCTCATCTGTACTGAAATCCAAAGTATAATGCAAAGGCATGGGTTTTTCTGCTACCAAAATTAGTTATATACTTTCCACGGCTATGGGAACTCAGCGGGAGCGCTTTGATACAGATTAGAGACTTCTGGCTGGAACACAAGTCTTAAAAAAAAAAAACCAAAACATTTGGTTAAATGTATACCAATACAATATAAATACCAATGTATTTTCTGCCTACAGTGGCAAGAAATACTTAGCACTGTATTAGCAGTTTATTAGCAAAAATCCACTTCATTTTGTTTCTTATAAAATATTAACATTTCAGGGCCTAATGAGCAAAAATACTAGCGTAATTTTTGATTCACAGTTACTGTGACTATACGTTTCTTTTTCTTTTGAAGAAAGTCTGTGTATATCTGCATCTAGAATATTGCTCCACTTCAGAATTGTTCTATCGTTAGTCAGAATATCCTCAGGACTGCAAGTCTCTTGTCTCCATCAGTCTGTAGGGGAACACAGGCATTATTCAGGGGGATGCTATTTGTGCTTACTCAGTTTGCTCTAGTCAAAAGTTTGTTAGGAGCAAACCATACAAAGTGCCATATCAGATCAGACCAAAATCTGTCTCTGACAGTGGTCAGTAGCAGTTGCTGAGGGAAAGAGGGTAAGAATGGGGCAATACACCATGACTCATGACACTCACCTTGATATGACCTTCCCATTTGCCAACCATCCGCCACTGTCGGACAACCCTCAGATCTATCAGGCCTCATACCAGCCTGGAGAGCTGATCCACCAACAGAGATGTGTCCCTCAGCAGAGCCACAGAAAAAGGGAATCATGACTCTATTAATATTTTAAAGCCTCATATAATGGAATGGCAAAATATTACTGTGGATAAGAGTCTTAAAAACAAAAGTCACTATCTGAAATCATCCTTTTCCTCTTTGCGCCACTGGACTATTTTTTGATAATTCATTCCCAAAATACATTGAAAAACTTTCTTACTGTGAAATCTGGAAAAGATTCAGTCAAGAAGGACACTAAAGCATTTTATCAAATCTGAAAAATATTACTTTACTGTTGCTACAGTAATATCTTCCTAACAAGCCCTTTAAATTTAAACGCTGTCTTAAGAGAGTTCCAGGTCAAGTTAAAAAGCACAGACAAGCTCTTCAGAGGAATCAAGTTTATATTCAGCATGGGTAAGAATGCAATGGAAAAGGTGAACTAAAGTTTTTAGCTATTTCCATAATGACTTCTCACTTGCTGTGGTCTGTCCTACTTTCTTTCCCCTTAGCCACCCAGTAGTCTCTCTTCTGAGGAGAGAATTCTCAATTGCCTCTAAGGGAAAATTCCTAATAATTTTTTATCCTATAGCAACATATCATCTTCATTAAAAAAAAAGCTTAGATTTGCAAAAAGATATATTTGCAGATATAAGTTTGCACCTCCTGAGATGAGACCAAGAATAAAAAGCTATTTCCAGTTTCTCACATATGGAGAATAACTACACATAGATAATATATGAACTGAGAAATTCCAGGGTGAATAAAAAACCCATTCTTGAGGCACCTGGGGACTGTAACAGGAATTTACATTTATTTGTTCTATAACTACATAATATCCGGTGTTCTCTTGCTGATCTTTAAGGTCCAGAGTTAAAGTCCTTCTTCTGGGGGAGAGTTGGCAACATGCATACTGGGGATCACCTTTGGAAAAGGAGGAACTACCCCTTTCAGTTTTCATGCAGTTGTAAAGCATCAGTTAGTGGATTTTTGGCACCAATCTGGTTTCAAAGAAATGTTCGGTTAATTTGCATCTTCTCAAATTCAGGTTTTTACAGTCCTTCCCAGATGTCACCAGATGCCTACTCATCGGAGGAGAAAAAAACCCAAAGCTTCTAATTCATCCTAAAGTGGTCTGCCATACCATTTTTAAAAATGTAAATGAAACACACAAAGTATTATTATTGCAGAAGGTACTCCAAATATCAGATTCAAGTAATTTGAGGAGTTCCTATCTAGTTTCATTTAAAAAAAAAACCCTGTTCTAATTATCTTATTTGGAAATGCCACGAACTCTTTAAGTAACCCTGAAAACGTACACAGGTGACAGTACTATGAAGTTTGTTATTACAGACTTTCCTAGTGCGTGAAATTCTGATGTCATTACAGTGCTCAGTTACCAAAGAAATGAGTGAAATAAAAGTCCTGATTCTATAAAAATTCAAGGTATAATCAAAACTGCTGTGACCTATTTTTTCCCATGCTGAAAGCAAAAGGGGTGAACAGTCCCATTTACTAAGTGACAATAGCACTTACCTATAGTTAGGCACATGCCTCAGTATTTGCATTGGTAATCAGAACCAAAATTAAACAGACAGACTTAATCACAGCTTTCAGGTAATAAATTATTACAGAAACAGCTCTCCTGTGATTTATGACGTGAAAAAACTGCCATCACAATACCTGACATACGTTATGCACAAATGAAATGTGACTAAAAATAGATTATGAATAAATATAATGTAAAATACTGTGGAATGCACTAGTGTTAAGAAACTACAGAATGAAATGAATCTATTTCCAACCAAGCTTCCAGTTCGCTGGTTTTTTGTTGACAAAGACTAGGAAAAAGAGATGTTGTATACTGACTCCAACATAACAGAGATTATTATAGTATGCTAACTTCCAGCTTGCCACATCTAAATGCTATTTATTCCTAACACACTCTCTCTCTCCCTTTTTTTCTGTTTTTGTGTTTGCCACCATACCTGGTCTCTATCAGCATTCATTGCTTTCATTTATACACATTTGTATAATTAATTTTTGAAGCTTTACTTTAGAAGAAAGCTATGTATTTTATCTAACGTCTATTCAGGAAGTGTTGTATCTGCAGTCTGTAAATGGTTTGGTTTGTTTTTTTTTTTTTTACAAATTGGTATTTATTTGACATCTGCACAACTGGGAAGGACTTTCCAAAGTCCTGGCAATGGTGAAGCTGGTCAAACAGAGTTCTGTTAGCACAGCTGATAAGAGCTGAAGGGACTACAAAGATATTGTTAGGTTATGCAGGAAGAAAATTAGAAAGGCAAAGGACCATCTAGAACTTAAACTGGCCACTGCAGTGAAAGGTAACAAAAAATGTTTTTACAAATATAGCAGCAACAAAAGGAGGGCCAAGGAGAATCTCCCTCCTTTGTTGGATTCAGAGGGAAACATTGCCAGGAAGGATGAGGAGAAGGCTGAGTTACTTAATGCCTTCTTGGCCTCAGTCTTTAATAGCCAGACTGGTCATCCTCGGGGTTTTCAGGCCCCTGAGCTGGAAGATGGAAACAGGAAGCAGAATGAAGCCCCAGTATTTGAAGAGGTAACAGTTAGAAACCTGCTTCTCCACCTGGATGACCACAAGTCCATGGGCCCAGATGGGATCCACCCAAGGATACTGAGGGAGCTGGCAGAGGAGCTCGCTAAGCCACTCTCCATCATTTATCAGCAGTCCTGGTCAACCGGGGAGGTCCCAGATGACTGGAAGTTAGCTAATGTGACGCCCCTCTACAAGAAGGGTCGGAAGGAGGATCTGGGGAACTACAGGCCTGTCAGTCTGACCTCAGTGCCGGGGAAGGTCATGGAGCAGATCATCTTGAGTGCCATTATGTGGCACGTGCGGGACAACCGCGGCATCAGGCCCAGCCAGCATGGGTTTATGAAAGGGAGGTCCTGCTTCACTAACCTGATCTCCTTCTATGACAAAGTAACCCACTTAGTGGATGAGGGGAAGGCCGTGGATATTGTCTACGTGGACTTTAGTAAGGCCTTTGACACTGTCTTCCACAGCATTCTCCTGGAGAAGCTGGCTGCTCACGGCTTGGATAAGTGCACTCTGCACTGGGTTAAAAACTGGCTGGACAGCCGAGCCCAGAGAGTGGTGGTGAATGGAGTCAAATCCAGTTGGCGGCCGGTCACAAGTGGTGTGCCCCAGGGCTCAGTACTGGGGCCGGTCCTGTTCAATATCTTCATTGATGATCTGGATGAGGGGATTGAATGCACCCTCAGTAAGTTTGCAGATGACACCAAGTTGGGTGGAAGTGTCGATCTGCTGGAGGGTAGGAAGGCCCTGCAGAGGGACCTGGACAGGCTGGATCGCTGGGCCAGGGCCAACTGTATGAGGTTCAACAAGGCTAAGTGCCGGGTCCTGCACTTCGATCACAACAACCCCATGCAACGCTACAGGCAGGGGGAGGAGTGGCTGGAGAGCTGCCTGGCGGAAAAGGACCTGGGGGTGTTGGTCAACAGCCAACTGAATATGAGCCAGCAGTGTCCCCAGGTGGTCAAGAGGGCCAGTGGCATCCTGGCTTGTATCAGGAATAGTGTGGCCAGCAGGACCAGGGAGGTGATAGTGCCCCTGTACTCGGCACTGGAGAGGCAGCACCTCGAGTACTGTGTTCAGTTTTGGGCCCCTCACTACACGAAGGACATCGAGGTGCTGGAGCGTGTCCAGAGGAGGGCAACGAAGCTGGTGAAGGGTCTAGAGCACAAGTCTTATAAGGAGCGGCTGAGGGAGCTGGGGTTCTTTAGTCTGGAGAAGAGGAGGCTGAGGGGAGACCTTATTGCTCTCTACAGCCACCTGAAAGGAGGTTGTAGCGAGGTGGGGATCGGTCTCTTCTCCCAAGTAACAAGTGATAGGACAAGAGGAAATGGCCTCAAGTTGCGCCAGGGCAGATTTAGGTTGGATATTGGGAAAAAATTCTTCACTGAAAGAGTAATCAGGCACTGGAACAGACTGCCCAGGGAAGTGGTTGAGTCCCCATCCCTGGAGGTATTTAAAAGAAGGGTAGACGTGGTGCTCGAGGACATGGTTTAGTGGTGGACTTGGCAGTCCTAGGTTAACAGTTGGACTCAATGATCTTAAGGGTCTTTTCCAACCTTAAGGATTCTGATTCTATGACTAGAAGGCAGAAAAAAATCCCAGGTATGATGAGTCTTCACTCAACAGAAACCACAGGAGAAAGGTAGATTCTTCACTTCAAGTCAGTACCCATTTTGGAGGATGAAAGGTGACCAAAAGTAATCCGTCTCTGGGAAATTTCATTAGCTTTCTGATAATTAGGTTAATCTGACAGTCTGGTGAAGCCAAACCAGGATTACAGGTGTAAGAATGCTATGTGATCTTTTTCTGCACCTATTTCTTTATATAATATTTTTTTCTGAACTCTACATAGAGTAGAATACTTGCTTTCTTTTCACTTGTACATGAACATTGTCTAACTCACTGACTCAGGTGTGGCTGGCAAACTACAGAACACTACAGCCTCTATTTTCCAGGGAGTGACAATGCCAAATAAAGTAACGCTCACACCCCATTCTACGGGATCAGGGTTGCAAGATGATGCACAACCAAACCACCAAAGTCCATCCTTCGGCAAAAAGAATTGTCTCAATTGAGAAGAGTTAAGCAGAGTATCTTTGTCAAGTAGCAGGAGAACATGGGCGCTCCCAAGTCAAGGCTATCTTCCAGACTGCAAAAGAGACAATGGAAAATCGACTATAAAGAAAATGTTTAAATATTTATTTGCTAATACTCTGTCTTAAATAGAGCTAAACATATTCTATAAAACCAGCTCTAGGCAAGCCCTATTCAAATATTTGATGCCTTAAATCACCTTAAATCCAGGAACCCTGGACTAATATCAGTGACGTCAGAAGGAACTAAACCTGCAACTGTTCTTATTTACACCAAACACAAAAACAACTTCAGGAAAACTGGTGAAGCTATTCATAAAAGGCTGTATTTTACATACTTCTGTTGATAACAGTCGTCTTGTGCAGTGATGAACTTTAATCTGAAAGCAAGTTAGTATTATTCTAATACTGGATGGACAAAAAGAAAAATAATGAATGACAAGAATCCCACCCTGTTAAAGGACCGTTAGGTGGCCAAACATATGTACACCCAAATTCAGATTCTGGCAGCTTCATGCAAGGGCTTAGGTGAGGGTCATCCCCCCTTTACATGCAGCACTGTTGTATGTAATTTAGTCTCTCTGCCACGAACCTCCCTAAACTGCAAGTAAGAGAAAGAAGCACAACCATGCTCCTTTTAACAACCTGCATAGCCACCCCGTCACTGGGTAGCTGATCATGTCAGAACTCTTCCTTACCTGCTAAACTCTGAAAATAGTTCCATAATCTGAAGATGATAAAGTATTGTTCTAAAATTCTCTCAAGTAATTCTTTAATTAGGAAAGTTTGACAACCAGGTGTGATCAGCTCCTTCATTCAAGCTGAATCAGATCCTTCATAAAAGCTGTGTGTTCTACTTTCTAAAATGTCAGCCATTTGACAGCTGTTTATTCTCAAGCCTGTGTGCTGTGTCCATTTCCTCCTCCCTACTCAGTTATTTACTTTCAGATTATAAACTTGTTAGAGCAGGTGTTACTCAGAGAAACAAAAGCAAATGGACAGAAAAAAAAAAGCCCTCAACTGTAGATCTTTGTCTTGTTGGGCAGCATAAAACCAGCCACATATAGTACTAAAATGGCCTTCCCATTCTGCTTTTTAAATCCTATTTGATTTTAGCTTTATAAATTTCATACTGTTTAAAAGTGTGAGTGATTGCTTCCAAAGAACATGATTGTTTTATTTTTCTGCAGCTCTCAAGATGGAAATTCAACAGCTAGCATCAGTTAAATTTGTTTTTTCCTTCAAAATTTCTCTTTTCACTATCATTGCATTTATTTTGAATATGCAATTTTTATAGCTGCCCTTTGCGCTTGGAAATCATCCCCTTCATGTAATGTATATTGGTAAATTGTAATTATGAGCTGACCTAGTCAACCAAAATACACCTCCAGATAGGTAGTACTAACAAGAATATTTTAACAACTTTCAAATTTCACTTCATAATTGAAGAAAGGGAAAATTGCAGAATCTGACCCCAGGTTTCAAGGGCAAAAAATACCCAGACATTTCTTAGACATAGATCAAACAAAAATCAAAAATCTAAAAGGAATACCCTGTGCTGAACAATTCGGGCTGGGGGAGGGGTGTACCTCTGCCAGCTGTGTTGCTAACTCCGAGATGTGTTCACCTACCTAAATGCTTGATGATATTTACCTTGGTACCTTGTCTTCATTAATATCCAGCTATTTCCAGAAAGTCATGACAGATGTATAATTCCCAAATTTCCCTTTTCCCCTCCTTTTTTTCTTCCTTTAGGACATAAGTAAGGAGTGGGATAGTCACCAGTGACCACAGCCTTCTCCAACAAATGGAAGGAGTTGCTATAACCCACAGGGTCATATCATAAAAGTAAGAAACAGGGTTTAGCTGAGAAGCTGGGGTGAGAGGCGAGGCCAGGTCACAGAAGAAGTTGGGTATAATATTTTGCTAGTGTAAGTAAGGCATTGCACTGACTACATACTGAGAATACTGAGCTGTGCTAAAATCTAAAAAAAGAAAAAAGATTTTATGAGTAATAGCTCACTGAAGATATTTGATAGCCTAACATCTATCATATCAGATATCACATAAAGCTGAAATATAAACAGCAAGTATATAAAGTATTCTACAATCTAAATTAAAATTATAACAAATCATTTTGCCAAGAGAAATACACCATAATGTATACATTCTTGAAAAAACAGAATAGACATTCACATTCTTTGGTGGTGATTTATCTGCATTAATCAAGGGTTATAATCTTTGATGCCACATTTTTAATTCAGCACAGAAGAGTAAATAGAATTGAATGTCTAACTTACAAATCAACCCTGTCAGGTTAATAGGAGACTATCTTTTATAAGGACACAAGTCAAAATTTCATGCCATGGGAAGCTCAAGGGCAGCAGTGGCATAAACTAATCCTATCCCCAAACCCATCTCCCTGTTGCGATTTTATGGCTGCCAGCACTAATACCAGCACTGTTTTCACTGCTTGTGAGCAAGGCTGTGATTTAGATTCATTTTTTTTGTTTCAGCCAAACCAATATCCTTTACAAAGGCAAGATCAAGCAGTCACTGGCAGGAATGCCATAAACTTTTGTTATTGCCAAACATTCTGTACTGCAAATCTGCAGCCTGATAATAGTTGAAAAAACACTGACAATTTCTTAATACACAAACTCTTTCTCAGGCCTGAAGATGAGGCATGACCTTCCAGGTGAAGTAAAGCAGTTGTCTGAAACAACTGCTCTGAGTTTAACTGAATTGTATTAACCAACTAAAAAGTTGTAGAGAAAAGGTAGCCCTCCTAACGCAGAGCAGAATATTAAGAAGAGAAGAGGTTATAATATCTTTAGCCCGTTTAGGACAGCGATAGACAGGTAATTATCTCCTGCAGAATAATGAGAGCAGAAGATTTCTGTGTGCCAGAAATCCAAAATATCTATCAGTTTTTCAGCATCCAGGATTGATTTTTGTAAGGCATTTTGTAGAACTTGTTGAGGTTCAAACTTGAGAGATCAAAGATTAAGGGGCAGGGGAGTTACATGTATCTGGATATTTCCTGACTTTTATTGAACTTAGTAAGTTTATTATAATATGTAGTGTGTGTTTGGTCTCAGTTGCATTGTTTTCTATGAGGACATCTGGAAGTATATTACATTTTGGGAGGCACATATAGCTCTGTGCATTACCTTGTACTTGTTGGCTATGATTTCAAGCTTATGTAACCATCGTTGCATGCTGTTGAGCTACGACTGAAAGAAAAGACCTTACACCCACTACAACCAGCTGTACTTCTCATAAAACTTGTACTTACTGATTTTTACACATTAAAATAGCTTGTTTTATCAACATACTAGTTTGAAGCAAAATAGGTATGCAACGTTAAGTGCGAACTCTCTGTTCAGAGAGACTGTGCATCAACAAACTATGTTTAGTATTTAAGTATGTTTCACTGAAAGAAACTATGGGAAAAAAACACAGTAAGCCACAGTAATTTACTAAGCTACTTTACTTCTCAAAAATTCTATAAAGTTAAGCCCCTCTAATTTTTTCAGGAAAAAAGTTCCCTAATTCTTTGATTAGCACAGCTGTTATCAATGGCATACTGTTATTGGGAATCCTATAGTGTGTTGATGCTATGAAATGGTTGAGATAAAAATAGAGCCCTTCCACCCCCCCCTAAATCTCACATAAGAAAACCCAGTAATCCCATGTACACATTAACCTCCGTGCCCTTCACGCTTTCTCTTGACCATCCAAAACTAGTAAGCCTTCCTGCTCCCCTTCCCTCAGCTCTCCAATACCAGACTCCCCTACCATTTGTCTATCTTACCTGTAGACCTCCCGCTCATTTACCTGCTTTTTTCCCCCTCACTCGCTCATTCCATTAAGCCCGTTTCTTTTCTGTCTCATTCAGAGGTCACCTTCATTTGTTTGCAATTACCAGAGGGTGATTTTCTCAGAGAAATTTTTTTTCCAGGACTACTGATACCCTTCAGCTGCCTCACTTGTTTCAGTCCCTTATGTGATAAACCTGTCTGACTACTCACAGGACCTTCCTAAACAGCTTGCTTGCAAGACCTACATATCTCAAAGTCATGCCTGTGGTTTTGAAGTAATGTAGTAGGTGATCCTCAACCAACCTAACTTTAGTTTAAGCTACTTCATTAGTCTCACATCAATGGGGAGAGACAGGTGAATCTGTTTCCAAATGTGCTTACCTCTCCCCAAGTTTAACCTGAGCATCTGATATTTGAATAGCTAAGGTGCAGTACATACCACGTAGATATTTACGGCCAGATACTCACCCTAGACTGGGCAACATATTAAGACAACACTAAACAGAAAGCAATAGCTGCATTCAGGGAGACATTTACCTGACCTGTGTTAGATATGTACAGTTGGGTAAAATTAATTGAAATTTATAAACTAGATATAGGTTAAAAGGAACCTAGAGTGATTAGCTCAAATAATTACATTTAGTTAGATGAATCCCACGCCTTACATTAAGAGAAATAAATCCTTTCTATTCCCAGAGGAGTTTCTCATAGTCTACATAGATTTCCTGACTCCATTTTTGCCCCAGCTTTGGCCTAAATGAATGAATTAATATTTCTATTTTGTGAATCCCTTTTCCTTCTTGTCACCTTGCCTCATTTTCTCATGCCTCAAACTGGTCCATTGAACATCTCAGTTTTGCTGCTGCATTTGACTGTCTCTTCCATAAGAAAAAGGAACTCCACCAATCTTAAGTTTACATCTTTACAGACCTTATACAACACACTAATCTCCATTCCTGATCTCCAATTCCAATAATTTTACTTCTACTAAACATTTCATTTCTCATTCCCTCTTTTAAACATCCACATTCCCAACATGCCTCTATTCCTTGGCATCTCTTCTGATTGTTTCCCTGCAAACATGCTCTTCTTCATCTGCATCTTCACCTGCTTATTCTTCATTTGCAAACATAAAACTGTTTGACCAGCAACAATATTACTTATTGCCTTCCTAGATTTATTAATAATGACCATGCTGAGCCTAAACAAATATACAGTCAGCTCAGCATCTTGTCTTTGACAGAGATTAGCAGTGGACTTTGCCTCTTGGATGCTTTCCCTCCTTTACCAATTTTATCACCAAAACCAAATTGATCTTTCCTCCAATCTTTATTGAATGCCCTCCTAAAGCTGCCTGTAAACACCAACACAGATTTTAGCAAGACATTATATATACTGATTTTGTAAGAAGAACTTCAGAGGTTTTATCAAAATTTTAGGCTACAGTGTAAGTGGGATGAGGCCAAAATATATATCGTTTTCAGGAAGTTGGGATATACACTGCCTTTTGGCTTCCACGGGTCTTCTTATGGATTTGGATACATATGACCGACGGTAATGACCTACATCTGAGCTCGGGTTCTTATGCGCTCTTTCCAGTCCATGGAAATCTGATCGATGCAGGAGACGTCAACTCCCTGCTTATCAGTGGGCTCTACTGCCTTCAGGGACTGCTGTTGCCCTTTTCTCACTAATGGCAGTCTCTCCACACTGATGTTTATAAGCATTGCTGTTCACTGTAACCAAGGACACAGGCAACTGCCTATTTATCATTAGTGTGTCAACATTAACTACCCTTTGCTATTTTAGCAGAACTGCCCAAATATTCCAGGATCTAACAACCAGGAGTAACCTAATTTCCTCTCAGTAGGCTGACTGATGGCATGGTATGATGATGATGTGGTATGATGAAGTTTTGGGGACTGGTATTATTCATTGGTAGCAAAAAAAGAAGGAAGACAAGTAGAAATAGTCTCGTTTATTTCACCAAATACAGAGAAATATTGGGGTACATTCAGGTAGGAAGCAGAAATGAGCTTATATTTCCAAAAACTTGTCTGTTTTCTCTCAATCGGTAAACCAAACAAAAAGAAAAAAAAATCTTCCTAGAAATCCCATCCTATGAACAACCTTTAGAGCACCCTGCAATGACTTCCTCTTACTGACAGAGAAATAATTCACTTCCTGTCCATTTGAAGCTTTCAACAAAAACAAGCTAGATAGTAGTGAAAAGATATTGCAGAACAGTCATGGCACAATGCCAAAAATATTAATGCATATTCTTACCTTTAATTCAATGGCACTAACGGATAGACATGCCTTGATATCAAGCTATTTTCAAGTTGCTTTCTAACATAACTGATTACTTAAGAAACATTTCTAGAATATACAAAAATATTTTTGATGAAGGGAAGCATACAGCTTCCTACACTGAATCCTTCACATTCTGAGCACATAGCATTGTCTTAATTAAATTATTTTGTTGATATTTTTAGCATTATATCATAAATTGAACTCCATCATCAATAATTGCATCAAATCAACGTGATATCAAAATACCTGAGTGCCTATGACAAGTTCCAAATTAATGTAACTGGAAAGTCAGGCAATTTTATCTGCTGAACAGATGGTAACACTGTAATTCCCCTACTTTCTCAGCCAGTCTGCTACAAGCCTCAACCAGCATTTTGATACAAAATGCTTCTGAAGTCAATGGGAAGGTTGACATTGACTTCGGTGAGCTTCAGCTCAGCTCAGAATTGCTGCAAGAAGCAAAATTTCAGTCCTCCAAGACTTGGATCTTCAACACAGTTGACAATGATGGCTGAGAACAACAGTTATGTTAATTTTGTTATGGTAATATCTATCCAACAAGAACTAAACCAAGACATACTTTTTTGCTGTTCCCCATGAAACACCCATAGACAAAAGCTCTCTGTGACTACTTCCTTTGGATTGTATTTGAAGCACTGAGTGAAAAGCCAAAAAATTTGTGGTTTTTCATCCGTCCTACTCTTTATTTCATTCTTTTGTGATTTAAGAATCAACACTGGAGAAATGCTTTCAACCAATGGTAAATGAAGTCCCTGCTCTTGTAATTTCTTACTTCTGATCAACTTTAATCACTTGAAACTCCTAATCCACGTCTAAAATATTTTTTTCAGCTGTTAAACATGCACACCATACTTTGTGAAAGTCCTACAATTAACATGCAACATTTTTTAAAAGTCTTTGAGGAAAGTTTCTATCCTCAATTACATTTAAACCCTAGTGAAATGTAAGACACTGTCTTTGCTTACTGTATGTGTCAGGAACTCACAGCTACAGGTTTAGAAGACTATTTCATGTTTATAAGCTGAAATGTGACCGACTCGTCTTTTTGTTAGTTAGTTAAGAACGAAATTCACAGGCATTTGACTTGCAAAAATTTTGCATTTGACTTGCAAAAATTTTGCATATGATGATTTGAATACAACTTTGAAGGAACTTTTACATGGTGTATGGAACAACTATTTCCAGAAATTTCCACAGCATCTTAATGTACTCATTTAAGAAGAAAATGCAGACCAAAAAATGGGATTGCAGGCAGCACAAAAGATCAAATTATATTGCAAAATTATACTGAAGGTTATAAGCATCACTTTACACATTAGAGGTCAATGTGAAGGCACTGCAGCAAGAACATGCTTACTCTCTTTTCTGATACATATGAGGATGGCTTCTGCTGTAAACTATTGGTATTTTAGGACTAATGAACTAATGTGATTAAGAATGTTCACAGTTTACTCTGTTCCCAAGTTCGCTACCTCACCGCGCCTATCTAATACGAAAATAAAATACCACTGCGACTTTCTGAATAGATTAGTCTACTTAAAAAGCTGTACAACTGCATGAAAATACTTTAACTGTTGGAGCTGGAATTTTTACCGAAGTAACTGCTTAGTGTTTATTGGAAGGCATTTTAAGTTTAACTGCTTCCTTAGCATAATTATTTGCTAGTAAGAAAATATCTCGTTGAAAAAAAATCCATACAACCATTGCTACAGGAGAAGAATATTCCAGTTCCATGGAATTTAGCAAACATGATCAGGATATATTGTTCACAGATGATTATTTTGTAAAACACTTAAAAAGAAGTTCCATAATCTGAAACGGACTGGGACTCCCAGCCCCAGCATTTCATCAAAGACTAATGAACACTGCTATGTACTCAGCTTATTTTTTTCTGCAGAAAAGACAAGAATCTCTCCTGGGTTAAACCTGGGCAAAAGACAGAGAGAGGAGAAGGGCTACACTTTTCTTCATTTGTTCATATTTAAAATGCTACTATAGATGTCAAGAAATGGAAGAATATGTGCTTTTGTTGATAATAGCATCTTATAAAAACACCTTCCCACAGGAGCAATCTACAAAGCCTCATGAATTATATAGGCAGAAGAAGCACAAATCCAAATCTTTTATCTTATTTAACTGTAACTTTAAAACTTCCAATTTCTTAAACAAGTTTGTAAGTATGTTACAAAATAAATAGGTCACCGTTTGGAGATGATTACTATATTGGAAAGCATAGACAAAGGTTGATCAAAAAAAGGGAAAAAGAATGAAATTGGATGAAAACATCCTATGAAATGGTAAAGGGCGTGAACCTCTACTTCTGAACCAGGAAGACTTTCTGGAACACTTAATAGGAATGAATTAATAAAAAACTGTTTCTACAATTACATGGCTTTTAAGGCAGTTTCCAGCACATATTATAGAGGTTTCATAATGCATGTGTTCAATTTTCAATTAAAGAAGATGGGACTGTGCACAAGAAGAAACCAAATGAGTATCTTCCACCTATAACCACAAATAATCCCAAAACCCATATACCTTGTAAAATTACAGCTGCATCTCCTGATTGTGTCTAAAAATTATAGTCTAAAATTGAACAGAATCTATTATAATAAATAGTTTGAACTCAAGATTAATGAGATCTGAAACACTGGTCAATAAAAGAAATAAAGGAACCCTAAGGGAAGAGAAGGCTAAAACTGTTTCACTTCCAGCAATGCAAACATTTTCCTGCATCTTGTCAAACACAATAAATCCTTTCCCGTCTTTCACAGAGGTCTGAGAGATATCAGTTAGTTCTCTATCCCAGCAAAAAGTAGAAAGGCTCAACTTGTTTCACTGCTATTGAAATATCTCTGAATTATACCTCCCAGACCACTGAGTTCACTATGTAACATCAAGCCTGCTCTTCCCCCCTTCCCTTCCACGTAAGGACAGCCTCAACTGTCAGGCAGGCAGCCTTGCCGAGGCAGAAGCACAGGGAAGCTACAGGGAAGTGGCAAACACAAACATCGTTTTGTAGCTACAACAAGCTGAAAAATATTTTGTGACCCAGGCTGATTTGCAGTTCATGTTTAGGGAGAGAGAATCAAAATCTGACTGGATTGAAAGCACAATGTATAGCCTATTGCATTATTAAAGGCAAAAATTACAGCTATTACTTTCAATATTTTTATGCAAGCTTTCTCCTCAGCAGATTAGGAGAAACAGTCTATATCTATAGCAACCAGGAGAGAGGAGGGAGGGATATATCTAGTCTAAATGGTTTTTCCTTAAAACCTTGCATCACTACCTTCACTACAGCAAGCATTTAATAGCTCATTTTTATTGCCACTTGACTGAAGCCTCATTAGAAACATGGTCAGCTGATTTTAATTCCTTCTTAATAAACAATGTACATGAGGAAGACTGCACTGATACTTCTGTGGGAGGCTTCCTTTGTTTCTTAAAGTGATTCTATTTTTTGTCTTAGGAAACGATTTCTTAGGGACAGCTAGTTTAGCTTTCACTCTCTGATCTCCATAACCACTCTAGGTAGGTACTAAACTGGGAAAAAATACAGAAATTCTCCAATTTATGACCTTCTTGACTTAAAGTGAGTTTCAAAAAGATACTGTAAGTGAAATGAAACTGACTGTATTAGTAGATATCATTGGAGAAAATTCTGGTGAGCATACAGCCATGAGTCTCAGTGCAAGGAGAGGACTGCCAGGGAGAGTAGCACAGGAGAATAGCATTGATCTTAAACACACAGAGTTTGTTTTCAGGATCCCTCCCTGGGTGTGGGTCATTTTAGCAGGTGGGGATGTTTATTGCAGACGGTGCCGTCTAAAAGGGGAGAACGTCTCAACAGAAGGAGGCTGTTTAATGGTCTTCACTGGGCAGTACTGGGTATTTCTGGACACCTCTAAAGCAGCCTTAACCAGGAGCCAGTGCTGACCTCCAGCTCCAGCAGAATGAGACACCAGCGAAGGCTGGGCTGCACCTGGGGGTTTGTGGCCTGGGGATTTCCTGTGGTTTCCAAACATGAGGGCAGTTTAGTGGGCTGAATCCACTGAACCGGCAGGAGGGTTAAATATGTGGAGGCTGGATGCATTTTGGTGACTCCGCATTGGTGGACCTCGCCTTTAGGGGCCTCGTGATTGCCTCGGTGGAAGTTTTTGGCATGTGGGGAGACTTGGTGAGACTGGCTCCTCGGAGGCGTCCCCAGAGATCCCGCCGGGACACGCCGCTGGGGCCCTGGGCCGGCCGCAGGGTGACCGGGGACCGGCGGGGCGAGGCGGGACCCGGGAGGTGTGAGGGGCCGGGAGCCGGTCGTGACGGGCCGGAGGACAGGGACTCCCAGCGGGCAGCCGCGCCACAAGGAGCCGGAGGACGGGGCCCCTCAGCGGGAGCCGGTCGTGAGGGACCAGCGAACGGGGCCCCTTAGCGGGAGCCCGTGAGCGGCCGGAGGACGGGGCCCCTCAGCGGGAGACGGTCGTGAAGGACCGGAGGACGGGCCCCTCACGGGCAGCCGTGCGGGCGCGGCCGCCGGGGGCCTGTCGAGCTGCCTCTGAGGAAGCTCTCGGGCAGCAGCGGAGGGAGCGAGGGGACGGCGCGGCCCCGCTCCCCGTCAGCCCCACGCCTCCCGCCCCTCGCCCCACTCACCGATCCGCGCCTCGGCGGCGGCTCCGGCGGAGGGCGGTTGACTGCGCGGGGCGGCGGCGAGGACCTGCAGCAGCGGCGGCAGCAGCAGCGGGAGGACGGAGCCGAGCGCCCCCATCATGCCTGGCCCATCGCAGGCGGCTGTCCCGCTCCCCTGCCCGCCGCCGCCAGCCCTCACTCCATGCCGGCCGCCCGCCCGCCCTTTGCCTCCCGCAGCCGCTCCCCGGCTCCGGCGAGCGGCAGCCGCAGCAGATTCAACACCCAGGACAGCGACCAGCGCCGCCTGCCCGCCCCCCAGCCGGCCCCGCCCCGGCCCGGCCCGGCCCCGGCCCGCCCGCCCGGCAGGCGCGGAGGGGGGCGCCCCTCGCTGCCGCTCCGCGGCGTCGCCTCCCCGCTCCCCGTTCCCCGCTCCCTACCCGCCCGGCCGCGGGGGAGGGCCCTGTCCTCCCTGCCGGGACCGCGGGGTAGCGGCCCCCCCCGTCCGGCGGGGTGAGCGCAGGGGTTGTGCCCCGGCCCCTAAACCGCCGCGGGCCCTGAGGGAGGCTCCGCCTCAGGCGGGCCGCGATCCTCCGGGCGCTGCCCGACCCCTGCGCCGCCGGGCGAGGGGCAGGGGGATCCTTCCCGCCAGAAGGGCTGTTCGCTTGAATCCCCCGTAAAGATGGCTGCGAATGGGAAGCGGGTTATTAAATGCGCGTGTTCCACACCAAACCAATTCAGCCCCTGTCAAAGTTTTGTCCTGAAAAACGCACTAGCTCTCTAGCTAGGAGGTGGACTCTGCCTGCGGCCTCCTCAGTGGTGGTTTACTTACCGTTTTTTTTCCACATAAAATTACTTGCCATACTGAAGGATTTTCTGAGCCCTCAGGTAAACACCTCCCGCAGCTGAGGTGTGCGCCTTTCCCTAGGAGACACGTCCGCACCGGTGACGCGTTTATCCTCCATCTCCTGACCCCGATCCGCTCCACGGGAGCAGGAGCGCTCGGTCTGGGCTGCCGGGACCGAGCAGGAGTCTCAGGTACGAACCCATTGACTCCCTGCTCGTTCACAGGCTCTCGTTTTCTCACAAACTCGGTGTAATAATATTTAGCCTTTAAGACAGAAGTCACAGTCGCCGAGGTGAAGCAGCGCAGCTGCCATGCCTCCTGGCAGGGGATGCGTTTTTGAATGGGACAGCCAGCTCCGTGCCACGGTGAGTGGTGGCCGGTCCCAGCCTCCTCCGTCCCCCCGACATCTGCTTCATTCCTCCCTGAAGTTTCAGATTCTGCAGATCATCTTCATACTTGAAGTAAACAGCTCTAAGTATACTCCCTGACATGCTGCGTCCCTGGCTTTAACCAGGTAGTCATGACAGACTCACACTCAAGGTATTTAAAAGGAGTAAAAGTTGTAATACATGAAGTGGCTTTGCCATAGACCAGAAAATTAAATCATGAAAGCCCACAGAACAAACTAACCCTGGAAGAGCGCAGCCGCTCTTCCTTGCTCACCTCAAAGGTGGCAGAGAAAAGACCACCAACACGTCCAGACCCGGGTGGACTCCAGGAGTGCAGCTGCCATGTTGGGACGAGCTGGGACCTGCCGCGGGGTGGTCAGCCGAGCCGGGGGCCCGGGCCGGAGCTCTGCCCCTGGCTCTGGGCAGGGGCGCTGGGCGGGGGCTTGCGCGGGGCACGCGGGGCACTTACGGCTCTCGGTGCCCTGACAGATGGTTGCAGACTTCTCTTGTTCTCTAATTTTTGCTCTGGGGGAAAAGCGTGAGCCTCCACGGCGGGGAAAAGGAATCATGGTTTCCAGAGCTGGTGCAAAATCACCTCCTTTCCTGTCTGGTTACGGCTGGTGACTCAGATGCAAAAAAGGGCAATATTTGATTCAGAAAACAGAAATTTCAAAAAAATATATTGATACTGGGTGGTGTTCACTGGCCCAGAGTTTGCAAAAGGGTTGGATGGTCTTTTCAAGCATTTCTGTCCTTGAGGTCTGTTACATGGTTGCTTACATCTTGCAGGGGAGTGGTTTCACTAACCCAAAAGGTCCCTTTACCTCAGGAAAATCAATTTTGACGACTCTGAAAGAAATCTGAGCACTGAAAGGGGAGAAACAAAAAAGGAGGGAAAAGCATTCTATGGAAAGGACAAGATGAGAAATGAAAGTGCTGAAACATAAATTAGTATATTCTCATGGGTTATGCAAACCATCTGGCTTTAAAAGCTAGTAGCAGGAACAAGGAAAAAGGTCATCCGAATTAGCGAAGAACTGCAAAGCAACTGAAGGTAAGAAAGGAGCAAATGGCAGGCACAGCGAGAGAACAAGTTGTTCATCAAAATACAAAATAGCAGCGATATTACTGGAAGTCATTGCAGCTCTGCAATGAAATATTTGCATAACTCCTGTGAATTTATGATCAAATAGTATGCAGATTTTAAAAGGAAATTGAAATTCTCATAGCCACTCTGTGCAGAGGATTAGGAGAATAATGACATTTGTTCAAATGCGTGTGAAGCAACGTGAAAAATCAAGAGAGAAAGGGCATTCATCGAAGACAGGAAGAAATCCTTAAGTACACAAGGTTAGTAAAGACAGGAGTAAGGTGACCAGGAAAGAGTAAAGAGTCAATTGGTAGGTGAAGTGGGCATTTGGAAATAACTCAAGTAGCAATTCTCAGGACTATAAAGTGTAAAGCATTCCCTACCTGGTTGCGTTTTACAGTTTTATAGTAGGCTGCACCTAGCAAAGATACACAGATCTGTCTTAAAGCCCCAGGAAGAGACAGATTGAAGCCAGTGGCATTAGGTATAATGAGTTTTGTTAATGACGTGTAAAAACTGCAAGACTTGAGTCTGTGTGTAAATTAGATGAATAACAGAATCACAGTGTAAATAACATGTTATGACACATGCAGGTTACTTGCTGGTTCACCGTCGTTTTCTCAAGACATTTCTCAGTGCCTAGGTTTTTAATAGTTTGTATAATAAATTAAGCATCAATGTTTAGGTCTACCAACCTTGTGAGATTGTTTTGACTGTGGGTTTTTTTATCGTGTTTTCAATAAGTTTCTGAACTGTGGAAAAAGAAATCTAAAGAGTATAAGTCATTTGTGAAAATTACTAGAAAGACTAGAAAAATTAGACTCCATTCTTGAAGTCAGGAGTGTTGTGGGACTCCAGCAAAACTTTAGGACTTGGTGGTTTTGAAAAAGGAATAGAAGAGGGTATCAGCAAGTTATTTCTGTAAAGGCATATTTAAATCTTTTTGGTAAGGGTTTCTAAACTAGTAAAGATACTGAATGGACTCTAAGAGGGCAGAATATCAGCTCTCCATTGCTAATGTGTCTGGAGGTGAATGTGAGGCTTTATGGAAGAATGACATTGGAAATTATAGATCTGAAAATTTCAGCACAGTGAATAACATTGAAGTTTAGCATGTCCTTAATTGCTGGAGCTGAGTCTTTGTATGATACCCATATAGCTGTGACAAACATGCTAGGCAAAGTGAAAGAAGAGCTGGATAATCTATATGGTTTTGTACGTATGAAAGATTTGCATCCTTATCCATGGTAACCAGAGCTGAACAGGAGTTTTTCAAGGAAACGCTTTTCTGTTTGAAAATGCTGTGTTGTCTGCCTAAGGTTTTTCATGAGAAACATACATGTTTTAATCAAAAATCCATTAGTAAGTGCCAGAAAAAGATCGAGAAAGGGCCAGAAATGATCGCAGAATGGCTAATTGCCCGGTAGCCAGGACATCTGCGTGCACTGAGATTTTAGACGTTCAAATTTTTGCTCTGGTTGATTCAAAGACATGATCTAACCACAGGACAATAAGGTCAGCCTCTCTCTCTCTCAATTTCACTGGGCCATTCAAGATTATATTAAAAGCAAACAGCCCTGCTAGAAAAGACATTGGTAGGCAGAAGCAGTTTAGCATGGAGGAGGCAAGAAGATGAGTATGGGATTTCTTTTGTTGATTTAATACTCTTTAGAATGAAATAGTAGGAGTAATGAATTAATAAGCTGGGAATTGAGTTAATGATAGAATTTTTAGGGATGTAAGAAGAAAAGGTGCCAAAATTACATGAACCAAAAATTGGGTGGGGGTAAAAAGGAAGATAAACACAGGATTCAGTTAAAGTAGAACATTGCCAGAGAATAATTTAGGCATGAAAATACATGAAGGGAAAACACTCTTAATAGTTATATACTTATTAAGTAATTAAGTGATATGCGCAAAATGTTGTGAACAGGATTAAAATAATACATGATAGTTAAAGGCTAAGTATAAGGACTATAAACCACAAAGGCAGCATCTGAGTTTTACTGTGTACTTAGTTACTGAGGTCATGTTTGTAACCCTTTGCAGGTCTGTTTTTTAATTACAAATGGGAATTGCATATACAAACGTAGGTACACCTGCGTGATTGTAGAAATTGTATATGTATATTTGCACAGGATAGAACTGCATGTTACCTCTAAGGATCACAGAGCTATTTGTCAGTTTATCCAAGTATAAAGAAGAGCCTGAACAAAAGGTCAGTTCCAGCTATGCTAAATACAGTCTACCTGCATAGGCAAACGCTCCCTTAAAAAAAAAAAAAAAAAAAAAAGCATTAAAATTACGTTCTTCATTTTCTCTCTTCCTCTCATCCCCCTGTCCCCCCTGTCCTCCCCTCCCCAAATCAAGGCTTCTGAGCATGTTAATTGCAGATCATTTGTCCTGTTAATGGGTCCAAAATCCACTGGGAACAGTATCTATCAGGCAGTTTATCTAAGATTCAGTAACCTAGATGTCTTGGCAGAGCTTTAAGGTGTATTGGGGGGGATAGGGGTGAAAGAGGAGAGAAAGTGATAGAGAGGTTTGTGCATATCCATGCCCAGACAAGACAGAATTTAGACGATTTTATTATTTACGTTTTCTGGCTCTAGAGGACATAGGTAGAATATTCAAAGCCTGTAGATGTATATGCAGACACAAAAGGAATCTTTCGGAGGCTCAGTGCTGCACGTGTAACCTTCACCACGCTTTTTTGAGGGCAGAAAGAGCTGGTTGAGCAGCAGTAATCCTCCTGCGCCTTCCTTGTGTTTTGAGGACTTCTTTCAGAGGACTGTGAAAAATAAGTCTAGAAAACCATCTCTAGAGCCACACCTCGGAGTACCACGGTTACAAGAGGAAAAGTACCAATTACCGCTTTGCATATTGCTGGTGTGAGCGGCCATGAACTCTGTTTTAGGAGGCTGACGAGCACTGGACCCTCTTCAGGATGATCTGGCAAAGACTCTTCAAACAGCAACTGCAGAACTGTTCACACATTCATATCCTGGAATATTTTGATTACATTTATTCGCTATTTTTGATGGAAAGTTTAAAGTGACAAGATTTCTTTTTAAATTATGGGAGGGGTTATTGCAACTGTATTGTAGAGGCTGTAATAGCTCTTGGGATTAAACACCATCAAAAAAACTTAACAGAAATTTTGCACTATGCACTTACAAGTAGTTTCTTTTATTTCTGTATGTTGAAAAAGTACACGCATGGTTCTATAGCTCTGTATATTCAACCCTTTCATTAAGAGAAAACATATCACATACTCCATGGACACATTTTTTAAAATATAGAATTAAAACAGTTAATATTTTAAAGCAGTTAAGAATGAAGGCCTTTATCCTGCAATAGTGACAAGCAGTATACCTAAAAAGTCATCCGGTGCCTGAGACACTAAGAGCGTTTAGAGGATCAGAAGCTATACAGAAGCCTGGATTACTGAGAGCTAAAGTCATATAACTCTCTCCATAGCGGTACAAATACTCACTTAAATTTTGATTTGGTGGTTGTATTCTACATTCAGGCACTAAGTTTGTTAAAGGAATAGAGAGTTCCTAAAGGGAGAAATCTTTAACCGGTGTAAAAAGGTGTAGCCCCAGGTTGTATCAGCAGTGGTTGTGGTCTTTCCTTCTCAATTATTGAATGTTTCATAGTATAAGTAAAAGTACTCGAAAGGATTTTAGCATCCAATACAGAAATTACTGATTTTCGGTATTAGTTATTTCATAGCTATAAAACAAGCAGAGCCTATGAGATTTTTAAATTAATTCATACTGAATTCAGTTTAGCGTGAAAATAAATATTTGCAGGGTTTAGAAGGTGTCAGATTGCTTGATTGAAGAGTGTGGTAGGATTAATTTTACGAATATCACAGCAATCCAGGTGTATCTAGGAATAATGTTTTAATGTACTGTTGATTTCAGCTATTTTAAAGCTTTTCTTCTTGTTCCCAAAATGGTATTAGAAAACATCTTTACTCTGGAGCATGCTAAAACTTTTACTCTAGATATTTCTGCACCACTGAGGAATGGGAGTTCAACATGGAGGCAGAAGGAAAAATCCTTGAGAACCGTGCAACTGTATGACTGATTGATAGAGTTTAAAAAAGGAAAGGAGAAAAAAGTAGGTTGATTTTAGTTATGACTGGTAAGCTGTGAGCTGGTCTTTTATTCCCTATGCTGTAACTGAATGATAATGGTTTTTATGTGTTGCTGGAAAGAACAGTTGGAAAGGAGCCTAAAATGGAGTCTTCAGGGCCTAAGAGATGGAAGTGCAGCTAGAGAAAATTACCTGTGAGAATAGCAGGAGATGTGACTTACATTAACTGAAAACTATAAATGTGACTTACATTAACTGAAGACCTAAACATCTGTGTATATAAGTGCTTAGGGCAGTGTGTTTTGAGCTGACTTGTAGGGCTGTAGGAACCCTTGGTACCAGGCCATCCACCTCAGTGTGCATGGTAGTTTGGGTTTGTGAGGAAAATTTCCATAATCTCTTCTGCTGGTTTGCTAGGGATGCTGCAGAGAGCAGCTTCTGTAAATGTGGGCATTTACAGGTCGGGACTGAATCCAAATTCATTTGAGATACATTTAAAATTCTAGCTGACTTGTTCAAAAACCGCTTATGGTGATACCTACATTAAACAGAGTGCTTGAAGCAGTGTTTGATATCAAACTGGTTGAAGGAAGGAAAAGGTGGCGTGAAGCAACCTGCGAGTAACAATGTACGGATGTTGAGAACTTGTGAAGAGCAGACCTTTGGTGTCTCAAGACGGGAATACAATAACTGATGAATCCAAACTCTGAGGCCACTCCTGACATCTTTATATCTAGTGTCAGGCTATGAAAGGGAATTTGGGCTTCACTGGGAGAGGGACGGCCTCTGTGAGAACAAGCACAGGTCACTGACGTGCACTAGAGTTGGCCCCTTTTAACTGAGAAAGGCTTGATTTCTTGCTA
This sequence comes from Nipponia nippon, assembly GCF_047370975.1. Classification (NCBI taxonomy): domain Eukaryota; kingdom Metazoa; phylum Chordata; class Aves; order Pelecaniformes; family Threskiornithidae; genus Nipponia; species Nipponia nippon. Next base: position 156,670,038 of record NW_028262290.1, on the reverse strand, counting down.
ATGCCCACCACCATCTCAGATGAACATAGAGGCTAAACTGTGACTTGCCTATATTGAAGTCACTGAAGACAGATTTTAAAATCAAAACGACCTGAATTCCTACTGAATTTTCCTGGGTGTTTAGAGTTCTCAGCATGGCTGAAAAACTTAACCGTCCAAGCGTACCAAGATGGTATATCCAGATTAAATGATTAGACATTAGTAAATGTTTTGTGCAAATGGGTTCTTTTTCTTTGAAAACCGGGTTGAAACCCCTGGGTGTGTAACGAGTAATTAGATGTAGTTGCCATTGATCAAAATGGATTTGAAATGTCAACAGGGAGCCAAATTTTTACATTAATTAGGTGCTTTTAATGGGAAGGAGTTCAGAAATGGTTTAAAAATTCTATTTTTGCTAATCTGTAAGATTTGGTACTCGGTGAATGGATTTTACAACTGGTAACTAATCCCCTGAGGTACCCACTCGCCTTGTGCTAAATTAAAGGATGAATGAGATTACTTCACTTTGTCATTCTGAAAGAACAGGCCTGTAGTTGATTAAAGTTGCTGGGGAGCCCTGGTTACGTGTCCCTCACTTTCTGTGTCTGACTCGGGAACCTGAAGTCTGATTCAAGTGCTAAGCACCCACAAGCACAGCTGGAGACATGTGCTTTGAGGTGACAAGTGCGATACAACGTGACGTCTCATACTGAGTTCCCCAAATTCATAGAAATTGTTTAGCTTAGTCTCACTGTACGTTTGTAAAATGGTGATAAGAAAACCTACAGGGAGTTGGAAAGATACATGAATCATTGTGAAATTCTGGGACAGCAGTGAATAGTACCATAGTAACGCCATCATTGTGGAAGTTAATGGTTTTGTCCTCAGAGCTGGGTATGAATAGCATGCAGCAGATTACGTGTAGAGCTATATGTTGAACAACGAGTGAAGAACATGCTCTGACTATGTGCTGTCGTCAACAGCAAGGGTTTTGGATCATCCGTAGACCAGATACAGACTGAGCACTGAGCAGGGAACAGTTTGTGTCGAATAAGTAACTTGTCTTAACGTAATTAAAGATATCATGTCATTCGACACATAATCAAAGGCGAGGTTAAAGCTGTGCGCATCTTCATTTTGATACTTCCTGACTTTTGAGTGCCTGACTTTCCAGCTGTAGTGGTATTCTTAAACCATGCTTTCATGCGTTACATTCAAGGGAGGATCTGGTTTCCCAAAGCGCCAAGGGCGGATGCTTGCATTTTCCAGCCCGTTGCTGTGGTGGTGAGAGGAGGTGCGGGACAGCACAGTCAAGAAGCCACTTGTGCTCCTCTCCACCTTTTTCTTCAGCACGTCTCTCTCGCCTTGGCTGCGTATTGCTGAAGATATAATACGCTTTTGGGTTAAGCTCATCCTCTCTGTTCTGTCTGGAAAACACTGTTGTCTTGTCTTTTACTGTAACAGACAGAGGCAAACCTGGTGGTGACCTGGAGGCTCCAATATTTGCGATAGCTGTTGTATGACTATAAACTTGGAGTATCACTGAGAAATATGCTGGGAGAAAATCTAGAATTGAACAATATGTTTGATAGCAACTCAGAATGGAGGAAGAACAACTGAGCTCAGATCATTTTCACTTCGGTTTTATAGCTTAATGCTTATTGACATGGGTTTTTTTGAAAGGCAAAAAGATAAAAAAGAAATTAAGTACCTAGTTTCTAGTGTAAAAAAATTAGAAAGTCTTGCTCAAGGCATTGTGATAGCTCAGAGTGCAAGATTGCTTGGACCACTGCCTACGATGTGTTTCTTTTAAAGGAAGGTTACTGAGGATATGCTGTGACCAGGAAAAAAAAAAGTAGGCAAAGTTCACGGTAGTGACAGCTGGGGAAAGGAACGTTGTTTGGACTATACTGAAATTACATTATGTGTCTCTGTAAGTACAAGATTATGTTAAGAATGGTCATAGGTTTTGGTGAAACTATTAAAAGTTGAATAATAGAAGAGACAGGATGCTCTTTTTCTGTTCTGAATCACTACTTTAAAAAGCCTTCATCCTTTGCACTCTGTTGTAGTTCAGAGTGTTCCAACAGAGCATCAAAGACCAAACAAAAACACTTGACGTCTCAAGGGAATCTTCCTCCCAGGCTGAGCATTTTCCATGAACTTTTCTGCTCTGTATAATAGAGCTTCTGCTGGATATGACTAAGTGGGTTGAGTCAAACAGAATTATTTTCTTGTGCAATAGTGTTAATAAATGTGGATGCAGTGCTCTTGATAAAGCCAAGGAGCGACTACCGACTTTGAAAAAGCGGGCCACGATTGCAAAAGTCTTGCTCTTTAAAAATTCATATCTCCTTATGCCATCCTAACCTATAGTTAGCCTCTTTAGCGTGAGAAAATTATGATGAGGTTGGCAGGCCCTACCTGTAAAAAATAAAAAAAGGGAACGGAGGGAAAGCAAAGATGCTATGCCAGGGTCCCACCCACTGACCGAAGGGGCGAGGGTGGCTGAGCAATAGCAGCCACCCAGAAGCAGCCTAGCGAGGACGAGGGAGGGCAGTCGGACCTGGGGCTGTCAAGGGGAGTTCCTTCCCTCACGGGCCCCCTGCGTGCTCCCCTAGGAGCCACCTAGAGCCTGGGCATGGCCTGGGCCCCACTGCACTTGAAAGAAACCCACTGACAGGAGTGGAAGTTCCACTTGTGAAAGGGGAATTTCTCCAGATGATTCATAAAACAGATGAACAAGGTTCCTGCTTTGAGGTTTATGATGGCTATTTAGTATTCTCTCATGGAATCTCCGGTATTACCAATGAAAAAAAGGAATATCACGCTGAAAAAGAAGTGGCAAAGGTACAAAATTCTACTGGCAAGAATACATTAAACACAGTTAGAAAGAATACTAAGACAAAAATAAACTTGTAACTGGCATTTTCTTTCATTAGCAGTTGAATAAAATTAGAGGTAGAAGGGCTGTCCTAAACTGTAGCTGCAACAGGAAGGTTGGCAGCTAAAGGGATGAAGATGGTCTTCACAATAGGTTTGTGAAAAAAGAATTCTCCTCTTCCCCCTCTCCATAATTTCAAAAAAATAAAACTGTTTCCATATATAATTTTTTCCACAAGGTCAATGTATTTCCAGAGCCAAAAGCGTCACACCTGTTCAGGTGTGCTAATTGCACAGGAGAGTCTTTCATCAGCACAGAGGGCTTTCTAATATTAGATCACATTGAAACAAGTCTGCTTTTAAGCATTCAATCAATGGATCGTGATATACTGATAAATTAAAACCTGCAAGCTAGATTCCCTGATCTCCGTGTGCTGCTCAGGCAGTTTGAGGCTGTATGATCTTAACCGGGAAGATAAGAACTCCCCAGAGGCTGGCTGACCTGTGATGGATGGCTCAGGAGGCAAATATTGCTGTCGATTCCAGTGTAGATCAAATCAGGGAATCAGGAGGCTGTAATCAGATCCCTTGATAAGTTCTCTCATTTTCTTGCATCAAACAAGTCTCAGTCTTATTGCAGATGGACTAGTTTTACGTTTCTTCTTTTTCAGTCTTAACATAACCTTAACTTTTTAAATTCTGACAATAGCAGACATCTGAAAAAGTAAAAAAGAAAAAAGGTATCTGGTAAACGCTGAAAGTTGGTTACTCCACCTTTAATTCTTTCCATTTAAAAATCAGATTCTTGGGTCACAGGTATATAGTTCACCATGCAGTAGAAGTCTCAGACATTTTTGCTACTGTCCTTGAGTTTGAATATCGCAGCAGGAATCCAGTGTGGATTGAAACATGTGAAGAGGATAGGCTGTTGTCGTCATCAAACGGCACATTCCCCTAGCAGCTCTCGTACCTGGGCAAATTCATCCGCTAAGCCTGGTGCCTGGCTACGGCACTTGACAGAAACAGCTTTCGCTGTAAAAAAAGTATTTCACACGTAGCGGGTGGACGGCCACATGAAAACAGCCATCCTGCGGATCAAGAGCAGTGGTCCACGAGAGGGAATCTGAGGACAGAGGATGAGAGAAAGGTAACTCTATTTTTGTCATGAAGGATGGTCACTTTTAATAAAGGACCGCTTTTAAATAAAGGACAAGCCTTAGCACTTCTCTTTGTGTGGAACTCGGAAAATAGCGAGAGTAAAATCTTTTTCTTTATACTGTGTAGTAGGAGTGCTCAATCTTAGAGGACTGTAAAAAAGGACACAGCTTCTGCCGTTATGATCAGTAACATGAGCTCCCACAGTAAAAGGGGCTTTTCCTTCAATAGAGCGGTTGGGGAATTTCAGTCACACTGACATTAAATAGCCCAGAGCAGGAACTAGGTTCACCTTTTTTTTTTGTTTTGGTTTGTTTTTTTTTACGTACTCTCTTAGATTGGTTTAATTGGATTTGTAGCCTCTTACAGATGCTGTATTTTCCCTTTAGATGCTATTCTGAGAAAATAAAGTTGCTAATACTTGCCTTTTTTTAATAATCATGGCAAGCTTTCAGAAAGGTCGGTGCACGAAGCCTACATTTCTTGCTATTAAGCTGGTACTCAGGTACCATTTTAGGCCATTAGTAAGTAAGGATTGTTACACTGGGAAACAAAAGAAAAAAAATGCCAAATCAATATTCTTTATTCACATGGAAGTTGAACTAGCACAGGCAGTTTATGGAAGTGTTTAATGATGACCCCAAAAGGCAGGGAGCGTGTGTCATTACACGTTGCAAAGACCCCAAAAGGGGGCTGGGCTGGCTCTGTCCTCTGTGTCCTTTGATGGAGGTGTACGGCTGCACAGGATTCCCGTACCTTTCCAGCAAGAACCGCTAAAATGTTCCTACCTAAAATGTAAGGCTTTACAGCAAAGCATCTGTTACTGCAGCGTATAAAAAAATTATAGGAATAGCGAGATGGGTAAGGAACTAATTGAACGGAAGAGGGAAATAGATTAGGCTGAAAAGGAATTACTAATGATGTTTTGGAACAGCACCTTATTTAATATTTTCATTAATGACAGTACAAAAAATAAGCATAAACTAATGAAATTTGAACATATATTTGAAACTGGGACAAAGTTGACAGCAATATCAAAAGACTAGAATTTTAGATAGGAAGAATTTAGTAATGTGAAGTCTGAAGTAACATAAACACCACGAAACAAATAAGTGTAAAGTCGTGTTTGAGGACCAAGTTATTTTGCTGAAAACAAGGTGGTCCTCTAGTTTAAAAAAAATGACACAGGAGAAGGCGGCTGATAACACCTTCTACTTCCTAGAGTCATAAGCAGTAAGAAAATAATACTAACAGAACGCCTGCTGCGGTACTGTTTTCAAAAAATGCTAACAGATATAACAAAGTGAATTTCCACTGCTTAAAGTTTCCGCATAGAATTTCTGCAGCTTTTCTAGAACCACGGTGTGGAACTGGGCAGAGATAAACGGCCCACTGGTATTAGAGATGACTAAGGCCACGTCAATGCTGAATAACCTAACCCAGTGACAAAATCCCAATGATTGCCGAGTAAATTAAAGCTAAAATTACATAGCTTTTTGAAGCCTGGGGCTGTGCCTAGGGTCATGCTCAGACAAGCAGCAACACAGCTACACAGCGCCCAGGGCTGAGAAGTTTTATCTGAAGTAGATTAGGCAAGGTTTGTGCCTATTTGCAATGGCTTAATGAAACCGACAAACTGCTGGCTGCCTGTGGAAAGGTTTGCAGCTGTTCCTGGAAGTTGTCCTTGACCAGCGAATTGTCAAGACGTAAGTACTGAGCCGCGCTCTTCTGTCTGAAGCGGGCAGCGACCACTGCAGGTGCTGCTAGCACGGGCACGGCAGGACACTGCGCAGTGGTCTTGGTTCACAAGACCCTGGAGCAGATCAGCAAATGATAGTACAAGGTAGCTGGCGTGTCTCGTGATTTCACGTTGCAGTCATTATCATAAGTATTCTTCACTAAGCGTTTATCAAGTGAGGTGAAAGATTTTATCAAAATTAGTCTCTCTGATTTCCTTCTGTAAGTCAGAAGACCTCAAAGCACTTGACGGCAGCAGCACATGTGAGTTTAAATGCAAAGTGAGTTGCAGCTATCACGGGAGTAAACAGCAGGTGCGAGGCGGATTTTTTCTTTTCCTTGGCAAGTCTGAAAGTTTGTGTGCTTGGATCCATACTTGAAGACCTTTACTTGCTAAGGAAGAAGCTTGAGAGCTTCTCCAGGTTTTTCTTCAGCTCATAATTTGAAGCTGTGATAGATGGAAGACTGCTGCACTTTGCCTCACAGCCAGACAATAAAGCAAATGAACATGGTCACCTAAAAAGGGACCGAGTCCCTACAAAGAAAGTTAAAACATAGAAGACTACTGTGAAAAGTTTAAAGCTATTGCTTTCTTCAGTGATATTTATACTGAATGTGTATGCGTGGAGGAGAGAGCTATGGGCATGTACCACTTACAGGTACAACCATGACTAGAAAATTCATTCTTCAGGCAGTCGGACGTTACCAGTGACTGCCAATGCGAGTTGCTCAAAGGAGTATCTTCGAATGGTGTTATCTTGTTCATATTGCAACCAATTTTATTAATCAAAGTCAAGTTCAACTTCTGGAAAAAGCTGAACAGGTCTCAAAGGGTCAGTCTTAAACTGATGGGAAGTTCTCAGACATAGAGTTAGGACAGTGCAGCTGGCTGAATACCAAGATTATGCCATAACAAAAACCACAGACCAAGCCCTCTCCCCCAGTGGCACTTCAACAGCACTTTCAATTAATCAGGTGAAACAAATCTGGTTTACAGGTTTCCAACAGATAACTCAGCTTAAGGAACATATGATTTATTTATATCTTGGAAACAGAAGGAAAATGTAAGGATTTAATATTTTGGCAAGACTTGGTTTGCAACGAGCACAGCAAGTAAAACCTAGAACTCTTATATTTTTGTGAAATTTGCCACAAAGACCCAAGGAGAAAGCACTGACAGACCTTGGCTCAAGGAATCCTAAGAACATCAATATTTATCTTGCAGAAAGCCAATGTTTTTTCATCGGTCAGAGCAGTTCTAGTAGAGCTGGACAAGAAACTGAGCTGAAATCTATACACCAGCTGCACGACTAACGCAGAACAATTTCAACACTGTTGAGAACCACTTGAGTACCAGCCACCAGCAGGACAAAGGTTTAACTTCAAATTTTCTTATCCTTCCTAGCAATATCACTTCTCAGTTCTTCAAACGAAATCTGCAGATTTCTGATGTTGGCATTACCTTGATTTCTTTCAGGCTCAGGGATATTACATCTGTAGCAAATACTCCATGAAAAGTGAAAACTGAAGAAGCAATATTATACACTGAGGAAAAACAAGGCAGTAAATTTGGACTCTCTTCTAGTCTAATAATATGAGCAAATACTGAAAGACTGAGAAGCAGAAAAAAGAAACTGTGATTTACATATTCATTAAGTAATTTGTATAATCACAAGATTTAAAAGGTCATTACTGGAACACCTGCCTGTTAACAGATGTAGAAGAACGAAGGCCAAAGAACACAGTTTTTATAAAGATGTTGATAGATAAACAGTTGGCAGATCTACAGATACCTGCTGTGGCAGCATTAGTCGGTTTGGCTCAGGCTACCGGTGTGGATAAGGTAAATCTTCTGGAATTCAGGAATAGTTGTACTAGCTTTCCTGTTGCAAAGCCAGACACTTGTTTATTACGAATTCAATCACTTTTAAATATCAACATTCCAGCTAAATAGGCTTTTATCCAGTAGGGAAGTTTTATGCACTAAGGTCAAGTATGAATCTGATGTAAAGCAGGGTGAAGGTAGTTCATGGCACTTGACAGAGCAGTACTAGGAAAAAATCTCACAATCTCGTGCCGCAGAAAGAAAAAGAGCACAGTAGATGCCTGGTTAGATGGATGGGGTACAGCAGTGCGCACAAATCTTAATCACGAATGAGGAGTCCGGCTTAATTTGGCTAAATTTGTTCATTTCCATTTCAGTGGCACTCGGTGCCGTTGGAGACCTCAGTAAGGCATTTGCACAGGCACAGAGTGAGAATCACTTCACTTGAGGGTAGATAAGCAAGTGTCAGAGAGCCAGGTCTAAGCTGGTCACCCTGTGCTACTTTTAGTCTGCGGCTGAATCATTTTCTGGGGATTCCTGTTAGATCTCCTTCTAAAACAGACAAAAACAGTGTGACGAGCTGGGCTGGTTTTGGCTGGAGTAGAGCTAATTTTCTTCATAAGTAGACCGCTTCACAGGAGCCAGTATGGGGCTGTGTTGGAGTTATGCTGGAAACAGTGTTGATAACACGGGGCTGTTTTTGTTATCGCTGAGCAGTGCTTACACAGCGTCAAAGCCTTCTCTGCTTCTCACCCCACCCCACCAGCGAGGAGGCTGGGGGTGCACAAGAAGCCGGGAGGGGACACAGCCAGGACAGCTGCCCCCAGCTGACCAAAGGGATATCCCACACCATATGGCGTGGTGCTCAGCAATAGCAGCTGGGGGAGGGTGGCGGGGGGCCGCTCCTCAGGGACTGGCTGGGCAGCGTTGTTTTCATTTGCATCACATGTCTGTCTTAGAGAGGAAAGTAAAACCTCTGGTTTTTTTTTTTTTCCCCTCTCTTTTCCTTACAATTTTTAAAAATTATTATTTCTTTTTAAGTATTAAACTGTTTTCATCTCAACCCATGAGTTGCTATCTCACTGTTACCCTTACAATTCATCCACCATCCCACAGCGGGTGGGGGGAAGCGAGTGAGCAGCTGGGTGGTGCTCAGTGCCGGCTGGGGTTAAACCCCACCATGAGCTTAGACATCTAATTTACAGCTATCTCAGTTCAGGCAAAATAACATTCTGCAATCAGCATTCTATTGCTTGTCTTAGGAGAGCATCTGGTTGCATTAAGAAAATTAAATAAGTGGCTTACATGTCTTCATTATCTGCATCATTAGTACTAATTTATAAAAATAGCTAAATATAAAGCAATTTAACTTATGTATTAATCAAGCATATGTTTAACGGCTAGGGCATTTCCCCCTCCAGTACACTTGTCACTGAATCACACGAATATTCAAGTTGGGAGGAAGCTCAGGAGATAAAGCTGGTCCAGTCCCCAGCTCAAGCAAGGCTAACTTCAAAATTATGACCTGATGGTCAGAGCCTTGTCAGTCAGGCTCTGCACATCTCCAGGGACAGATGTTCCACAGCCTTTCGGACCAACCTGTTCCATTTCCAGTTTCAATTCATTCTCATAACGAAATTTTTTTTTCTTATGTCCAACAAGAATTCCTTTTGCTACAAGTTGTTTCTGTTGCCGCATATTCTTTTCACGTGCACCCCTGATGAAAAGTCATCTTAATCTTCCTCCAGGTAGGTGAAGAGAGCAGCAAGATCACCCTTCTGTACTTGCCTATGCTGGTACACAGGATTAGTCCATTACGGGTAGAAGAGCATGCGTCTTTGTTGTCCACCTCTCTCCAATTTGGCTGTAAGGATACTATATAAGCCTGCATAAAAGTCTTTGCTAAGGACAGGAAAGATGACATTCTCTGCTCTCTTCTTCCACGACAGGGAGGGAAATCGAGTTGGTTAGGCAGAGTTTGCCCCTGGTGAATTCACGATGGCGGTTCTCAATCACCATTTTGCCCTTCACGTGTCTTGAAATGAAATTAATTTCCATAACCTCTAGGAATATGCTCTATATTCTGCCCAGGGACTGAGGTTATGTGCTACCTCCATCTCAAAGTATGTATGATATGATTATGATTTATAAATGTTTTATAAAAACAGAGATACTGATTTTTACATCCCCCCCCAAATAAGACATTTTTATACAGAATAACCTCTTTACAGCTGTTTGAAAAATCTTTACTATTGCATGATTTCTATACACGCTTTTATACATTTTGCCTGCTTTAAATGTACAGAATAACAGAAAACAAACTTTAACTATTAATAAGTTTACAAGATAGTCGTTTTTAAAAAACAATACATCTTCCTTCCTTTAATTTTTATGACAAAAGCTTCTGCATGGTCAAGGATTCAAAAATTCATCCAAAATTTTCAGAGATGATTCATACAGGATTCTGAAATGGCATAAAACAATGCAGAACAGGATTAGATATGCTAAATGCTAAATCAGTCCTAGCCTATTTGATTCTCAGAGAATAGCTACTGCATGATTTCTTTGACAAGTTATTCCATATTAGTTGAAGTATTAAACATGCCTTTACGAATCATTTTGAAAGAGCTGGGCTTTTTCTTTCAACTTTTCCATTTCTGCTGATCGTCTCCAGCTATAGCGTCATCTACAGCAACCCAGTGTAAATTACTAAGTCAATTCAAGCATATTTTCTAGTATTTCATCATCTATTTAAAGAACCCACTCGTTTTCTTCATAGCATTTTTACTCTTTTTCAAACATAAATAGTCAAATCATTCACCAGTAATTCCTACTAGAAGAATGAAAAAAGGCCTTACTTTCTTGCTTTCTCCCTCATTCTTCAGTCTTCATAATTTTTCTCCTCACCTGTGGCAATTATTTTCCAACCCTGAGCTTTCTCTCTTATCCTTATTAGCAGCTGCCTCCTTCAGCTGCACATACACCCACCTCAGTCCCCTTCTGACTCTCTTTTGTCTCCCATTACTGCCTAAACAATCTCAAAGGCCAGCTCTGAAATTTCTAGCAGCCTCTTTTTATTTTCCTGCATTCCCTGACATAGTCATTCACCCAGCCTTCTTCATGCACCTTGCATTCTCATACAACTTAGAATCATAGAATCATAGAATCGTTAAAGTTGGAAAGGACCACTGAGATCATGGAGTCCAACCTGGTAGCCTAATGGCCAGGTCCACCTCTAAACCATGTCCCTAAGCACCACATCCACACGTTTTTTGAACACTTCCAGGGACCGTGATTGCACCGCTTCCCTGGGCAGTCTGTTCCAATGCCTAACCACTCTCTCTGTGAGGAAATTTTTCCTAATATCCAACCTAAACCTCCCTTGGTGGAACTTGAGGCCATTTCCTCTTGTCCTGTCCCTTGTTACTTGGGAGAAGAGACTGACCCCCACCTCGCTACAGCCTCCTGTCAGGTAGTTGTAGAGAGCAATAAGGTCTCCCCTCAGCCTCCTCTTCTCCAGGCTAAACAACCCCAGCTCCCTCAGCCGCTCCTCATAAGACTTGTGCTCCAGACCCTTCACCAGCTTCGGTGCCCTTCTTTGGACACGCTCCAGCGGGAGCTGCTTCTAACATTGCTCTAAAATATCCTCAAAAGTAACAAATGGGCACTTTGGTCTTCTGTCAAAACATTATTCCAATGTTAACCACTATAAACTTTATCCTTCATGTTACTTTTGTAAAAGATTCTGTCCCTGTATTTCTCAAGCATTTTTTCTCCATATTTTTATTATTATAGTCCTAGACTGACACCCCAAACAAGCAAGGTTAGTCAGTCATTAATCACGATGAGCTAGGGCATTCACTGTGAGACACCACAACCTGAAATTCAAGAGGCAGCTCTGCGTTTTCATAGCAGCGTACTGGATGTTCGGGCTCCCTGAATTCAGAGCGCCATGGGTCTGTCACTTGCCCCTCTTTGTAGTGCTATATCCTTTCAGCCATGATGGAACTCAGCTGTCAGAATAAGCTAGTGTTATAATGTACTATAAAATTAGTATAATTAGTTAAGTACGGTGGTTTTAGACGCAATACTACTTTGTATAAATTTTATTTTGTTACAACTTCAGGCTAACAAAACTATAGATCTGTAGTTGGCCCATGTACCAGCAGCACATCGGACAACAAGCTGTCATTCAGAATAACTGTACACCTCCCAAAACAGACAAATCATATAAACACAAAGTTATATTATAAAACAATTCCGGAATCATTATTTACAGGTGCAATGAGAGTGCTATAAAGAGTTTGGGAAGCTAGCTAAATGATAATACTAAAGAAATACCTTTCAGCACAGCCATTAGCTAAATTTATATTCTAATATCCACATGTCAAAATGCTAATTAAAGTAAATACAAAATATTAAGTCAAAGGTATTATTCTCTAGCACATTGGTTTTTATAGAGCATGGACCATTGTTCTCTAACTTCCAAATCACTGCATCGACAGCTTTATTCGCATTTTTTTTGCTAGGCATAAATATTTGCATTTTATAAACTAAACGAATGTGTGTGCCATTACTCTTGAGGAAACTCTCTCAATATACAATATGTTGTCCAGAATTTAAGTGCACTGAACAGCATTTTTAAAATAATAGCCCCACAGGGCCATCTTAAACTGCTAACTCAGCTGAAGAGGGAAGACTAAATTACAATGAAAAGTTTTGCTTCTGAATCAGTGCAACAATTCCTTGTTTAAGGGCAGCACTTTAATTACTACACCAGACAGCATTTTTACGTTTTTCTTTCTTTGCTAATATGTAATAGATTACTTCTAAGTCTAAATTTAAGATGCTGGCACAGAATGCCAACTCTCTTGGGAAATTAAAGAATGTCAGTATTTCCTGGTATACCTGGGTATTAAATAAAATAATCCTTCAAGGACTTATTATAAGATAATGCATTCAGAAGCAAAAAGTAATAATACTATTAAGTATGAGTTAAAAAACCAGTAATATATTTTAGCACGCATCAGTGCAGCGCTGTGTGTTATAAGATTGTGCTCAAAGTCACGATCAGAGATCTAGCTTGCAGAATACCGTTACTAAAATTTTGGGGTTTGATAAGTAGAGTAGGATGATAAAATAGTTTACAAACAACAGGGCACATTTCAGACTGTATGTGATCACATTTTAGTTATACATGAGTACACCAGTACCAGAGCACTACAATTGGGATGTCAGAAGACACGAGAGGCCCAGCCTGGATCAACGTCGTGTCTATCTGAGAAAGTGCAAACACGCTTTAATTTAGTCAAGCAAAACTTAATCATTAAGAACTTCCTCCTAACCTTTTTTCAGCATGAATTCTTTTACCCTTCTGGAGAGAAAAAATCCCCAACATACCTGTACAAATATAAATCCTCCCAAATTCTGCAAAGCTGTGTGATAGCTTCTGAATTTTGTTATCATCTTGCAATTCGGATTCTTGTTAAAAATACTTCCCATCATCATGTTCATATTCCTAATCTTTTAATTTTATCTGCAACTCACTCTTGGTTTTGTATTGCACAAAGGTCGCCACTTAAATCACAAAATCAGAACACTGTGTGGGATCTTACGCTCTTCATCTGCCCCAGCTTCTAGGTTGATTTGTCCCTGTTCACTGGGCAGAAATTATCATATAGATTCATAAAGCAATTATCTATGTTCTTACTGAAATTTATAGTCAGTAGTGCACTCAAGTGGCAGCAATTATTCATTTTAATGTGCCTATTTATTTAATCATGTTAAGATTTGCTTTAATTTCTCAGCCTTTTCTACTGTCTTGATTAAAATTGCAAACTGAATCATGATACTCTGCCGCTCACTTTTCTTTTCCAGATCATTATTATTATTTTTAAAAATATTCTACTAGAACACTTGGCAACCCAATGTTAAATGATTTCATGGGGGGAAAAAATTGGGTTTTGTGTATTTTTGTTTGATTTTGTTTCTAAGGTAGGTCCCAACCAAAAGAAATTTGTTCACAGCCAAGCAACTACTTAAAAAAAAAAAATCTACTCAGGAAGCAGAGTCACTCTGAGCTTTAGATGTCCAATTATGTAATTTTTTTTTTTTTTAAATAAGGTATTTTTTAGTTCTTTATCAGTTTTGTGTTACATGAGACAGTGCTCTCTGTGGAAACCACTCAAAGTCTTGGCAGCAAAATTTCTCTTTTCTATTTACTTATGCCAGACAGGAAATGGAAGTGAAGGGGGCACTGGTTTTGATTTTTTTCCCTTTTTTTTTTTTTTTTTAAAATAAATCTCATTTTTGATGGTACATAACTGAAGTGCCTCATATATATCATAAAACTTTCTGGTCTAGTTCTTAAGATTATAAATCTCTTTAAAGAAAGTTACATAATACCTTTTTGGCTCTGATATAGTAGCAGATTTAAATGAATGAACGCATATTTCGTTAGCAACAACACAGCTACTCTATTGTATTGTCCTGATACCAGGCTTTTTTTTTTTTCCTGGAAAAATCAATTTTACCTTCTGCATAAACCAGTTCCAAATGGATATTTACTGTACAGCCCTCAAAGTTCTACCACTGCCAGGACACTTAGTGTAGCTGTTGAGCATCTTGCTACAACTTAAGTGCAAACTCTAAGGATTTGAAGTATCATCATAGGAAAGGGATATAGCCCACGTGGCCTCCTTGATAAACTGTCTTATTTTTCATACAGTAGCATCTCATAGCGTTAGTATTGGCTTTAAATCGGTGACACCAATTGAGTGACAGCACAGCTGCCAAAGGTCTATGTCTGGTCATTACAATGCCAGAGAACAACATCCCTCAGGCTAGAGATCCACCAGAAGAGCGTGATCTGGAAGCGTGCTTAGGTCTGAAGGGCCACGCAAGAAACTGTTGAGTAAAATGAAGTGGGTTTGGGTTTTTTTTTGTTTTGTTTTTTAATTTAAAGTCTGTCTACTCTACCGCCATTGTTCAACTGAATAGTAAGGATCATCATCTGAAGAATTAAAGACTGCAAGGGCCTCTGCATGTTCAGGCCACTGTGGTGCATTGGTAACTTTCTCAGTATTTTTTCATGAATGTCTGTAACCATAGTCTGTTTTCTTCATATTCTATGTTTGTGCTTTTTAATGTCTGCTTTCCATGTTTTCTAATTCCACAGGCAGTTCAATAACTAGGCAGAAATCAAATTTTAACAAATTTTTAGACTTAAGCAAGTTTGAGACACTTAAGGCTAAAGCATCCATCATGATTGTCTGTCTTGGGCAGGTCTGAAATAAATGACTGCAAATACAATGTAGCTAATCACTTTCAAGAAGCTTATCTCAAATAATCTAAAAGTCAACCAGATATGACACCAAAATCCCAAAAACCAGGAAAATAAAATCACCTGTGGAAAGGTCTTAAAGTCATTGTTATATTCAGTTAAATTTTCACCATCTGCATATGGATAGATTTGTATGCCTAATACCAAAATGTGGGATAAAAATCTTCTAGGAATAAGAAATAGTAAATAGACTACTTGCTTTGTTCTACACCTGCTGCTAACAGAACTGAATTTCAAAACTGAATCCTGCAATATACAGGATCAAGTCATAACACATTCAAATTAAATGCAAAAAACCAAACCAAACATGTAAAGATTGCAGTCACAGCAAATGTATGGGCAGGAAATTTAATACTGTGCTGGGCTCAATACCTCACAATTTTTTTACCCGCTATTTTAAACCTTGCAATCATTCAGAATGCTCTAACTGTATTATGTAAGTACAAAACACAGCCAGTTATTGCAACAAGGGTATAGCAGAGGTTAGTGTTCATTTCCCACAGCACATTTACCTTCCAGTGCTGCTAGATTCTTCTGCGGCAGCATCCTTGCATGTTATCAGCTTCCTTTGAATGGCAGGTGCAATATCCTTTAGAAGTGAAGTTTTGTGCTTACCTATTTGAAATAAGATTATGTTGAAAAGTTGCACAAAAACAATGATTTATCAAAAAAACCCTGCAAGTTTTCATCAAAAATTTTTTTAACATAAAAGACTGTTTAATGAAAGATTAAATATTAAAGTAGATTTTCACTGTCCTGGATTAATTACTATATATTTCAGCAAATCAGAATATAGAGAGGGACCCTATGAATTAGCAGACAGTTGTATTTTTAAACTCACTACACAAAGATTGAAAGTCCAAAGCTTAACAACATAATTTACAAGTGATATAACCTTAAATCCTGTAGAAAAATGGTAACTTAACAGGATGAGGAAAAGTGCCTGTTGAATTCTATAAGAACTCAGCTTTCGAAACGTAGCACGTAAACAAAACAAAATAAAAAAATGGACAAAAATGGTTTGACTGACCTTTAATTATAATCACAATGCAGACAGTAGCTGTTAGACTAAAAACCCCTTCAATTTCTTCAGAGAGAATGCATTCCATTAATTCATTTAAAAATGACCTAAGGAAAAAATAAAGCAAAAATACATTATAAATCATGTTTCTTTCAAAATAGAACTGAACACAACAAGTTTGTGATTATGCTACCCTGCTACCATACCTTCAAAGATACCATGCAGGACAAAGCAGTGGTTATTGGGTGAGTGAAGACTACACACTGCTTCTGGAACTGAGACTATCTGAGTTAGCAGAGTGGTAAATCGCTTGGGAAGAAAATAAAAAAGTTTGTACACAGACTAAGTAGCTGTTAAGAGAAATTAAGAGCTCGTGGGCTATCTGGGAAAGTCAATCCATGAAAAAAATACTGGTTCTACTGCAATCTAAATCATGTAATTTGTATTGAAATTTCTAACTTCAATTTCTACTCAAGTTCAAAAAAATACATTATATGACTCCAATGGTTTGTTAGTAACTACTCATGTGCTTAAAACTATTGCTACTTGTAGCCTGATTAGAAAATGAAGTTTAATTAACACTTTGGTCTAAAATGCATATCTCAAAAATTACGGGTTTCCAAACAGTGAAGAACGTATATAACTAAATATAGCCCCAAAACACTTCCAAACTACGTTTTAGGTATTGAAAGTATGGACAGACTAACAGAATCAAAACCACTGTTTATTGTAAAGTCTGAGATAAATACTAATCCTATACGTATCTCAAGAGACTCACTTTTAGCAAGAGATGATAGTATTACCAGCAAACTTTAGACGTGTTTTGGGACATTTATTAAGTTAAGAAAAATGAAACAAGGGAGTCAAGGAAGAGGTCTAGCAACCAAACTAAACTGCAGTATGGAATAAGGTAATACTACAGAATGAAACCACTAATTAGTCATTATAGTGTTAATGGTAAAAATAATAAATTTAACTCAGAAGCAATTCTCAAAACCAGACAAAATTAAAAGAACAAGAGGGATAAAGCAGGAGACGGACAAGATCTGTAATCCTCATACACCTCAGAGGACAAAACTAAATGCTCTGTGAAGAACTAAAGGCAAAACTGAGAGCAGTAGATGTTGCAATAACTTTGGTAATATTATTATCTGTTATCGAAACTGAACATCATAAATACCCAGTTCCAACTTTAATTGTTCTTCAGGCTTTTATTGTGCTAAGATATCAAAATGCAGTTAAGAAAAGAACCAACCTCCACTAGTGATTCAGTAAATAAGCTTTGTAGAAGCTCAAATATTGCTTCAAAGAGCTGAGAAAGATGAAAGCTCTTCAGGTTCTGAAATAAGTATTATGAAGTCACTCATGCATTGCATTAGTTTTATTATATCATTGTGGTCTAATCTGACCAAGTATCGATTCCGTTTCATATTGCTCTTAAATTGCTACTGACAGTATTCCCATCAGAGTTTTGACTTTCTTGTTATCACTGTTCAGGTCAGTAAGCACACCCTTTAGTTCCATGAAGGGGCACGGTAATTTTATTAACCTGTATTAAGACTCACTGCAGACTCACTGCAGGGGCCTTTCCCCACCTCCCTCGCAACAAGGGTCAGGTGAGCCTGCAGGCAAAGATGAAATAGAACAGAACAATAAGCTGTTTACGAACACATATAAGTAAAAGAGATAAGTAACTGGTTCCTTTACAGATAGTTCCCTACTAAAGGAAAAGATACTCACACAATTGGTCAGATAGTGCCAAGTCACTCAGTATTATCGCTGTGTGGGGCTGAAATTCAGTGCTGGAGATTGACTAATTAGTAACTGAAAACACAACAGACGCTGCAGAACCTGGTGCAAGATGATTGTTTGTTCGCAGAACAGAAGCTCACACAAGATTCTGTAAGGTCAAAGGCTTTCGCGTTGGCATGGAAAGATGATACTTCCTGTAACATTCAACGACTTGCTACTGGACTCTGATTATGGCATACCAATACAGATGAATGAAAGAAAACAGCCTTAAAAGTAGTCTCAGTCCTGAGGCACCAGTGGAAATAGATGTAAATAATCTCCTGACTTAGATCTTCTTTGCACCAAAAAGATAAATACTAGAAGACAAATATGTGTTTATCGAACTACTCATAGAAACAAGCTGGTCCAAACTAGCAGTTTCTCTGTCAAGAATGGAGAAAATTCTCCTTGATCACTACAAGAAAAAGCTTCAGAGGAATTCACTGAATTTCTGCATCTCTTTTGAAAAGAGGCGCATAAAATAATCGTGCTTCACTAAAAGAAAGCACCTTGATGGACAGCTGCTGCCTCACAGAAGAACAAGATTAGGATTAGGAAACCTATTGCTGGACTCCCTGGAGTCCTTTGTTCTGCAAGTTCAACTAGAACTAGAGAAGGATTGAGAAGAAAAAAAAAAATCTGATGACAGCAGAGACAGGGATATTCAATGCCTGTCAGATGAGGAAGTTAAGAACAGGAGTCAGTTGTCATAAGTCATGGAGAATGACAGGACTTCTAAGGAATACACATTAGCCCCTTCATCATTCAGAACAACTCTGGTGTGTATAGTCATGTAAATAAAAATTGAATATGAACAAACTAAGCAAAGGAAGATAATGAAATTCACTTGTGACAATTTTAGAAGATAGTCAGGGTACCCTCTAAATATAGCAAATAAAAAACCCCAGTTTAAGTCTTAAAAAAATATAATGACGTAACCCTACTTTTGGGGGCTTTTAGGACTCACATACTTCAAAACTATTTTGACTGTTACGATTTTAATACAGCTACAGTACCTTTTTCACCTCATTGCAGGCATTCAATTAAAGGATTAATGCTTGTAATAATGTAAATATTTTATCTCATCCAAATACCTCTATATTGAGGGCATTAATGTTTATAAGTATCTTATGAAAGAATCAAGCCAAGATGTGCGATTAAAGAACTCATTTAAATGAACAGTCTGGTAAACAAGCGCTCTTAGAAGCAGTAAAAAAAATGGAACCAACCCCCCCAGTCAATACCTACAAGCAGTATATCAAGGGAAAGAGATTATGAAGTAGTGCAGGTAAATCTAGTAAGCATCTAGTTCCTCAAAATTTATTTGAACTTAGAAATTAAAATTTTATTGTCAACATACAACCTGTTCTAGATTAGCAACAGCCTTGGACAAATTAATGTAGAAACATTTACCTGACAACATTAACTGACTTCATAATTATGGCCATTAAACTGCTTGAAAGAGGAGGAAGGTCTGAAATAGTCTTTGGTATAGTTACTTTTTCACTGGAAGCCTAAAAGAGAAAAATGTCAACAACTGTTGTAGATCAAGAAATATATGTATGCAGAAAACATCGAAGGAAACCTGTATTTCAATAATTACACTAACCAACACCTATCCTTAAAGAATTAGAAGAAACATTCACATGTGTTCTTTGAATAGGCTTAGTCCAATTGTGTTGTGTCCAAATAAACAAACGAAATTTAAATTAGAAAGGCTAAAACTAAAACAAATAAAGAGTATTTGTACCAAGGCAAATATTCTCCACAGTTGTTCTGAATAGAAAGTTCATTTAACTACAGTGTTGGCCACTATTTATAAAGGCACAGCCTACTAAACACAAACGAGGATCCTTTGTGTCTCCAAGTTTAAATGCGCATACATAATTTCTAAAAATAACTTAGGTGACAGTGATTTCGTGATTTCCTGTGTCAGCTCTTTTTGGTATCGAGTTCTGAATAGCATGGCAAGTTAGAACTGAATTTTGATTTACTAGTACAATAACCCGGGGGCAGGGAAAACCCCAGCTCAGATGACTTACTGCAACGAACGTTCATAATCTATGAGTATGAGTCTGCAGTATCATGCAATACCATAAACTTATGCTCTGCAGCATCTGTAAAGAGCATGCTCTCATCCCACAGCCCCTCAGCTGATACATTAATATTTGCAGGTAAATCTCTGGTATTGTTTCAGTTCCTTCTGTAAGACAGAATCTTAGAAGCAGCTCTGTTGTACTTGGTACTTTCTGGCAACCATTTGTTGCTCTGACATATCTAGCAACCACAGTAAGAGCACAGCCTCTGCTAAAGAACCTCTGCTCTTGTTAGTTCTGAAAGCTTCCAATCTTGCTAGCCGTATTTGCTCCTAACACTGCATGCATTAGGAACACGCACTGGGAGTGTTACCCTTCTCCTGCAAGGACAGTAATGGTTCCTTGGACTTTTAGCACATACAATAATCTCTGTCTATATATTCTTTTCAGTATTAGAGCTTCTTTCTTTACTTGCCAAAGAAAGTGAGATCAGATATTTGGAAATCCTCTAAACAAAGAACAGAGGAACCAAAAAAACTTTACCTTCTGTAGCACATAATTTATCTCTGCTACCATTGCAGCCAGGAGACTAGAGAGTACACCTTGGTGAACTGCGGGGCAAGATGAATGCCAGCACTGGACTGCATGTATGAATTCTCCAAGAGGCATTTGAATAGAGTGAATCAACTAAAACCAAAGAAAAACAGATCAGTTTTTTCAGATTGCTTGAGTATCACTGAAATATGTCAGCAAGCTTCTCTGTGAAGAAGTGCAGATCGCACCTTGAAAGCTATTGAGGTATTCTGGTCACCTGGGATCAGAGGGGGAATCAGCAACGTCTGGGAATTCTACTCATAAATTTGAGAGAAACATATAAAACAATGGTTGTGACAAAAAGCAACTGGACGCTTTTCAGAAGTCCTGAAAAGCAGACCATCACATTTTCCAGAGTGATCTGGAGATAGTCTCTGCTATAAAATACAAGAAGTTAACTTTTCTGTGAAAACAGGAGATTCTGAAGAACTTTAGGACATCATAGAATCATAGAATCATTAAGGTTGGCAAAGACCCTTAAGATCATCGAGTCCAACCGTTAACCTATCACTGCCAAGTCCATCACTACACCATGTCCTCGAGCACCACATCGTACATATTTCGAAGCTGATATACTTCAAGCTGAAAGAAATAAATAAAATAATGACAATTTCTCCTCCCTCCCAAGATCATAATATATATAATTGAATTCTTTGCTCTGGATTGAGAAACTTCATTTACTTGAAGAGAAGATTAATAACCTGTGAGTACTAGGGTAGTTCAGGATCATTGGTAACAGAATGCATTGCTCACCAATTTACTCGCTTTTCTGTCATGATGAGACCGACAATGGATAAAAACCCCATTGTTAATGAGGAAAATTAGAAAATTTAACTGAAAATTTAATCAGATGTCGACTCAAATAACCTCAAAGTGTCTAAGTATAACACATTTGCATAAAAAGTATGGATTCATCTACACATTAGGTAGCAATTTCAAGTGTAATATGATACCTGAATCCCTTCTTCCTGCTGTTTCTTGAGTGTACGTGCCACGCATTCTAGAACTTTCTGGAAGACAGTCTGTACACCACAGAAAAGATTTGCCACTTCATCTGTCTTGGTATTCTGAGTTAAAGAAGCTTCAATAATTTCTTTTAGAGCACACAGCACCACTGGAGCACAAAAGCCACCTCTCTCTAGAGGAAGAGATAAATACCACGACATAAAAATTGTAATGAGATATTCTTCAGGTACAGACTTAGAATGAAACTCAGTTATACAATATAAATAGCTATAGTTTACAAGTGTAGACAATATATTTAGTTTCTGAGCATCCTTAGCTGAAATTTTCATACAGCTCAATCAATGTTTTAAGTGTTAATTAATCCAGTGTTTCTTCCAATCCTTGAAATATAGGGATTAAAACTGTAGATTTCTTCAGGAATTGAGCTCTAATTCTATCTCTGCTGTAGACGGAACTTTCCAAATGTGAGCCAAATTTAAATAGTGCTACAATGTTTCCTCCTAAGGCATACTGATATATAGAGAGATACATATCTCTACATATATCACTTTATATATACACAATGCCCCCTGAATTATATAGTAATAACTGGAATCTAAGAGCAAGGAAGAAACATTAGTTATCAACAGTGACATGGTTCTGGGTTGGTTCTCTGCTTGTGTTCATTTTCTGAAATGCTGCTGTGACTTTTGACCATATTATTGGTACTAGCTAGCATAAGTAGTAAACACCATTTTTTGAGAAACAGACTCCAAAATGCTAAAATCAACAGTTCTGCTAATATACAAAAAGTCAGCTAAGTATATATGGAGATGTTGATGTTAGTACAAAGTATTGTACCTGTTTGTATAACTGAAAGAGCCATATTTAAAAGATGCGCTTGAAATGTGAGATTTCCAAGGCCAACCATTATGACATCTTTACATACTGTCAGGTAGGACTAGAAAAGAGATGCAAAAGTAGATGAGAAACAAAATTTATATAAAGTAACCATTCAGTAAAACCCCAAAATAATAAAGCCACAAAATCTTAGCCAAGTTGCCTTGAAAGCCGGTGCATCTACTTGGAGTTACTCAGTTTGCAACCTTTGAAAAGCAGGAGTTCCAAACAGTTCTCCAAATGCTTCCATTGCCCTTTCCTCCAGTAAACACAGTTTCTCAAAAGGCAATAAATCCTCTATCTTTTTTGCTCAGGCTCAGCTCAGAAGCATTGATACTTAACACTTACGGAGGCAGAATATAACATCTCTACCTATCTTGAATAGCAAAATTAAAAACAGCATACAAAAAGAGCTTTTTCCTAGAGACACACACACGTTACATACTAAACAGATTACAATACCCATGTATAGACAGAGCAAGAATTTTTACCCAGTCTATGTATACATGAGCTGGGTTGTTCAAGGACACTGTGACTGAAGTTAGTCCAAATCTTTCCCTTGATCAAAATCTGAAAGGACCTAGAGGTCAATGCTAAAATCCACCTTGGGTTAAGTGATATGTCAGGGGAATGTAACAGAAGACAATTCAAACCTAGCTGACCCCCCCCCCATTATATATTCAAATGCGTTCTGTGAAGGGCAAATGAAGCTAAGGGGTAAGGGAGACTGTCAGTAATGACACTGGGGTTTGTGTCAGAGGGCCTACCAGCCCTGCTCAACAAATCAGTGGCCTAAAAAGAGAACAGCTCCCCAGTGCATCCCTGCCCATAACCGCAAGTGCAGAACTGAGTAACAGACCAAGCAGAGAAGGAAGGGTGAAATGGGAAAGAATGGGATATGTCACGGGGAAAGTGACAGAGAAATGTAAGTGGAAAAAGAAGAAACACCTCGGTGCCCTCTCATATACAACAGTATTAAAGAAGCAACTGTAATTATTGTATATTACAGGGATATTTTGAGACAAACTAGGTCTGCTTTTAATGCCAGCATTGTTACCAGATATACACTCCAAGCAATTAAAAAGCACAATCAATACCTCATTCCAATAAAAAACAGTATACAAGGTGACAAGCAAATAGGAGCTCTTAACAAGCATGTGGCTTATTACAGGAGATGCAAGAGGCCTGGATTCTCTTCTTGACTTCCAGACAAGTCACAT
Source organism: Nipponia nippon (assembly GCF_047370975.1). Taxonomy (NCBI): domain Eukaryota; kingdom Metazoa; phylum Chordata; class Aves; order Pelecaniformes; family Threskiornithidae; genus Nipponia; species Nipponia nippon. The sequence goes on along the minus strand of NW_028262290.1, from coordinate 156,646,610 downwards.
CAGTCTTTACACCTCAGTTTCTTCTCTGGAAATAATGATGCAAATGGACTTTAGGATCTACTAGTAAAGGTCATTGTGTTTCATTATTGACTAGTCAAGTAATATGTCAGATGGGTTTACAGGTGACAACTGCATATCTTATTGCTTATCAACAAAGCTTCATTCTAATTTTGTATTCAAACCTAGGAAATTGATAGTAAACATTCTGGTAATGCTGCTAAAGATTCCCTGTTTTGTGTCTTGTCTTTCTATAAGCTTGAGTTTTGTGCCTCCAAACTGCTGAAAAATAGAGTTACGATATGCATACCAAATTTTTCATTCAGAGAGAAGACAATAGCATATAAAACACGCAAGAAACCTGTACCATGCACAACTACAACACTTGTTTGAGTTTCCTCTCTCTTTTTACCTTTCAAAAAGTCATTTGGCCACAGCAGCGGGATTTAGTACAAGACTGACCTCCTCATCATTGAATTCCCAGGTAACTCACACCCTGCCTCTCCACTGACTTCCAAAGGTATGTTCTATGGGACTCAGCGCTAGAATGAAGCATACTGAATTCCTCAGGTATAATCTTACCTATTCTTTTGGGAAAGCAGGAAGGAAAGAAAGAAAGGAAGAAAGCAAGCAAGCAAACATGATCAGATCTAAATCCTGTCTCATAATTACACCACCTTCCTGGTCCTCTAAGTCATCCTCTATTGTGTTATTCAACACAATGTATGCAGTTGCAGTGATTCTATGTCATTTCCAGGACCTTCTGCGCTACAGAAGAACAGGCTATTAAGCGCTAGCATATCACGTAATTATACCCTCATTTTCAGCAAATAATTTTCTTCTCCTTTTCAGAACTGAGATTCAGTGACAATCTTAACTCTGTGTTAATGCACTTTTCATGAAACAGCATAAACATTACCTTTATTTAATATGGGGGATGAGAGACTGAGGACAATAATTACTTGTTAGAAACCTAAAATTTGGGACACCCAGGTTATATCGTCTGCTGTGCTAGAAATTTCTTGAGTGGGCATTTTCACAAGTGTGAAAAATGAAACATGTTCCATCTTCACTTCAACAGATAGGATGAGAATATATATTATGCACTGGTAGGTGCAAAAAATCTAGATAAGAACAAAGTATTGTTGACTCCAACAACTTAATTGCTAGGGTATGCGCAATTATATTTATTATTTTTATATTTATAAAATACAAAGGTTATAACTACACTCAAAGTAATTTTTAAAAAAAATTGTGTGATTTTAAGCAATCAAAAGAATAGCAAAAGCACAAAACTGTAACCTCAGAACAATCAGGACTGTATTTCATTAGCTCCTTCACTTGCTGGGCTCCAAAAACTCCAGTGCACTATGTTTGTCAGTATACAATTGCTACATATATGGCTTTTCAAATTGGTAGCAGTTTGATTTATAAGAGACCTCTAACCTGGATAATTAGTTCAGAAACATTACTGTATTTTGAAATGCCATCCTCTTGATCACTTGCCAGTATAAAAGGTACAACTTGACTTTCTATCCAAGCACCTGTCTCCTTCAGGAGTGAGAGGCAATCTTCTCCTTCTTCAGAAAACTGGAAAAAAAAATTAGAAGTTTACAAATTGTCTTTCCAATTCTTTTGGAATTTCCTTTTACTGTCAGCTGTAACTCCAGCTTATACTGAAAAGGTATAACGATACCTTGTTCTGAAGATGAATACTCAACCTGCAAAAGAGGCTGAAGGCTCTTAGGCCAGTTGCTTGATTGCATCTACCAGAACCTCCATCATTTGCTTCCAGAATTGAGCCAAGAACCTCCTGAAATATCAAGGTTTACATTTATATTTTCCAGAAAATCCTCTCAAATGTTTCTTTTCTCAACAGTTTTAAACAAAAGATTTAAGGAAAAAAAAAAAAACAAAAAACCAAACCAAAAAACAAACAGGCATACAATTACTTTCATTTTGCAATGCCATATCTGATTTTCAGACTATTTCTTACATGTACATTCCAAAAGTCAGGTCCCTTAAAAACACTCAACACTAGATCACAAAAATTTTGAGACACCTAAAAATGACAAGCTGGTTTAAAACCTGCCATTTATAAGCAATTCTGAACAAATATACTTCTAGTTTAGAATATTTGTTTGAAGTCCAAATCAAAAGGAAAACCTTTTTATAGAGGGGAAGAAGGGATCATGAATCTTATTTATTTATTCTTGCAGGCCTTTAATTTGATTCAGGCAATATCCGATGTTAAGCACTCTTTTATAAGCACTGTTTATGGTAAGGAGAATACTACCTTTGCAGCACTGAGAATTTTCAAAAGCTTCTTCAGTTTCTTTTTAGGAACAGAGAGTAGGCAACTACGATTCACAGGATGAGTCAATAAATACTCAACGTAATCAATTGCTAATTCTGGCTTCGATTCATGTGTTACATGGATACGTACTCGTCGTTCTGATGTTTTAATACTCTAAATGAGAAGAAAACACAAAACCAGTACAATACTGTTAGTATCTTACTTTACAACTAATTCCAAAGCAGAATAATATGGCATTAAAGAGGCTTCCTCTATTTAAAAAAAAAAAAAAAAAAAAAAAAAAGCAGCACAATGCCTGTATGTAATCTAGCAATTCCTTAATTTTTTGCTGCAAGCATATGCACACCTTTCTTGGGGTTAGCGTGTCAGACAACCAATCACAGGCTAATTCCATAATATGTCCCACTTGACCCCAGCGACACATGCAGTCTATCAGGGTAGAATATTTGCTTTGGTCAGCTCCATTATCAATATTTCTGAGTCTGGAGATCACACTACAGCTTAAAAGAAAAACAAACAAAAAATAGGAGATGCATTAGCTTTACATCCAGTGCAGAAATAATTCAAAGAAAATCAACCAGTATAATACCAAAAAAGATTCATCAATGGTTCAAAGGCATATTTGCACCTCACAGATTTTACTAACTTATCGAATTTGTTTAGTGGATTAATTTATCCACATGGGCATTTAATATGTCAAGTTGTGAAAAATTAACAAATACAGTCAACAAGAGATTTCTTGTCATTCGTATTTTGGATTTAAAAATAGTACCTGAATGTAGGAATAGCAGCAGGGGGCATAAAGGATGCCAGAATAACCAATGGAGTCATGCAACGTTCATCCTAGGATAAAAAAAAAAAGTACACTATATGATGGACACGTACAGATGCACACAAAACTAAAGTGAGTACTGGAAAAGGATGATTAAATTATCTCAAATTAAGGATTTCCCTTTTTTCACTAGAAATGGAACTGAAAGAAGCTCATAACAACATGTGGCTTGCGATCTGAAACTTCTGATTCCTGTTCTCAGAGGTCAATTAATCAATTATCTTATCATTCAGCTTTCTGACAAACTGTCAGAACAACTATCGTGAATAATTATGGCTCTGTTAGATTAATAACCATTGCAAAAGAAATAACAGCTCTAACTTACATTCTTTCTAGTAGAGGCTAATATTTAATTGCACAATCATGACACCATCTAACTCCTCTCAAGTAACTCGTGCCTTCAATGAACATTCATTCACATCAGAAATTTATAAAAAAGACTCTAAAGGAAAGGGTGCTTATATAACAATGGTCATGTAAAACGCACTACAAGTCATTACAACACCTCATAGTACAAGGTCTAGACCATGACACAGTCTCACTCGGATTACACAGAAACCAATCTATGTGAAAGAGTTCAAAAATAGTCTATATGTCCAAGCTTCATGAATACAATCAAATGAAATTGTTACCGACTTAGACATTTGAAGAGCTAAAACATTTTAAAGATGATTTTTAAAAGAACATTTCAAAATACGTTTGTAGCTTTTCGGGAAAGAGACATGCTGCTTCAATCTGTAGTCTTTTAGAAACTAAGCCTCTGATGACAGGTCTTTTTAGATCCAAGCTGCTTACTCACTGTAAGAATATCAAAGTCAAAGAGGTTGCTTGCTAAAGCTGGTTATCTTGTCTGCTCACCAGAACCTTTCAGAAGGGATGGTACATCCTCTATCAAAAAAGATCTGGAATGTCTTTGACAACTTCCAAATGCTTTCAGGGTAAAGAGAGCATTTGGTATATCTGTGCTGCAGAATATTATGTAGCAATGAACTGCTTTCCACTCCCCGATTATCTAAAGCAGACTTGAATGTTGTTAAGTATAACAGCCAGCATAGCTCAGTATACTTCAGCATAAAAGCCATAAACAAAAAAAAAAGACGTCCAGTAGATAATCATTCCAAATGCGCTACAGAGTGCAGCAGATACTATTAGCCACTCCCGAAAGACAGCATCCTGAGGAATAACACTAGAACCATTAAACAGATCAAGGAGACTGAAAATATGAAAATGACTGATTTTAATTAATTGCTTATATCAAATCCAAACAATAAATAAGTGCATCAAAAGATCATTAGAGAGTAGAATCAAATTAGCAGAAACCAAACACAAGAAAGTAAAAAAGGAGCCTCAGCTGCTTCAGCTGTCTGTTCCAGCAGCTGGATCATAATAAGAAGTGGTGGTGGTGGAAGGGTTTGGGGAGGGGGGTAGGGGGTGGAAAAACACGTGGACTCTCATCTACACTGAGTATTTATTCTGCAATGGCATATTTTCAGTTACAGATTTCCAAAAGTTCCAAAAACATTCAAAAGAGTGGAATCCTATAAAAATATTACAAGGAGAGCAATTTATTGCACAAGTATTTCTGTGCTGACTATTTAGATAATGGCTCATCACTCAGGTACTGCAATTGGACAATAGCTTCTACCCCTTTGTGGAATTCCAAGAAACTTTCTATTGTTTATGGTTTATAGCAACAATGAAAAAGAATAGTTAATACCATGAAAATAGATAAAAGACATAACACATGAAAATACTAAGCACTCACAGTAAAAAAAAAAAAAAAAAAAAAAATCAAGGCTTTCTTTACCTTAAATACTTTAAAATATTCAGGAAGTACAGAAGCAAATTTTCTGGTAGCATAATCTTTGGCATCTTCATTGTGATCTAGTGCTTTGTGAATACTTCTCCAGAGAATTACAGTAATCTCCAATAAACTTGCCATGCTGGCCACATCATTTATTGACAACACATTATTCAACACCTGAAACACAAACACTTAGATGATATTACCTATCATATGCTCAAATATAAATTTAAGTTAAAATCAAGTTTAAAAAAAAACACCTGAAAATCCTTCTACTAATTTCACAAAGGTACGGTGTTTATTGTAGAACTTGAACTCCACAATTCATTCTTACTTTACATATATTACTTGAGTCATATTGCGATATTATTTTTTTAAATAATTTAATTGCAGAATCAAACCAATTTATAATTTGTACTGGAATCAGGGAAGTATTCATTTAAAATATGCTTCATATTTCTTCTATCTTATTCTAGGTACTTCACCAAATTTCTGCTATTGCAGGGCATGAAAACACCATAATGGCAGTTCTCCCCTTCCAATTCCACAGATGCCCAAGTGCCTTCCTTCAGATTTCTGTCATATCATTAACTGCCTTCATCTCAAATTAAGCACCACAGAAAAAGTTACCAGAACTTATCATAAAGTGGACTTTCTTACACTTGTGTTCTCCTTTTCACTTTCGTCATCTTCATCATCGCTATCATGAAGACTCTCTTTCATTGCTTTCTGGATGCAGGCATTCAAGCAGCGCCGAATAGTAAGCATCAGTTTAGCTACATTTAAATATAATAAGAATAAATTAGACATTTACCATCTGTTAAGAATGTTGCTAGTAAATGCTTCTAAGTGTAATGCTGGAAAGCCAGTCTGAAAAGCAGGCAACAGAACCAGAAATAACTAGGAAAAAAAAGACAAAATTTCCTGGTAAAAGGAAATGGAGAAAATGTGAAAGTGTTTTATATCCTCAAGTATGAAGAAGAAATGGCAACATTATCACCAGGTTTCATAATTTTACTGTTAAAAAAGTCTGCTCAAAAAAACCCCAACCACCCACCACCTTATCAAATCAGGATCAGAGGAAGCTCCCATAACTCCTATATTCATCTTGCATAGCTATTAATTTAATGACCTATGTTCAATAATACATTCCCTCCAATGTCAGTTCCAATTATTTATAACAGATGTAGTAGCCTAACCATTGCAGTCCTTAATGAAGAGCTCATCCCTAGATAAAAGTGAAAGGGTTATGCCCACTCTGGTGAAAGCAGGACTAGCTGAAATACACTAGCACATGTTATTTCAAAACTACCTTACCAAGGTAACCAGTCAATGGGCAACAGCTTGGGCATTTTACCCAAGTCACTCCATGCTGACTACTTTGTTTTTATAGTATCAGAACTCCTCAGAAACAAAATGTTCCTGATTTTACTTGGTTCAATAGCAGTTTTCTAAAAAGCAGCTACACTCTGTGCAGTACATACCCTTTTCACTGCAAGTTTCTGAAGCTTTAATAGGAAGGACGGCTTTTTAGATTTTCTCTGAGCAACCTGAAAATACTACTGATCCACAAATCCCAGATAATCAGATTATCAGACATAAATATTTTTCTCCTTCTATAGAATCTTCCACATAAAGATCTCAAATCACCAGCGTATTTCATTTCACTATTTCTGCATGATAAATAAATATCAACTTAGATAGTTTTAAGGTACACGTGAGGAGAAAGGGAAAAAGAGACATCAGATAACAACACCAGCTAGACAGTATAGCACAGCACCCAAAAGCAGAAACGAAAAGCTTTGGTCTCTTCATTGTTGAAAAAGCTTATGACTGTTGTCACCAGGGTTCATTGCTGGTGTCAAGAATTTCAAAAACTACAAACTAGTATTATACTAAAAACAAAAGATCTAGCAACAACGTACGACTTTTAGAGCAAAAATTTAAAAAGCAATTACACGGTGTGATATTAGTACTTCCAAAGACTCATAAGGTTTTGTACTTTACCTATATTGGTGGGGGCAGTATATTCATAGGCATATTGATAGAACTTCCTAGCTGCTGCTGAATTCATCTGGATTAGAGTAACACAGCGCTCACACCACACATCCTCAGGTTGGTTAACAGGAAAGAAAGAGTTGAATAAGAGATTCACTAGGCGTCGTGACACAGGCCGTGAATCAACCTCAAGACGAGTCAGAAGATGCTCCATGGGACAGATTTTCCAGAACTTTTTAAAGGAAGAAAAAGATATTAAAGGAGTTAGAAAAATAAAGAGGAAAACCCAATCATCTTTATTAAGTGTTGTCCACATCAAAAGTCTCAATGAATACAAATAGCATTTACCAGAAAAGCATGAGCATTTTTAATTTTTACCAAAATACCAGCATTTACTTGAGGTCATATATTGCTGCAACAATGCTACTTTACTGTTCTGACGCACCTCTAAATTTCCTGGTATCTCTGATATACTGGTAAAATTCTGGTTCAAGCAATTCCAGCTCAATATACTTGGAATGCTAATGCAATTCCATAGGTATAAGGAAGAATTATTTACTCTACAAGGATATCACCACAAAATATAATTATTTGTCATTATGTGCCAGGTTTCATATCCTCATCATACAACAAAGTAGGACCAAACTACCTACAAGTATGGTATACACTCTAAAAACCTGTATAGAATCATAGAAGGCTTTGGGATGGAAGGGACCTTTAAAGGTCACCTAGTCCATCCCCCCTGCAATTGGCAGGGACATCTCCAACCAGATCAGGTTGCTCAGAGCCCCATCCAGCCTGGCCTTGAATGTTTCCAAGGATGGGGCATCTACCACCTCTCTGGGCAACCCGTTCCAGTGTTTCACCACCTTCACTGTGAAAAATTTCTTCCTTATATCCAGTCTGAATCTACCCTCTTTTAGTTTAAAACCATTACCCCTCGTCCTATCGCTACTGGCCCTGCTAAAAAGTCTGTCCCCATCTTTCTTATAAGCCCCCTTTAAGTATTGAAAGGCTGCAATAAGGTCTCTCCACAGCCTTCTCTTCTCCAGGCTGAACAATCCCAGCTCTTTCAGCCTTTCCTCATAGCAGAGGTGCTCCATCCCTCTGATCATTTTTGTGGCCCTCCTCTGGACCCGCTCCAACAGGTCCATGTCTTTCCTGTGCTGAGGACCCCAGAGCCGGACGCAGTACTGCAGGTGGGGTCTCACCAGAGCAGAGTAGAGGGGCAGAATCACCTCCCTCGACCTGCTGGCCACACTTCTTTTGATGCAGCCCAGGATATGGTTGGCTTTCTGGGCTGCGAGAGCCCATTGCCGGCTCATGTCCAGCTTTTTGTATAGAACAAGACCCTTTCCAAAACCATCCCAAACCATAAGTGCATCCCATTGTTAGCAGAGCTCTAGCTTATTTGTAACACAGTAATCAAAGGCTATGAAATTCAGAAAGAATAAACAGCTTGTTATGCCAGCAGTAATACTGCTCACGTTCATAATTTTTGTGAGAAGATCTTGAATTAATTATGCTGTGCACTTTCAGATTAAAAAAACACAACAAAACTCCCCCAAAATAGGGTTTCTTGGCATAGAAAAACATTATTTTATTCTTGAGTAAGAATATTTGCAGCAGCTAATTCCCCTCTGATTTCAAACTATGGGCATCCCTACTAGAATTATCATAAAAAGAAGGTCCTTGGAGTAAGCATTAAAGTAATCCCAGGACTTACCAGAGATACCTTTTTTAGAGTTTTTAAATAAATAGGAAGTTACTGACAAAACATCTAACACTTACTAGGATTTTTTTTTTCTTTTATGTAAACCTGATCCTTCCTTTAGAAGATCTGAATCTTTTACTACATAAAAATAAAGCACAGAGTGGATAGAAGATTTCCATTATGCCTAAAGAACAAATTAATACCTAAAAGAAATCCCTGAAGTTGAGAATTATCTTTTTCCTCCATCTTTAATGGCAGCAAATTCAGAATAATTCAGGAAAGCCAAAAAGATTGTTTGCTTGAACTTTCATACTGAATGACAAACAACTTTCAAACAAGAATTTTTTATACATTTAACAGCAGCATGAATACTTTGTTTTTAAAAGACTGTACACAAAGTAACAACATTAAAAAAATCAATGTAAAGCATTCTTGATGTTGAATGCAAGTTAAAAAAAGCTTGGTTGTATTTTACTCTACACATAACTGATATTAACGGATCAAATCATGACTGTAGGTGCCAGTCCTTTAAATCATACATGTATATCATATCTTATGAAGAGTTAAAACTCAGTGCAAGAAGTGCTGAGTGCCTGTGATGTTACAGAGTGATGTAGAAATTAATATTAAAAAAATATATAAGAAGATTATAAAAATGACACGTAACGAGAGTATTAGGGCAATATGCTTGTTGAGTATTTTTAGAATAATAAATAACACAAGAATATGATAGAAATAATGATTAAGGTTTCAGAATCCAACACTTTCAGAACAACAGTTCCATGATCTGTTGTTTCTGCTGATTCTATGAAGCAAGTGATACATCTCCAAACACACAGGCGTCATCAGTGTGAGGTCCAGTGTCACAAAGATACGTCTGCCATTCTACCTCAGTTTTACCTGGTAAAGCCTGGCTTTGGAACCTGCTGAAGCAGAAACTTCAGGACTACCACTTATTTATAACTCTGAATTGCCTCCTCCAGTTATCTCCAATAATCTTAACAACCAGAACCAATTGTCTAAGTAAAGGTACAGCTGCACATTGTTAATCTCAGGAGATCTGCAAATATTACTAGGACCCTGCTGGAAACTTTTCACGCTGACAGTCTGAATGATAATACCTTGTACTTGCAGCGTTTGTCTCCATTTCATGTTTTCTGTGGACTTGCCTAATCAATGCATTATGTATTAATCAAGGTATTGATCAATAATAATCAATATATTATGGAAGTACCAAACTTGCTCTTGCATTATTGTAATCCTTATCCTGAACCTGTGTGCAAGAAGCTGAAAGCTCTCAATTCCAAAATCACCTCCCATTTATCTTGTCTTCGGAGCATATTTTGGGGAATTTGGAAGGTACTGAGGTGGTCTAATCTCAATATATGTCTTTGAGGTCCTGTCATCAAAGCTGGAATTCACACATTTGGCAAGTAGGTAATTCTCATGTTAGGGATAGATGTGTTCCTTGAGCACTGAAGCCTTAAAAATCTGACATACCAATTACTTATTTAATTCTCTCCTGAACAACAGAGATAAACTATATGAAGTCAGAAGTGTGTATGTGTCCAGCACAAGATAAGCGTGCCCTAATTAGGCTTAGCAAGGGATAAAAAAATGATTAAAATATAAAATTGAAATTAGGAAAACATTAACAGCAGAGAGTGGAGAAAGCATTCAAAGAGGCAATAGTGCCTAAGGCTGGACAGTATCACCCTAAATAAGAGTCCACAGCAGAACACAAAGTTCATTCAAAATCACTATAAAAAGATACCAAAATCCAGAAGGACATGTCCACAAAAGACAAACAGAAATTATAAAAACAGGTAAATAAAAGTACAAAAGCAATTCGGTAAAGATGTTAAGCATTTAGAAGGTGAGAGTCCCGAGTTCAGCTAGCCAGCTGGAGGAGCAGGGGTACCGACTGCTCTGCCCGGGCACGGCCACGAGAGGGCAGAGGGAAGACAGAAATATGCTGAGAAGAAGCTGTGCCGAGTGCTTGTGATGCCCGCAGCCACGGAGGAAAAGCAGGCAAGCACAGGCAAGCACAAAGACTCCACTGGACCTACTGATCATCCCAAACTAGTCAAAAACGTGGCGGAGAGGAAAAGGAGAAGAGTGTACTTGGCTCAAGTAAAAACAAACTTTCCAGCATGTCTATAAAATCTCTGCCATAGTAATATCCAGACATAGTATTATCTCATATAGTTAATTTTTCTGTGAACAGCAGCTATAGAAAGGCTGAAAGCTCACCAGGACTAGTTACAATTTATTTATTTATTTTAAAGGATTTTTCATGGACGCCATGATTTCAGTAGAATTCACAAAATCACTGGAAAGAAGTACTTCTACACTACTACCTACATTTGGATCAAAACCTTTAAAATGGACAGAAGTGACTAACAGCAACAGAATCCACAAGTCTTAGAAATAAACTCAGCTATACAATTAATATATGAAGAGGGGAAAAACTGAAATTAAGAGTATTACTACATTAAGCATGAATTGTTTTCCTTTTAGGAATACTGCAGTAGTCTCAAAAGGTACTTTTTTTTTTTTTTAAATAAATGCCTTGATTTTATCTCCTTCTTGCTACTTATCATGTGTCACTTATCCTACCTTAGCAGCCTTGGTAGCCTTAATTTTCAGCAACATATCAACAAAAGCCACTCGCACTTTCTCTGAATTGTCATGAAGGCTGTATTTGACTGCTGGCAGGAGCTGTTCCAGTAATGGATGACTTAGTTTGTTGTCCAAAATTATCGGTAGGCACTGCAAGAAAAAAAGATAATGCTAAAAAAAAAAAAAAAAAAAAAAAAGGAGTAGATTTGCAAAAAGCAGTAGCTAGAAATTGTTGAACTGGACCATGACACTTCTAAGGTTAAATTAAGTAGGGACAGACACTGTGCATGCATATTTTTCCTGTAACATTCTTTAATAAAAATTGCTACGGTTATTTCAAATTTCCAGTGAACAGTGAACTCATTTCAGATTAAGCAGATTCAGATCTACACTGAGGCCACGGTCTTGTCTTCTACCTGAGGGCACAGTGTCAAATGCTTTTTGTGGTAGCAACACGAGCTCCCTGAACTCTGCTGATTTCAGATTAAAAAATACGTCTTTTTTTGCCAAGTTATTTTTAAATCAGCACTTTCTGCTTATCCAGTGTAGACCCCCATGCAGCTGTAGTGGAGCAAGTGAAGATTAACATGAAGATAGCTCCAAACTTAGGCTGAATTGACACATACAGAAAATTTTTAAGTGAAAATACTGCTTAGGGAGTTCATTTTTCTGTCCACATTATTAGTTGTTTACCAGCTGCCAGAAAGATGTAGATAAACTAATCCTAACATACTGAACAATGCATGGGAGACTGGCATTCCCAGAGAAATAGTATGTCATTGTATTCATCCAAACCTCAGAAACACGAAGTGGGGTACAAAATCATAATTGTGCATGTCTAGGGATGAGTTAAAACCAGTGATATAGAAACATACTGGAACTTGCCTGCATACATTTTCAAGGATAAGCATAACTTCTAATAGCTAAAATAACTATATTATCAGGTCCAAACAATGTATATAAGACTAGAAATGCAAAGTGGTTGAGAGTCACAAAGCCAAACAGTCACTATTTTAAAAAGCGTTTGTTCATCCCAAATCTGTGGCTTTTATAAAATGTGTGTGAAACTTGTGTGTATTAGGAACTTTATTTTATTTTGCAGAATAAGCAATTTCTGTGACTTGAAGTGGCCTATACTAGAAACCTGTGCATCAAGTAAAATATAAAAATGAAAATCATGATTTTAAATTTAGAAAAAAAGATTTACTTTAAAAACAGAGCATCGAACATCAGCAGATGTTATATCACATGCCAGCTCTCCAGTTAGTTTTTTTAAGAGATCAGCAAGAATTGTTGGAGGAATCATCTCCCAGTACTTGGATGTTATCTGAGTAACTCCAAGTATCCCTGTAGAGCGGACAACTGGATGAGGATCTTCTAAGAGACTCTAAAACAAGAAGAAAAATAATAATGTGAGTATATGCATTATTGTGACTCTACTGCTGTTTGACATTAACCTATCATAAACAAATAGCATTCCATTACCTTTTAATCATTATGCAAATTGTCATACTATTCATAGAAATGTAATATTAATGTAATACTAATATTCCCTCAAAGCATTTTATTATGAAGCAAACTAGTAAATTTAAGTCAGAAGCAAAATTAAGACAAATATGGGCCAATTTTCTTTAATTGGACATTTGAAATAAGTTTTTTAAAAAATAGCTCACATTAAGTCTTGCAACAGCGGCTTAATTAAGAATATTTAGACTTCTATTTATATACGAGTTCACACTGGCCACTGTTCCTATGCAACAATATAAAAACTTTGAAATTCATTCAATTACCTGATGTTTACATTTTTAAAGACGATACTCGGGATTTCCCAAACATTTTCTTGATGAAAATACTATGCCCATTCTCACCCATCTAGACCAGTAAAGAGTTTTTTTAGGTTCTTATCTCCATTATACTTCCTTTCAGAAGTAATTAGTAATACAGTACTAAACTTCCATTGAATGCTTCCATATTAAATGTAGAGCTCTCTTCACCAATACTAGGTTAAGTAAGGATCAAGATCCATTACTCGTGCATCTAATCTTTCATTCACAGATTAAGGAAAAACAATCCCAAATATTTCTTCTTCAGAGTTGAAAATGGTGCATGTCATCTGTTGTCAACACACTCCAGAAATTTAAAATACTAGTTTATTTTTGTCTTTTCTGCATCACAGGCCTGTATTTCCCTATGACTACTATCCTGAAATTTCATGAATTTTAATTGCATCAACAGCTTATTTTTGAGTTAGTTGCGATAAACGTTTCATTTTTAACATTTTAGTTTCATTAAAACTTACAAAAAGTTCTTCAAACTGTTTCTGAATTTCATTGTCCATCTCTTCAGTATTAAAACTGGGATCACGAACAGGAAAAGCATCGACAAACAAAAATGCTGCATTTGATCGAACTTCTGAGTTTCTGGCCTGTTACAATGAAGGAAAAAATATTTTTTCAGTAAGTACAGCCTTTTAATATCAGAAGGCATATCCTGTCAAATATTGCTCTCCAAACACTTCCAACAAGTCAGTATTTTTAATGAAGTAGATGGAAGAGATGAATTTTTAAATGTATGGAAGAACTTACAGTAATATATATATAGTACACATTTCTGCCCATTCAGTAAAACCTCAGTTATTAGTATAATCAGCTTTCAAGGCATATCAACTTCAGTGACCCTGAGGAGTCACAGTCAGAGCCCTTCTGCTCTCTGTAATGCTGAATAAATTAAAAGCAGTTGGGATTTCTCTTGGTCACCTTAAAGCTCTTCTTCAGAATACAAGAATCTTGAATTGAAGCAGATTTAATTAATTAAATTGCCTGTCAAGAGACAGGTGATTTAATTGAAAAGCTCAAGCCTAGTTCTTCAAGCAAACAGTATTTAGAGACTAAGTACCAGAAAACCTGGAGAGTAACTTATCCAACAGAAACATATTCAGTTCTGCATCTATGCACATCAGTAATAGGACCGTGTTCTGAGCTCTAGGCAGCTCATCAAAAATCTAAGGCAAGCCTCATAACCCTCAGACATTTTACCATTTGTAATAGTTTTCAGTGTGTTACACTATACATTTTGCTGGTTGTAGAACCCCAAATGTAAAGAAAAATGAAAAAAGTGCATATTTAGACACTCAGTCAGTGAAAAATAATTGGCCCTGTGGACCCTTAAAGGATAGAAAAAGAGAGCAGGCAATGAAATGAAGAAAAGATGAAATTCAAGGTATCTCAGGGAGAAACCTGAAATCTAACCCGCAGAGTTTGATAAATGGATATACATCCTTTAGTTAGGAACTTGTGCTTTACTTTATTTATCATGGATAATACAGTCTAAAAGTGAAAAGATAATAATTCTTAATTCAGTCCTATAAAGCTGTAGAAAATCCTTTAACTTTGAGCTTGTCTATATTGAAGAATTAATGCATAACAAGCTAATATGTGAATTCAGGGTGAAATAGCTCTTCTGCACTAATATTTCATGTGAAAATTAATTCAAGTATGTTTTTGTGCAATAACCTAGACCTTGTCTACCATGGCCATCCCAGAAAGTTAATTTTCATAAACTTTCTAAGTGCATTACACTGAATTCCATTAAGCTCACTTTAATTCTGAACTGAGCACCCACAGTTTAAATTCCTGCCTTTGATTAATTGGAATTTATCCCAAATGTATTTGCATATTCAAGCTTGTAATAGAGCAAATGTCTTCACAGAGGTAGAATCTAGGATTTTAAATTCATATCCTATTTTATTCCACATTGACTTTTCCATGCAAGAGGAGCCAGCAGTTATTTAAATGAGTAATGTTTCTTTACCTTTATGCTTGTACTATTCTGAGAAACTTTCAGAACCTTTTTAAACAATATTTTAATCTTTTTGTTCACTTAATTTTCAAAGCTTTAAGTTTCATCTGGTCTTACAGGTCCTGAAATTCACTTCAAATAATTATTTGAAACATTGTTTTTCCGCAGTAAAAGTTAGTTTAAAGGTGTGGGATGATAAAAAACCCCCAACCAAACACACTGCTTTAAAGGAATCCTGGAGGGGTGGTTCTTGACTTTTTTGAGCTTGATAAGAAATAGCTTAATCACTACTTATCTTACAATAAATATCCATATTTTTATATTTATATAGCTTCGTATACTAAGAACCAATCCCTGCACACCTGTCTCTGCCATGTTTGCATGAGACTTACTTTTCATAATAAAGACATGAAAGAAGATGAAGAAGTTACATAAGGGCTTATATAATAAAAACTTCAAGTTGCATAAAGGTTGATAAAATACATGCAGGTAAAAGCCACAAAGGAAGCTTGTGTGATCTAAGTATTTGCAAAACAAGCAATTTAAGAAGAAACACAGAACCATGAATTACAAATATGCACTCTCAGTTTAAAGATTTCAGAGGTGAAATCAAGTAGTTTCAACAGGAACAGTTCTGGCATCCTTTGTATTCTTAAAACTGAAGTATTTTTCCTTTCTGCAAGGAGGGGTAAAGAGGTCCTTCTGTGAGTTCCCTTTCTGCTTTGCAACCAGTGTTCTAGAACAAGATGTGTTCTTCGCTATATTAAATTAGGGATTTGTACACTGGCTAAAATAGGAGCATCAAACTGGTTATCTAAAATTAAACTGACATTTCAAGCTTTGGAGCAGAATCCATACCAGTAAGGACAATTTTAAGTTTCCCTTCTTAGTTCTGTATCTTAAACTACTGATGATTCTGAGTCACAGCAACGGATATCTTAGAAACGGCAAATACTTCAGCAGTACTATATGAAAAAGAAAAATTAACTATACAAAAGTCACACAGCAGGACAGTGGCCTATCCAAAAATAAATTGCCAAATTTTGATGTTCAGTCACATATTTCCTTTCACCAATGACAAATACGGTACTGTATCATTTGGAATTCAGAATCTTTCCTTGTACTGAATCATTACATGATTCATGAAATTGCTGTGTTCAATTTTTTTACAATCCTCCCTTTACCATTCTGAAATCTATGTTCACAACAGTTGGACTATTTTGCTGTATTAAAACAAATTCTCCATGACCTATTTGATATGCCTGTTAATGTCTAAGTTTAAATTGCTTAACTACATATGTAGAAGCTGTCAAGATAAAACCAAACCAAAACAAACCCCCAAACCCAATAAAAAAAAACCCCAACCAACCAACCAACCAAACACCCCCAAAAAATCTCCTAAAATTCAGATTTGTTCTAATAATGGAGCCATTAGTGATGTGAAAATTATGAATAGCAGCTGTTAAAAATTTGAACCGTTTCTGGAATCAGGAATTTCTCCCACTGCCTTGCTGCAAATCAATAATTAACCTTTTTTCCTCAAGCCAAACCCTTCTGTTACATTTCTCCAAACAAATCTATGCAGATTTAATAAGGTTTGACAGAACGTTCTTCCATAGTACTCTAATCTTATATTTGAGTTGAGTCCTGGGCTTTGGAAAGTGAACTACTAGCCTCCATTTACAGATAGCAGCTCCCTTACGAATGGAATATCATGCTTTGCTAACCACTCTGAAATTGTTTCTGAGACACTAATCAGGAATTTTGCTATGCTATCAAAAAATCAATTAAAAACCCTATTCTTTTTAGAGACAGAAATGTAGAAATTAAAGCAAGCCATGCTTTGTAGCTATTATTCTCTTGCACTGGGAACATTTATGTTTCATCCAGAAGGATTCTTGTTTATATTAGTTCTGAAGGGATGAGATCCAATCCCTAATGTAAGACCAAACAAGATACTGGTCTAGCGATGAGTCTGTCCATCTTCCCACTTCTACCACAGGGTTCTATTGAAAGCAAACAGCTCTCAACTCCTGCCTGTAACTCATAAAATGCATTTTAAACAACTTTTTAAGTTGTTTTTAAATACTTTCAACTTTAAGAGTTTTTTAAATACTTCTCTCATGGCTAGAGAAGATGCTATATGACAAATCAGCAAATGAAACTTCAGGAAATGTTAAACAGCACTTAATTTGGCTGTAACAAATGGTATGTGTATGCTCTCACTGAAGGAATTTCATAACCTCAGACAAAATAAAAGCTGTTCACAAAGAAGGAAGCTTGGCTCATCTTAATCGTAGAGTGTAACTGAGTAGATAAAGTGCAGTAAGCACCCTTTAGTCTGTGCGTGCAATCCACAGGAAGGCATACACGCTTACCTTAAAATTACTAGAAGTCAGCAATTTCATTCTGAATGCTTGATTAAAAGCACATCCATAGCATGAATGTCTGTACATACAATCAAACTGGAATAAAAGCTTTTCTGAAATAATACTCTAATAAATTAATTAAGCTGTATTCTAAGGCTGGTAATTAATCAGAAGGTGAGACTAAATCATCCTCTGAACACTTCTGGCTTTGATCAATAAAGCACTGATCATTCCATAAAGAACTTGGAAAACAGAATACAAGATCACACAAAATTCCCAGATTGAGAAGATGAGAAGACCAAACTTAGTGTTAGTTAGTCCCACTGTCTACTGCAATCCTGGAAAGCACTCTGTGTACCTGTAAAGAAAACTGAATTATAGAAGCAAATTATATTAACAAATTAGAATATTGTTGTGCAAACCATGCCTAATTACAACTTGCAAAGTTACTCTGCTACAGCTGAGATGCTAAACACACTGATTTTTTTTTCCATAGTCATTTTATTTTAAAAGCAATTATTAAAAACAGAACATGTGGGAGGGATCCAGAATTTAGTAGTTGGAGAAAGATAGTCCTATATTCTGAAAAGGATAATTACCTTCAGTGCTCTCCAAAGGATAGGCTGATACAATCTATAGAGCATTTCTTCAATTCCTTGACGAACTTTACTTTGTTTATGAAAATAACTCAGCATCTGCAAAAAACAAACAAACCAATCCCCAAAACCATTTTTAACAGTACTTTCTACATTCAAGAAGTATGCAGGAGTGCTCTCATTTCATGATTTATGTAAGACCAAAGAGTTTTCCATACTATGGAAAACTAGACATATTAATTGACCCTGTATTTTATTAAAAAGTCTCAAAAATCATTAAAAAAGAAATAGATCTAATAAATATCACATTTTATAACTTTATAGATTCAATAAAGCTATATAAAGATCTACAACTGAGAAATAAAATCATGACTAGAGAGTCAGTTTCACAGCAACCACTCATTTTTTATTACAGTAAAAAAACTATTTTTAAAGTAACTAGCAGAAATACTTTGAAACCATCTAATTATCAACTATAGATAAATAACCCATTTCTCTGTTAAGAACAAAGGAACATTATTTGGTAACTGGAGTTAGCCAAATACAAATCTACAAACGTAATACATTTTGTATGCATTGATGAAAATCAAGTATCAGCACTCCCTTTGACTCCGAACTGTGCTTTGTTAGCTAAAGCCCCTTTTATTTTTGTATCTGAAATATGCAGACAAAAAAAGGAAAGTAGAAGACCAGAGCGGAACATGAGAAAGGACATCATGTAACTTGATATGAAGTAATTCCTCCACCCAAAACACTGGACAGCTTGAGAAGAAGTTGACCCTCTAGGGGCAACTTCGAATACTTCAGGTATTCACAGCTCCACCTAGACAGGGAAGCCTGTGAATAGCATCTACAGAAACAATGCTACAGAGGAAGAATCCCTTTTCTCTGGCTTTGAAATATACTGAAGTAAAGACATGATATCATTTATAAGAGACTATGTAGCTCTTATTTCTACATGAGAACGATAGATCTAACCCAGGATTAATGGCAAATCAGTACTGTTTTGTAATAATTTCATTAGAACAGTATCAGATATTTGCAAAATGGACGTTGGTTTTATAATCAGAACTTTGAATTCAGAAGGGAGAGTTTTGTGTGTTGCTTTCCCCTCCCTCCTCACTCTTTCAATAAAATAGCCCAAACTTTGCTCAAGTGAATGACTGTGGCTGGGTACTCTCCTAATTGCTACAGGAACTTCTGGATTCTAAAGGACCATTTTAAATCAAATTCTTGCATACTGAAAAAGAATGCATCATTCAAATTTCTTCCAAGACCCACTCCCCTTGCAACTCAGATTTATTTACATCACTGTCCTCTTTCAAGATTGTAAACTTCTGAGTCTAAAAAACATGAAATGCTTTGTCAAAAGCCTACTCCATCAATCAGGAATCAGAGGAAAAAGGAATCCACTATAGATACAAGAATATATTTACATCTGATTAAAAACAAAACAAAACCCCCAAACCCAAACCAAAACAACAAAAAAAACCCCAATACAGGATTGTATAGTGGTATATCAAGCTATATATTGCACATACTATACACTCCAGCGTCTGTATATTTGGGGGAAAGCATGGGAGGTGAAGGGGCCTAGATCAAATACAAATGCCTTGTCTTAAAAAGCTTTGTGCACTTCTCATTCCGCTTCAAATGTTTTGCTCATGAATAAAAGCCACAGATAGACACCTAGACTCTGTAACTGAATCAAGGCTTGTCCCTATAAACGCATATACAAAACCCCCATATATAACAAAAAGAAATAACAAGTTTAATTCCAGACCCATCTGCTAAATTTGCCTTAAGGAGCTTATGACTTTTTGTCCCTGTGATCAGCTATGGAAAGGTCAATTCTCTAGGTAAAGAAAAACTTGGACAACAGATGGCAAAAACTATTTCTGGCACTCTGGAAAATCCCCATATATTTCTACTTTTGAGCACCAAAGACAAAGCTGGTGCAAAACTATAAGCAGGTTCCTCCTAAAATCTGTTCTAAAATTGTTTCTCAGAATATGCTAGTTTTTAATTAAGTATTTGTGGTGGGTTGGCCCCAGTCATAAGCTAAGCACCACTCAGCCACTTACTCACTCCCCTGCCAGTGAGGTAGGGGAGAGAATTGGAAGAGAAAAGCAAGAACACTCACAAGTCGAGATAAAAACAGTTTAATAAGTGAAGGAAAGAAGATAAAAAAAAACCCAAAATAAGTGATGCACACGCTATCGCTCACCACCTTCCACGAGTAGACCAATGCCCAGACAGTCTCCAAGCAATGGCTATCTCCCCAGAATCCACTTTCCCTCAGTTTTTGTTGCTGAGCATGATGTTATGTGGCATGTAATATCCCTTCAGTCAGCTTGGGTCAGCTGTCTCGTCTGTACCCCCTCCTGACTTCTTGCTCATCCCCAGCCTACTCTCCAGGGAAACAGAGTGGGGAAGAAAAAGCCTTGACACCATGCAAGTACTGCTCAGCAACAGCCAAAACATTGATGTGTTATCAACACTGTTTTAGTCAACAAATCCAAAACACGTCACTATGCAGGCTGCTATGAAGAAAAGTAATTCTATTCCAGCCAGATCTAGTATAGTATTTTAGTATGAAATGGAAATTTTCCACTTTATAGTAACCAATCCGATTTTGATGCTACTAGTTCATGTCATGCTTTACAGGAACTTACCTCTCTAACTTTAGAATGAACAGAAGAACTTCTGGGAAGATGAATTCCATGATGCATGAAATCCTGAATGCAGTTATGTTCAAGTATCTACAGTAAAAACACATACATGCTATTGTTAACATGATAAAAAAATAATAAATACTGTAGGCTGTGCAGCAACTTATATTTTTCTCTGAAACAAACAACTGAAAATAGTCTTTGATACATTTCTTACTTGGCTTCTGCTAGGCCCAAATTTTTCCATGCTAGGGGCCTCTGTCTGCTTAAACTGATTTTCAGAATTTCAGAATATACAATTAATCCGAGTCTCGGAACCAAGTTTGGAATTCAAAAGCCCCTCCACATGGTAACCATGAACTATTTGGTATCTGAAATTTGGCTGTAGCATTGTTGTGGTGCTGTAATTATGCTTTTGATCATCTCCATGGAAATCCACAAAAACTAGATCAATATTTAAGCTATGAAATATATAGACTTGCATGTACTGAATAAAAGCTTTGATAACTCAGATAACCAGCGTCTTTACAAAAACCATCATGTATATGCATAGTTGCGTGAAACAATATTTCAGCAGCAGAATTAAAGGTGTTTAAATGCAACCAAGCTGATCACAGGGGGCAGACATTCAAAGCATGACATGCTCTTATTCCTTGACAATGCTAAAGAGGCCGTTTCTTTAGGGAGATAATTCCTTAAGGTTTGCTTAAGAACCTTTCTGAGGTTGAAAAGTCATGCATCTTCTCCATCTTGAAATTCAAGACTATCCAAATGAAAATTCAAGCATAGTATTACCTCTAAGAATTCTCCTGACACCTTCTTCCAGGCCCTGAAGTAAACTTCTGAAGTGTATTCCATCAAGGATCTGTATAACATATAGGAAACACTTTCAAGCAAGCATCCTAACCATATCTATGTACAATTCATAAAGGTAACAACATGAAGTTTTTGATAAGTACCGATATTATTCCTAAGTCTGTGCATCAACATTATTTTTAGAAGCAGCAAATATCTTGAAAGTCTACACTGATAATTACAGAAAAACAAAGTTAATTGTTAATTAACAAACCGAAGCACTGTTAAAAACACAGGAAATACTTCTTATGGTGGGAAAGTCAAAACATCAGCACAGTTATTTCATCATTTGTCTCACAATGAATGCCTTAAATTCTTTGTAAAGATGTACAGGTATACATTATTCTAACTGAAAGTATTACAAAGCCTTGGATTTTAATATAAAGAATTACTTCTGTAATATTTCACTAAAGAATCAAAGGAAAAAAAAAATCCACATTTTTAATCCATCAGTCAAGTTCTCAGGCTATGATCCTGCAAGTCACTTCTGATTAGAATGTCTCTATATAGAATCTTACCAAATTAAATTAGAGGTTGCTCATAGAAAAAATGCTAACATCTTACAGATGCAGAAATGCAATTCTCACACAGACACTGCAAGTAATGCAGCACAGTTTATATGAAAGCAGCTAATGCTAAATAAGCATTTTACTACACCCATAATTGTATACATAAGCATGTGCAGAGCAACTATTAAATGAAGTTGCTGAAACAATATGGTAGTTATATTCAGCAGATTTGAATGTGTCTGAATTCTGATATATTTTATCAATATACTAGGTATTTTAGAGCCTGAGACAAACAAGACTTTAGCCAAGCTCTTAACAATCATTAAGAACTCTAACTGTAATGCATACCTTGGAAAAAATTGTAATTGGTTTTTAACAGTTCCATGTATCATTTTAATGAAGTTTACATCCCAGCTGAACAAAAAGCTCAGGAATCTTCTTCCCTATTGGGAGAGAAGAGAAGAAAAAAAAAAGGGAAGTCAGACCCCAGAGGAATGCCCAATTGAAGAGCCACCTCAAAAATCAGTAAATACAGAGCTTAAATATCAAAATAAATGACACCTTTAATTTTAAAAAGCATAGATGAGACTGTTGTAGGTGGAAAAAATGTAAGATTCTTAATTTTTAAACAGAATTCAAGCATTACTGTTATTTATACTGAGAGAAAATGCAAAACAAGTGAACATGTGGATTGCATATCCGCCTGCTTTTTTTTCAATTTCCATTCTGTTTTGGTGTGACTTAGAATACAAGCAGTATTCCATAATGATAAGGGACTGTGCAACTCAGGACACTCATCAAGGCCACATCATCAGAGCTCTGTCAAGTACAGTGTCATTCCAGGATGACACTGTAATGACAGTGAAGGTACAAATAAAATAGCATGACAAATCTGTCACCATTGGATATGGAAACATTCTTGAACAAACCCACAGAGAACAGCTGGGCCACTGAGGAAAATAAATGTTCTGATTAGCAAGGACACTTCCTTTTCTATTGTCTCATGAAAGGTAATATTGCAAACCTCCTGGAGCTGCTTTAATTCATGAAAACAGGAAAAAAAAAAACCACCATTCATATTTTTTCCTGAATTAGTTTTCTTCCCTTTTAGCAAGTAAGAAATGGTGATGACAAATCTCATGAGCAACAGAATTTTTGCAAGAAAAGGCAGTGGAAGGCTGTGGATGGAGGAAATAAGCCCTTATCAGCAAGATCTGCCCATGGAATTAGAGCCTTACACAGTATATGTACAGACAGCCTCACTCTGGCTCATTTTACAGATGAAGTGAAGGCATCCAGCTTCTGAGACTTTGAAAAGTTTGATCATACATAAGGGTGAGTCAGTCAGCTGTAAGGGTCCTTTGTACCTGTCAGCTTTCTAGCTAAAAATAAACCAGGAAAATTAATAAGGAAGTGTAATAGTGAACAGCACATTGGCAGAAGTTCAAAAGGTGCACTGAACAATTAGCAGAGGTTCAAAGGCACTTCGATCGAGAGCTGGACCAACAGTTATGTTCAGACCTATGACAAAATACAGAAAATAAGGCTGATAATGCCAGACGCACTTTGAGCTGGAATATCATAGAGTAGGGGTAGAGGGAAGGAAACATATAGGCAGAAACTGCCCTCTAGTGGAACTCATAGCTTAAATGCCTTCAGGTCAAAAGTAGTTCAGAAGATCATAAAAATCAAGACCTAAAGGCTAAATACAATGTCAAGATCCTTGTCTACAGGTCTGATGGAATCCTTCCTGTTGTCAATGAGAGCTTCTTCTACAAAGAAAGAAAAAAATTGAATAAAAAAAGTCACTTGTCTCCAACTTTGGTGGTATAATACATATATTGTAGTCCAAGTGGTGCACTCTTCCATCAATATCCCTGAGAAACCAAAAGGTCAAGGGAGTCCTGCCTCAACAAGGCAAAGATGAGGCCAAACTCAAACTCATCTCATCTTCTACAATCACAGCAGCAAGACAGGTGAAGAAAAAAGTCACAAAGTAGCTTTCAGCAGTTCAACCAATTCTTTTTTGCCTTAGATTTCAACAGATTGACCCTGATAATGATAGTAAGTGTCTCTAATTTAATATGTTGCTTGTGATCAATGGATCTGAAGCGGTTACTGTTATCAACATTCTGAGTATCATGAGAGGTAAACTGGTGATAGCTGAATAAGATCGTGAACTTGTCATCTTCAGGGTTAATTCATTAATAGAATATTGAGCATCTTGTACTGCTGTGCTTGTGGACATAGTACATGTGGCTTTGTCAGTTGTACGCACACACACACAGAAGGTTAGCAAGGAAGACGAGAGTAGAACAAGCCTATCTCTAAAACACAATAATATATGCTCTGCAGGGCTCTCCAGCTGTTTGATTGGAAACCCCACCCGAACAAGAGTGTTTTCATAAATTACACAGAGATATAAATTCAGAGGATCACTCCACTAATGCAACCTGAAAATAAGCTCCTGAGAAATATTACTGTATTGAATAGCACAGTCTAGGAAGGCAGAAAAACCAAACTCTCTGATCTTGCAGTGAGGCATAAATGTGCAATTCCGTGTCAGTTTAATGTGATCTAGAACCAGGACACTGCATTCCTGACCCTTCCCTTCCCTTCATCCTTGCGTATGATCAATCCAGGCAGTTAATCTGGCTGAAAAACAATCTTACTAGGAAAAAACCTGATCCTCTACCTCCTTGAATCAACCCATGAAACAGCTGCTTGAGCATTCATACTGCAGAGAGGAAAATAGGAATGCTAGTTTATGGCAACACAGAATCATTGCAACCTGGAGTTACATCAGCTTAAGCTGCTATGGGGCTACACTCTGGGACGTACTCTAAAAAGTATCAGGTATACTTCTCTTAGGAACTGTACAACAAGCCTGCAGGCAATAAAAGGAATATTAACCCTGATACATAGCAGATCAGTTTCGTCTCAAGACAATTCATACATCATGTTGATATTTGGTATGACTATTAGCATTTTAGAAATAGACACAGAATGTAAGAAGGTCCCCAGTATCTCTGCTGGACGTGTTGGACATGCTGCTACAAGAAACCTACCATTAGCAAAATGAGCCAGGCAGGGAAACTAGAGAACACACATGAGACGGGTTGCCACTAAAACTAAACTCCGTCAGGATGCAAAATCCCAAACAAGAATGACTTGCAACAGAAGCACAATAGTTTTACAGCAACAGGAAAATGGTTTGAATACTACGAATTTCAAGACACTTAATCTTCTGTCTGCAAAGCTAGAAAAAACCCAGATAGTTATCATTCTGCATCTGTACTGGCAGTTCACATATTGAAGTTGTGTTTCAGCTCACAAACTGAGACATAGAATGTTAATTGCCTGGAGAGTGATTCAGGTGATCAGCTGTTTAGTAACTGCTTTATGAAGATGAATTGTTCTGTTGACTCCGTTGACTAGGGGCAGTATGCCACTACCCAAGCATAGAGCAATTTCAAACACTCAGATGGTTTTCCAGAAGGCAGAGACCTATGACAGATCCTGTGTTTTATGTGCCAGCCCCATGTGGATGTCTGAAGCAACTTAGGCCATTTAACATAGCACAGGTCATTCACTTACACTTTAGCAATTAAATCATTCCCAGAACCTGTACATATTAGGCTCCTGCGTAGATATCTAAATTGGTTTCAGACACCTAATTTAACCGAACCCTGTCTTGGGGTCTTTCCAGAATGGGTTGTGGTTCCCCTCTTATTTTGAACTAGTTTCCTTAAGGATGTAACGTGACTTGTGTATTGGTAGCGGGGGTCTGCAGGGGTGGCTTCTGTGAGAAGCTGCTAGAAGCTTCCTCTGTGTCTGACAGAGCCAACGCCAGCTGGCTCCAAGATGGACCAGCTGCTGGCCAAGGCCGAGCCCATCAGCGATGGTGGCAGCACCTCTGGGATAACATATTTAAGACGGGTGAAAAAAACCTGCACAACTGCAGCCAAAGGGAGGAGTAAGAATATGTGAGAGGAACAACTCTGCAGACACCAAGGTCAGTGAAGAAGGAGGGGGAGGAGGTGCTCCAGGCACCGGAGCAGAGATTCCCCTGCAGCCCCTGGGAAGACCATGGTGAGGCAGGCTGTCCCCCTGCAGCCCATGGAGGTCCATGATGGAGCAGAGATCCACCTGCAGGCCGTGGAGGACTCCACACCAGGAGGTGGATGTGCCCAAGGTCAACCCACAACAACTTGCCAGGTAAACAGAGACGTAAGAGAGTTCACTTCCTACCAAAATAGACTCCCATTAGACAGATCACTGAAGAAATTGCAAGGGAATCTGCTAAGTGATAGCAGAATACTGCACTGACAGAAAAAGCCTTGTTGGGTGATACAAAAAGCTTCCCTGACTGTAGCAATACTAAAATATAGCGCTAAGGTTAGCAAGAAATTTTCCAAATGGAAGAAGAGGACAGAAAAAACCTATGACTTAGAATCACAGAATGTGATACACTTGCTTTGTGCAAGGGTGTTGGACTAGATGATCTCCAGAGGTCCCTTCCAACCTCAAATTGTAATTCTAACATTACAGCAACTTTACTTACTTAGGAATAATCAGAAGAAGAATTAGGAGGAGCAACTATTATTTCCTCTCCCTCCCACGTTAAACTTTTTTGAGAAAAACAAAAAAAAAAAACCCCAAACCCAGAGCATTCCTAAGAAGGTACAGATTAAAATTAACAAGAAGTCTGAGAATGACCGAAGCACCCTTGACTACATGTGAGAGCTTATCAGGCTTGAATATGAAAAGCCTGAAGCTCTTTCAGGTCCTGGAAGCCCTGAAAAGGGAGATACCCTATCAAGTTCTACCCACTGTCATAACCTAATACGCAGGTCAGGTCCAGAACTGAATCTGGCAACAGTGACTATGGACCCGTCAGCTGCACTGACAGCCTTTGTGGCTTTTTGTAAAGAGGTTTAGGCTAGTAGACAGACCTCAATAATACTAAAAAGGTATTCTCTGAAATTAAGAAAGCTCCCCAAGCCCACTCAAAGTTTTTAGCACTCAGAATTGATGCCTGGCAGGCAATACTAGTAATTCAATGGAAAGAACTGATGAGGCAACTGGACATAATCAATAAGAGTCTGTATTTGTAAACAGTGGTTTAGATCTTTCACCTTTATCAGAAGGGAATGGATGGACTAACACAATGCAAATTCAACTCTCAGCTGAGAGCTGCTACTTTCAGTCAATCCTTCTAGCCATAAAGCTAAGGATTCAGGATTAAGGATTTAAACCACTAATGATCATATGCCAGAGCAAAGAGTGCAGTAAGGCTCTCTATATATCTACCTCGAAATAGGCATATGAAAAAGAAAACATGACAAAATGTCAGGAGACAGAAATCATGAGGAGAAAAGAGCAAAAGCTTGGGCAGAAAAGTAAATGTGTAAAGTGTGACCAAACTTGCATATTCTTGTAGAACGAAGGAGATGTGTTTTGATACGCCACGAGAAAGACTCAGTACCAAGTCTGATTATTACAACTTCTTTTTCCCCAAAAATTAAAAAAAAAAGTTTCATACAGAAAGCTGTGTTTCACCCAAAGATTTAAGGTACAAAATTTCTTTAGAAAAACTTACTTGTAGTAATTAACATGTGTTATATTAAAAATGTCACAAGATGTGGAAGAAAAACAACTACAAGAAGCTGCTTCTGAAGCCTAGATAGCAGTTTCATTTTACATATATAATTCCCAATTATTTACTGCGCCTACATGAATATGAAATATTGAAGTGATGCAGTGGATTCAAATAAAACAGAAGAAAATTATTAATATGGAATCAAATATAGCTAAAGCATTTTAAGTACTGTGACAAAGAACGCATACAGGTACACACTTTTTCAAGAGGATAAAAAAAGACCTAAAATTAAATATACCACGAACATAAACCAATTAGAAAAATCAGTCAATAAAGTCTTACCTGTCTTCCCTCTTTTCACCCATGTTTTCTCTCCTTTCTTTCCCACCTCTCACATTGCCTTAGTACATCCTAATTTTAGTCAAAACTAAAACATCTTACAATACAATGCGTAAGTAACAAAAAAAAACAACAACTTGGTGTCAGGTAGCCAAAACCTGGTCTACCAAACATTTCACCTAATTCACTCTCTACCACCATTTTTAAAACCCCATATGCCCACAGAGCCACAGTCATGCAGCAACCTCAGAGCTCATTTTATGACAGAAGTTCATATAGTCCATGAAAGGGAATATAGGTATTTTAAACAGGCAAGGAGAAGTTCGAACACGGGACTCAATGTCAGGTTGTCTTGTGACCTAACCAGAAAAAAAAGCTTGGATACTACTATCTTGGTACACGCTAAAAACTACAACACAGCAATTCTTCACTGAGAGAAATATAGGTAGTCAAAATAATTCTCACTTTGCTGTGAAGTTGGGTTCTTCTTATACTACTTTTAAAACAGGCTATGGCAATGCAATCTTCTAAATGGAATCATTTAGAAGGGAAATTATTTTGCTACCGTTATCTGCCTCCAATAAAACAAAAACTGCTATAAAAGAAGAAAATTATACCAGGGAAAGGTTTTAAGTATCAAGGAACATGCACTGGAAGCAAAGCACTTGGTTCTTATTACCTCAGGATACAAGAACTTGAGTGATGATTTAGACATATACTTCTATATTTAAGTCAGAAATAGGAATAAAGGGTTTTCCAAATGAAACAGAAATATCAACCGTTTATAGCTTGGAGTCAGAGCTTATTTCTCTTGTATTGCTACCTACTGTACTGTAAAAAAAGGCTTAATGCAAAACCATTAAAAGTAACCAAAGTCCACTCACATAAAATCACAGTAAGATAAAAGTTTGCTTACCTCTTCTTTTTTAATGTGTTTTACACTCATAAAACACTGAAGCAACAAGTCTTTGACTTCATTACTCTCCTCTGAATCATAATCAAAACAAAGTAATGTCTGATGTAGATTCCACAGACGGACTATATCTGCACCCTGACAGGAAAAAAAAGCCCAGATTATAGTGAAGTAGGTATAGCTTTAATGTGAAGAAGCATTTAAAGGATTTTAAACAATGAATTTGAAATGCGTTGTTATAGATAGAAGATTTTCAGATTGTAAAATTATGAACATTAATTGACTTTCACCACATCATTGGGAAAAATTACAAAAATATGTGTAGCTGCAGAAATACTGACTTCCAACAACTGAAGACGTGCTGAAGTACAGAAAGAAAGCTGGTATTTCATGCAAAATAGGTGAAAAATGTATTATTCCAGTTTTGAAACTTTATACAATGAAAGCAGTTAACGGGGAAAAATAAAAGAAAGAAATAAGTAAAGAAGATATTTATTGGGTTAGTACAAAAGATGTATGCCACAATACTCTAAATAACTCACACATTAAAAAAAAAAAAGATTTGTAGAGAGATACATAGTAACAGAAAAAGAAGCTTCCCACATAAGAAGTCTCTATGAGTAGCTGAACATAGTACTTAAAACCTGAATTAACTAAGAGTTAATTACTATTTAAACCTTAGTTATTGGACTTTACAAATGAGTGAAGAATGTAAAAAAAACCCAAAAAAAACAGTTCACTTGTGAAATTGATGCCAAAAATCCTTAGTTTGTTCTAGGGAAGGTAACATTTTAATACGTTGCTCATGCAAGCAACACCAAAAAGACACTTTGTAACCAACGCGTATCCTATGTTCCATTAATTGAGAAGCACTGGGACATGCAAAACAAGTTAACTCGAACTAAAAGGTATTTTGTAGGGATAATCTTTCTCGCCATATTCAGTAGTAATCTAAAAGTCTATATGGCTTCAGCATACCGTAGCAGCTTTATTCAGGCTTTTTCTTAGCAGAATGATAAATAGAGTCTTCCCCAGCTGCTCCTTCCCTTCCAGTCCTTTCTCCCACCACATTTCACATACACGTTGGATAGCACCCTGTAGGACTTTTTCAGATTCAGGTAATGCAGGAAGAATACCTACAACAGTAGTGAAGTAATTATTACTGCAATGAACCAAGTTATTCCTGTAAAACATTAGTCTGTTAGTACACCAACTATACCTCACAATGTCAACCAGCTCTTGCCACATTTACACATCTTAATGGTTTATTCTCACTGTGGGTATCTAGGCAGGTTTTGGCCAAGTTTTTGGATCAGTAACAATGATCCAAAGTTAATGATCTTAATTTTTGCCTTAAAAATACTGTAAGTCACAGAATAAGGAAAGTTATCTATCACTGGGTGAACAGTTGGGAGAAAGAAAACTATTTAGGTTCCAACTTTCAGACTGAGTAACTGATTTTTAAGTAAATGCTCCTCCCTTAATTTTGTCTCATAAATAAGAACTCACATCAGTACCAACTTTTCTCCTGTACATTCTGTTCCGTAGACCAGTCAGGTCAAACAAAAAGCCTAGTATACTCATCTGCTAAAAAAAAACAGTACAATGCTGTATTCTATAACAGGTAAGTACGTACCATTTAATATAAAAACACATTCTAGAAGAGCTTTGTAGTTTACAGTTTCATCCACTGCAGGTATGGAAGCAGTAACTACAGCTGTCACTCCTTGGATCACAGCTACAGTTTGTTTCTGAAAAGAAAGCAATGTTGAGGAAACAATTCTGCACTTTATTTTATACTCAGAAGATAATTGTGACAAGAAATAAACCTTAGCAACAGAGAGCAAAGCTGAATTGTTATTTAGCTTCCATTTTGAACAAAGAGTATACTGACACCCAAAACCTATCAAATAAGAAGCAGCAAAAGCATAGATTTTAAAGCACAACCATTTCAAAAAGTTGGAAAATGCCTTTCAGCTCCAGCTAGCAGATAATTCGGCCACTGTCCATGTGTATCCATTCCACCATTAAAAATTTTGTCTGCAACAAAACCCTCAAACACACATACATTTCAGAACTAAAAAGATCCTAACTAGCAGGGTCTTGTGCAACTCAAAAATGTGTAGATCTGGTGACTTTAGATCCAGGTATATGATTCTATAGGCTTCTGTATGTATGATGGATTATCTACAAGCCTCTAGGTCTCCCTAATAATTTCCCAACCTCAGTTCTTTTTTTCTTCCAAAGTTAAATAACCTTTTTCCCTGATACTCTCAAGACTATGTGGACTACAGTGCAGAAGGCAGTATATGAGGGTCTGAGTCAGAGAAATTCTGTATCAGCTAAATTTGTGGGAGGGGTGTTCAAATCTAGATTTCATGATCTTCATTCAATAAAATGACATAATAAAACAGGTAGCGAATTTCTTATAGTATATGCCAGATACTTAAGGAACATCTGAGACAGCAACATTTGTTTACTGAAATAAGACATACAAAAAGGCCACTCAACTCTAGTAAAAAAACTAAGTCACATCTTTCATAATGAAAATTAATCAGCAGATCTAATCTTTTATAGTACAGACCAATCATAAGTTCAGCTTAACCCAAGCATGATAGTTAAGAAGTCAGTTAAGAATGGGTCAGGAAGGTGGTATTTGGAACCGACCTTATTTGATAACCCTTGCATGTTTTCAGATGCTATGAAAATATTTCATTTTATTTCTCAGAAAATATGAAATATGTATCTATTTTTATTTTAAAAGATTTTTACCATTTCTGGAACTATCTCAACTTCCATGTCATTGTTACTTTCATTATCTTCAATCCTCTGCCATGTTTCCACAGGGTTCTCCATCAAAGTCTCTGTCAATAGCTGCGTCAGTCTCTCCCATAGTACTTCTTTTTGCTTTCTTGGCAATTCTTGAAGTAGTTCATTCAAGTCAAAAGGATCAAATGGATTTTTCTGTGAATAGCCAGAAGATACCACACAACTCCACATCAGTGAAGTGGCTTATATTTCATCATCATATTTCCTAAAATTAATGCCTTTTTTTACATTAAGGATTAATTTCCATTCCTCTGCAGTTATAGCATCTTCTAGAAGTTGTATTTCTTTAAAAAATAGCACAAGAAATTCCTGCTGCTTAACTCTTTATCATGAAACAAGAGTTCTTCTTTGAAAACTAAAGTCTTTAGCCCTTGATTGCAACACTATGAACATAAATCACATCCCCATAACATCAACTTCTGTCTCTCATGTGTTCTAATACTTTGTTCCCAATGGAGACAATTCCACACCCTTAGCTAAGAAGCTCACAACTGCACAGAATTAAAGTCCCTGATCATATCTTTGCTATCTTAAATATAGACTGCTGATGGCTGTTGAAAGAAAATCCTTACGCAAGGACTAGAAATGTAACAGTCAGTACAGCCACAGGGACAGCACTACAGGTTTCGGAGTACCATCTCCATAGAACAGTGCTCTGTAGACTGCACTATTTTAAAGTGCCCCCCCTATCAAACATAACTCCTGAGGACATTAACCCTATACTTCCCTCTTAAGCTCTGCTGAATGGGAAGCCACTATTAAGTCTCTGCAAAAGACTTCACTAAGAGACTGATCTGAACTATTTCCTCAGAAGAACCTTGCTAGAGGAGTTTACCTCAGAGATGCAGAGTCTGTTAGCATCAAAGAAGGGTAGGCAACCTGCTAGGAAAGGGAATATTTAGAGAAAAGATGAGAAGCAAAATCAGACAGCCAAGAGGAAGTACAGATAATTTTTGAGATGTAATTTGCAATACTGAAGTGAAGGTCTACCAGATTAAAAACACTTCGGAGGAAAGAGGCAGCATGTGCATGACCTTGAAATAAAAATATTTTTAGTTTGCAGATACACTAAAAAGCAGGCATCAAAAAGAAAAAAAAAAAGTTGAAGGGAAAAAGAAAAAGAGAAAATAATGAGAGAAGCAGCAGTAAGTATTAGAAGGTTCCCAGAAGTGTATGAGAAGAAAGATCCTGTTACATATTCATTGCAGAATTTCTATCCTATTCAACAGCTGGAAACAAATATGATAAACCAAAAGCCACACAAGGAGTTCTGCAGCCCTCTACTTCAAACAAACCCAAAAGACAGGATATTAAGATCATACTGTTTTGAACAAAAAGAATGAATTCATAATAAGACCAGAGCTTTCTGATCTTTCTTTGGGATGATATGAGATAGACTTATTCCAACACCTATGAGGGAAAAGGATGTCATTGAATGATAATCATATCCATGATTCCTATTTTCCTGTCTAAGATATAATATATTTTCTTGAATTGGAACAGGATTTAGTGGAAAAATTTAACAGTACCTGATAAAGACTTCAATGAACAGCACCACAATATGGTAATATTTTTAAAAGATTACAAAGAAAGAAAAGCAAAAAGCCCAAGGCAAACCTTGAAGGAAAATCAGCAAACCCCTGGAATTGAAGAAGATGTGAATGAAACAAGACATTGAGAGGAGGGAAAAGGAAAATTACAGGGGGGCTATGGGGTGTACAAATGAGAGACATTGAAAGAAGTAGTGATGCTAAGAACAGAACTTTAAAAAAAAAAAAGTTAAAAAGGCAAATTGTGAGGCTTGAGCACAAAACAGGTAGAAAAAGCAGGGCATAAATATAATATGAAAACTAAGGACAGCAGTGAGGCTCTAACCATGCTTTCCTCTTCTTTCTACATTTATACATCCACTTCTAAAAGACAGAATACACTACCACAGCCTCCTCCAGAAAAGCCATCAAGAATTACCCAAGGGAGATCCTAAAATGAGAATCCTCATCCTAAGATAAGACATGGTGAAACACCCTTCAGCACCAAAGGTTTCAAAATGAAATTAATAAAATAATCCAGGTCTCTTTGACAAGCAAAAAAAGTAATCTGGATATTCATGTTCCCTTATGCTATGAAGGCACGAAGACAGTTTTAATCAATATACTCATTATAGCTGGTGATATACAGTTTCCAGAGATATTGGCAACAGCTGAAAATTGCTGGAAGACAACTCTTATGAATTGGTGGTGAAAAAACCAATTTTTTAATCCAAACAGACCAAGATATATTAAGATAGATTACTGGATGAAGATGGCAGAAACAACACAACCAAATTAATTGAAAAGGCAACACTGCAAGTACCATACGTTATCCTAAACATAATAGTTTCCTGTTCAAGTGTTTAGATTTGGGGAAAAATGGGAAGGAGACCTCAAGCAAAGGCAACCTGTTAATAAAGTTGTTGTCTATAATTACATACAGGACTGCAAACAAAAAAGCTAGCAAATTTCTTGGAAAAGGAGATTCAACGATGTTTGGGAGACAAACATTTCTAAGCTTATTACATAGAACATGACCCCTATCATAGAAACCATAGGTTTAATACATCTGCTACATTAGTAAATTAGTTTGTGCCTCTGGGGACATAGAGGTCAACTGATCCACTTACTTTAACCTGATACAGGTAATATTAGGAAAATACTGATTAGAAAGCTTAAGAAACTAACCTGACAATACCATTTATTAAGGCTAGCAAAAGATGTTTAGGAAAAATCGCGTATATCCTAATATCAGACAGGTTGAAGCTTAGTGGAAAACATCATAATGCAAATGATTACTTCCGATTACCACGCAATATCATACACACAACATGAGAATGAACTTTTAATTAGTAGATTTCAGGGGATTTGTTTTGTTGTTCCTCCCGCTTCTCTCCACACTGTATTTAGAGACAGCAAGCTATCACATCTCTAAAACATTCAATGATAAAAATAACTAGCAAGTACAATTACAGAAGGACTGAAGGATAAGTGGACAGCCTGAACTATCAAATGAATGAACAAATACTAGTGAAATATGCCTCTGCTATGTTTGTATATTAGCTCGTATTAGAATCATAGAATCGTTAAGGTTGGAAAAGAACCTTAAGATCATCAAGTCCAACCGTTAACCCAGCACTGCCAAGTCCACCACTAAACCATGTCCCTAAGCACCACATCTACACATCTTTTAAATACCTCCAGGGATGGAGACTCCACCACTTCCCTGGGCAGCCTCTTCCAGTGCCTATTCATTACACAGCCATAAAATCTTTCATAGGTTGAAATTTAAAGAAGCAATACTTCATCAACATCAAATGAGTATTTTTTTTTTTAGTATTACCATGGTACTAATCATTTGTTGTAAAAAAATGTAAACTGCATGTGCAATAACCAAATGTTAAAAATTAGTTGATGTATAAACAGCAAAATTTCAGATTCTAAAACTTCTTCAGCTATGTTCCATTAAGTGCCATTTGACCTTATTTACTACAGGAATTATTGTAGCACATCTGCAGGTACCAAAGAAACAGTTTCTGTCCCTATGTCACAATATTTCTGCAGTAATAACAGGCAAGATTTTATTAGTAATGCACGTGTATGGCTTACGTACAGGATTCTGAGTATAACGCAAGAAGTCTTCAATTGACTCTTTAGACACAACTTGTAAAAATGCTTCGCGTTTCATTGTGGTCTTGTTTGCCCTTGATTTATAAATAAAAGAAAAAAAATGTTAGAGAAAGTAGTGTCTCTCAAAATAAGATCATTTCTGGTCTCAGTGAAGAACGTATGAACTTACATTCTTCATCTACATGGTTATAAATAAAAGATGTCTCCCCCTCCAAAACACTTTAGTTATCTGAATCAGCATTTAGATTCATAACAGCACTAGGCTGCAGTATTTGCATGCATTCTTTTTAGTCCTTTTTTCACTAAGCAAGTCTTAAACCAGAACTTAACGGATGCTTTTATTTTGAAAAAGAACAGTGTACCCAGCACATACCCCCTAATTAGCTAGCCATCATTGCCGATGAACTTTACTTGTATGAAAAGTACTGATGGGCAGCAAAATACTCTCCTTTTCTCCCTTGTCAAGTGAAGACTATGGGAAACGGGCAAGGCCGCTTCTTGACACCAAGAGCTTAATTTACGCACCTAAGCATTCCTCCCATCCGAGGTGATTCCTGACGTGCTTTTCCCGTCCCTACCAGTGGGGAGACTGTCTGTGAAGCCATATCACAGGACGGGGCGGGTGCCGAGCCAGGGCACTGTCCCGGATCAGCCAGGGGCTGGCCGCTGCCCGGGCCGTCGCCAGGCCCCCAGGCCGCCCTACGCCCCCGACAGAAGAGGAAGCGGGAAGGCAGACGGGCCGCTTACCTGGCGCTCCCTCAGAAAGAAATCCTCATGGATCTGCGGGTTACGTTTCCAGTCAGGCGGAGCTGCCTGCACAGGCGGGAACCAAACCCGGCGATCGCCCGGACTGACAGGCGGGAGAGGAGCCTGCGCCTCTCAGCAGCGCTGCCCACGGCAAAGCCCCGCCATACGAAGGCCCCGCCGCCGGAAGAGGCACCAGCCCCGGGTGCCGCTCAGCGAGGGGACACGCACGCCCCTCAGCCCCGCCGCGTCCCGCCGCTGCCCGCACTCCTCGCTCGCTCGGGCAGCGCTGAGGCGAGGCCGAGGCCGGGCCCAGCCCTGCCACCGCGCGCGCGCGCTGCCAGCGCTTTCGAATTCTCCCGCGGCTGCCGTTGAGCGCGCGCAGGCGGGGGGGGGGCGGGGGCGGCGGGGGGGCCGGTTCCGCGCGGCTCCCGTCTCGCGAGAGCGGGGTTCCCGCCCCCTCCCAGCGCGCGCGGCGTGGCCGTTGGGCGGAGGGGCGCGGGGCCGGGCAGCGCCGGGCGCCGGCTCGGGGCGGGCGGGAGCCCGGCGCTTGTTTAGGGGAACCGTGTTCAAAACCCACGTCTTCGCCTTTTTGCGCTTGCCTGGGCGGGGCGTTCGTGTTCAGTGGGAGGGGGGAGTCCTCAGTCAGGTGCCGGGGCGACTCCTGGTTCCTCACCACTGCCCCCAGGCCAGGCCAGGCCAGGCCACCGCTGTCCCGTGCCCCAGGCCACCTCTTAGGGAGGAGGGGGCTGAAGAACGGGCTGCCGCCGCCGCTGCTGCTGCTGCTGCTGCCGGGATCTCGGAAGGACCAGAGGAGCTGGGATGGAGGGGACACGCTGGGGAGTAAAGCTCCCCGGAGAGGACAGGCCCGGTAATGGGCACCTCTGACAGCTGCAGCCCAGGCATCAGTAAGGAGAGTTCAGTGCAGGCTGTGCTGCTCAGTTTTAAATGTGGCTACACTGAAATGCTTCTCTACTGCTTTCACTTTCTACGAAAGGCTGGCGTGCTTACACATCTTTCCCCGGAGGAGCATGCAATCAGTTCCTCAGAGGTGGCTGACCGAGTACACCTACATACCAGCCTACTGTTGCCTTCCTGTAGCTATCTCTTAAGTCTCAATGCCTTGAAACGGGGATAAAACATGTTTAGTTAAATTCATGTATAGGCTTAAGAAACAGCATGCTTTCTTCCATGGATCTCGGGTAACGTGGACGTACTATTCTTACAAAAACACTTCTGCTAGCTCACAAAGCCTGCATCATCCATTTGATTACACTGGTGACTTTTTTCCTCCACGAATGTTTTTGTTGCTAGTGTTGACAGCTATGCATTTAACCTTAGTCATGGTGAACAGCGAAGAAGAGCTAAATGGGCTACTCACCAGAATTTATAGGAGACTACGTAGGCCAGATGTTTACACTTTGATTACTAAGGCTTTTTTTAACGTATCAGGAAATAGCTGCTTTCTGTTTCTTCTCAAACTTATTTTGCAGTGTTTGGAAATAGTTGGACTCGCTTCCTTGAATTAAGCATAATCAGCTTTCAAATTCTGTAATATTCCCTGTTCCATTTGCCTGAGCTCTTCTGCAAAGGAAAACCAGTCAATATGTCTTGTTAAGGGCTTAATTTATACCTTTCAATTTTGCATTTACAGTAGCATGATACTTCTCAGTGTTGTTAGCTGTTCAGAAGAGGGAGGTGCTTGACTGAAATCGTTTACTTTCAGTCAGTGACAGCAGTACAGCATATGCTGCTTTACTACGCAAACAGACACAAAACCAACAATAATTTCCATAAAAGTTCTCACATCTGATTGGACTTTTCTGGATTGTAATTTTTAAAAGCATGATGTAATTCAGATTTTATTTAATATTATATGTAAAAATTCACTACTTTTTAAAGTAATATTATGTCTTCTGCTAGTATTTTCATTTTTAACATAGAATCTTCTTTAATCATCCTACCTCTCACAGTATCGGTTTATATTCAAAATTAAGACTTGTCACATTTTTTGCCGTATATATTTGACGTACAGACTTTTCCTGGTTTATTTTTTAAAGTTTTTGAATAAACGGTTTACCTGTTTTTTTATACAATTTGAAGACTATAGGATGAAACATAGTTTATTATATGCTTATCTCATATAAATAATGCTATTCTGTATTGCTTTAAAAAAATTACATAATGGATGACTAATGTTACTGAAAACAATGATAAAAACTGTTTCAATTCCTGAATCATCAGCAGAGTGCATGTGAAACTTCTGAAATAACTGGACTTTAAAACAAGTAAGTGCCAGACAAAGTACTGTAGGCAGCATAGGAGAATGGGGTACATCACTTACAACTTGTAATTGAGACGGTCGCGTACCCACGGCAGGGGCACTATGGCAGAAGGAGTTAGCAGCCAAAAACTCATCTTCTTGAGCAACATAACTGCACACTGGCAGTTCAGTGCCACTCCTTGTCACCACCTGAAGCCACCCACACACGTCCCATTTCCATCTCGACAAAGGCCTGTCTCCTTTGAAGCGTGGAAAAGGCAATCCAGCAAATTACCAACATCTACCTGCCCGCAGCCACAGGGCAAGGTCCCGGAAGAGACAGGTCCCTGGACAGTCCCTTGAAACAGCATCTCTCCTCCAACCCTGATCCCCACGCTGGGACAGCCGGGAGGCATTGACTTCCAGAAGCAGACTACCAAAAGAAGGGAGCATTTTGCTGCTCTACAGTAAAGAAGGATCAAGAATTAGGGTTGTTTCAGATCCTATGGACCTGAGTTTATTGCTGAACTTAGGTATTCAGCTAAGTGCAAGAAGCCTGTGAAACAGTTTGCTTGAAATAACTTGTATGAGCAATCATCATACTTGTAGAATAGTAAAAGCAAATTAAAAAGTATGAAAAATGACATCTATGCATTGTACTAATGTCTACCCTTTCTGCATATATTAAAAATCTTTGCCATTTTAGATCCAAACTGATGGATTTATTTATCATGTCTCGTGTAGACTGAATAGTTCATTAATACCTCGATTAGTCTTTTAATTAGATGCTACATTAGTCACCTGGTTACTGTTTATTTAGTCGGGCACATATCCATTTAGCAAACGAACTAAAACATATTTTAGCTTACAATTTGTGTTGCATAGCAACCGCAGAATGATTTTTTCATAGTATGGAAACTAAAAGTTGACACAGATAACAACAGACTAAGTAACACCAAAGGATTCATTTTAAAAGACCACATAGAGAGGCAGAATAGCGTTTTGTAGGTTTTTTCAAGAATTGTGCGTGAACTGCAAGCTAGTAATGAAGCTACAACTCTATTTGCAGTTTCTCTAATGCTCTCCCTTTCAAGAGTACCAAATTACATGCCTCTTTTTGACATATCTGTTCATCTGTTCACAATAAACTATACCCCGTGATAATAATCTCATATTTATTATCATTTTCCTGTCAAGTCAAGTTAAGGCAAAAATGAAAAATGGGCCTTCCACACATGGTTGCTGAGCAACAGCAAATAAAGATTTGCTTTTGTGCTACTGCTTCATAAACTCATCTTTATTCGTGTTGGTGGCCTGTGTGAGAGATCTCAATTACAAATGTCTCTCACAAGAATACTGTAGTTTGGACTACAGCAAGTATTCTATTTTAACCTACATGATTCAACATCATAAATACTTGTAAAAAATAAACAAGTAATTCCCTGAATGTCAGATGCTTTCTTGACTTTTTTTTTCATATTTACAATGTTATTTTCTAGATAATAGTTTCTGATGAGATTATTGCACGCATTATCTCCTAACGTGTTAGAATTGTTACTCCTATTTCTTTTCATTTGAATATATAATAAAATTTGTTATAGTTAATACAGTATCCATGAAATCTGCTCATCCTCTGAGGCGGGCTGTTAATAATTTACATCCATTCATTTCCCTTGATTTTTTTTTTTTTTTTTTTTTTTGATCTTCACATACTTTGATAAATAATCCGAACAGCATGGGAGAGAGATGAAGTTTCACACTATTCAACTCCTCCAGATCTCCCCTTGCCGGAAGGTAATACTGCCAATCACGCCATCCTTTACTCAGAGGCAACTGTCAGTTCTCAATGGTGGTGTGATTAGACCGTGAAACTGCTTATTTCTTTTAAATTATTAATATTAACACGAAACAATTTTAGAGTTTAAGAGGTTAAGTAGAAAAAACCCCATTCACTACAGAAGAAAAAAAATGATCCTTGTTAACTCAAACAAAAAGAAGGAAATAAAATGCGCCGAGGGAATGAAAGCGCTTTTCTGAAGAGCCGCTCCCCTGCGCGGCTGTGGATGCTGTCACGGCGCTCAGCTGCCGCCCCGTGGGAGCCCGCCGCCGCTGCTGCGGGTCCTGCAGGTTATTCACGCCAGGCTGAATTTAAGGCATGAAAACAGTGCAACTTTATTTATTTCGCTTTATTATTATGCTTGATTATGGAATAATTATTACTTGCTTTATTATTGTGCTCTTACTGTTATCCTTCTTTCCTTATAGGCGGTGTTATAAATCACAGTAATTTACTCTGCTATTAGTACCATGAAAAATGAAAGATTTCTGAAGTGCTATAAAATGCTCACAAAAAGAAATGACAATAACAATATTTGCATAGCTAAATCCATCCCACTGTAAATATACGGAGTATCACTTTTCGTGATATCTACAGCAAACATTTTCTAGTATAAAGTCATTAACATCTTTCCGAATATTATGTATCAATGAGTAAATGCATAATACTAGTTTGTCAGTTAATTTGTTTTGGATGTGAAACACTCCAGTTACACCTGCCACGTCTAGATTACTTTAACCTTATTAAATTTAACACTGAATTATTACAGATTTACAGGTCTTGTAAGTGTTCTGTCTCCTTTCAGCTCTCATTCTATTTTAGTCTTTATGGATAAAGAGGAGAATTGTTTCTAAAGCACAAAAATACTGTTATTAGTAATTTTACAAGTGCTCTTAGAGGTTTCATTGTGATAGACATGCATCATCTAGATATGATACTATGTCTGTTCCATCCATCTAGTATGAAACATGGAAATACTATATAAATATCAGAATGGACATGATTTGCTCGTCCATATTAGTTTATATATATATGTATATATATGTGTGTATGTGCATGCATACACACAGAGGACAAACTACTTTACATTGGTTGGAGAACATACCAGCATTTACTTGTCTCTCACATCAGTGTTGGCTTTGTCGAGGCTGAGACATGGGTGTTCCCCGTGCTGCTGATCCAGACCAGGAACCTAACCAAAGCCCGTCGTGCTTTTCTTACAGGCTGCATCTCCGGCTTCCTTCATGCAGAACTAACAAACAGGGAACTGAGTGAGTGCAGTGCTTGCTCCCTGCAATGTCAGACTGGGGGCTATGTTTGGAGTCAGGCACTTGCAAGCGCTCACAAGTTCACTTGTTCAGACATCCCTGTCAATTACCCCTGTTCTGCGCATCAAACAGTCTTACTATCACAAGACCTTGTGACAAGGTGATTTGGCAAATATTTTCTGATCATATCTTTAAACAAAGGAAAATTGTTTCATAAGACTTTTTTTTCTAGCAGACTTTGCTCTTTGCCCCTTTTCCCCCCATGTGTATTATACTGCTCCATGATGGTTTTCACTGTTGTTAGATATCCTGAGTTTCTAGCCTCATGCCTGAACCAACAGTAGAAATAAATACTTGAAGCATGATCATGTTTCAAATGTGCTGGTCAAGGCCCTTCTCCCTGTCTTAAACTGTCATTTCACTTCTGCCTGCCTCTGATTGATTTCCAGTTTTTGCACTTACTCTTATTAAAGTTGTGTCAGGTCCTCGAGCGAGTTCTGTAATCCACTCTAATTGTCTAGGCCAGGTATCAAAGAACCTTAATCTTCCAGGAGAAATTTCATGTTTCCTCAAATCATGGCCAGTTGTTTTATTTCCCAGTGCCTCATGACTAAATGTTTTTACAAAAATATTTTGGCAAATTGAATACAGATATTATTAACCCCCATTATGAAACTCAATTCTTTCAGTATCATCTGTGCCTCAGAGCAAAGGGGGAGAGCAGAGTGCAGTGGGGACCTGCTTTTCACTGCTTTTAAGCTAGGATGCTTCAGGCTCCACTCCCAAAGATGCCTAGAATCCAAACCACTTCATTATTGTACAAGAAACAAAGTGCACGGGCAGCAAAAAAGGCTTTTCAGAACAGGGACTACACTACCATCTAGTGGAATATATATAACTAGATGTCTTCAGAAAACAAAATTTGTGCAGTAATGAGTATAAATCCAAAAACTTTAAAGTCTCATTGTGAAAGACAAGATAAGCGAAACTAAAATGCCTTATAAAAAATGTTAAAAATGAAGCATTTTTTACATTTCCAATAGTCTGAACTTGAAAAAGCATATTAAATAAAAAAAAAAAAAATGACCTGGAACAAAGTTGCCTAAAACTCTTAAGATTTTTACCTCTTTTCAGAAAGCTCATCTTAGTATTTCAAAGCTTCAATTCCAACTTATTTTGCATGCACATTAATTAATGATTTACCTAATAAAACACAAAGAACCAGCATTGTTATAAATTCCACTCTACAAGTCACGACCAGCCATTTCCATTAACTCATTCTCATTACCTGTAATTTCATTTTCAGCACCTGTATGAGAGACAGGTCTAGAGAAATCCAAGTTCTTCATCTGGATGCTGTTGTCACAGTTTGTCAAATTTATCCAGCTGGGCTCTGAGCTGAAATTTACAACAGAGCGCCCGTTCAGTGGTTATCGTACTTACTTTAGCTCAGAGAACATCTCATGATTCATGCAAAAACAGGTAAAGGGTCTTATCAGTTCTAGGTTGAAAACATTGCAACACGGTAACTTCAACTGAACCTCCAGACAGCAATGAAAAACCATGCAAAATACATCAGGGATTTCAGCCTATCAGTTGAAGTATTTCTCCCATGTTGAAGTCTGCATGGAACTGTCTTGCAGAATATTCTTTATTAAATTATTAATCTTTGTGAAATTCTTCGAAAGCTCCAGTTGTCAGTCTCTGAGAGTTTGTACAATAACACAGCTTGCAAATCCAACTGAGGAATAAAACACCTTATTTGAAATTCCGTGCCGGAAACAACGACCATTAAATGCGTGCACCATTTTTTGTTT
This sequence comes from Nipponia nippon, assembly GCF_047370975.1. NCBI lineage: Eukaryota > Metazoa > Chordata > Aves > Pelecaniformes > Threskiornithidae > Nipponia > Nipponia nippon. The sequence continues at coordinate 156,603,256 of NW_028262290.1, read as the reverse complement.
GAGAGATCTCATCCCAGTTATCCAGCAAAATTAATGACCTTCATTCAGTACCTGCAGACAATTACGACTTTGCTAGCATTATCTATGTTGCAACCCAAGTTCTATGCATAGATTAATGTATTTTTAATTACCACACAATTTTTGCATCCTGACTTAACAAAGCTCACAACTTCTTGCTACATGCCTCCTTTTTTTTACCCAGCCAGAGATGCTACATGCCCATTTCCGAGAGCTCGGGGTCAGGCAGCAAAATGCCCAGAAAGACCTACTGCGCAGGCTCAAGAGCGCACAAGAGCTCCAGGACGTTTACTGATCTTACTTTAACATTTAAAAAAATATACTTGAGAGTCATAGAATAATTCAGGTTGGAAGGGACCTCAGCAGGTTGTCTAGTTCAACCTCCTGCTGAAAGGACTACTTTGCTTAGATAATAAATACAATTGATCATCAGTTACACACCAGATTCTTACCACGCACCTGATGAATGAAATGACAGGACAGCTGGGGTGCTGGGCCGTCACAGCTTTCTTCTGTATGTCATTTCTTGCGCTGAAGCTGAGGTGCTACATGCCCAGCTCTGAGGGCAGTTGGATTATTAAGTCCTGGCAGGAATGGACCCTGCTGTCCCCAAGCCAAGAACCACCTCTACCACTGCCTGGGGGTGAAAGGTTGGAATCTTGCCTAGCTTCGTCTGTCCTTGAACGTGTTTCTATATGGATCTTAAAGGGAAGAATGATCACTATTAGCCCTTAATTCCTTTGCAATAAAGTTTACAGCTACTGAGGACTCAAAGAAACAACAGGGGAAGACAGGCTGGCTTCACTTTGGTAGCATCTGAGGAAACAGATATGCGGCAGTCTGCTCAAAATGGCTTCCACTGTAGGTGACTGGGAAGCAATATTCCCTGCAGACGGTGAGAACAGAGAGCATCATCTCTATCACATGAATACAGATTAGGGAACGTTTCTCCCAGAGCTGCCATCTAATCTGGCAGCTAAATTCACTGCATAACGCTGAAAGAAATACGAGTGGATTTTTTACTTTTGCTGCTTTGCATTTTTCAAAATACCCTGTTTCAGAAGGTGGCTGAGAATATTGTTGAGAGCCTGACAGTTAGCAGTAGGAGAGCATACAGTGATAAAGTTAGACCCTCTGGTAAGATGTATAAAAACATCATTTGTCATTAAATAGCCTGACTCCTTCAGCAACCAGCTACAGCCACGGATAGGTCTGGGACCGTCTGAAGTTTCGGTTCTTTCTACCGAACGTCAAAGGTACCATTCAACATTCGGAGTTTGTTTGGGGGAGAATATAAATAATTAAACTGATTAAAACAGAAACCTCATAGGAAACCAATTTTGTATTCAGCTCTTAGCTGAGAAAATACCTAAAATAACCACATTGGTAACTGTATTGGCAAACACTGCTCTTAGATGGAGACTGGATGAACTAAATGATGGCCCAAAACAGTTTAAACAGTACAGCAAATATTAAGAAAAAGTCTAGGCTTGGCTGAGCCCATCAAGTTAATACCAAATCCATCTGGAGGAGTGTCTTGCACAATTATTTCTGCTCCCTAACAAGATCTTGTGAATACATAAGCAGCGTTCTTTTGCCGGTGCTGATTCAGTGACCACCTGTCTTGCGGGACTGAACGGAAGGTTTGATTTTCATCCAAGTCTGGAAAACGCAGACGCCTGATCAGTACTGGCACTGCCAGGAAGCGTGCCATCCAGAAACATCTTGCCATGAGGGAGTTATGACAATGGGCATGCTTTTACTTGGCTTTAGCTGCCTTCCCATTGATTAGCAGAAGCCCTTTATTCTGCTAAAAAAGGAAGATACCTTCCCTAGAATAAAAAAAACACAACTGAACATAATTTTGTTGTGAGTATCAATAAAGATTATCCAGTGGGGTCCCTTCTAAATGCAATAGTGACTGGGTGATGAACTTCTGCAGCTTTTATTTATGGCTGATGAAAACTGACTATTAGGAATTCAGACAAGTTGTAGCTGTTTAAGGGAAGAGGTATTACAATTAATGAAAAATTAATGTTTACTGCAAACAGCGTAATTTCTATGGTTGTTTTTCTGTTATAGATAGAGGATCCAATATCCCTTTTCTTATTTATGCAGTACATAGTTGTATCTTCTATCAACATCTGCCTTAACAAGCAGGTAGAAGGACAGGAAAGATTGCCACACGTAGAAATGTGCTGGCTCTAAATCTAAGGCAATTACATGCACTTCTAGGTCCTTTTGAAAACATAATTCATGACAATTGATAAGTAAGTGCTAGTATCGTGACAATTTGTTCAACTGATCATTTTAAGAGAAAAAATTTTAGATACTTAAGTTGAACAAAGGACCTACTAATTCTTATGTGTGAATCCGTTCCAGACCAACAAACAAGGAATTCTCCAGTGAAGTATCCTCTACTTCTCCCTCCATCTTCTCTCACAAAAAACCCCAAAATCTGCCTGCACATCTTACAGCAAGGCTACCTAGATTGAAGTAGTCAGCATGCAGGTCTATTTTAAAAATTCACCTCATCGTATTACTAATTAGGACAGGGATATGCAAAAAAGGGGAAAAGGGAGTGTGTGTGTGTGTGTCTGCGTGTGTGTAGAGGGAAGCAACACACTGACTTCCATATGAACAATTTATTGAATAAATACATGCATCATAATGTAATTACATGAGCAAAAAAGGCAATCCGTACAAAACCGATTACCCTTTGTTCTCATTTCAATCTCACCATTTGCTGCAGCTCTGATACAGGATTCAAGACAGAAAATGAAAATTCTTTTAATCCAAATCCAAGTGATAGGCATGCTGATTTGAGTTTGGGTTATACCGCTGCTATAATTAAGAAAGCTGGCTTTCTTGTCAGTGAAGCAGAGTAATTCTAAAAACAGTTTCAACAGCAGAGAACATGTGTTGGTACATACAGGTAACAAAGCTTATTTTTAGCCATTTCTTAAACATCTTAGTATGTTCATATTTTAAGGCACAGGATAAACAAGAACTACATGAAAAGCTATCAGTTGATATTGAATATGTTGACTTGATAATGAGGTGCAATTTTTGCCCAGAGGAAAAACGATGTTTGTCCTTCCTACTTCCATATAAACGGCACAAGCAGAATTCCTAACTATGATACAGAGGTTTGTTTCCACTATCAAAAGAATCTATCTCATCTATGCAGTCATGTTCTGATCCAAATTCACTCAGGAGAACATTTCTAAAGAGTTTGGCATCCAGGACTGATTACAGTCAATGGGAATTACTCTTACTGAATTACAATGACAATTCAATCTCTTAATTGTAGACTCCTAAATGGGAACTGGGCTCTCTTAAGAACCTATCCCTAATTTTAGGTTGTGAGCTGTTTTGAAAACCTGTCCTATACACTTTATTCAAGTTACTCACTTTGTGCTATCATCTCACATTTACCCAAACACAGCATTTCCCCCCCGCCTTGAGACTTTAGAAGACAAAATGTCCCCTTTCTTGTCTAAGTGCAGAGTCTTCTAACATCCCCAGGCTTCACTTATGACTTGAAACACCGAGTCAGTCTAACAGCCCATTTGTTGGCTATGGATCAAACTCTGGGGAGTCACTGGCCAAGATGTACAGCAAAAGTCCTTCTACCTCAGGCTGAACCAAGGCAAAAGACAATTATGTTGAACTGCTGCACTTAGGCCTCCCTTATTTAGATCAGCTTTCGCTTTCTGCATTTTCATTGCATTAACAACAATTCTCTGTCTTCCCATTCTTAACATTTTAATGGAGAACTAGCAAAGAAAATGTGTCTTTCATAATATATTACATTTGATATGAACAGATGAGTGTGTATATACAGAGATATTCATACATTCCAATATAGAGTGAAGCCTTCAAAGGGAAATGTTTTCTTACAAAGAACCTCTCTCTATTGCCCAGTCCATCAGAAAGTGACAGCAGCAAAATTTACGATTTCTTTGCTAAAATTGTCTTGTATAAAATGTGGCAATAAGAAGGTCATCACTGTACAGAGGTGTATGTGTTCATGTCACACACATCTGTGACAAATGTTCATGTTAAACTGAATTTAGACAAACTGAAATGAGTCAATTCTTAAACCTGAAAAAGACAAAAAGCTACATCTATGGTAGGCACTTTGGTACATCTAGTAATGTAGGCATATTCTACATCTAGAATTAAGGTTCTGTCAGTAATCTTACAATAAAGCTAATTTCAGGAGTTTATTGTTTTTTAAATATTCTTTAAAATTCTTTCTTGGCTGAGAGATCATTCTAGCATCCTAGCTAAATAATATACTTTGTCTGTCTAATTGCATACTTATCCAAGAATGAGGGCGTTGGCTCTGAAAGAGCTGAACTGTTCTCTTGGATTCTTAATGCACATTTTTATAACAGTCTGAGAAAACTTACCAGAAAAAGAAAAATCAATTCTGAATACAAAAAAAAATTCCCCATAATTCATAAAATTAGAGTTATGAGCTCAGCTGTTTAGGCTGATACTCTCCCTTCAACTCTCAACTGTCTACTTTTATCAGTTTGTGCTAATTGTATCACTGCTCTAGTCTTGCAGCAGACTATGGCAATGCTTCAGTAAATGCCATTATTTCTCAAGAAACCTCTGTGGACCACTGAAGTGCATTTTTTCATGCACTAAACACTCAAAGTAGCAATGAACAACTGTAAAGACAGTCAGTGTCAACTCAGTTTCGCACTTTCTTACCTACTGTTTTTCCATTTTAGTATTAGAGAAGGTATAGCATGATATACTATTTAGCACAGCATCATATAATAAAAATAACGTCTTGTACATATGCCTACTATATGAACTTACATTGCAAGCTGATTTGTATACCTTTTAAATCAGTGAAACAAGGCAGTAAGGACAGTTCTAAGTGGTCAGAGATTTTTTGTTTATAATACAGAAAAATCCATGTCCTCATACCTTCAAAAGGTCACATGTCTATTACTAGAGAGTACAGGAATAAATAACAAAATCCAAGTGAACCTGTATAATAAAACTGTACTGTTTGTCATGTTTACTCCATTAAACAAAAACTCAGATTTAGAAACTGTGATTCATGGACCTCATCCTCTATTTATACAATATTTATAGAATTTTCATTTTTGTTTATAATATTCTATAGCATGATTTTCCAATAATACATTTATATATAAATATTAAAATGTTAATGTTTTGTACATTTTAAGCTAGCCACACTGGGCCAGAAACACAATAAAATAAAAATGTTTTTCTGCAGTTTGTTTTTGAAGAATATCACAAAATGATTAAGACCATTGTGCTGCAAAGACAAAAGAGATTCATCTGAAGAAATTAACATGCATTTAGAAGAAAATATCTATTATCCTTTATCTAATTTTCTTCGGAATTCAAACCAGCATGAAAGAATTATAAAAAAATAGTATATATTTACATGATACGGTATACCTTGGTGAGATATAAAACAAGGCAGGAAAACAGCAGAACATAATCTTTTCACTTTCTAATAGGTACAGCCATCATAAAGATCAATTTAAACACAAAAGGTTACTTTACTGTACTATTGCACATTACAGTAACACATAAAATTGTTTAGCAAATTAAAATACAAAGTTTAACAATGGGAAAGGCTATGTCTACATAAAATGACTGAGTGTTATAAAATTATTGGGGATGTCTTAAGAACTAAATCAGTAAAGCTATAAAAATAATATTGGTACATCTGTGAGAACAATGCTTTAAAAATATATAAAGGTTGGCAAAAGTATGCATGGGAAATTCCCAGTATCCATGGGCCTAACTTGCACCATGTGGCCTTGTACCATCTTCTGTTAAATCATACCTGAAAATGAAAAAAACAAAGGAATTTTTTTTTACATTTAGCATGTATTATTAAAACTATTATTAACACACCAGTTATTGATATATATAGTATTATTATTAATAAAGGAAATATTACACTTACCACTGGGTCCAGCCTTTAGCAAGTTCTTCAGATGCCAGAGGTATTAATAACTGTGGAAAGTTAAATTAGCAATCAATGCATTATGCGTGCCTTTCATTCTATGTCTTTTAAAGATCACATCTGACAATCCTCTAAACTACAGTATAAGTAATGCCATTAATAAACAATATATTTTACATCCTTGTCATCATAGCTATCTGCCCAACCTGTAGTAAAGTTTCAAGTTGCTGTTTTTGACCTAAAAATCTATACCCTTTAGCGATACAGTCCCAGAGCACCTCACAGGCTTAAATTCTGAACATGGTATATCTTGGCAATGGCAGTCAGCTGATGTGTTTATGCTAACAGCCTTCCTGGTAAACAGGAAAATTAAGAACACCGTTCGCCATGAACTGACCACGATTCTGATATCTCTCATCCTCTTTACAGAGCTCAAACATGGCAATTTGCAAGGTGTAGGAATTTACTATTCTATTCCTTTTTGCATGCTCCAAATCACATGTGTAGGAAAGAGACTGATTTAATGAGTGCCTATAGAACAGTGAAGTTGTAAACACAGTAGCTGGTTTTGGCATTAGGAACACCTCCAGTAGCAGTTCTTTCTCATGGATTTTACAGCCTGGAATTTTAATTACTAAACACACATCTATTCTGTGTACTTTTCTAAGTACTCTTGCTTGTCTTTCCAGTTTTGTCTGAACGTTTTCTGAGATATCACCTGTTTTCTACTGGCTATTTCCTTTCTCTGACTGTATGCTTAACAAGCCTGACGTGCAGGTTTCTTTTGTTACTGCGAGGATCAGAACTTACCGTTCTCTAGAAGAGATTTCTGCCTCATCTTTTGATGTCTGTCTCTGCAGTTTGTTCCTTCCCTTACTGAAGCTTGACATCTATGCCATCTATAATTTTTAAAAGCTTCGTACCCGAATCAGGTGCTTCAGTCAACACTAACGAGCTCATATCACAAGAGGGTTTTAGTCTTATATCATAGCATGCTGTATTAACAGAATTTGCTTGTTGTCAACTTACTTTGCCAAGCAGCCCTTTATCTTTGGACAAGAAACCACCACTGTTCTTCACTGCTACATCTAGTGTTCTTCTCTGTACTTCAGGCAGGGAAACACTGAAATCAAATCTGACAGGCAAAGTGATGCTTTAGAGAGAATTTTGTACCTGAAGTGCCAGTTCAGTTCCTACAGCTAAACAACGATTCAAATCATAACCAAACCATCCCCCCGCCCCAAACAAAAAATGGGGTCTGAGATAAATGAAGAAAAAATCCCAACGTTTTTGCCTAAATTTTTCTTCAATACTGTGATCAATATCAACATTAAATGTTTGAGACTTCTGTTACCTTTGGTCTTTAGAAGCCCCTGGTAAAACAAAACAAACAAACAAACAAAACCCAAACAAAATAAAACAAGGAAAAGGTCAGTCACTGACTCTACAGAGAAGAGAACAAGGAATCCTACTATCTTGACAGCTCAGTATGACTATTCTGCAAAAGGGAAAGACTGGTCAGCCTTACTGATCCTCAGTCCTCTAGAACCAGAGTTCCTTTTCTTTCCTGGCACAGCAAGGAAACTTTTAAGAAAGAATGCATTTTGTTTGCTAGATCTGAAACTTACAGAAAGTGAGGGCATGATTATACCATGATCTACATCTATTTGTCACTACAGTTCTTGAACAGCTTTATTGGTTTGCGATACATTTTACTTGGAAAGGCACAGTAAAACAAATCTATTACCTGGAATAAACAGGAGAGCGCTGCAGTACCAGGAAAACCTACCAGAGCCTCTGACTAATGATTTACAGATTTCCCTTGGACAGAATGGACTGAAGTGTTGTTTTCCCCAAATTAAGTTTCTGTCTGTAGAGAAAGATCTTCTTTATTGATAAGTGATGGGTCGGGGAGGAAGGGGTACACGAGTGAGGGAAACTACCATCAAAAAGCTGAGCGCAAAGATACGGATTTTTATGCAATATAATGTTGCACAAGCTTGCGCAACTTCCAACCTATGGGCCAGGATATAACCTACAAGGAAATCTCCTGACTCCCTGGATGCTGAGAAGTGCCACCAAGTAGATTGACTGAGCAATCTGATCACGCATAGACACGGGCTGGCCAGTCCTACCGAGGCGGCAGCATCTGTCTGGCAGGCAATCGGCCAGTCAGAATCGACGTGCTTCCTGGCAGGACGGGATGCCAATAGCACTGCCCAGCTAAAAGGCACTCATGTTCTGACCACCTGCCAGAAGAGCGCACACTGCTTCTTAGCCACCAGCACAAAGGGGATCTAACTGACATAGGATAAGGCAGAAAATAAGACAGAAGTGGCCGGTTACAGAGTAAGAAGGGCTATAGTGATAACAGGGAATAAAAGGATGGGAAGAGGTGTTATACCAGAAGAGAAAGGTATGATCAAGTCTGGTGGTGACAACTAGGAGTTTCAACAGGTCATCCATTCAGGTAAGGTGAGAAACCTTGATTTGACAGCTTTGTAATTACATGATATAAAACTACTACACATAGTTTAGAACATACATTTGATCAAAGACTGGGTTTAATGTCTTCTTTGATACATGTGTTTTTCTTCTTCCTGATCGTCTCTTATCAGGCAATAAATACATTCGCACATATGGATCGGATCCTTCTTCTGAAAATGCTATTAGATTTCTGTGACCAGTGAAAAACAAGGAAAAACACTCAGAAAATAAATAAGACATTGCTGAATATAAGTGCTTACACTACTATCACTTCATTTAGTACGTGAATCAGTTGTGGGATATCCTGAACAAAGTATGATGTGCAGGATAACAGCACATAGATGACAGCAGTGGAAAAGAAAAACTAAAAAAAATGCCTAGCAGTGACTTGTACGAGATCAGATAAATGGTGAGCAGACAGCAGAGGTGGGAATACAATGTTTCTTAAATTCCAATTCAAAGTTTAGATATGGCTTTCCAAAAATCATGTGGTTTTGTCATTCCATGAAAAATTCAGTCTCTTAGAGACAGCTTCGAGACACTGCTGATAAAAATCTACACGCCATTTTCATTTAAAAACTGACAGAGGCATAATAGACAAATACAAAATCACAGCAAAATCTTCAGCAAAGTTTTTACTGATTCTGAGTATAGCTCTGTATGTTTTTGTATTTACACATAATTACAATCAGTATGTTATTTTAAAAATAAGAAAGATCATCCAGACAACCAGTTTAAGAGCATAAGTCAAGATATGACAAAGTTTACAAAGAAATATGCACAGAAATGAAATTTCGTATTTTCTGCTCACCTGCAGGAGTGCACTACCACAATCAGTTTGTTTCTTTGTGAACTATGACGAATTGTTAGCTGAATCTGTCCTAATGGAGACTGCCCCAGAGTTGTTCCACTGCAGGAAAAAGTAGAACATTACGCTTAGTTTTTAAACTGCATATTTAAAGTAAGACCTAACTGAAATATATGCTGAGTAGTTTTCCATTTAACTGTTCACTAGACCAATGTGAAACAAGAGAGCACACACACAAGTTAGCACATGAGCATATCTTCATCGCTTTCTTGTACTTCATTCAGTTCCTTGTCCAATAGCTCTACTCTCCAAAATAAGCTAGGTATTCTTGTCAGTTCAGAGGTCAGCTGCTCTTCAGTACTTTGAAAACCATTATCAGTAAAGAACTTACCCTAAAATAAACATTAAAATAGTATCTAGGAAATTGGAAAGAATAATGGTGCAAACTGCAATGAAAACCTCAGTGATGGGCCACTCTTACCTACAGCCAGGAACCAATTAGAAGGCCAGCTCATTATTTTCTGAATTCTCCAACACAGAAACATAGATATTCTTGGAATCAAAATAGTGATAAACCCGCTTATTGTCTTAAAAGCTCAAATCACAGTATAAACACAGCCATTTTACTTTTCTGTAGCTCATGCCACATTGAAAATAAGATTAGAATCAATTTACACTTACAAATACAGGTCATGCTTAAATAAAAAGCAAGCACCATTTTTAAGAATTTCTGTTTTAAAAAATGACCAATATTTGCAGAGTTCCCTCATCTCTATGAAATGCTTATTTTAGTTTGTGTAAACTGACTACGAGTATTTTGTGTTTCGCACAGGACAGTACATGGCACACTTGGCATTTCTCAGCCACCTGAAGGGTATCTTAACTTCAAGGGAATATTTTGTGAATAGCTACTACAAAGTGATTGCTCCATTAAAATTCCCAAGACATTCACTTTGAAAACTAGAATGAAGCATAAACTACAATGAAGCATTTCAGCTCAGTATTTTCTTCGTTAAAATAAATAAATAAAAAAAATCAGAGCACCTAAAAACATGGCGCCTGCAATGAAGGACCTCCTTCTTAGCCATAGCTTTACCACTGTTATCAAATGAGAAAGTATGAAATTTGTGTATTAAATAAGGAGTAGTATTTCAACAATTATCATAATTAACAAAGTCTAACCCAGTTTTGGGCCAGAAGAGAGACTGACAAACTGAAGACAAGACAGCAGAGGACCATAAAGATAAATGGGGGACTGGAGCACATAAGCAGATGGTGAAGGAAGTGGGTTTGTACAAATTGAAGAGAAGCCAACAGCAGATTCAATTACAGTCTTTCACTACTTAAAACAGACATTATAGAGAAGACTGAGTCAGACTCCTCGTGGCTGTGCACAGTATGAGAACAAGAGACCAAAGTCAAGTTGCAGCAAGATAAATTCCAATTGGAAATAAAGAAAACACGTTTTCACAGTGGAGCGGTTAAGCACCGGAATTGCTGAGAAAGTTTTTAGAATCACCATCCTTGAAAATATTCAAAACTTGTTTGGACAAGGCCCAAGAAACCTGATCTAGCTTTGAATTGGGATTTGCTTTGAGCACAGGGTTGACCAACCTCCAGAGGTTCCTTCCAACCTATATTACTCCATTAATTCTATGAACTCTGACAGAGAAAAAGATGAATCAGTTCAATCCCTTACAAATAAAAAATTAAAATCTTTCTACTTAGCTTCACAGGGGAGCTACATGAATAGGGAATTAATGGTTTCCATTCTCCTATTCAGAGCAGAATGGCTGCTCAGCTATCTTTACTGGTAAGTATAGCTGCCCATTGAGGCAAGTAAAAAAAAAAAAAAAATTAGAGAATTTAAGAAAGCATGGCTGCAGCAATCCTCATTAATTGAACAGTAACTGACTATCCATTTAACATCCTTTATAGTCAACTATCCCTCGGAGTAATTTAAAAAGACCAGCTATATTCAGCTTTATTGGCTTAATATTAATGCCAATAGGATTCAATGGTGAAACAGGCAACTATTGCCATGAAAGTGATTAACGTTGTATCGAAAAATCCCTCTTGCCATCCCGCTCTTTTTAGCACTACACAGTATAGCTACGAGAACAAGGTGGACTTTATCTTGCAGGTCATTGCAATGGTAAGGTAATTTCTAATTGCAGAATCTGTCTAACTGAGGTACCAAGAGAAAGCAGAAAATCACAATGACTGATTTTCAAACGCCAGGCTCAAACTGCAACAGGAAAAAATATTACTGAAATGCAAACTAAGCACTCTTTCTCTCTTTGGCACTTTGACATTTTTTATAAATCAACTCAGATGTATTGCAAAAACAAGTAATTAACACCGTACTTTTCAAGCTGTCGTAGTCTTTGCCGTAGCTCCTGAGTGGCGATAGGCAGAGATATGTCTGAGGCTATGCTAGGAGTGGGTTCTTTGACTGAGAGGTGGCTGGGAGAGTAAGAGAAGTTAGAGGCATGAAGACTGGAGGAACTTCGGCTGAGATCTGTTGGCCACTGAGGGCTGGCATTGGGAGGCTGACTTTTTTCAGCTGTATCAGTCTTTTTATCACTATCAGTCACTGGGGAAGCTGGAACAGGTTTGTTTGAATCAGGTGGTGGCGAGACAGGAACCTGAGGCTTAAAAGATGATTTTCTTGCATCTTTGGAAAGAGATGGCCTTTTGACTTGGGCTGAGTGTTGATGATCTGGAGATCTTGCTTGCTTTTCAAGCGAAAGGACCTAGATACAGTAAAAAAATTATAATATTACTATTTTCCAGTATAAAAAGCAGGAACAAATTTGTTTCTACAAGAGTTCTACAGACACTAAGACAGGACCAAAAATATTCACACTTATATTCATTCACTCTACAATAGGAAACCTTTTGCACAGCAAAATACAGCTCCATCTTCTTTGTGGCAACTGCAGAAACTATAAACAATGTGAAATTCTCCATTCATTTAGAATTATTCTCCTCGTTATTCCCTTCCCATACTCTACACACTTCTGGTGCAAGTGCTATTTACTTTGCAGCTCTAGCCACCTGGAAAGCAAGGAAATGCTTTAGAACAGAACAAATAACAGAAGTTAACAGAAGTTTGACAGTGTTTGCAAAGAGATACACTACCCTATTAAACCAAATAATTTAGCTGGGGAAAAAGGCAAACCAATTTTGAGGTATGCAAGTTTCATCTTCAAAACTCCAGTGTCTTTGAAAGTTGGTCTCAATTTTTCTAGTACTATGAAGGCACTTCCTTTCCCTATAAACTTTATTCTTTTTAAACCATCAGAACCTCAGTTCCATTTCTATAAGACAAAGGTGATTTCACTGATCTCTAGCCTATTGAGTCATAAGAGACTTGAAGGAATTCAGATTCCAAACATGATTTCCGAACCTAAAACCATGGGAAACCTCACTCTTAATTAATGCAGCTGATTACTGTTCGGAGAATTTTCTGGTTTTGAAATAGAATGTATTTAAATTAGAGGTTCTCTCTGTGTACTTGATAGCACTGCCACAACTAAGGACACCTGGCATTGTGACACCCAAGGAAATGTAGTATCTTCTTCATAAAGCTAGAAGACCAGAAGTCACAATAGTCTTAAATATGCTTTCAGATATTTAAAATGGGAAAAAGTTTTAGAGTACCCTGAGTGCAATCTTCATGTTTATAGTGCTGTTTGGACCAGAGTTGCTCAGGTGGAACCGCTGATGCATAGTCAAATCTTCACTCTCCAGCAACTGGCTTAGAGGCAGTTTGAAGTTCCCCAAAGAACACTGGTGCTGTTCGTCCCTCACCTGAAGGAACACAGAAGCTAAGTCATTTTGCATCATCTGCTTTGTTAGAATTCAGAGAAAGAAAAGGAAATGACAGTTCTGTTTAAAAACAAAAAATCCAAACAATATTGAATGTAGTTTGTTCTTAAACCAAATTCCTCTGATCATAAGATTACTTCACACTGAAGAAGGAAATAGAAACTAGGCATTGAGTATATTTGCTTCATCCCTGTATTCTACAGCAAAAGCAAGACAGAAAACTAGCCATCACAGCTACACCTACCTGACCCTTGATCAACATAACTACATGGTTTCCAAACAGTCTGTGTGAAAATGAATTCCCACAACTGTTAGAGCAATAGTAACTAGGACAGTACTCATTTACACTCTTTAGTCTCTTTGAACTATGTAAATGACATTTCAGCAGTGTACAGGGATACAGTATTTGGATAAAGCAAAGACTTCCCTGGCATGAGAGAGGAAACAAATCAGCCATACATAACAGCAATTTCTGCTAGCAGTTAAGACTGTTAAGGTTCGAAACAGGTATCAAAATTTACTTTTTTTCCTTTTTTTTCAAGTAAGACAAGATCAACTGTGTTCTTCTGGTGAGAGCTTAGTTACAGTCTTTCTTCCTTTTAGCAGTAAATGCAAATAAACATTTCATAGCCTGGTCTTAAAAACCACTTTAAGTATAATTTTAATGGTGCTCACAATATATTCAGTCTCATTTCATAACAGCCTGTAATGTCTGAATGTTACAACTGAAATGTCTTAGAAAAGAAAGGTATCTAAGAGAATGAGACAACATACCTCAACTTCAAGGTCTTGTCTTTTGGGATTGTGTACAAAGAAAGTAAAGTTTTCCTCCCATACTGGTTCATTGGTCTTGTATCGAATCTAAAGTTAGAGAACAGGAAGCACAGAAATTATAAAACATTTTTGTTTAATAAAGCTGGTGTCAAGAGTTGAATACATTTTTCATTTTGGCTTTGCAAAATTAATGTCTGAAACCAGATATATTTAAACAAAGGCCAAGAAGGATCTACCCAAGGCATATGTAATATCACATATAAAATTTTACACAGGACATGTAATAGAATATGTTTTGCATCAAAGTTGCTGTATGTAAAGTAAAACTCCTGCTAAAGAACCTTTACTTCACACCAGCCTATGAACAAATGCAAGGTTTTCAGACTGGCACATTCTCTCTCTTCTCATACTGCTCTATAAGGGCTGAACTAATTCAGTGAAACTCCTAGAAACTAGTATTTTTCCTTCTAAACACAAAGTAGCCACGTGGAAGATTTCACTGCTAAATCTCAGTACTTTCAGCAAGCCATTAACTTGGTGGGGGAGACAGAAAAAAAGCTCTCATAAAAAAAGCTATCTCCAGAAACAAAGGACTGGAATCTCTATATCCATTCTCTAATAGCTATCAAAATTAAGACTGTATATAAGATCTAGTTTAGGCTTTGTGACAATTTTTGACAGGATAGGAAGAAGCCAAATTAGATGTCCTCTCCTTTTGGTTCACTGACACTTTTACTTTAAAAAAAAAACCAACAAAACACACCCATATTGCATAAATCTACCTATCTAGGTATCACTTCACTGTTGCTATATTATTTTAAAGAGCTGTTTGAATGCACAGAGGTTAGTTATGGACAAGATGACAGGTATGTTGAATGCCTTGGGTCAAAATCAGAGGGATCACCAGCAAGATCAACCTTATGACAGGCACCCGTTACAGACCACCTGATTAAGAGACAGATGATGCCTTCTTCAGATGACTCAAAGCTGTCTCAGGTCTGCAGAACCAGGTTCTCACTGAGAGCTTCAACTGCTCTAATGTCTTCTCGGAGAGCACCACAGTGGTGCACAAGCAGTTTAAGAGTTTGTGCTAGGTAAACACACACTGTTGTGTTACGGTTGTTCTCAGTCATTGGATGTGTTGATTAGGAGTGGTCGTGTTCTGAATCTCCTACTTACAAATAAGGAATATTGGTTTGCAGATGTGACTATCAACAGCAGCCTTGGCTACAGTGACCGTAAGATCACAGAGCTTAAGATCCTAAGGGGCTTGAGGAAAACTAATAACAGAATAAAAGCCTTGGACTTCAGAAAAGCAGATTTCAACTTGCTCTAGGAACTGTTAGAAAGGATTCCCTGAGTGTCTACCTTGGAGGGAAAGGAGCTCAGGAGTGCTACAGGACAGCCTTCTCAAAGCACAGAAGTGGTCCATACCTCAAAACAGAAAAAGCAGCAGACAAAATAACAAAGTAGCCTGGCTAAACTATAAGCTCCTGAGAGCTACACAGCACTTTGGCTAATCTAAGGCCCTACTTTAAACAGGAGGTTCAAGCAGATGATCTTCAGTGGCCCCTTTCGACCTGGGCATTTCTGTAACTCTGTGATTCTGTAAATTTTCAAATCTTGACCAGTATTTTGAAGCCTGTCATTTGGCCACACTGTTATTTGTATAATCACTACTGTAGGAACCCCAGTTGCAGATCAGAACCTACTGTGGAAGGACATCTGCAAATAGTTAAAAATCTGGTCTCTACTCACAGACAGTTTAAATGGAGTAACCACCCATTCAATCCTTGGCTTCTTGTTGGCAATTTCAGTTCTGGTGGTAACTTTTAGTGCAGTGGATATGCTCAGTGGCTTGAGAGCTAATGCCAAGCACAGAGAGTCACCAAATGTTTGCAGACAGAGCCAAGTATAAAGAGTAGGAACTTACCTTACTTTCCTGTGCCTTGTGTCCAACTGACAGCAAAACAAGTGGGTTGGGATTGCTGTTTAATTTCTTTCCT
This sequence comes from Nipponia nippon, assembly GCF_047370975.1. NCBI lineage: Eukaryota > Metazoa > Chordata > Aves > Pelecaniformes > Threskiornithidae > Nipponia > Nipponia nippon. The sequence goes on along the minus strand of NW_028262290.1, from coordinate 156,587,358 downwards.
GACTGGTAAAGAAAAAGCAAAAACTTTGCCTTCAGAATAAAGCAAAACCTCTCTCCTCGGAAACTTAAATGTTTGCATCCTAAAATACAAATCATAGGCATTCTGCTATATGCTTATCTATTATTCTCAGTATTTTATTCGACAGGCTTGAATGGCAGACTGGCTAGTAACTCATGAACACGTTAACATGGAGGCATCCAACTACCCTAAATATGCTGAAGCAAAATGCTACAAATAAGAGGAGTTTTAGACTCCTTTCCGTTTTCTTTGAATGAAATTGGTAAGGTGCAAATTCTTATCCTTTAATGAACATTACAACCCCCAAAGCTAATGAAGCATAGTTAAAACTGCAAAATGAATATTGCATGCAGATGGGAGATATGGAAAAAGCACAAACTCAGGAAGCTTACTTTATTTACATTGCAGTGGTATTATTAAATTGGATGTAATATCGGAACATTGATATTCCCCCCTTTTCAGTTTGGGGAGAAAGAAGATGCACTATAATGTACCTGATGTATATTTCTACAGTTTACCAAATACTCTTTATTAGAGAATCAACCATCTGCCATATCTGAGCCTTGCTCACCAGGTGTATAGCATTACATCAAACTGTGAAAATAAACATCAGTTTAGAAACAAATTATATACACAAAGGAACATTCCTAACCACGTTTCTTTCACAAATTTTAAATTAACCTAACAAAAATTTAAGTCAGAAAGAAAAGTTAGACATGAAAGTTAATCATCTCAAGCAGGCGTTAATGCAGTTTGAAAGGCCTAGAAAATATAGTATACATGGTTAATAATATACTTTGAATTTTACCATGTAGGAAATTGTACAGATCACGTATGTAAACAGAAAGTTAGTTAAAATCTACTTAATGCATGTAAGGTCACAATTACAACCAAGTGATTAAAATATTCTATATTTTTAAATTAAGAATGTGCATATTTTACGTATTTTTGGATCTTAACTTACATTTTGGACATCATACTTCCACTAATATTACTTGACGCTAATGTGACACACTGCTTATAACCATACTTCCCTTTAGAAAAAAACCTGTTAAGAAAGCACTCCTTTCTTGGATGAATGCCGCAGTTCTTTTTTCATGAATTTTAATGAAAATATTTAGCTCTCATCAAAGACAACAGAATACAAAGGTTTAAGGAACAGAAAGAAAGCCAGATGATACTCCAGCTGATGGTGTTTAAAAATGCTAGGTGACATTTCTTTCATTTTTTCTTTGTCCATAAAAAGGTGCCTGAAACTCCCTTTTCTTCATAAAATGATGAAACTACAGAAATTGACAAAAAGACCCTGTTGCTTATGCTGATATGTAAATATAAATAATTTTAATTCATGCTAAATAGGCAGCAATATGTACACACACATATAATGCACCTCTAACACCTGCCACTGACAGATTTGCTGGTGACAGTCTATTAGAAACTGTCTCCTGTCCCAGTTTCTCCAGCTGAGAACTTGGTTTATGCCTTCCAAGTTTGCCTCTCAACTCTATGTCTTCCATATCAAAAAGCTGGGCTAAATTTATTTAGCATTTATATAAAAGATGTAAAGCCATCTAAAAACATCTAGCAGAAACAAGATTATTTCAAAACATGTCAGAGATTGATTTTATTGGTTAGTCATTCAGAGTTGACCAATAAAGTATCACTCAGTATGTAAAAGATGTTTTAGCTTTCATGTCAGCTTTGTTCTTTAGTTACTGCTTCCAATTAGTTCTCAGGACTATTTTTTCTCCACAGTCTTCTACAGCAGTCTGTACTCCACTCAACTGATCTAAAATTCAAATTACCACAGACCATGGCTTTTTACCAATGTCTTGACTGCTTCTTGAAATCAAATTTAAGTAAAACGGAATTGTACTAAATATATATCTGGCAACAGAAATTCCATCCACTGTTGGAAGAGAAGCGTTGCAGGCATTTGTGCATTTCCGATTACTTTTGTGACCTTAAATGGACAACTATATTAGTTTTACCTTTAGGGCTTTCTGAACAGCAGCCTTCTTCAAGCCATCAGGGTTAAATTCTAATGGATTATGCTTTTAAGTTAGGAGAGAATGAACATAGGAAGGGTTAATAAGTCATGCAATGAAGCAATTTCACTAGGTTAATTAATTATGACATGACAACATAGGACAAAGCGGGGAAAAAAAATCAACGTAAAAAAAACCCCAAAATCTTTCAAACAAAACAATGAAGGAACCACAACAACAACAATAGTCTGACAAAACTTTTTTTTCTTCCCCTCTTGTCCTCTCTGAATGTTTGTATTCTGCTTTAAAACGAATATACTCACTTTCAATCTACTTATATTTCCCTTATCAGTTTTTTTTACCCTAATAAAGAAACTTCACAAAATAGGTTTTATTGAATGCCTGATGTCCTACGGACTGCCTTCTGAATGAACCTTTTTAAAATTTGGTTAAGTCTATTTTCACAACATAGAAGCTTCTCTGATGATAAGTCAAGTAATTATGTGAAGGAGTCCTTTTATGGGAGAAATTACTATGCTAAAAGTATTGATAGGACTCAGATCATTATAAAAATCTAAGTCATTTGAGCCTCTGCAGCAGATGAATGCTACAAACACGGCATGCTAACTAGAATGAAGGTCTACTATTTTACACAGTTGAATGAAGACATGCAAATACACTAACAGTAGGAATTTGAACTGATTTAGCAGGACAAAACCTCTGACCACTTTCCATTAATTAAGCAAATTTTTAAATTTTATTTTAAGAATAATATATTGTTCTTGAAGCGACAAACGTAAAGTACAAAAATGTTACAGAAAATTTGCATTCAACTCATAAGAAATAATTTCAGGAAATAATGATTCTGAAATAAAACAGACTTCACGTTAGTATACTTATGGGTGGCTTTTTCTTTAAGCACAAATTTTTGTTTCAAGGGAGAATTCTGCTTTAAAAGCTGTAGTGTGTGGCAACAAAAAAATTGCATAATGGCCTTTTTAAACACGCTGGTCTATGAACACGAACCAATATTATTAATGCTCTGCCAAAAGAAATGCCTTCCTGAAATTCAAATCCAGAAGTGACTAAAATTTGAAGAGAGATTTAACCTTTGTGCAGAAATACTTTTTTACATTTTCTTTTGGAATATCATATCCTGAAGTTGGCCAACATATATGACGAGGTTCCTGGCATTCAGCTTTAAAATTTTTATTTCAGAATGAATATACAATGTGATGAAACTGGAGAAAACCAGAAATAAGGCTTGGCTGGTTTTGTGGGATTTTTTTAATCTTTATTTTTCTTAAAATAAAATTAAGGAATCTTCTACAGCCATTTATCTGGTATGTTAGGGACTTACTATTGCACTTAAAGACTTTCAAAGACAGAGACTGCACAATATCCCTAGACATATCAATCCTGATGTTTAACTATCCTTTTCACTAGAAAATTTTTTAATGCCCAACAGGTATGTTCCTTGCTGGAGTTTAAGCACTGTTTCTTGTTTTCTGACAAACATGAAAAAGTCACTTTGTTTGCAGCAGCTTTGTATCATTTCCATCCCCACCTTCACTTGCTAAAGATAAACTCATCCTAGTTACTCGTCCTCTGCTAGTCATGTTTACTGGCTTCCTCATTATCATCACTGGTGTCCTCCAGATCTTAAATAGCCACAGCCAAAATCAGGGTCTTGGCAATGGCTAAGTAGAACAGAAGGATTAGTCCATAGATCTTACAGTCTACACTCCTCTTTCTATATACAGTATGGTGTTTGTCTTTCATAACAGCATAATACAGCACGACTACAGATCTGTTTCTGTAGAGCTATCTATCCGTAAGACCATATCCATGTCCATCCCATATTTATATGGGTGCAATGACCGTTCTCTATGGAAAAGTACCTTATTTTTCCAGATCATATCTGCAATTCATCAAGATCATTTTGAATCCTAAACTGCCCCTCAACTTACTGGCCATCTTTCCTTCACATCTGCACCTGCGTATTCAGTAGTACACATCTTTTTTCCCCCTATACTACTATTTCAAAGAATTTTAAAAGTCAAAACCAAACCTATGGGATCAATTATAGAGGCAGGCAACCAATGATTCCCGGATATTGAACATGTCTCAATTCCTCTGGAATCATAGCAAGGATAGGCCAAGAGGGATATCAGCTGGGACAAATATGTTTAAGCCAGACTTCAGGTTTCAAGGGAAGGAGCTGCAGGTCCATGAGGATGGTGGCTGAAAGGCTGGGCAGGAGGAGACGAGGAGAAGAAAAGGGAGTATTCAATATAAAAAGCCAAGAAAAGGTCTTGCCTTGGGTGACAAAATTGTCTTGCTATGGTTCTGAGTGTCTCTGCAGTTACAGGAAAAGGGGACGGGTATCCAAGAACTATACTGCTAACTGACACAGTGGAATAAATCAGATTTCAGGCTTGCATTCTGTAACAGCCAGTGACATTTGCAGTAAATCCTAATAACAAACCCATAAACTACAGCATATCTAACAAGCTGTTTTTTTATTAAGCCAGATCCTAATTCAGTATGCTTTGGAGTACAACTCATTACTTCTGTTGACTCACTAACACTTGCTTGGGGTTAAAATGGGGCTTTAGAAGTGTCTGAATCTGTGAGTGCATCCTCAATTGATAACTGGAAGACAGCCACTGATCTGTAAGAGCTGATTTAAAATATGGGTAATTTATGTTATATAGACACCAAATTAAAAGAAAAATCGTTATGAACTAATGATAGCGTATCATAAAACTAGCGTTACTCACTTTTGAAAATTATACTAAGAACACTATTCATACTCCTTAACTTCAGATTGATCAGATTTAGACGGGTAAATGTCTGAATTAGGTGTCATGAATCTAGGTTCCCAGCAGTCAATAAAACTGTCTAGAAGGGAAGAGAGAGCACTCAGGGCATTGGATTTTCCTCTCCCTACATAAAGTGAGCCCCCTTTTTAACACTCCCCCCCCCAAGTAACTCATGTTACATGTCCGTTAGATATCTGAACTTGCAGGTGTGAATGCTTGCATAATACCTCGTGTTTAAAGGTGCCCTGAAAACAAGATGCAGTTTTATGACTGCTGAACCCGTTATTATCTCTGGGCTACTACAGTCTTGTCCTGGCCTCCAGCCATAAATCTGATCCTCTTGCTTGCTGCAAGACTAGCACCCATGCAACTGCAGAACAAGGCACTTAACACTGCTGTTGAAGGAAATCCAGACCTGGCTATCTTAAAATGGTTGCTGTTCCACTTGGACTCACAAATCGCTTCGGGGATTTGGAAAGTTTTGTCCAATGTCTAAACAGATGCTGTTATATGTAGATGACATGTCCTAATGCAGAGACCCTAAGATCAACAAAAACATCAGGGCTGCACTCTTCATCAAGCACTTTGATATTATTATTGTTGTTATTATTATTGTTGTTGTTGTTATTATTATTAGGATGTATCTAGTATTTTTATAACTGAAAGAAACAGCAACTACTTATCAGTTTTCATACTAAGATAACTGAACCATATCTTATGAACTGCATTTCTTATTCATTAAATTTTAACAAGATTTAGTAATGGATGTAACTTTTTTGATACTTTAAAATGAACTTCTACACAGAAACTAACTGAAAGGACCACAGAAAAGGGTTTTGTTGGGATTTGGGGGGGGCAGGGGGAAAGGTCTTTTTAAATGCAGGTTTATGATAAGAGCCAAAAGTAGACAGCCAGCAACAAGTTTATCTGCACAATCTACAATGGCATACCCACCTCGCTCTGGCAAAAGAGTTCTTATTCTGAACAGATTCTCATTCTTTTTGAAGATACCAAGGTTGTGTTTACAGGTTTAAGTGTAAGATATTCAGAGGCTCATTAGTTTGTAACAATCTTGTAACATTAAATTCAAGCAAAAAATATTAATTGGGGGTTCTCCCTAGCCTGGATTTTCCTGACTACAGACTAATTTGAAAAAAAGAAAAGGACCTTGGGAATTTGCAAAACAAGGAGCATCATGGAGTGAAATAGAATTTACAAGGGAATTTGTAGTTTGGGGAGCACAAAGAACCACACCCATTTTTAAAGCAATACTTGAACCAGTGTGGAGAGGTTGCAAGTTCTTACAAACATTGAGTGCATCACCTTTTAAAGAAACTACAGGGATGTTGGTTGTAATATTTATTAGTTTAATTTCTTTGCAGTAAAAGCCAACGATTCACCAGCACACAGCGTGCTAGTATAGTATGCATTTTATCTCTCAATGAATCAGCAATTTAAGTTAAATGTAAGAGCTTTTCCAACAAACTTATCTTGGGTTTTTATCATAAAAGTTAATTACTTACCCAATGATATGCTGATCAATGAAATTTAAGTAGTCTTTAAAATGCAATAAAAATAGCACAAAAACAATGCACACTTGTTGAAACCATGCAGCAAAACAAATTGCATGCTCTCATTCCACTAGAGTGAGTGGCTTTAGTAGCACTAATCCACACTCTGGCAGATAAAAGGTACAATACAAATAATACCAGAGAACTCACAAATAGTGCTCTATAGAGTGAGGTAGTGTTTTCACAAAAGACTAGTCCCGATGCTCTCCTCTCTTTTAAGTATCCACACCCAAAGTTTCCCTCGTAGATACTCTTAGGAAGATGGAAATGGAAGGAGAAAGCAGAGTGATGGGATTGTGGCAGAATGAATGCATAAGCAGCTTTACTACACAAAAAAGTTAAGGAAAACAGTCAAAGGATTCCAGAGAAAACAGCAGATAACAAAAAGTAAGTAAATATTTGTCATTACAAACAGTTTCATCTGTTAAATGACTTTCTGTAGCGCAGCAAGGTGAAAAGTTTTTTGATTTTTATTTTTTATTAATTATTCAACTATATTAACCCACTTTCCAAGTTTACTCTTGGTAGTTCAGATTTATATGGCAGATCCAACTAAGTAAATTTAGAGACCAGCCTTCTACACCATTTCTATTTCACTTTAAACATATTTCAGATAAATCATCCCCATGTCTCAGAAACCCACAGCTATGATGCATCTGTGCAAAAGAAACGTCTGTGCTGGGAATTATCCACTATAACTCAAACAACACAAGGCTGATGAAAAGATCCAAGATGTACCAGTGATAAGCATTAACTTAAGAAATCCATTTTGAAGGTAATAAAAAGTACTTATTCATCTAGAAAATATTTCAGCTGTAACATTAAAGTTGTGGACAAAAGTCTTCAAAACTATTAATATGGGTCAGCATAATTTTAACATTTCATTCTCTTTGAACTTTTTGTTCCCCATAAATACAAGCAATCCAAAAGAGCGATTAATTTTGCTATGACACTACACAACCCCTATCAGTGAATATGAACACAACATGAGAAGCTAGCAGACTTTCATGTTTAGTCTTGTAAATGTTGTTCCGTATTAGAATCAAATGGACATAAAAAAGCTGTATTCGCTATAATTCACTGCAGTTTGTCTAGCAGCTGTATGACTTTATCTAAGCATTGTTCTTATAGAATCTGTAGGAATCTTCAGTTCTCCTGCATGAAGAAGTCTTCCCATTATATTCTTCCCCCCACCTAACTGTGAAGCCTTTTTGTATCTGTTTTTGGACAACTTGAATTTAACAGATCATTGTATTATTTTATTGTTGTGAACTTGTAAATGGACTTTTCATGTGTTCAATGTTACTTTCTATCTTATTCTTTATAACACATTTCTGGAAAGAAAATGACTTGAAGTTAAATACTGAGTCAGTTGTAGCAACTGCTTTTCTGGGCTGGTAGAGCAAGGAAAAAAAAAAAAGAGAGTTAAACAGGTCCCACATTATGACCATCTTTATTCTCAATCCACCCAGGCAATCTTGTACTGTAGACAGAACATCCGACACAGCAATAAGAAATTTGGGATCCTGTTCCCAAATTTCCTAACTGGTCAGCTTTGTGCAAGGAACTTCCCCTTTCTGTGCCCTACAGTTTAGAGATCTACTGATTAAAAGTACCAATTAAGACGTTGAAACTAAAATACTGTCCCCAAAAGTAGGTAGAACTCAAGAATTGCAGTCTAACCTTTATGAAGGAGAGAGACAATGTTACAAAATGTTTGTTTAAAACAGGAAGGGAAAAAACTAAACTTATGACAAAGCCTCTGAGTATTTGCTAGAGAAGCTAATCTAATATAGAGAAGCAGAGTTGTATGGAAAAACATTGGAAATTGTGGATGAGAGAACTTTAAACTATGCATTTTAATTAAGAGGCTTTAGTGTATTTTAACAAATATATTAAACTTGTAACAGTTTGAGTAAAATGCAGTAGTCAAACCAGAAAATACAGAAATGGGTTCAATTTAATCTAGTGCACAAAACAGATGGCAGATGGACTTTTTCTGTGTGTTGCAGTATTCTGAAACTGATGTTAAGCACACTAAAATTCTATTTCTGCTTACTCTGTACTAGAGTAATTCTATTCTTTTTCTGCTAAGTTACAGAGTTCCCCGGAATTCAATAAAGTGAGGTTAAAAAGATAATGCAGGGCTCTATTCCAAATGAGCTACATCTTTTTAGCTTTTAAAATAACCTATAAATACTACTTCCAAACACTGCTCTACACACCCTAGAACAGACATGAAATCACCAGTCAGTGATGTAAATTGTTTAGGCTACCAAGCTTTTATTTGTTACCACTCTGTTTAATGCAGCATTTTAACTTAAATTTAAGATGAGCGGACAAATTTGCAAAATGCATGCAAAAAAACCTGAGGCTTGAAAACTTTATTCTCTGATTAGTATTTTAGTCATCACTTCCAGAATTTCTCATCTAATAGCAATGCTGAAAAACAGCATTATGCTTCACATATCTATTTATGGTAGGGTTTACTTTATTACTGCTGTCATTTACAACCAGGAACAGTACTTGACAGAACGTGAAATAAATTACAAAACAGTCTGTGCTTGTCATAAACAAGCTATTTCACAGTCCCATAGTATAATCCATATAATGACAGAACCACTAATTTTTTTATTGTTCTGTTCTGTACAAGCAAATAAACAATACTCCAAATGACAACCTGACAGAAATCTCATACAAGTATTCTGCCACTGTAACATCAACTGCACAGTATTAATTTCATGATGACGACTTCAATACCTTCAAATCTACCACAGATACCCTAAACCAAAGCAAGCAAGTTTACCTGAACGCAAGGAAGTGGGCCTTTTCCCAGTTCCTTAAAATTCCTCATGCTAATCCCATACTATTTATGGAAAACACTGTGTAATAAAAACATGCAGCCTTTCAAGTCCAGGAAAGGAGCAATCTTTAAAGAAAAATCACACTGATTGAAGAATAATGCTTTATTAAATATGTATCTATAATACTATGCTACTAGAAATGTGGACCTTACATTACACGTTTTGAAACGAGAGAAAGGATTGAAAACATGGCATAATGTGTGTTAGTAAAGCGGTGTGCCATACTACCAAGCAAGCCATGCTGGAAGTACACGAGAGATACCCATGACAGAAGCGTATCCATCAGAATATAACTTACGGGTAGGTTTCTTGCTGAGTCCAAATAGAGAATAAGCAATGCAGAGGAAAGCCCATCATTGGCCTGGTCTTTATCAGCTCTAATGCTTGTTAGCACCTAAACCAAAAACATACTGTAAGCCTTCTTGAAAATGAAATAATATTATTATTTCTGTCCCATTCCTGAAAAATATTTAAAAAATATCTCCCAAAATGCAAACATTCACAAATGCACGCTATGAAGCATAACAAGTAAGTTTTCAAGACTCATATAGATATTGCAAACCCATCTTTATGGAAATTTCCACACCATTTCCTAGTTAATTTTTTTAGACTGGAAAGATTATAATATCATATCCACTTTTATCTCCCAGGCTAATGAAATGTTAGCTGATATTCTCAAACCATAACATTAAGAGATAAGAAGAGAAAAGAAGAGAACAAAAGCATTTTAAAATCCCATGCCACAAGAGTACATTAACAGTTATGACTGGTTTGAGATTTCTGAAGACAAACAGCTTGGAATAAAGTTACAGGTTTATCCAAATTCACAACAGCTAGAGAATTAAATTACTTACATAATTAACAAAAAAAACCAAAACAAAACACCAAAAACACACAACAAAAACACCCCACAACAATTAAGATTAGGATAAAAGTAATGTGTTCCTTTAATACCTTGTCTAGATTTTCAGCAGTTGGCATCAATGTGAGCCATTCCAGTTTTAAATGCAATTTTCCTTTGGACACTTCATCCAAAGTAAACCACTAAAAGTTAAGCAAAGTAATGTGAAATAATCTGACACCAAACAAATACATGATTGCAATTGGCCCTTCAGGACATTTAGAAAATGCTAAGCTCTACTAGAAATCTCGTAAAGCTGAAGACTGCATAACCTGAAAAGATCTGATTCATTGTTTAAAACGTCCTATCTCACACTAAATATTACAACACAGAATAATAAAAACAGCCACGCAAACCTCTATGTTACATAGTAAAAGCATTTTTAAAACATTAAGAGAAATCTTTAAGTTCTGTAAAGATGTTCTGGAAATACAAACCCTGCATAATATTACTATACAATCTCTCTTATGTATAGGACAAAAATTAGTTTGCTAAGTCTAATAATAGTTAAACCAGGCAATTAACTATTCTCCTGCAAGAAAAAGCTCACCAAATATCTAAGTTACTGTTTTTTGCATTTACATACTAGTAATCTTAAAACCCCAAGACAGAAGAAGAATGGCATTATTCTTCGGATTTCACCAATTCAGATATCCCTTAAACCACTGTACTGATCATCAGAGAAACTATTTCTGTAGCATTAAGGTTATTCATGCACAAACAGGAACTATCCCCAGGAAATAAAATAATAATACAAGAACAACTGCATATACAACAGATGGGGATATTTTAAACCAAAACTTACTGAACACTTACCTCATCTAGAAGACGCTCCTTTTCAACTTCAATTAAATCTATCATCAAACTAGAAAAAAAGAAAAGAAAAAGCAAATCAGTATTTTAGCCAAGAAGCAAAAAATCTAATACAGAATTCAAACCCCACCCTGTGCTGGCTGAATATCCAGGCTTCCACTGAGATCAAAGGAGCAGAATACTATTCTTTTAGCCCCTAAGAGAGGAAGAAGTAAGGAATGAAATGGCTGAACGAAGATGAATGCAGGATAACAGAAAATATGCCTATACTAGAGCCCATTTTGTAGCTACGAGGGCAACTGGCACAATATGGCTCACATACATATGACCAAACTCTCAAAACAGTGACCACATCCAAACTACCCACTGGAAATAGCCCCTGGACATATGCTATGACTGAATTCATGCTTTGGCATTGTCTGGGAGAGTGCTAGTTCACACAAGCTAAAAATGTACCAGGGAATCTGCTAAAAATTAAATAGGGCAGACAACTGCATGCCAGTGCATGAACATTTGTCGTGGCTTTGTATTTTATTAGTACTGATGTACACATTATGCCACTTTTCCCCCCCCACCGCTTCAGTGTAAGATTAGGGAAGTGCAAAGAAAAGAAGCCTTTGTACTACCTACTTCTTTATTTTAATGAGAAGAGAAGTAGGTACTGTTGCTCCTGTTAAGAGAGAAGGAGCTGGAAAGATAAGGGAGTTCTACTCTGTATGGAAAGCAACAATGGGAAGCTCCAAAACTCTGCAAGAAATAAAGGTGACAAATTACTGGAGAAAGAAGCTGACTAAAACCCTGAAATGTTTATGGGTAAACACTAAAGGTAGGCCTATGGAATCTAAGAGTGAGTAATGTTTGCGAAAGCATTACAGCAAAACTGTCTTCTTTAACCAAATAGTTAAGATCAGCTCTTAGAGAAAAATAAACTGTGAGCTAGCCATTTAAAACCTATGAAGATGAGAAAGATACACAGTTATAAAGCTACATTAACTTTGTCTGAAGAAATAATTAAGACTTAGTGCTAGCTTACGAACGTTAAAGCAGGTAGGGTACAATTCCTAAAAAAACCCACCACCTTTCTTTTTTTCCTGGGTGCCCACAATACTTACCTTATTTTTTTAAAAAAATATATAAACATATAGATGTGTATATACACACACAAGCACAGTTTTATATACATATATTTACATATATGAAGTAATTAGGGAACTACTTACTACCACCATTTTGAAAAGATAATGAATTTATACATATAATAATATAGCAGAACTACAACTGCAATAAAATGCAAAAAGAAAAAAAAGATTATATCAAAATATTTCATCTCTTTTCAATACCTACAAGCATATTCTCTATAACATTTACCTTCCCAGGAAGTCATCTTTATCTGGGTCTTCATCAAAGAGCTCAATCTCTAGCTCCTGTCCTGGATGTTCATATACTAAGGCCTGGAAGTACAGTAAGATGGTACTGTCAATGGTAACACTAACTAGCTTTGTTAAATGGTGTAGTAACAGTAAAACATTGAACTGCAGTGCCTTTGTGCATTAATACATATCAATAAGCAAATGATTTAAAAAAGCTGCAATTTAATGAGTGGAACAAGTTTAAGAGCTTTTCAGATGTGATTTGCTAATGTTGGCTTAAAGAGACTAGACTGCTTTTCAGAATTACTGATGCTTAGTCTCGACAAAAGAAATATATACATCAATGGAGAATTTCTGTTTTGTTACAGAACTTTGGGCTTTTAGAGGAAGACATCAAGAAGCTCCTCAAGGAAGTCCCCATAGCGTCTTCTTTAACAAAAGACTCTTCAGAAGACAACTTTACAGAACACACAACAAGGTATTTTTATTGATTATACCTCATAAACTTCATTCCACTTCGGGTTGAGATTTTCTTTGATGACCTTGCTTTGGAAAATCTGGTTGCCCACCCGGATGATTCCATAAGGATCTGACTTTCCTTTGACAATCCCTTTTAGGTAAGTATCTTTCCCCTCCAGGTCTTGAGCTTCAATAAAGTGTATCCTTAGAACACCCTGAAAAAGGAAAAGATGAGTTTATGTAGTAATCTGAAAGCCTCCACGTCATCACAATTTATGCAATATACGTTTTATAATTTCCATTGCGATTTCCTTAACATGAAACTTCGTTTGGACACACTGTAAATGGAGGGATACCAATGATGATCCACATACACAGCAGACCTAGCACTCAAGAGATTGCTGAAAAGAAAAACTGTCAACAACAATCAGAAACACGCCAGTTATTTCAAGTAACGCCATGCTACTGGAAGTGAGTAGCAATAAGTAGCAACAACTTCCAAGTGAAGAGCACTAACAATAATTTGCAGTGATAATATAAAACATGTGCTGCTTAATTTTTAGTCTATACAGTTGAACTATATTTTAACAAATAATATGTTTAAGATTCTAGCAAAACAAAAAAATTCTTCTTGGCGTTATTTTGAAACATTAACTCCACAGAAATTATTTATAAATTAAATCAACTATTTTAAGTGACTGGATTCACGATAAGTTGTACTACTGCAATAACTACATTTAGGAATTCACACAGATGTGCATATCTTTAACAGTTACTACTACAGAAAAAACTAAATGCCAAATCATTAGTATTAACAGAAACATGCTTACCTTTGGTATAGGAAACCGCAACTGAGCAATCTGCACTTCACTGACAAGGGGGACTGTAATTCTATTTGGAAGGACCAGGTAGTTGGATATTATATCCAATATTATTGTATCTGATAAGCCACTGTTGGAGAAAATAATCCTTGCTTACTTCATGAGAATTAAACACGTTACATCAACACTAATATACTCCTTTTGCTGCTTAACGACCTAAATGGAGAAAACATTTGCCTTTTTTGTGGGGTAGGAGACACATCTGGTTTTTAAACAGTTTTTTATATAATAGATTCTTGCAAAAATGGCCACCAGGTGGAAGCAGCTGACACTGAACAGCAGAAACCACGAAGATGAACATCAAGTTCTCATTTCCCTGCCACGGCCGAGTTCCCCCCTGGCTCCCGCCTGGTAAAGCCACCCAGGGTAAAGGGCTGTTGCATAAGTTTCCTTGCCCGCATTGCATATAACCAAGCAGACGTTAACTGTTAATCTACTTTTGTATTTCAATGATGATTTAACTGTCCCTGAAAGTTTGGCTAACCATTCCTGTATTGTTATGAAAGAAGTTTTGTCCTTTTGAGCTGGAAGGACCGTCATTTAAAACAGAAACACAAAGAAAACATGCTGGTGGCCGGGTAAAATATAGCCTAGGGAAGCAAAACAGGTTTTGTTCTGGCGAAAAGGGAGTGGCAGTACAATCATGATGGTAACGAATCATTTAAAAAACCCAGCCCCATAGCCCCGCACAAACACGGAAAAGAAAAAGATTTCCCAAGCTATGCGTTCGCCCAGTTTGGGTCTGAACTGACAACTCGGTACGTTGTCAGACCAGCAGCACTGGTTACACACATTGCCCACACCGGCAAAAAGGCAGAACTGGAGTGGTACAATTCACCATGGAAGACGAGTAACCAGGAAGATTTCAGGGGTATGTACAAAGGTTCAGAGACAAAATTACAAAAACGCTTGAGATACTCTGAACTGCAGGTGCACTCTCGCTGAAGCTGGTAGAGCTGCTTCAGGGATGAGTGATTTCTTTTCCTAAATCCACTTTATGATTCTCCTTTTATAGTCTTTATGAAATTAAGATGCAGATAATGTTTGATTATATAGAACATTTCTCAAAGCACTTGTCTGCAATCACCTTATGAAGTTTTTCTAAGATTGAATCTGCAGTTGGGAAGAGCTCTGACTCAGCAGCTAGCATATTTATAAAAACACAAAAGCTGCAGCGCAATGTAATATATATTACATTTTCATTTAGGAAGAAAATTTCATGGTGAGCAACAAACGTATTATGGTAGAGATGGGTAACAGAACTAACCCATTAAAACAATCTGGCCCATTTCAAATTCACATTGACCTTTCATGCCAGAGATTGGCAACCTGTATAGCCTGAATCCCCTTGGCTGCCCACTTCCACTGTAAATCCAGATGAACTATGCTACATGATAGAACATGGCTGACTTTTTAATGGCATCCAGTACAACAGAAACAGAAGAAACTCAAGGCTGGATCAATGGACAGGTCTGTGCAGACCTCCGTTCATTCTCTGAAAGAAGCAACAGTGGACAATGTTAAGAGGAAATGCTCAGAGGAAAAGTTTCCTCTCCACTTCTGTGAGTTAACTCACATCTGTCCTAAAGAGGAGTCTTCACTCCCCTTCATTTCTTGCAGAGCTTATCCAATCATTATTTACAAAGCTTTTCATTCTACATGAACACTGAACCCTACAAATTTATAGTTTCAGTAACTCTTAAGACAACTACTACAAGAAGATAATTATGTTATTTGAAAATAAGTAGCTTCCTTTAGTCATCATTGTAACACATGTTGCTGTTCAAACTTTTTCAGTTCCTTTTTACTCAACATCAAGTTTTCAACTTATGTATGCTAACCTTTCTCTAAAATGAGCCAAGAAAATAGAACCCATTATTTTGTTAGAGATGACTTAAAAATTTAAGATAAACATCTCAAACATTCTTAACATTAAAAGGAAAAAAAAGCTGTGGTGATGGTAACTACACAAGCAACAATCACGCTTTTCAAAATACAGGTCTGAAGACAAATCTGCGGTAGAGAGATCAGATAAGTTTGTTTTGTTCACGCTTTTGTTAGTGTCCCTACCTGGCACGAAGAGAAAGCTCTGCCTTTATGCTCAGTAAAGTGCATGCCTTAAGAACAGACGATTAATGGAGAAAACTCACTGACCTAGGTCAGAGAAAGCAAGTGAGCAGTGCAAGAGAGGCAATGGTACCAGTGCTGCCTTGAAAGAACAGTTGTCGTGCTCTTCTCTAGTATTTAGTTAAGATCACATACATTATGAAATAAGCTATAGGCATAAATAAACCTATCCTAGACTAGCAAAAGGTTCAGAGATTGATTAATGTTCAAATGAAGCTACAGGAGATCTTCTTAAATAAGAGAAAGAAACAGCCTGAAGCAAAACAGAGCCCAGTCACTTGGAGGATTCGCAATCCTTTATGCTAGGACCAAACCCCAACTCTGTGATTCCAAAGGTCAGTGTCACACTTTTATCCCAACATAAATGCTTGAATTTTACTAAAACATCTGAGAAATGATACGAAAAATGAACCAGTCTTAATGCAATTTCACAGAATTTTACACAGAGAAACCGGACTCAGAGGAGGTAGCAGATATTCTGTCTCTAAAAACAGGGAGCTGAAAAAGAATACCGAAGATTGTAACTAAGTAATGAACTAAATGAATTCTAAAACAACATGACACTTTCAAGCTATTTAAGACCCATCTAACCAAATATTAGCCAATTGGGAAGCTCCCAGCTGGAAAGTATTCTTCCTGAATACAAGGCAAAAATTACAATCTTTTTTATTATTTTATTACTTAAACTAAGACGTCCGATCTATGGAAAACAGAGACAAATCACTGATCAAGCAACAGAGAAAGATGTCTCAATTTAAACCCTTATGTTGATGCATCATTGATAAACAGCTTCTTAAGATCGTAAAATTCTCAAGTCATTGATTCTAAGTACAATTATTTTTTCCACTGACAAAAATGAGAAGTGTGAAATGCTTCGGATAGTTTATTATAGTAAATGTCTTCAAAAGCTCGGTTTCATTGCAGAAAAATAACTGGCAGTTACCTACTCTGTTGTATGGCTCTCTATTTAGCTCTACTTAATTTTTAGTGGCAGAATAAGCAGCTAAGTATTTTTCCTGTGCTGTCTTTATTCGTACTGCAGAGACAGCACATCTCTGACTGCACGGAGTATTTTTACTATATCTCAAGCAACCACAACAGAATTCATCTTCCCATCATCCATATCCCCTCCTGACAGCACTTGAGTATTCTCACAGCCTGGCTCTTCCTCACATGGAGATTTTAATTCCACTCCTCCGTAAGCTACACTAATGATGGAATATGAATTACTTTTGTGTCCTTCTCCTTGTAGAGTCATATATGAAGAGCAATGGAAGTTGTTAACAGCTGACAGGGAAGCTTCCAGCAGCAAATGCAAAAATTCTTTTAGCAGAAGGCATTTGCAAACAGAGTACAAATAAGTAGTTTAGTGTGCAGCCAACAGCCATAGGACGAAAAAGGTACCTCTGGCGGCAGCAATCTCTTGTTCATCAGTGTTCATGACAACTACAATATGTCAAGCTCTCCTACCAAAATATACAATCTATCTATACAGATAAGAAAAACAAATACGGCACTGAAGAAATCTCTTGGCAAGGCAGAGCATGAGTCACCTCAGTTACAGTTACTATAGAAACTATACCACATCTAGATGGCACCACTATATGGATATGTGGCCCAGCTTGGTTGCTCTGGAAACCATAAACTTGAGATACTTAGCGAGACTTTGTTTACATTTGAGGTTTTGTGTTTGCAGTCAGGCAAATATGTAGCATGATATGAATCTCAGGAGCCTAGTAAGCTTAAGCACTAAACGTAGATTTATTAGTGCTATACCAAAATAGCAAATTATTACTCAGGAGCTGTACTTTGGAAGCCATTTTCTCACTCATCGAGAAAACCTCTTTCCTCAGAGGCAGTCTTAAGCAGGCTTGAAACATAAGCAATTCTTGCAGCCATTAACCTACTTAATGCAAGTTCTAATTTCAAACTGTTCAACTGGGATTCCATGCAACAGCTTCACATGTCCACGTAAAGCAAAAACCATTTCAGTCACGCAATTGAGCACTAGAGGATTAATTTAATACTTCAATTCAAACTCTTGTTTTTAAACAATAAAAAATAATTCTGGAGTCAGTCAACCCTTGAGAGTATGGGATCCAATAAAAGGACTAGTCACAGAATCCAAGTGTGTATCAGATCCACCATTATCCCCTTAGCCATTGTCTCAATATTAAAAAACCCCTGGGTAAGTATTACAACTTGATAATCATGAATATATTCATGGATTTAATCTTATCAGGATTGCAATGATTCAAAACAGCTTGGTTTTCACCTCTGCTTCTGCTTTTTCCTTTGGGTTTTTATCATGTACTATTTTGAAAAGCTCTGAATAAGCCAAGCATTTTTTCTAGCTATATATGGTCAATATTTTTGCTACTCCATTTGATATTCACATAATAAACTCAAAGCTTTAGAAGTAAGGACTTGAAGAGATTAGAAAGTTTATTTAATTTGATTGCTGTCTTAAGGTATTTCTAACTAGCTTTACACTAGCAACTAGAGAAGTATCAGCATACAACAACATAAGCCAAGATGTTGTGAACCCGCTGGCATGAAAAATAAGGCTCTTTGTCTTTCTGCTGTCCTAGGAGATGGCAGATAGGAAATTCACAAGATTCTGGAAATCTGGAAAGGCTGAAAACACTAAAAAAAAAAAGCAGATTAAAAATTATCTTTTCAAAATGTTTTGAACAAGACCTACTAGATATACTTCTGATGTACTTCCATTTGTAGTGAAATCACTACCTTCTGCATATCAAGCAATTTCATATAATTCTAAATTAAGAGATAACTGCTCAGAGTCATTTAACCTAAAATTATTTAGCTGATGGTCTTCAGATTTTCTGGGGTTTATTGGGGTGGAGGAATATCAAACACTGCTTTACATATACTCACTTCAGCCCCGGAACATCCAGAAGATTGGTCAGTCCAGTCCAGTTAATTTCCAAAAGCTGTGAGTTACAGAGAAAGGACACAGAAAAAAAAAAGAAAAAAAAAAAAAAAAAAGAAAAGCAACTTAGAATTTACAACACTGAATAAATAAACCTGATCACTATAGATTCTGATCAGTGGAGGGTTAATAACCAGTTTCCAGGATTTTCTTAAACAGAAAACCAAAACCTCTTCCATGTTAAATAATTTTTAGCCATAGTTTTTAAAACAGAGTTATAAAAACAACTCTCCATCCTCTTACCCACCCTTCCACACATATGTATAAATACAGACATGCACATCCCAATATACACAGGTACATAATATCTACTACATACAGTCAACATCAAATAATGAAATGTGGTCCTATTTTCTGGAGAAATACTTTAATATTCACCATAGAACTGTTATAGATGAACAGCCACCAACATGAATTTGCAAAGTATAATGAGCTGATGAAGAATCACATTTGAGACCAGGAAAATAAGAGATCTAGAAGACATGACCGACGGAAAGAATGAAGGACTGGGATTAAGAAGGTGGAAGGAGGACGTGACAACAGCTTGCAAACACAGAGGAGGCTGTTTTCAATGACAAAAAGATAAAATTCATTCTACCACTGATGCAGTAAATAAGAAGAAAGGTATCAATGGGATGAGGTATCGAAGTGAGAAAAATCCTCAGAAATAATTAATAGGAATAACTCATTGCTAGATCATATATACTTCTTTCACTGAAAATCTTTACAGAATATTAGACATACAAATGCTATAAAGGTACATTATTCTGTTTCAGGGCTGCTGGCAGTAACAACTAATTTCTAATGTTCTTTTCAATCCCATAATCTTCTCATTCTAGATAACAAAACTAATAGAACCGAGTTTCCTTATCCCCCCTTCTCAGTGAAAACTTTCTATTAACTGCATAGAAGTTAGTTGAACATAAGCAACAAATCAAAACCCACCCAACTACCACCATGTTTCCAAATCCAACTAACCCCATCTAAGGAGAACTGCATGAAAAAAATTAAAAGGATTTTGAGATTCCTCAGTTAAAAAACTTAATTGTGGTGGTTCGATTAAATGCTGAAACAAAACAGCAAATCTCTACAAGAACCTATGTTGCATCTTTCCACAAACAGGCAAGAAGAATCACCCTACATTCATTTTCTATTAAAAAACCCAGCACGTACTATTCTTTATAAAGGATCTATTAATAGTTTAATTAGTGATTTCCTTTGTGAATACTTTGACTAAAGATAACACATAATACATTTACTTACATAAGGAGCACTGTTACTTAATATACTTTTGTAATGGTGGCCAAACGTTTCAACAGTGTTATCTATGAAGCACCTAGCCTACCTGTAACAAACAATTAAGCAGAAAAAAATCATCATCCTTTCTTCAACGGAAAAGGTAGTAAGATTGAATAACTGAATATTCCAAAACAAAAGGCAAGATATATTATGGGATGTACTGCAAGAATCTACACAAGCCAGCAACATGCCCTTGCCACAAAGGCAGCTAACGCTGTCGTGGGCTGCATTAGGCAAAGCATTGCCAGCAGGCTGAGGGAGGTGATCCTTCCCCTCTACTCAGCACTGGTGAGGCCACACCTGGAGTACTGGGTCCAGTTCTGTGCTCCTCAGCACATGGACATACCGGAGAGAGTCCAACAAAGGGCCATGAAGATGATGAAGGGACCGGAGCACCTCTCCTATGAGGGAAGGCTGCAAGAGCTAGGGTTGTGCAGCCCAGAGAAAAGGCAGCTCAGGAGGAATCTTATTAATGTCTATAAATATTTGAAGGGAGGGTGCAAAGAAGAGAGAGCCAGGCTCTTCTCAGGGGTGCTGGGTGATAGGACAAGAGGCAACGGGCACAAACTGAAACACAGGGGCTTCTCCCTGAGTATCGGGAAACACTTTGTAGTGTGAGGATGACTGACCACTGGCACAGGTTGCCCAGAGAGGTTGTGGAGTCTCCATCCTTGGAGACACTCAAAAGCTGCCTGGACATGGTCCTGGGCAACCAGTTCTAGGTGGCCCTGATGAGCAGGGGGGTTGGACCAGATGACTTCCAGAGGTCACTGCCAACCTCAACTATTCTACGAGTCTGTGCACATAGAACACAAACATTTGCTCCCATCCAGGGAATAAGATTAGTGTCTTCCTAACTATGCCATTGAGAAGGGTGAATAAACCTACAGACTTCAATAGAATGCTTAAAATTTAGCACTTGCCCTGCTGATATCCATTCAGAAAACTGCTGCAAGATTTTTCTTAGCCTCCTTCTTTTACCGTATTACACTCCTGTATTGCTATATAGTCAGGAGAGAAACAGAAATAGGGACTCCTCTAATGTAGGCATCCAACTTAAACTCCAGTGGATGAGTCAAAGAAGCTTTCTCTCTACCTCCAACAACTAAAAGGAATCCAGTGGAGATCTGCCATATATAAACGTTTCGAAACCAACACACTTAGAACAAAATAATTATAAATTTATACAGATCGTTACAGTTTATCTGTTTGCTTCTTCTAAGTGCAATTTTCTAAACCCTTCAGGTTATTCATGTTTCCCAGACTCTGAAAGAAAGAAAGTCAAAACAATTTTTCATTCTGTCATTAGAGCACCAGACAGAAGAGAAGAGCCCTCAGAGTGACAGCTAAACTTCATGGTTTAGCTCTATTCAATTAATTTTCTTACTTCACGTAATTTTGTGTGAGTTAAAATGCAATAAACAATACATTTTTGCCCAATGTATGTATTTTATTATATTTAATAATGCCTTTGCGTCCTTTTTCCCTGCACAATTAGAGAGTATTCCCTTTATCCATCTATTTTGTATACAGCTTTTTGCCCAGGAATTATATTAAATATCTCAGATACAATAATGATGAAACTATGAATGCAAAAAAAAAAAAAAAAAAAAATCTCAACATTTTTATTGTTCTGCTCCAACCCTTAAAAAACATTTTCCCAAAGTATCTACAGTAGAATCATAGAATGTCCTGAGTTGGAAGGGACCCACAAGGATCATCGAGTCCAACTCCTGTCCCTGCATAGGACAACTCCAAAATTCACACCCTATGTCTGAGGGTGTTGTCCAAATGCTTCTTGAATGTTGTCAGGCTTGGCGCCGTGACTGCCTCCCACGGGAGCCTGTTCCAGTGCTCCACCACCCTCTGGGTGAAGAACCTTTTCCTAATGTCCAACCTAAACCTCCCCTGGGATATCTTCCTGCCGTTCCCTTGGGTTCTGTCATTGGTCACCAGGGAGAAGAGATCAGCGCCTGCCCCTCCTCCTTCCCTCGTGAGGAAGCTGTAGACCACGATGAGGTCTCCCCTCAGTCTCCTCTTCTCCAGGCTGAACAGACCAAGGGACTTCAGCCACTCCTCGTACGGCTTCCCCTCTAAACCCTTCACCATCTTTGTGGCTCTCCTCTGGACACTTTCTCGTAGCTTCATATCCTTTTTGTACTGTGGTGCCCAAAACTGCACACAGTGGTCAAGGTGAGGCCGCACCAGTGCAGAGCAGAGCGGGACAACCACCTCCCTCGACCAGCTAGCAATACAGTCAAGTAACAGCAGTACAGAGAACTGAAATGTAAAGCTTTAGACACTTTGCCGAACTATGAGTAACGTGCTTCCTATAAGCTTAATTCTGTGGCTTTCTGTTATTTCTAACAGGAGTTTTCTAATAAGATATTGAAGAATTGATGCTACTGTGAAAACTTAGGTCTATTTTTAAGAGATTTCTAAAACTGTATTTTGCAAGTTTAATCAGAAAGTTAATTTTTCCTTTTGGTTTACTTTTGGGCACAATATCCCAAACAGACACTGAAAATAATATGTCAGAGGAGGAAAAAAGTAACAGAATTTTGAACTTTTTACTAAATAGCAATAATTTCTTTTTGCTGTTTACGGCATAAAGAAACAAAAGATAAAATACTCCTTGCAGTAGTTGCTGGTATCACTTCTGTTTTAGCCTTTTCATCACTGGTGAAATGCACCACTGGATAAACTGAAAATGAAAAAGTTTATTTGTCTGCTGGTAATTACGTTTCACAATTAAGATATTTTGTCTTTATAACTAGTATGTTCCAAAGTCATCCTCTCACTTAGTCATTTATTTACTTGATTCTGTGTATTAAAATTAATTTGTTTCACTTTGTTCTGCAAGATATGTTGCAGGACAAAATGAAACACAGCATCAGATACTATTTAATATAAATCTGAGTTTCCAAGTTCACGTTTCCAGATGACACAACACTGGACGTAAACGAAATAACGTTATTAGGGAAGATATTCTCTAAATATAACAGTAGGTCTAGTGACCAAATTGCATAAACAGGTGGAAAAACATAGCTTTCCAAAAATAAGTTCTGTGATAAAATAATTGATTTTTGCACTCTAGAAATTTTAATGAAAAGTGTCCTTACCCAAAGGCTGCAATACCTCTAAAATCCTAACTTTTATAAACATGAAGTAAGCAGTTACGGTCTCTTTGCTCTTTTACATGATATAAACACTTAGTGTTAGATGGAAATTCTGCAATTATTTATATGTGTGAAGTTGATATTTGCTCTAATTCTAAAATAACTTCAAAACATAGAATGTGTCATCATCTCAGAATGGGATTTTTTTTTTTTCTGAAACGTACAAGGGCTTTTACAACACTCAAAAGCATTAAGTGCACAACGTGGTAGAAATTAATAATTAAAGCACATTTCATAATAATGAAGCAGATCATATTCTTGCTACTTGTAACAACAGTCATTCTAAAATATGCAATAAATATTGACAGGCTTGTTTTTAGTTTTCCACTTACGAAGTGATACAAACCCCGGATGAATGTGCAGTAAGTTAACTGAATGATTTGTACACAACACCAACTAAATGATGAATGCAATGGTAAAAGGTGAGACAATGCTGCAGATATGAGCATTTTCAGAAAACTTTTCCAATTGGGTTTACTTTTCCCTTAATGTCACGTACAGCACACTTGATTTCTGCTTAAGTGGAGATATCTCTTGACTGGGAAATTGAAAACTTTCCAAGCCAGGCTTTGGTTTCCATTGCACAAAATACCCCTAAGCGTTTTTATCCTCTGCCCAAGAAATACATGATTTTGGTTCTCAGATAGGAATATAGACCTTTCTGTAAGAAGACACATACAAAGAACTGTCTTTGTCAGTCTGAAGGGAGTCTCTGTACTACTACACTCAGTTTTCTTCTTCACCATCCATAAAACCATTACAGACTCCTATATCCTGAGCACGTGGTTACTTTCAGCAAATGGTTATACAATATAAATTCAAATTTTTTCTTCTAAAACTCAGTAGTATTTCAAGATTTTTTTTTTTAACTTTTATTAATTTTTAGGAAGTTTTGAAGTCAAAACAACTGGGATGAATGCTGGGAATAAAAATTAAAATCTCAGAGTAAAAATAGTGGTTTAACTGATCATACACAGGCATCTGGTTTCATTTGAGATCCATTAGGATACAGAAACAGAACAGTTGGGGTTGAAAAACATCTATGAAGATCATTCAGTCCAACACCCCTGCTCAAAGCAGAATCAGCTAGACCAGGTTGCTCAGGGCCGTGTCCAGTTGGGTTTTGAGTATCTCCATGGACAGAGACTCCACAACCTCTCCGGGCAACCTGCTCCAGTGTTCAGTCACCCTTACAGTTACAAAATAAAATATAATAAAAATTCTTTACGTTTAAAAGGAATTTATTGTATATCAATTTGTGCCCATTGCCTCTTGTCCTGTCACTGGAAACCACTGAGAAGAGTCTGTCTCCATGGTCTTTAATTCCCCCATCAGGTATTTATATACATTGATAAGATCCCTCCAAATCTTCTCTTCTCAAGGCTAAACAAGCCCAGCTCTTGCAGCCTCTCCTCATACAAAAGATGCTCCAGTACCTTAATCATCTTTGTGACTCTTCACTGGGCTCGCTCCAGCATGTCCACCTCTCTCACGTACTGGGGAGCCCAGCACTGGACTCAGCACTCCAGATGTGCCTCACCAGTGCTGCACAGAGAGGAAAGATCACCTCCTCTGACCAGCTGGCCACGCTCTTCCTAGTGCAGCCCAGCGTGCTGTTGGCCATCTTTGCCATAAGGGCACATTGCTGACTTCTGTTCACCTTTTTGTCCACCAGGACACCCCACATCTTTTTCTGCAAAGCTGCTTTCCAGCCCGTCAGCTCCCAGCCTGTCCTGGTACATGGAGTTATTCCTTCCCAGGCACAGGACTTTGCATTTCCCTTTGTTGAACTTCATGAGATTCCTTTTAGCACATTTCTCCAGCTTGTCAAGGTCCCTCTGAATAGCAGCAAAACTAGCTGGTGCATCGCCCACTCCTTCCATTTTTAAGCAAACAAGCTTGCTGAGGGTGCACTCTGGCCCACCATCCAGGACAGCCACGAAGATGTGTTGCCTCCCACATTTACCCTTGGGGTATACCACTACTGACTGTCCTCTAGCTAGACTTCATGTCGCTGACCACAACCCATTGAGCCCTAAGAGTTCAGCCCCTTTTCAGTCCAGCTCACTGGTCACTTATCTAGTCTGGGCTTCATCAATTTATCCATAAGGATGTTGCAGAAGATAGCATCAAAAGCTTTACTGAAGTCAAGATAAGCAGCATCCATTGCTCTCCCTTCATCCACCAAGCCAGCCTTATCACAGAGGGCTATCGGCTTAGTTAACCATGATTTCCTGTTCATAAATCCATCCTGACTACTCCCAATGACCTTCTTGTCCCTTCTCCCTTACCAGCAATCACTGGTTGGGTCCCTGTGCCCTTGAACTGCCCCGAGAGCCATGCCATCACTCTTGATGTTTCCCAGATCTCCCCTGGAAGTGGTGTTGCTGCCCACATGGAAGAGCAGCAGTGGGTAATTGTCTGAGGGCCAGACAAGCTTTAAGAGTCAACAACATCCTGAATCGGAGACCCAGGCAAGCAGCAAACCTCCCAAGACAATAGGTCAGGATGGCAGATAGGGGCCTCTGTCCCCTGCAGCAGGAAGGACTCAGTACTATCACTTGCCACTTCCTCCTGGTGCTTCAGTGTAGCTCAGGCTTTGCTGGCTCAGATGCTCCCGGGCCCTCCTCTGCTATACTGTTCCATACAATCTGTTCCATAGTTGCAAATATGCAGGTGGGGTAGGAGTCATCTTCCTTGTGCCAGAAAACTTCCAGCTTTCCCCATCATGGGAGAATCCCATCCAGTAGTGTCTCCAGAAGGTCAGAGGTCCTGTTTCAGGTGTCCCCCCTTCTACAGAGAATCACACTAGATGAATGTGTGAGGGTAACGAAATTCAGCCTAAGCCATCTACTTGTGTATATACATTTGTCCTATCTGAAACCAGACTGTCAGAATCTAAAGTGAAAAATACTATCATTAGTAGTTGTACAGAGATTGCACAGAGCCCAGTAGAAATTGGTGACTTTCATCGTTCTTCAGGTGAAAGCATGAAGGTGTCATTGGCTCCAGTACCATTTTGTATTCAATGTCTTTTTTAAAGACATTTCATTTAAAACTAGTTTTGCCCACTTTCCATTACAGTGCTAGCAGGGTTATTTGAGTGAGAAAAGGCTAACCTACCTTATACAAGAAAAAGTACGTACTTGAGCACATAATATGGGGGAACTGATGCGCTGTGGAATTCACATCATCACTTACCACACTGTTATTTGACTATGTATCCATATTCTAATAAACATACTGAAAGTTCAGCTAGTACATGTGAAAGTTTCCTATACTTCTGAAAAGGCTGATTTTTTAGAAAATGCTTTTGAGAGACTTAGGTTATAACACTCATTTTCAAACAGAAAAAAGAAGGTTAAAACCACTCATTCAGGTTGCTTAAGAACCAGTGTTTACATTAAAACTCTGCCTTTCTCCTCCAAATTTATCTTCCATTAGCAAACAATGCCTCTATCAATTATAGATCAGACTGTCAGCCAAGCACTTACAAGAAGTTGTGCACGAGAGATGAACACAGACATTAGGAAAACAGTTTTGCAATTAACATTTTCAGCAAGGGAACGCACAGTTAACAACTGGATTAGAAAAGATCCTCTTCAGGTAGGTGCAAGGCTCAGTTTGCTAAGGCACATTTATTTATGGAATGCTAGACAGGCTAAGTGGCAGTAATACCTTCCAGAAGTGGATGAGGTCTTACCTAAAACACATACAGTACACTGAACAGGCTTGTTGCTGGTGGGTTTTTGGGTTGGTTTGTTTGTTTATTGGTTTTTGGGGTTTTTTAAGGTGTTATGATTTCTTTTCTACATGAGCATCAATTTAAAGCTATTTGGTTTTTAATTTCCAAATGCAAAGAAAAGCTGTTAGAAATAATTTGTTGTAAAATGGGTTATCTTACATTGGTATGTAAGTTTTACTTGTACAGTTCTACAATAAAAAACTATGAGCTAGAATACACAGAACATTTATATTTAAGAAAATCAAAGGTAAGTTCAGTGTATTCTTCTTTGAAAATCAATGGTGCGCATTATTGGTATATGTTCTCAAATCTTACGCTCATCTTAACTCTGGAAAAAAGCTAAGAAATAAATAATTAAACCAGGATGAGAAGTCCAACTTGGCATGAATAACTTTGGGTTTGGACTACTTCCTCACTCCTGCAAACCCACAAATGTTTAAGTAATATAACATACAAGTAGCTTGGTAGTAGCTGATAAGGCTAACCACAACTTGTGCTTTCAGACTGGTTCTCATGTTCTAATCGCAAGTTTTGACGTTACATTATGTCACACTTTAAAAATCTATGTAGGCTACCAAGGCTCTGGAAGAAGTAATTTTATACTGTTTTAAGACAAAGAACCCAGTTTATTACATGACGTATTCCCTTTTTCATTATTTATAGGCAAATTAGAAGGCAAATACACACCATAAATACATTTTAAAAATGGTCCTAAAGTGTTCATACCTGCATCCCATATTTAACAGTTTTACATACTGATGTTTTCAGAATAAATAGGGAGTGGGAAAATATTTGCAGTTCCTTTTGATTTTTTCATGCTTTGTTTAGTATATTGCTTACAGCAATTAACACAGCAGAGTCCGATGCATTCTCCTAAATAGACTTAACCAAATTAAATGAATTGTGCAACATAATGTATGTTGCAATTCAGCATTGAGAAACATCTCCTGTGCTAGACTGAAACATATATCATACTGGTTTCTGTATTAACTGCCACAACCCCAAAGAAAACAAAGAACAACCTGTGAGATACCACTGAGAACTGAAAGATTTTCAATTTATGTGACCAAAAAGCATGTCAAAAGCTTGCACCACAGCATATGGAACACATACAGTGCCTATGGTACAACATCACTATCAATATTTTGAGTATTACACACCTCTTCTCAAAAGCAACACTACCAATTCATTCTGTCATCAATCCTTAGACCATGAAGCATGTAAAAAATAATTACGCAAGGAAACTGAAAAAACAGTGCTACTAAGAGTGGTCATTTAGACAAGAAATGCAATTAGTACATATAATATCAGAAATTTCTATTCATGCACTTATTGTACAGGAATAATTACAAAGACAGGGGTCAATTTCAGAAACGTTAAAGACAAATCCTTTTCCATTCAAAGTTGGAGCTAAGCAATTAAAAAACATTACTAAGGCTAAGCACTTTACAGGATTATTAGAAGAGCTTTGCAAATAAATCTTAAGCCATGAAATGTTTTGGAAGGAAGACAAGCCTTCAAATTCCTGGCATAAATCAAGCTTTAACTACTTGTGCTTTGAAGGTAAATTCTCCTTGTGGACAAGATTTGCTACATTTGCCCACCACAGTGCTTCCTTTCCAGTTCTACCAGAAGAGCCTAGCAGTAATGAAGCACACCGATACCAGTGCAGTAACACACACTCTCTAATCTTAGTCTACATATATTAGTGGATGCCTTTTTCTTTTCATGTTTTTTTGGTTTTGGTGTTCTTTCCCCCCCTAGCTCCCACATTCCTCTCAATAAGGTTGTTTCCAGTCTGCACTTTTGGCTTCCAAACTTAATCAGGCTTCAGCATAAGACACACATTTTGTAACATAAGAAAAGAAGAGTTTTCCAAAAAGCAACACCAAGTTCAGGTAAAAAAAGTTTATACTTGCAGTAGTATGGAAAGAGCACTGACAGCAGACAAATTCACAGTAGAGAGAGAAGAAAGTAGTCAAATCTACGCATTGCTTGGTACACAACAGGGAGCCCTTCCAGTCACAGTCCAGTCAAATAGCAAGGATGTTCATTCCACGTTTTGGGCATTACCATATCATGACTTGCTGGAAAGAAAAAAGACCCCCTAACTTGTAGTTCTGACAGTAAGTTAAAGCAATGCCACCACCCTATCAAACTGAAGAGCCCTATGGAGAAAAAGGGAGCAAGCTAAAGACTGCCAGTTGATGAATCATTTTTTGAAGCACTGAATATAAAAAATTCCATACCTAAAAAAAAGTTTTGGCCTAAAAATCTCCCAAATAGCTCAACAATATCATTTCCTTCTCTGTCACCACTTTCAGCAATGCATAATTCTCTTAGTTTAGCTAAATTCAGGGAATGCCAGCTGGTTCTCCGCGGCAGAACTAACAGGGCACTGGAAAGACTGCGTTCAGGATTTGTCACCAAGTGAAACTCTGCCAGGAGCCAGAAACGATGTGGTGTCTTTCCACAACACACTGCAACCAAGAGAGGTGATATGCCTTGCACAGACTGTTAGCAGCCAGCTCACTGGCCTAGAGTGAGATTTCAGACACCAGTTACACTTTCCGATGAAGCAGTATGTGTGTCATGTTACTCAAAGCTCTTTCAGTTCTTCCTATGCTCAGAGCAGCAAAAACAAAGTATGTTTCCTCCCTGAAAACCAAGAAATTTGTGTCTTATCAAGGCTCTGTACTGAGAACTAATGGAACACATGCCAAAGTGTACTCATACCAAGACACAAATCCTTCTTACTCCTGTAAACATTTTGTTATGTAAGTTGGAGGAATGGGAAAGGAACATAAAATCTTTATGTAGGGAACCAGTGATTGTCCAACATTGTTAATAGCTAAAAATTGATCAGACGCCTTTGTACTCATAAGGTACAGTGACTCTGTTATTGCACCTGCTATTCCACTTACAAAACACGTCTACATTTAAACACAGACTTGGTCCAAAGCTCATGCTCATGGGCTGTCCTAGGCTTACTGGTTTAGGCCCTGAGCTAGTGTTAAAGGTAGCCTGAGAGCTGTGATCTGATGAGGCAGATACAGGAGTTGGGACACACAGTGAAATAAAGTTTGGAGCTACTAACACACACAAAGGACTACTTATATGCTGAGTTCAAAGTGAAGCTGTCCACAGTAGCCAGGGGAGATGAAGGTAAGAAAGGCTGCTAGTTGCTCCATACTGGGCTACTGGATGTCCGATCAAGGCACCATCTAGTTAAGAACCAGAAATTACATCCCTCCCGAGAGCAGCTGAACCTACTGAGCAGAGAAGCATTTAGAATGAGGGGGAGACAGTGCGAGCAGCGATGCAGCAAGGGCACTGATGTAACACCTTCTCCTAGCCTTTATTGCAAGGGGACAAGAACCCCACATGGAAAAATACTCAAAACTAGTTTTCAAACTTTGCTAGTTGACTTTCACTTAGTATTAGAGCTGAGATCTGTTTTAAAACCTACCCTATTTTGCATTTTAAGAAAACCCAGTGATTAAAAGTACCTCAAAACCCTGGCTGACTTAAGGTCTCATCACAGGATAATGTAATTTTGGAATTTATCGAACGTTCAACCAAGACCAGGTATTACGTAGAATCATATTGTATATCACGCTATATGGTGGAAATCCCAGCATAAGCTATGACTGCTAAATATTTATTGAGTTTTCCTATGTTTGCTATTTCCTTCCTTCCTTACATCTTTTATTTGCAGTATTTCAGACTGTCAAGTATGCTTAAAAAAAGCCCTCAAACCCACGAACATTGGAATTCACCTACATAACACAGTGGCAGAAGCATCATGAAAAGTGGAAAGTTTCCAAAGCTTATTCTAGAGAGAGCCTGCAGAAAACAGAAATGGAAAGTTCCCATATATTCTTCATATGTAAGAGACAGGGAGAGTTGGTTACATGTAATGCTTATTAATCATCTGGAAAAGCGATAGTAGAGAGAACTGGAAAACAAAAGAAAAGCATTTGCTAATTACCATGTTGCTTTTTCTGTTTCAAGAGGCTATGAAAAAGGTCAAGAGCATCTAATATGCAAGGTGTGTATTTTAGCGTTGATAAAGCAAAATAATGCAAATGAATAAACACCTTATTCAAATTCATTGTTGGGGAAAGGGCCATGCAGATGTCACAGTAAACACATAAAGGTCTACTTCAATCTGTTACTACATTAATGAGTTTGATAAATCCCTGAATAAGTTAGATGCAGCACAGAACAAGTGTCAGGATGCATAAGCAGTAGAGACAATAATTCTGATGTTCATGTATGTTTAAACAAACAGTAATAGAACAATCTTCCTAAAACTGTACAGATCAACAGCCTGTGAAGTTGGGATTTTAACTGAAAGGAAAAATGAGGAATACACATTAGACAGAACTGATTCACCTTTTGTTAGAATGCAAGAAACAGAATGTTGTAGAGATGTGACTTACACTTCCATTTATTATTATGTGCAGTAGGAAAAAAAACAAGTCCAGGAAGCAGCGATCCTTTAAAACTTCCTGGTACAACAAACCACTGTAGGTAACAGACAAGTAGGAGTCATTTTTGAAAGTTAATCATGTAACTGGGCTTTTTCTCTTCTGAACAGAGACAGTAGCAGCTCAGTTCATTTCTTCTATTCTGTTCAGTCATGCAATTATACTGGCTGTATGGCATGCACGCAGGACTGACTACTGCCTTCAGTTCCGCACCAAAACTAGTTTCTTTTATGATACTCGCAATGTATTCTTTTGTGATTTCTTCTGTGTTACACTGGAAGAGTTTAAAAAAACATATATACCCCTGCAGCCTATAAGAAAAGGTAGGCTAAAAACTGATGAGCATTTTTACATGTTTGGTGTTCTCAATATCCTAGATGCCTTTACAAAGGGAAAAGAATGTACTGGAATATGAAACATACAGGGCCGTTATTGAAGTTCATATCAGCACAAAAGGCAGCCTCTAAACACTGCCAACCTTGTGGCTTGATTTGGCTGCCATAAGCACTACTAATTCCCAGAAGAGAAGCCACAAAGTATTTTAAAATGCTGATGAACAACTTCCTGCTAATCAAGTTAGGGAAGTATAAGATTTCTGCAGAACAAATTTAAGGTCTGCTACAGGGCACGATGATACAATTCCATGGGATAAGTTGTGTTTCTTCTCAGAAATTCATTATAAGGGGACTAACATGCTCTCTTCTGTTACTGGTGAATGGTTATGCAGAAATACAGTACAACTTGTAGAGCACAGCCCATTACCACTACAATGCTAAAGCGCTAACCGTATTGTAATAATTTAATAAGTAACATTATTCAGTGTATTTCCCCAGTAAACATACAATAAACTCAGCCTCTCAAACAAGGCTTGACTATACCGTACCATAGAAAGTAGAAATCACGACGTTTTTCATCATTGTTATAGGAAACACAGCATATCTCTGCACAGGAACTGTGTTTAACAGTAGTAAGTTTTTCAGTAATAACTGCCTAAAGATTTAAGCGAGCCAATTGCTACAGAGATAAAATGTATTAGTCGTGGTGGTAAGAGACAGAGCAGGCAAGTTTTTGAGTTAAGGTGACCAGAAGAAGGATCACAGTTGGTCTCACAAAAATCCAGCACACCTTGCTATTCTCCGTAGTGTCAACTACTCAAAGCTACAGTTCAAGCCGATTGCCTCTACTTTCTACTGCTTTCTATCCTTCTACCAGTCCTGCATTTCTGTTCACACCCTCACACTAGTACTGACACTCTCCTGACTCATTAGTGAGCCAGCTCAAGATGCTAAAATACATTTGAAGGACAGGAAACTAGTCACTTCTTCTTGTGTTTAATATTCTACCAGCTTACACCCTTTAACCAGCTTGCTCCAGGAGCAGAAGTTTCAACACCGGTATGAGAGAGATACTAACACTGAGTCGGAGGGCACAGGGAGAGAAGAAAATGGTATTGTGCAAGCACCAACTGTGATGGCCCTTAAAACGTTCCATAAGTTATCAAAATAAAAATTAAGAAAATTTAAGTATACATAGTAACAGTGCAAATCACTTTGACTTTATAACCAACAAGATTAATTCTTAACAAGTATTATTATAGCACTACCTACGCTTCAGAATTTATCCAAGTGTTCCACAAACCCCTTTAAAAGAGGTTAAAAAGTTTTGAAGTAAAGATATTGACAGTCCCATACGGTATGAAGGAATTTTGATCAACTAAAAGCAAACCAAAACAACATTCTTCTGCATTCCACATAACCACTTTATGATTTTTTCCAGAAATTTCACTAGGGCACATTCTTGGTGCCAGCACTCCTTTTGAGTCTAATTTTCATCAGTACTGATAATTTTGAAAATCACATCCAGCACTGAATTTTCCAAAGGCAGCCAATATTAAATGAAACAAAACCAATATTAAATAAATCAAAACTACCAGATGGTCCTAATCTGCAAAGGGAGTAGAGGGAGAGCAGTGCTCAAGTCAGCAAGTGGAGGGCTACAGTACGAATATGAAAATGAAAGCTTTGGAAGAGTTGCCCACTTTTCCTGGAAGGCATCCTGTTTTCCAGCTGCTGCTTTTCTAGAACAATAATATTGGTATTTTCATGTGTCTCTTTTGTTGTTTGTTTGTTTGTTTTTAAAAAAAAAAAAGAGAAAAGGGTTGGGTTAGGCCACACCTTCAATATTAAGTATGCCACTAAACAAGCTTTTGAAAATTACCAATTTGCAGTACAGCTATAAGCCATATACACTTCTATAACTGAACCAAAAATCAAAATAATTAACTATGTGATATTTTGTTCTAAAAGTAAAAGATAACTACACTTAGAGAAGCAGAATATATGGTAAATCTACATAACGTTAACATAATGAGAAGTAATGTGAAAAACCTTACAAATCCTGACTATTTACACAGTACTAACTTCTCTCTAGCACTGAAGCTGAGAGATTTCAAAGACTACTTTGAAACATTAGAATGCCCATATTTCTCTCTCTTGAAATTTCTTACATATTTGGACATATTTTATAAGCTGATGAAACATTTAGTATCTTCTTCACAATAATAACAAGAAAATACAGTATTTAAAAAGTTTCATACAAAGTAAGAACTCTTGTATAGCATCAAAAACTTCATGCATTACTCACAAATACGAGACTGGTAAATTCATTAAACAAGTATGTTCGGAACTACTAATTTAGAGAGCGTTGCCTTATATAGTCATTAAAGACAGCAAACAGATGATAGAGAGCA
Organism: Nipponia nippon; assembly: GCF_047370975.1. NCBI lineage: Eukaryota > Metazoa > Chordata > Aves > Pelecaniformes > Threskiornithidae > Nipponia > Nipponia nippon. The sequence continues at coordinate 156,553,123 of NW_028262290.1, read as the reverse complement.
AGAGGAATTGTTGCCAGTTACTTTAGACTGGAAAACATGAGAACAAAATCTAATGCTAGCTGCCAACTAATTCCTCTTCTCTTCTAACAAAAATATTGAAGAAAAGCTTTCCTTGGCTACAGCCACTTGCTCTCTAGTAAGAGGACAGAATTTGGTTATTGCTATAATAAGCATTATTTTACATTTTTCTACAGAAGTTAGAAAAATAAACACCAAGAAGACACACTGCAGTGGGGAGAGAAGTCTGCTTGAAAAAAACTAAACATCCATTTATAACTGTCAAAATTATGGAATAACTTGATTCAAAGATACATTTTTTGAACAATCCACCCTTAAGTTTGCCCAGACATTGACCACTAGCTTAGTTTTTAAATGAAAGGAGGGTGAAAAATACTTTTTAATATTTTTGTAACTGAATACTTTTGGGGAGGGGTTGACTTTTTAATTTTCATACTCCAGTCTACTTCCCATCCTTTTTTGTCCCACTAAGTCAACCAGACCCCTAATAAAGTGGCATGGGGGGAGGAGGAAGGACAAAATTACTCTGGACAAAGTCTTTCCCAAAGTGACGTGTCCAGAAAGTTACTGACCACAAATGAGAGGTGTTTCATTTGATGTATTTTCAGTTTACTATCTCAGGTCCAAGCTGTCCGAGTTAAGCACTCAGCAAATGCACAGCACTTAACGTGGACCAGGACAGAAAGGACTGGGCACAGGTACCGGAGCTAAAAGCTGACTGGAGCGGTATCTGGGAGTACCAGAAATGAAAGGTTCAGACAAATGCTACCAGAGCACAGTGCTGGGAGTGGGAAACAGAGGAAGTGTCAGGAACTGCTTACGAGCACGCCTGCTGCTGATCGCTCCCTCCCTGTCCCCTAACAGCTTCCCTACCTCTCTCCTAGAAAGCAACACAGCAGCAGTAGCTGCAGGAGGTACTCGAGGAAAGCAGTCCAGACATACTGCATCAGCTCATGGCTCCGGCACCAAGGGTGTCAGAATGGCTCCTGCAGAAGGACTGTACACTGGTTTCTTTCTCAGTGAATACAAAACAGAACTGAGAGAGACAACATGAACCACATCTACAACATGAAGAAAGATCATTCCTGTAGAAAAAAATGTAAAACCTGTGTCCACACAGCTAAACCCTTCTCCCTGCTCCTCCAAAAGAGAGTGTTTGCATTTAACTTGTTTATTAGATGGTCCCTGTAATGAGCTGGGCAGTGTACTGAGTCTGGAAATTGTTTGGGAGAGCACTAAACAGCAAAATAATATCAGAGAGCACACTAACGATTACGCAGTGCAGACCACCATAAGGCAGTGTTCAATCCTTGTCATGGCCCTGCTTGGTTTGTTAGTATAAACATGAACATTAACAGATGCCCTACACTCATACTGCTCAGCCAGAGGGTAAAAATGAGACAAAACTTAAGCAGACATCTCCTAATGTTTAGACTCGCTTCAAAGAAATGTGTGGAAATCCAAATTTGGTTTATCCCAATGTACTTCCCCAACCCCTTCCAAAAAAGAGCAATGATGTTTCATCAGTTTTGCATAAACTGTTTCACTTTTACAAAAAACTCACTAAATTATCCACAAAACATTTCCAAATTCTTGCATGTTTTACTAAGATTTAAGTCTACATTCCCTCTACCCAAGCACACATGGTATCTCTAGACAGATGAAACAAGCCACATAAATGATGCAAGCGACACCGTAAGTTTTTCCTAGGCCATACGTAAACATCCATACAAACCTATCTTTTCAACAAGTTTGCAAAAATTTATCATAGGACATTCGTTCAAAAGAATTGTCTTACAAGAATGTGACTTCATTGAAGAAAATAGCAACATACCTTCTAAAGCTGGTGAAGTAAAGAATTCACTCCCACCCCCCAAACCTTGAAAACTACATCAACTTTTTAGAGTTGGAGACTGCTGAGGAAACCAAGATGACCAATCTGAGACTGTTTCAAAGTGCCTAAACCCATATACTTGTAATTTATGACCTAGCATAGTCTGAAACTCTTAAATCTTGAGATCACAAGTTTTACTGTTTAATTAGAACATAACCAATAAACAAAAGCTTCCAATGGAAAACAGACTTCCAAGTAAGAGATGGAAACAATTAATTTCTTTAAAGAAGTCTGTGTAGCATAAGAATTTCCATGATGTTCACATTTTTATGAAGCTCTCTTGCTGATACTTATTAAAAGCAGTATCAAACTTCAAATTGCTGAAACTGCCTTACACACACATATACAACATCAAAGAAGTTTCCGCCAGCAAGTGTGCAATGTGTATTATGATCTCCTGTATATTTTTCTAAAATAAGATTGTTGTATGGACTTTGCAACATCTGTGAACATTTCTTGATGCATCTGTAGATTAAAAAAGAAATTTCCTGGAAGTAGTAAAACCTGGACTAGAATTACTGTCATATTTTATAAGATTTAATTCAGTTAAAACTGTAGAGTATTTGTTACTTATTTTCAGACACTGAAAATTACATTTGCTATTTATCCTCTGTTCTTCTACCAATGCTGCACCAAATTACCAAGACATACTGATTACTGTCATCAGCACTCTAAAAAGTGTAGAAACAGAGATAAAAGTACTTACAGGTTTCCTAAGGAAAAAAAGGGAGAGTGCTCCAATTAGGGGCATGTCTCCAATTAGTGGTTCCAGGATAACCCTCATAGTGCCATGGATCTGAGGAAGGGGAGGAAAAAAAGGCAATGGTATTGACTGCAGTTCAAATTTTAAATAAAATTTATTCACTGGCAATGCTCACACTTCTAATTCATTAAATTCTTGATTATGGAAGACTTTTATATATATATAGCTTTACATGTCATCCAAACCCCAAAAATTTAACAGAGGCACTAAATAGTTGGGCTTACAAATTCATTACATTCATCTACATGATGCTGTGCCATGTTAGTGGTAATTTTGCTAAAAATATGAAGTAGATTGTTCATGCAGCTCAATGTAAACAAATGTGGCACAAACCAATATAATGGCATCCACAGACACTAGAACAAAAGTAAGTAAATGCTTTTAGGTATGTCAAGACACACACACATTAAAAAAAGCATACTATTTTTCCTCGTTAGAGAGAGAGAGAGAGCTGTTATCAGAAAGTTAAGGAAATTTGAAAAACAATACCAGAAGGCAAGGCTACTACTAATAATTGCATCTAAACTAATAATTGCATCTAACACTGAAATATTAACTAAAACAAAATTTTAAGCTCCATGTTTCCTTTACAAACCTACACATCACATGAGCATTGGCTTGATGTGAAATTATCTCCATCTTTTCCAGTAGAAAATGTTATATATTTAAAACAGTTCTACATCTGAAAGGAATTTACCCTTTCAGCTAAGTCATGTTACCAGAATTGTTATGCAATATCAATATTATGCAACTGAGAAAAAAATAGTAAGCAACAAACTACACAATTACTGGTTCTTTCTTATAAAGTATTTCATCAAAAAGTAACAATTCAGTGACGACTCAGTATCAAAATGAAAAGGAAAAAAAATAGAATTTCACCTGTATACTTTTCACACCAGCTCTGCAGAAGTATCTCTTGATCTCCAAATCAATTTCACAGTTTCCAACAAAACTAAAACAAAAAAGAAAGTATACATTTCATTTTTATGCACTAAACTGCAATACACTCTTAGTTCTGTTTTGCACTGAGATGACAATATATTTTGTATCCCAGTCTATACAAAAAAAATGCATATTAAAACATAAAAACATACAACAAAGTCAAGATTGTTAAAAAAATTACATCCCCTTCAAAACATCACCACTGTCATCAAAATCACTCAAATTAATACAGAGGTATGTTGTCATCTCCAGAAGCACACGTAACAGAAAACACGCCTTAGTTTTGGGAAAGAACGGACACAGAATTCATACCCCATTTCAGGAAAGTTCCACACAGGTCTCATTGATAGTGTACCCAAATCCACTCTTATCTAATATAATCATGAGAAGCACTAGAAAGAGATGGTTATTTTGCTAAAAATCAAAGTTGTCTGAAATATTCAGAGGCTTGCAAAAACAGTCGTATTTAGAAATTCAATAAGCTGGGCATGCTGAGCTGGATGATCCACTAAGCAAGGTTTAAGGCAAAAACAGCTGAGCCCTTTCTGAAGGGAGAAAGAAGGCAGGAAGCAAATTAGAAAATAATATATCAAAAATGATGTAAGTTTTCCCCTGAACAGTTCTTGCATTCCATTTTTGGGGATGCAAGGTGAAGGGCTTGAAATTTTGCAGATGCTGCCCTATATCTCAGAGATAGATTTGTAGAAGATGGTAAAAAAAGCCCCATCTATTTTGCTCATGCTACAAGGCTAAAAGATGATTTGCACACAACTCACTCGGATTTTAGCAGCTGCTTTTTCTGAAGCTCCATGCAGGTCAAGCATGTACCAGCAGAGCTGAGCAGATCTTTTCCAAGAACACACATTGGGTCTGAAAACAAACTAATTCTGAGACTCAACAAGGAATTTAGGAAGAAAGCTTGAGACTCTGATTTAGCAAGGGAATTTGTCAACGATTCTACAGAACGAGAGCTAAAAACAAAACCAAACAGATTGAATACCAAGCTACGGCTAGGGAGAGACTGGCTGGACAAGGAGACTGGCTAAGAAGATATGGGTTATAACAAAAGAACAAATGAAATCTGAAGAGTTTTCTGAACAGACTGCCCAGGTAAGGAAAATGGAAGAAGGAACTAAGTGGGGAGGAGATAAGGCAGCTTAAACAAAGCCAGACACTGCTGGGAGAGGGGGGAAATTTGTTTCCTCTGCAGGGCATCCTGCTCCAGATTCTGCAGTAGAGCCCAGGCTTCCTCACATTAGGTTCCTCAGACCTAGCCTGGACAGTGAAAATCTATTCAGCCGTGTTTAGGAGTCTGATGGAATCTTATTACAGAAATACCTGGGAAATTATGAAGAAAATGGAGTTGCTCTCCTCATGGGGCCATTTTAGAAGCAAGTCAAGATAAAACAAATTACTCTCACAGTAAGAGCAGAACAGCAGGACCCCTGCCGCCTCCCCCCGACAACCAATGGCCACAAGGTTCTATCAAAAGAAAACGAAGGTGAGAGTTGCTGCATTCAGGATATCCGTTATTCAAATCATCTGTAGCCTCCTGTGCTCTGTGTGTGATGGTGCTGTCTATGGGATTTCAAGCAACTGCAAATCTTATCAATCCCTTAAACAGAAATAAACAACAGTACCAAGACATTCTTGTAAGCATCCAACATTGGAATTTATTTTGGACTATTCAAAAGATAACACTATGCAGAATCATTTTGGTACAATGACCGGTTTGGGGAACTGGAAGACAACAACATGACAGGGGTCTATGTGAAAGGAAGGTGACCATTGCTTTCCCTGGAAAGAATGTAGTGTGACTGTACAGTTTAAAAATAGGTATATAATTTTTAACACACTATTTAAAACGATGTAATTTCTATTTTTACCTATCTAACTATATATAGAGATAGTAGTGAGATATATATAAATACGCACACACATATATAATTGCATAACAACTTGACACAGAGAAGCAAGGTCAATTAAAACCTGCAACTGAAACCTCAATCTTGGCACTTTGTAGCATGAGAACTATTTGTGTTATGGAGACTGGGAAGCAACATGCTCATTTGAAAATCCATGATAACATGATGACAAGTAAAAATAGTAACAAACTGCATCTGAAGGTAATAAGTCAACAACTTTTAACCTTATAATAAAGTTAAACATGGGTTTATCCCCTAAGATATTTGGCCGGGTCCATTAACAGTCGATGCCATATGGAATTACACTGTAACATAACATACAGCTTGAAGGCTCATTTAGTAAGCAAATTCTATACATTCAAATCATAATATCGCAGAAATATTCATGACCCCTGTAATGTACAGATCACTGAGATAGATTACAGTTTAATGAGGACAGTCTTGTAAGAATATAACAGCAGCTGTACTGAATCAGATGAGAAGGCATAGTATATTATATGTGGTCATTGTAGTCCATAGAAGATACCCAGAAGAAAAACAAACAAACAAAGAACAGGACACACATATTTCCCAGATTACAATGATCTCTGCTTCTGTACTTTGGACTATCTTCACTATTTTTAGAAGGTCTTTAGAAGGTCTTTCAACCCCATTTTTATATCTGTCTTCTGCCTGTACAATGGTAGTGAGTTTCTCCATCCAAGTATGCCACATGAAAAAAAAAAAAAATTTCCATGTGTTTAAATCTGCAGCCTAAAACTTTCTTTTAGTGCCTCTATTTTTTGTGTCATGAGAAGGTGAAAAAACTCAGTTGTACGCTATTAACAAGTATTTCCTCAATCTCTCAATCTTTTTTGGCTTTCTTTACTACAATTCACATTTAATTTGACAGGGTTTATCTTGTTTTCTGTTGATCCATAACCTTTAGTTTTCCCCAAGTGTTGACTACATTCATACACTTTCGCAAATGTAAGATTCCTATTTATTAACAATTTATTTAGACTTTATCTTCATTTGCTCAAGTAGTTAAAATTTTTCCCTTGCACGCCTTTGTCACCAGAAACTAGACTTTTAAATTGTAGCATGAGTTTTGACAATATTTTTAACATAAAGCTCACAGTAAGTAATAGAAAGGTAAAATGTTCCCTCTGCAAACATGGTCCTGAAATTGAATCTTTAAATACATTTTCCAGTGACTGCTTTGTGGATTAGCTAGTCAAGCTGCTTACAAGAGTAAAGTTCTTAATTGGATCCTGAGCAATGCATAGGACCTGTTTCAAAAGGTCCTGAAAAACACTCTGAAGCAATGATCATAATGCACTCGATATCCTTGCAGAAACAATAAAAACTAACCACACTCCTTTTGCAATTAAACTCAAAAGCAAAACCCAAAAAAACTCAAGGAAGATGCAAAAACTAGTAAAGAAGTGTTTTGGAGACACGTTGAAACTACTTAAATGTACTGTATGGAAGGTCCAAAGGAAATGCATATACCGCAACATAAACAACTGACAGTAGAAGGGGCTAAAGGAGGCCACAATGGTGAAAGAGCAGGATAAAAGGAGATTATTAAAAGAATGAATGTACTTAAAAAAAAAAAAAAAAACAAACAAAAATATCTTTCCATGCCTCCCCCCGCCACACCCCCCCACAGGGCTTGGCTTTGTACAGCTATTCTTACGAATGCTTAGAGAGATTGTTTTCCTTCTCAACTGTATTTAGGGACTGAAGGGCTTATCGAAAGCTCCTAACTTTAAACTTAAAATTAGAACAAACTAATTTAACTGGAGATGAAAATTTACAGGGATAAATATTCCAAAGGACAGACTTTTCTCCAGCAGTAAGACTGTTCTTTAGAATCTTGCAAAACTGAACTAAAGTTGATTCCCTAAGAAATACTTGAGGGTTGTTATCTGTACATAACTCTGTATCTAAACATGCCAAGAACATTTATTACAAAGACTCTTATTCTTCCTTCCTGTTACTACTGAAACAATCCCAGCAATGGACCCTTAGAGAACATACCAAAAAAAAAAAAAAAAAAAAACACAGAATCAAACAGTAACAATTGATACTGGGGTGCCGTCCATCTTAACCTTGCATACTAAAAGCCTTTGATAAAGAGCCCTTTCCCAATGAGAAGGTGTCAAGGACAAGTCTTAAATATGAAACAGGACTTCCTTTAACGGTGGTTTTGTCTAAGCCTTAATTGCCAGAAGCTACGATAGTCACTCCATAGCTCTCCTGTTTCCATTTTCTTCCTGGAAGCCTATGCCACTGGCAGTAGGGACAGGCTGTTGGGGTCATGATGAAAGGGCAAAGAAACCTGAAGCAGCACAGCACAGTCGCTCTGGCACTATATAATACATAGATTTACTTCGGTTAGTGGCACGAGCACAAGTACTTCGGTAGCTATCACTCTCTTTTTCTAATACTGTGTTTATAAAAAAATCTAAGTAACTCAGAAAAGTAAAAAAACCCAAACATCTTGTATCCTAATTTTAGACTAGACTAAACTTCATGGAAGAGTTTTAAATACATTAGAAAACAAAATCAAAGATAATGCTTTAGCTTTGGAAAGTATTTTCTTATTAACCAACATTACTTTAATGATGCAGTCACACTGAGTTGATAATACTATTTCCCTGACAAATGCTATTTACAGCATACAGTTCCTTCCTCCGTTCATACACAATTAGAATTAACTATATTTGTGTAATGAAGCAATTCTTCTCCTTTCAGGCCAACATAACTGCCCAATCAAACAAATCACATATTATAAAGCATGGGCACCATTGTAACATGACAATAAAGTTTACCTGATTTGAAGATCCAAAATGATCTGCCTTTTGTCCACATTTTCAGTGTACACTTTTACACCATTTATCCGCAGAGGCTGAAACAATGAAGCAAGTAAAAGTTGGATCCTTCTATTGAACTATACCATATTAAACTCTTAACTTCGAAATAAAGGTGAATATACGCACATTCATGCCTGAAGTTAAGAATTTACTATAAGCATTATTAAAAGGTGTGAAGCAAAGCTATCAATTTAGCTCAAAATGTTATTTCAAGGGTAAAAATTACCTTGCTAGGATCCACTCAGCCACAGCCCTTCTGGCAATTACTCTGGGTTTAGACCACTAGATTTCTAGATTTTCCGAAGATTTAATATCAAGCTTTCCCTTCCCCCCGCAATAAACATCTGATTTCTCTGTCCTAGTATATGTCTAACACTCCCAAAGTATTCTTTTCTGTGCAACTATAACAACAGGCCAAATTTAATTCACAAAAATGCAGTTGCCTAAAGTGAAATTTAGTCAGAATGGATGGAAAATAATCCATAATCCCCACAAAAAGTTGTGTCCACCACTCTGTGCTCTCTCTCTCTAAACCGCTGTGCTGGTGCTCTCTCTCCCTCCCTCCCTCTCTCATACAGAAACAACGCATATCAATGAAACATTCCCAAGACTCAAACGTTCATCAAATACTAGGTGGGAGAAAACGACCAATGACCTCAGCACCACCTCCTGTCACATTTTGAGTTTTTCCTTTCTGGAAAAATTGCCATATTTCTGTTTATACCTTTTTAGTAATTTAAGTAAATTGGAAATCTCACTGCTGTCAGATTCCCACTGTGTTTGGGGCTGTGCAGCTCACAGGATGCAACTCAATCAAGGCTGCAATATAAAGTAAGAATAGTTGTTTCTTGTTGCTGAGATAACTCAGTCCAGCTGCAGAAGCACACAGAGGTCTGGAAGCCAATTTAAACCCTACTTAAAATTAGTATGGCTTAAAGGGAATGCTATTCTACAGTCTGTAACACAGGTGTATCTAGGGCAGGACAGAGCCCCTGTGTAAAAGGATTTACAACTTAAAAAACAAAAACAAACAAACAAAAAAAACACACAATAAAGTATAATGAACTGTAATATACGTGAAATAGAGTCACAAAGAGAGAAAAATAATTACCCTCCATCACACCTGAAATTTAATTTCAGTTTTCCTAACATTGGGGGGGCGGATTTTTAAATCCTTACTTAAAATCCCATTTATGACAAGCAAGAAGAACACAAAAGACAACTTCACAAAAAAGCTGAAAAAGCTGTTAAGCTACACCTCAATAGAAGCACAGTTCTGATTGATGCAAGTAAGAGTAAGCAGTGCTAAACTTATTGCAAGCAGAGGTAACTTACTCCTAGCTTGGACTGGTCAAACAGGCTCTTCTGCAGGCATGTAAGAGCTATACATTACGGCCCCTTCTTTCATGTGACCGAACAGAGGATAAACACCTGTCTGCTCCTTGATACTATGTTATGTGCAGTCCTTTGGAAAGCTGAACCAGCAGCCTTGTCATTGGACTCCATACATAATGTGATTAAAAGTTCATCTGTTACAAGAAAGTTAATTGCCCTTGGATCATCTGGCAAGACAAGGATAATGGTCCCTGCTCACTTAATGTAAAGCATTACATGAACAGTATTAAATTCATGTTGCTATGAGCTCTTCACATGACTAGGAGTTACTATACTTTGAGTCTTCTCCTAATTCTCAGGCAAATTTCTGAATCAGAGACCCCAGGAAAAAATAAAAAAATAAAAATGAAGCCGCTCCTAAAAAAGCCAGACATGTTTTTACTTTAATGTTACAACAGAAACCAGAATCAGGCTTACCACCAAGTGTCACCAAGGAATATTTTTGTGTAGATTTAAACAGGCTACATGAAAACAGTATGTAAGACAGAGCCTCTTAGAAAAACTTTGCCAGACACTGACCTGATGACCAATATCAATCTTTGTAAAACTGAAGGTACTGAGGTGGTTGTTTGCTCCTCTTACTGCTGGTTCTATGGTCTCCCGGAAGAGTTTCTCAATAAATTGGCAAATAAAAGGCCACATCTGTTTTACAGTCTAGGGGGGGAAAAAAAAAATAAAAAAAATCTACACGGAACACAACGTCACACATAACTAAAAAATATTCTTCAAGGCATATGTAAGAAATTTTGTACAAAGTTTTAAACATACAAGTTTTCTATAGGGTTCACTACAGACATAAGAACTGGTTCCTTTTTACATACAGGAAAGTTTTCTGGAATTCTCAATTTGTGTGTTTTATACATTTGCACAAATCTGAAGCACTGGAGGAGGAGAAAAACAGTATTAAGAATTTTCTTGTTTTATCCCACAAACTCATACACATTCAGCACTGATGCTGAATGCTGGGGAGAAGGGTGAAGAGGGTTAAGTTTATTTGCATGTAAAGAGGAATACGAAAAAATGGGTCAAGTGCATTTCTTAAATACATGCATAAGGTTTATAAATATAAAAAATAGAGTATTTTACTGTCATATCTGAAAATTCTATATTGTTTATTTTTGTCACATTTTCTAATTAACTCATGTGCTTCTATGCTCTTTGAATGAAAGATATTTTTAAAAAAACCCAGGCTACATAGATCTAGATCTTAGATTACTACACATAAAAATTAAAACCGCAAAATTGATTTATTTTTAGATTGTAGGTCAGGAACCTACAGTAACTGGAAAGTATCCCAGACAAGTAGAACAATAAGACTGTGTTTACAGCTGCTATAACTTCCACACAATTATAGCTGTCATTATTTTAATGCCACTTAAAGTCATTCTCCAAAACTCACAATTTCAAGACCATGAAAATAGATTTAATCTTTCTCGTGACTAACTAGATCAACGACCAGAAGCTTCAAGTGTATGAAGAGCACAGAAAGTTAAAACTCCTCTGTTCTCAGATTCTTGGCTCACCGTTTTTTTTTTTTTATTTTAGATTTCCCTCCTCCCCCTTCCCATTTGGAAGCGATGGTAATGACTACACTTACCTTGTTGAGCCATTCTGCCCTCTCTGTGTCTGGAAAATGGACCTAAAAAAAACCCACCAAACAAAAAAATTAATACAAATACAAAACACTCTTTAGTTAATCATGCCCAGTCATTTATGATACAGGAAAATGTAGGGATCTCCCTATGAGCAATGTATACAGCAAACAACATATGAAGCAGTTAACATTCTTGACAAGAATATTAGAATTTGAGCAGATAAAATATGAACTAATTTCTGAACTACATAGATTCAAGTCCAAGCATATATTTAATAGTGGCATCTGGAATAAAATATTGCTTTAACACTATAAACGAACTGAAAAAAAATAATAAGCATAGCTGACAAAGCTAGCGTCAACCAAATTTACCTCTCATGTTTCAGGGGTTTTTAATGTGATACACAAGACTGCCAGAGTCCTGACTGCACTTCTGCTTCCTTTCATTCATGCCAGATCTTGTGCAGTGTCAATAAATCATGGCTAGAAATAGTTAATCAGTGAAACTGAAGCTCAGGAGTATGGATTTAAATTCCACCAAAAGCCCTTCAAAAGACATTTTTAGTGATTTCTTCTCTTAAACAACTGCAGAAATCAGTAAGAGACAGAAGGATGACAGTCTATACACGTGATGGAAAGTACCCATCACAACAGGAAAACACCAGTTAAACGCTGGAAGAACAGACGCACTTTTCCAGACACAGAAGGAGAGTACGGTTAGAAGCTTTACATCTTCCACGCATACCAAAAAAAAAAAAAATTAAAAACCTGAAGCTGTTCAGTAGAAGCAGAGTTAAACATTTCTTTAGAAAGGAACAGCTTCTGCAAGGAGATGCAGATCACACTTCTGAAACACAAAGAGCCTTTGAACACACTAAAAAACTGTGACCTAGATATACTGACTTTCGTGAAGCAATGTCTCTACTTAACTGAATTGCGAAGTCTTAATCTCTTCATAGCATAACAGATTGTACCGCTGGTTTTAACAGCAGTGCCTACTGGTTATTTTTATTATGCATGTATCCCAAATGTGAACAGTCAGTTAAAGATACACTTTTTAAACTGTATTTTCAACAAATTGGATTTGAAAGCAAGCCCCACTAATGACTTCTTTGTCTAGTTTTTATTAAACTCTTGCATTAACAACCAGCACTATCATATTCTTGAATATACTCAAGTTACCTTCAGAGCAGTCCTTAATTTCATCTAAGCATCCATGTTTTGCTATGCTGGAGCATTGGCCCCTCCAGAATAACCAATATCATCAGTTATTTCTCCACCCTGTTTCTCTCTCACTAAGGTGGGCCATACATTTTTACAGGTTCCTAAAGAAGTACAAATACTGCTGTCTTCCACTGTCAAAAGAGAGGCTCTTGGCATCTTTTTCAAATGACTTTTTTCAAGTATATCACATATCTATCAAGACCATTACAAGTGGCACAAGAATGACCAATGATCTGCTTGACTGTAACAAAAACATTCAGTAGGATTTATTTTACTTAGTGAGTTCAAAGAATAAAATAAATATTAACGGATGGAGCAGGTTTGCAACCATATTATTATATTTTATTTATTTAGAATTAATTTCCTAGAAAATTATAGTGGGTAGCATGTCAGAAGTCTGTATTTAGAGGTTTGGGTGGGATTTTTTTTTTTTGCTTTCTTTTTGCATTTGCAACAACAGAAGCAGTTACTGTACGTACATGAATTAAGCTGAACAGAGCTTACACTCAGTTTTTGTCTTGCAGGGTTCTCAAGTTGCTTCCAGTGGTCAAAAAGTTAAAGGAACAAAAAGAACAAACACTATGTTAACCCTAATGCTAATAAGTAACATCTTGATCTTTCTCCTAAAATATTTGCCTTCTGAATCTTCAGAGAGAAAATGTGCCAATTCTCAATAATTACTTATCTCTTAAAAATTATGTTGGATCAACATGAAAAATTCATTCTGATTTGCTTAGGAGAGCAATCAGTGATGCCACGGGGTGGGAACTCAAGAGCTGTTCCACACAGGGGAGAACATGAACAACAGCCATTGGAATGAACAGCAACAAAACAAATTAAATAGAAACAACAAATTAAAGACACAGATGAGGAAAAGGGAAAAGGGAAAAGGGAAAAGGGAAAAGGGAAAAGGGAAAAGGGAAAAGGGAAAAGGGAAAAGGGAAAAGGGAAAAGGGAAAAGGGAAAAGGGAAAAGGGAAAAGGGAAAAGGGAAAAGGGAAAAGGGAAAAGGGAAAAGGGAAAAGGGAAAAGGGAAAAGGGAAAGGGAAAAGGGAAAGGGAAAAGAAAAAGAGAAAGAAAAAGAGAAAGAAAAAGAGAAAGAAAAAGAGAAAGAAAAAGAGAAAGAAAAAGAGAAAGAAAAAGAGAAAGAAAAAGAGAAAGAAAAAGAGAAAGAGAAAAAAGAAAAAGAGAAAAAGAAAATTCATGCAAACCCCAAAAGCAAACCTGTCTGCTGTGAGTAATGCAAGACATAACAGAGTCACCATGTCCACAATTCATTTTAGTCTTTTGTACAAGTATCCAGTTGACATCAAACAGGAGAGCCACACTAGACTGAGAAAGACTTCCCATCCTAAATATAATCTCAGCCCAGATGAAATTCATCTTCCTCCATAGAGTGCTCCCAACTTCCCAGATTTAGAGTATAAACTCGCCAAGGCATAGGCCACATTCCCTGTGCTACGCACACAGCTGACATTCAATACATCTGACTGGAATAAAACAGGTAGCATCTCTCTCTTGCACCCACCAAGCACCCTTCATGTTCAGTCCCGAATTATGCAGAATCACTTGAGACAGGTTGGGAAGCAAACGAGAGGCCACATACACTAATATCTAGCCATATATGCTAATTTATTAATTTTTAATTTTATCTACTCTACAGTCCTTATTAAGACCTTGCTTGACAAGACATGGTTCTTAGTTTTTCCACAGATTTACCATAAAGTGATTTTTTTTTTTGCTACAAAACAATCACTTTCTTATTAATTGTGTATTACAGCAAAGTAAGAAAAAGAAGCAATAAAGCAGTTTAGATTAAAAAAAAAAAAGTTTAGATTAAAAGAAACCCCAACCAAACAAACAAAAAAACCAAACGAAACAAAACCCCCACACCACTGTATATTGGCTTTTTTCCCTTCTATTCCCCCCAAGGATTAAATGTAAGAATTCAATTTTAAACTACATTAAAAATAATGTGCTATAATAACTATGTTTAACAGATATTTATCTGAGCTAGCATTACTTAGCTTATGTCTAGTTCCTTCTATCTGCACTGTTTAATTACTTGTTGCTGTAGACGAAAATCTTAAAGAAACCATACCAGCAACTTTGTGTTTAATTATAAGGTCACACAATATAACCAAGTTTCTTCATATAGTTCCAATGTAACTAAGTATTCTTGAACAGTTTTCCAGTTATTTCACAAATATCTCCCGTATTAGATATCGACCCCTTCTGCTTACTTTGGAAAGCTAGAATTGCATACAAAAACCCTCCTCTCTCTCAAAAGCACACTTGATAGCTTAAATGTAAAAATATACAAGGGTATCGCAATTAGCCTTCATAGTCTCTTCATGCATCATCAGTGGAGAGGGAGAGCACCCCACAGAAGGAAATTCAGAACAGAAGCCCAACTTAGGTGCTCTGAATTACCTTCTGAACGCACAGCGTAAGCAGTTATTTAACTACTAAGCCTAAAGCTAGGTGGTGTGGCAAAAAAGAAACACACTAAAATTAAATTATCCTTTGAATTATAACTGCCAGATTAATTTGTCTAAACTCACTGCACTTCTATCTCAAAAAGGCCAGAGAAATTTAGTAAAAGAATTAAGAAGAATCCCAGCATGAACAGAATAAAGACTATCATACAGAGGTATTCAAGCTCAATTTAACAGCTATTCATTCCAGCCTTTTCCAGCCGGTAAAGCAAGCTGGCCTAAGGACATTTTAGGTAAAACAGAGCTGAGCAGGCTAATGGCTTAATCCCACGTCTTCCAGCCAGCAATCCCCTCTCTCCCTGGAGAAAACAAGGAGCAGCAGTAGGTGAAGTATTTGTTGCTTTGCACAGAGGAATCGATGCAGAGTCTTCTGCTACTCAACACAACCTGAAGAGGCTCAGCCTCAAACACAGACTTGGGGGGCAACCCTGCCTTTCTAACAGGCCGTAAAGAACAGGGGGGCTGGAAGGGAAAGCAGAGCAGCCAGGCTGTCTCCTGTTACTCCAATAATCCACCTCCAGGGTTACCCTAGCAATTTTCTTAACTTCTTCAACCCCAGAAATACTGTAGTCCCCATATCTTCTGAATTACAAGGGAAAACATGCTATTTACTGTTGCAGAACTGCAGGATTCAGTATTCCTGAAAGAGAAAGTCAAATTGTTAATAATTAGGGTTCCTCAAAAAATGCTGCAATTAACCATAGGCACTTGCTACTAAATTAACAAACAACTGCCATTTCCGTGATTTTTTGGTAATCTGATTCTGTTTCTGTTCAGCATGCTTTGGCATGGATTTTGTGTTTGCAGTCTTAAATATATTAAAATGATTAGCCTTTGCACAGCAAGATTCATATTCAGTATTACAAATGCTGTATATTTTCAGTATGGTGATTAAACAAGGACTTTTGAAACAGTTTTACTGAGAATCATTGTATCAGGAACAGTGTGGCCAGCAGGACCAGGGAGGTGATGGTGCCCCTGTACTCGGCACTGGAGAGGCAGCACCTCGAGTACTGTGTTCAGTTTTGGGCCCCTCACTACAAGAAGGACATCGAGGTGCTGGAGCGTGTCCAGAGGAGGGCAACGAAGTTGGTGAAGGGTCTGGAGCACAAGTCTTATGGGGAGCGGCTGAGGGAGCTGGGGTTGTTTAGCCTGGAGAAGAGGAGGCTGAGGGGAGACCTTATTGCTCTCTACAACTACCTGACAGGAGGTTGTAGTGAGGTGGGGGTCGGTCTCTTCTCCCTAGTAACCAGCGATAGGACGAGAGGAAACGGCCTCAAGCTGCACCAGGGGAAGTTTAGGTTGGGTATTAGGAAAAACTTCTCCACTGAAAGGGTAGTCAGGCACTGGAAGAGGCTGCCCAGGGAAGTGGTGGAGTCTCCATCCCTGGAGGTATTTAAAAGATGTGTAGATGTGGTGCTTAGGGACATGGTTCAGTGATGGACTTGGCAGTGCTGGGTTAATGGTTGGACTTGATGATCTTAAAGGTCTTTTCCAACTTAAATGATTCTATGATTAGGAGTGTGTTGCATATGTAATGTCTTTCAACAGAAACATCTGGAAGATCTGAAAGCAGGATGAATATAGAAAATCAGTTTTGTCAAATACAGCAACTATCAAAGCCCACAGGGTACTTCACAAAATGGTAGTTAGACCGATCCATGTAAATCAGTACTACTAACCTAAAATTACAAGCTAGATAAATAAGCAGTACAGTTTTTATAGTAATTGTCCAAAACCAAACCAAACCAAACCAAAAAAATTAAACATCAGAAAATTAAGGGGAGAGAAAACAAAACAAAAAAACCACACACACGCACACAGAGTAAGTAAGATACGGAGATAAAGGAGGTGGGGAAGGACCCTAGAGTCGTTGCCATGGCTCTCTGATCACTATAAAACCTTTAAATAAAATGGAAATATTGGAAAAAGTGGAAACATATCTAAATGGAAGAAACAGCTGTAATGCCAGGCAAGGTTAAGGACTGTATTTATTTATAAACTGGAAGGTAAGCCATTGAAGTGCTTGGACAACACACTGGAAAACAAAATAAACGTTTAAAAAAACCAAACAAGGAATTACATGCCCTTTGGAGTCAGATTTGCACCTATGAGATGAGAACGGCATTAGAAACACATACTTGGCATCCCGCCCAATGTTCCTAAAACATTCTACCAGCACGAACATTGTCATCCCACGTGAACTGCCGCTATCAGCTCGGCAAGTCCTAAGGGCTGCCACGACCCATTACCGATGGCCACTCAGCACAAGTTTTCCAGTGCGATCTCTACCATATTCTCCACTGCCTCACAAACTCCCTGCTTCAGAGTCAGTGTGAGCATCAAGGTGAAATATAATTCTTTCAACAGCATGGCAATTAAACACAAAACAAGTTGGCACTTGTAGAAAGTCTGAAACAAACTGCTTTTCAACACCTCCGGGTTTTAATACTAACACAGGAAAGCTACTGTAATAAAATCAATGTACTTCAAGTAATAAAACTGAGACTCTTTATATGGTACAGAAAGTTTTATTTCATTGCAGCCTCCTGTTACTTCTGTTCCTCTCCCCTTCTTAAAGTATGAAGAAAGGCCTAACTTACTGACCAGTTCAAACCTGGAATAAAGAGTAGCTCACATACACAGGACACTTCAGCATCCTGGTATGTCCTGAAGGACATATTTCGTAACATTCATTTGTAGATATCACATCTGGGAGGCAAGGAAAATGACTAGCAGCACATAGGCAGTTTTTTGTAAAGTCAGGCAAAACTACCATAAAAGAGGTCTTCATAAAATGCTGCAAACGGTAGCAGCACTGTAAGAAGAGCCGCCGCTACCCATACATACACTGTTGAACTTAACTAAAGCCCAAACTACACAGAGGGATCTCACATCCACCTGTTCTGCCATGCCAGAATTAAAACACAAAATTAAATTCAAAATATTTAATGCTTTTTAAAATTTTACCAATGACCATAAATGTACCTTTGTTTCTTATTTAACTAATACAAAGATGCTACTTTGCTTAGATTTTAAAAAAATATATATTATATACAAAACACATATATAGGACTGTAACTGAGAAAGTTGTTCCTCTGTTTTCCTTCTGATTAGAGAATTCACTGGAAGAGCATTTAGGAAATTAATAATACTCCAATTTTTGCTAGCAGCCTAGCAAAAATCTGATCAGCTTAAAGTTGTGGCAGCTGTGGATTCAGAATCTATCCCTCTGCAGCCCTGCAATACCACCAGAATATTCTCCCCTGGACATTCCCTCTAACTTCTGTGGCAAACAATGTCTTTGGCCATGCAAAATAATGCTGTATTTGCAAAAGAAAAGCCCTGACTAAAAGAGGCTCCAGAGCTCTGATAAGACTGAAACAGCAGCCCAGAAGCCAGTCATGCAATTCAGAACTGAAGGATGCTGAGACATTGCGAAGCACAACAGTTTCATCTTCTCCATGCATATCTTTCATTTCAACATCTATTAAATATGCTTCACTCATACTGACAGTGAGGCCTGTCAAGAATTCCATTACTTTTCAGCAATTTGACTCACCAGTACAAAAACTAGATAAAATCTGCCTAACTGCTGCTATTTTTGCAGAGATGGAGCAAGCATGCTGCAATACAAAGTTACTCAGAAACCTCCTACTTAGCAGCAGCTTGCCATAACAAAATCCTCCAGGACAGGCATTATAAACAGCTGCTCTGGAAGAATGACAGAACAGTAGTTTGCTATTAAGTAAGGGAACTTGGAAATCCTACTTCTAGCCTGACACTCAGCCTTTGCAACCCCAACTCAAGAAAAGCTGTTCAGCCTAGAAACTAAAAACTGAGCATCATTAACTTCCAGAAGCATCCTGGCTTAATCACCTGAAGAACACCACATAAAACAAAAATCCCTTGCTTTACCACTAGTGGTTACACAATTTCCTTCCAAATATCTGGAAATACATTGGCATGAGTTTCTGTCATGTCTGGATGAATCTATCCTAAATCTATCCTAAACATGCAAACCATGTCTGCTAGAGGGAACCACTTAGCTTTCCTATGCTCATCCATTATCTCTTGCTAAATGGAAACCTTTAAGCCTTCAGTCTTCTACTGCAAATTCATCTTCTAGTCCAGCCTAATCTCAGAATTACCTTCAAGTACTAGTATCCTCGTACTGTACATCATAACTCAGGCTTCAATACAGAGATGAAGTCAACTCTAGCGAAACTGCTTCATTCTCACTGCAGTTGAAAAAGATTTTGTAGGTTTTCCTGAATCATTGTGTTCACACTTCTTTTCTACTTTCCAGCTGGAAAAGGATTTTAAGTTTTCAGTGATCAGTTTGGACAGGGACAGGAGAGGAGGAAAAAAAAAAAAAAAGTAGAAGGTATATGGGGGCATTAAGTTGCTTAATGGTTTCCACTTTCTGAAGGATCCAAATGCAGAACCTCTGGCATAGGACTGATATCCTGACACAGAAAGAGACATATTTTTCACAGCTTGCTAGTATTTTTTCTCTAGAATTTAATGAAGGTTTCTGGACCATGTCTAAAACAAGATCTCTGCTTCCCAGGGTGGGAGATTTCCAACAAGTAACTTTAGCAATGTGGCACAATATGTCAAATTTGACAGAAAGTGTTCCTAAGACTCAAAACAAGTTATTACCAACAAGAAATAGAGCCTTTAGAACTAAATTTCACTAAATAAAAAGATTAATCTTGCCTTAATCTTTCTCTACAAGAAAAAAAAAAAACGAATCATGACAAATACATAGACTGAGAAAATGAAGTTATGTTTCTCACAGTTTGATGGCTAGGCTTTTTATTTTAATTTTAAAAATCTCTTTAATATAACAATAAAAAATCTGTTGTATTTCATATAAAAGGATTTAAATTTAAAAGCACTCATGAAATCACTGGATATACTAGCAATGCAAGGACTAAAACCAACATTATGTTTAGCATGCAGGTCCACTGAGACCTAACAAGTCACCTGTATATACATTTTCCTGACATCTGACTGGTATCTGCTGCCTGGCACACCTGCCAAAAGCCAACCCTTCAATGACACCGTTGAAATTCATGTCCATCATTCAGAACCCGTCAAGAATAAAGACCCACTGAGAGACAGCAATCTTCAAGTTTACAAGGAGTTGAAAACTCCCAACAAAAATATTTCAAGGCATTCTTCATCTAACCATTTATCATTCTTCTAGATTGTCAGCTGGAACAGAAGTGATGTTGAGCACTTCTTAAAGTGAGGCAACATAAGAACTTAGGTTTAGCATTTTGATTGCTTACTACCCACAGTTACAACAGCGCTGTTATCTACGCTACTTCCTTATTCAGACGACCCGAATTCATTATCAACTGTTAGGACAGCAGGATGCCCTTTTCCAATCTCACCTTCAGTGGGCATTCACAGCAATAACAATTATATCTTAAATGCTGATGTCCAATGAAAGGCCAGGACAAGCAGAGACAAACCAAAAACTGAATAGCATAACACTCTACACAAACAAAATATCCAAGAACTGGATTTATACTGATTAAAGTCTTCCTGTCACACCAAGTTACAGACACCTAGGGCAATCAATGTTTACAAAATAAAACATTTCATGACAGCCCACATGAGCACATCTCCAAATTCCCACAAGCATTGCAATCATTACTGAAAGCAGAGACCCAGATTTTAAATGTTTAAACTGCTGAAAGGCGAAGCATGAACCATAGCTGTAAGGACTCACTGAAGTTTACCACTGGAAAAATCTTGCACAGTACTACTTTTTGGCATGTTCTCAACTTTACCCTTTTATTCTCAAAAGTAATTTAATTCCTTCTCCTCCTTCCCCAAACAAAGTCTTAATACCTTGAAATTCGAGCTTTCAGGTTTTAGAAATTTTATAAAGGCATTAGCACCTTATTTTCTTGTCACATTTCAAAAACATGACATCTTCTGTATTTTTAAGACTGTATAACAAATTCCTTTTCAGTTCCCTTGAGAATCCAGACATGTTCCCACTCCACTGCATGCCAGAGTGTCTTGCTCTTTTGATGGTCAAAAGAAGAAAAATTTTCCTCTCTGGATTGCTAAATATTAGCTTTCAAAATAGCTTATACAACCAGTGTCGCAGAACAACTTACTACCCTTTGAATTGTCTACAGCTATGAAAAGAAGTGCTGGGCTCTGCACCAAATTGTCAGCCATCCTTGTTGTTGCTGTCTAGACTAAAACATTGAAGGTTTCTTCTCCTTTCACTCCACTGACCCACTACCCGCTTTACTAACCCCGGTAGTCAGGAGCTCTGATTCGCTAAGACTAAGGTTCCTTCATCAGGGAGATCTTATTCCTGCTAACGCTTGCTAGATTACATAGCTAATCCCTCTAAGGGAACCGTGCAGACATTCTGTGTAGACTAAAATGGACATCAATTTTCAAGAAAGAGAAGTGTTCCAGAAGCACTGACCACCTCCTTCAGGACTGCCTGTCCTTTCTCAGGCAGACTAAATGTGCTTTCCTGTTAACTGGCTTACCACCAGCTAATTACTGAAGAGCAGAATTATCTCCTGTGACTCGATGTGCACATTTTAGTATGAAACATCTCCATCTACTGAACCCCAAATTTTATAGCTTAACGTTTTTCTTTTCTTTTTTTTTTAATGTAACCTATAACTCACATTACACTTGAAACACATCTATGTGAACTCCAACAAGACAAATATCATTCACTTATTTTTTATTGGTTTGAGCAAACTGTAAATTTGTGTTTGAAAATACAAAACAGCAAAAGGGAGAACTTGATTTTTTTTTGTGGTATTCAAGCTAAAATACAGTATCAGAACATGCAAATTCAAGCTGGGTTAACCTGCATCTTAAGAAGTCAAACAAGTCTGTAGAATATGCTCATTATTTAGCTCTTATATGCTTATTATTTAGTTCTTACACTACAAGAAAATATACGCACACTCGTGTTTTGACTGAATCTGACTCCTAACATCAGAAGTTACAAGCGTGTAACTTCTACGAACTGCACTGCATCCAGTACTATCCAGCCAGAGTTTATTCTTAGTATTAAAACATTTTTTAAACATAATCAGAAATCATTCAAGCTATAACAGGCATTTTAAAATCCCCCTGTATCACTGCTAGCTGAAACACTAGAAACTTACTATATAAAATCCAGAAAGTATAAAAAGTGTAGACAGGCTGTCTGGCAGTTTTGTTGAACCGGTAAATAATCAGTGATAAACTCTCTCTGAAACTATAAAACTCTGCTGAGAAAGTAACAGAAGGCAGAACATTGTAATAACAGGAAATCAAAAAGAGTGGCAATGTTTAATTTGGGTCTCAGTTAACATAGTGATAACAAATGGTGGGGAGGAAAGCCCTAGTTAACCCAATAGCAGCAGGTATCAGATGACAACCAGCTTACATGTGTAACTCTTTCTGGTTCTTCCATTCAAGCATTTAACCAGATTCTTATACCAGGTTCTTATACAAAGCTCAATATGTCTAAAAATCATGTGCACACTAAAATTTCTACAATTCATTACATTTGTTCTCTATCCTCTCTAGAACAATTTTGTCTCCCCTGATGGACTGTCTTTCAGCCCAGAATACAGTATGGTGTTATTTGTTAGAAAAAGATATGCAAAATATATCACACATTTCATTGGCAACACATAACATAGGAACTTCTGCACTAGAGATCAAAGGTCCAGCTAACACAGCCACCAGAAGTGATGTCTAAGGAAAACAAAAAAACGAAGTAGTAGTATGGAGTTATCCTTCTTTGAACATCCTCTCAGCTTCTGCAAAGGCTGGCTGTAAACCTTAGCAGCTGTTGTCACCCTCCTTCACCCCTTCTACCCCAAAAATGCTCAGCCCCTTGCAAAAAAAAAAAAAAAAAAAAAAAGAATAAAAAAGAATAAAAAAAAGAAAAAAAAAAGAAAATATTAATTCCATTTCACAAATTTACTTGTATCAGATGAGTTTACTTAAGGCAAAACTGATGCTCTACATTTTTAGGGCAGCCCTTATCCTCAGGCAGGATCATGCTGAAAATACAAGACCGATGAAATACCTAACTAGAAAACACTCTGACCACTTAATTCCAATCCCCTGCAATTGCAGGCGTCATTATCCTATTTCTGTTTATAAACTCCACCTTCAAACCATGGAGTTTGCTACCATTCCTCAGTACAGACCAGGACAGGCTGCTCTAGTGTGTTTTTGGTAGGCTGGGTTGCTAAGGAAAAACACTGAAGCACTCCCTGCTAAACCAAGTTTCTAAACTTAGGTATGCTACATCATATGCTTGAGTTGCAAGGTGGAACCAAAACCCAGACTGCCTCCCAACTAAATTAACTTCCTCATCCTTAAATATCAGTCTTAACTATTTTGACTCTACGTGTTAGCAACAAAAGATACTTTAGAGGAAAAAATCTTCATCAAATGACAGAAGATAATGTCCAACACAAATAAAAATCCCCACCAAATCCGCACCCAGTAGCATCACTTGGTTTTGAAGTAGAAAAGGTATTTTTGTTATATATTGAAAAGGTTTTACAAGCATGTTTTCAATATGTGCCCGCAGCTTGTAATTCCTGTATACATCCAAATTGTGGATCCATTTCGATAGCCTATCTTTCAGCCGGAATATCTGTCCCATGACTGAGCTTAGCACCTCTTATCCAAGAAGCTATTTTAGAAAAAGCAGAGTAAGTGTACTTAAATCAAACCTGCAGAAGGAAAGGACACTACTGAAACCGCATCCTCTGAGGAAAACATACATGGGTACGCTACTGGAGTGACACTTTTGGCATCTGTACAGTATAACATCTACCACAAGACCAACACTTTCTGTCAGCCACACAGTCACAACAGAAGAATATTGTGGGAAGGTCAGAAGCAGTAGGTTTTCATATATAAATGCAAAGTTTTATTTTTTTTTATTCTGGAAATAGAAAAGTGGGTAAAATCCTGGTCCAAGTAGAGTCAGCTGCCAAACTCCTATGAATTCATAGGCTCAGAGAAAGAACCCTTCAGCAGGTGGACACAACATATACAGTTTTGCCCTGGAATCTGGATACAGTGCCTAAGACAAATATAACATTAAAAATAGATTGACAGCCCAGCACTGAGACTTAAAATTGACACTGATGAACTCAATTTCCACAAAAAATAGTAAAAGATCGAAATAAACAGAACTTCACACTTACAGAAGCGGCTGTTCTAGACTACACACACAACAAGGAGGAGGACAAAGTGTGCTTGCAGTGTCTCTCTAGAACTGTACAAGAATTTTCACCAGAAAGTCAATTCAATACCAAAATACACTGTCCACAGCACTACAAGATTTACGATCATCCACAAACAGATGAATACCGCCTGGCAGGCACCTCTGAGTTTGCAACATAGTAAGTCCACACTTGGGAAAAAGGAAAACGAAGCCCCTCAAGTGGAACTGAAGCAAATGAGTAAATGAGTACCAAAGGACATGCAATACCTTTTCTCCAACACGCTACTACATGTTGCAATATTTTAATTAAAACACGCCTAGATATTTGACAGTCCTGTTGATCCTTTGACTTTTGTACACAGCAACATTTGTTCAATCACTTGTCCATCCATGCAACTTTTTACAAATCAACAAAGCCAAGGGAAAAAGAACACTGCTGTAAGTAGGAAATCTGGAGTTTAAAACCAACATTTGACTTTTTTTTTTTTTTTTTTTTTAAAATTAGTGACCAGGTTTCAAGAAGATGACATCTTTTAAGAGGTCAGTAGTAAATACAAAAATACAAATGACAACAATACAAATAAAAAGCCCAGTCGTCAGCTTGCAATGCTCCCCTTCACCCTACCAAAATTCCTGCAGATCCTGGTTCCAGGAAACATCCCCTGAGATTCCAGCTTCCTGCAGACACAGACACTTTCTCTCATGTTATGACTGCAAATCATCACTGATACCATCTTTCAAAATAGTTCTCTTACAATGCTCTGCATCAAAACATTTTCCATCCTCTGTTAAAGAGTTTTTCCATCTTAAAAAACAGGGAAAGAAAGTGATCATAAACTCTAAAAAATGTAAATCCTCTTTCTAAGCTAAGCTATTTTTTAAAACACTGGAAACTAAAGAATCTGCCTTCCCCTGTCATTTGGGAAGTTTAACCTTTGGCCATATATATCTTAAATGACACTCCATTTTAATTTCTCTGCTTTTAATATAACTTCACTTATTTTATTTGCGTATGTTTAGAGAGGAGTTCCTATATTTTTTGAAAGAATATACTGCAGTTTTTACATAAGCAGTTACAAAACCAGCCCTTAAGTGGAAAGTAAACTGTGGAAAAAATACCATCTTGAGCATACACCAAAGATTTTCAATAATCAAAGTACTTCCAGGTAGCATGCCCAATCAAGTGTGCATAGTTGCTGACCTGAACCACAAAAACTTGTTTCTATACACACAGCCATTGCTTATGCTCAGCAAGCGCTTGCATGAAGATGTTTACCCGCAACTGAAACTAGCCCTTGTATAAAGGCAGTTACTGCACTTCAAACAAATGATGGGTAGCAAGTAGCTCAGTGATTAAGATTCGGTGTTTTCTTGGATGCAGAGGAGGAATGTTCCAGCATTAGACTACTGGAATTGTTGGGTCTTTGACAGGCAGGATGGAGAGGTAGCAAGAGTGAAGAAAGAACAGCTGAGTACATTTTTTCCTTTTATAAATGCAGCACAGAGCTGTCACCTCTTCTCTCATATTGCTGATTATCATCAATGTTGAAGATAACCTCTTTTGAATATTCTTTACCCCAAACTCAACCATTACAAAGAGTCTATATTCTTCTACTTCCAAATTTAGCAGTAAAAATAGCCATCATAAATCCATACTACTTTAATTGATGACAGCAGTAGTTAGTCACTTCATAAACACATGGCCTACAATCGAATCATAACATGAAGCACACAATATAGTCTTTCAAGACTGAGTTCCTTATAACTGATAGTTAAGCTCACCATTTCTGCATTTTAATCCACACCTACTGTCCCACTTTGGATATTTGCACAGTGTGTAGCTGGAACAGAGATAATCAGATCATACCCACTAGATCCTGGTTGCAGTTTACAACAACAGGAAGACTCCTTTTACATCTCAACAACCCTTTTTACCTATACATGGCTTCACAGCAATTGCAAAGGTTTCCATTTTAAAGATTCAAATGATGACCAGGTAATGATGGTAATGATGATGAGTAGGCAATTGCAATTGCTGAATTATTCTTCCCTGATTTTCAAAACTCTATCTTTTACGTGTCCAAGAATAATCTAGTCACTCTACACCTGCTTTATCATTAATAGAGAGAAATAAGGGCCTCTGGAGCGTCACATCTGACATCTTGAAACATTTCTCCTGTGGTCAGATAAAGTCCTCTGGACATGCCTGTATTGATCATAAATGAATTCAGACTTATATGTCTAAATTTAGGTTCAGCAAATTCTAGTTCTAAGTGGAAACCAAACACCTTGTGCCTACAAACAAGATGAATATTAATTCTACAAGTGGAAATAAATCTCTGTCAATTAAAGACAGCTGCCTGAACCGTGAGTAATCAACCACCTGGTCGATCAGTTCCCTAAAATGTAGCTTCAGGAAGTCTTGGCCATGGTAATGCCAGAATAACTATGCCACTTTATTTGATTGCTCTTAAGCAGAACCTTCCTTAGCCTGCACTTCTCTTGAAGGAGAGGTTAACGTTTGTGCACACACAGGGAGTAATACATGCAGCCAAGTCCCTGTTAGCTCCTAAACTCTCAGCAGATTTTACAACAGATGCTGCTGCACGGTGCTAATAATTTTTTGGAAGTTCTACAACAGAATATTTACTACATGTATTAATTAAAATCTAACAGCTGTGGCCCACATTATTCCTTGCTAAATTTAGGTATGTAAAAAGTAGCAGTGAAGTTATGACCTCATTACTCTAGGTTCTTATTATACAGAGAAAAGGGACCACCTACAAAAAATTCAGCTCATCCCTTCCCACTGCCTAAAGACAGATGGCAGAAAGAGACTTACATCTCTGAAATGAGGTGCCCAAGTCCAGTAGGATGAATCTACATTTCAGTTTGCTGCAGCAAACCTCATTGTGTGCACTAATTGGCAATAGATACTTTTTTATGGCTGTTACTGTTGATTGTGTTGGTTTAGGCCTGAATCCCAGCCCAGCCCAGCTAACAGATATTTTCAGCGGTCTAAGATCTGCAAGCAGCTCTAAATCACATGTAATAGCTTTCTTGCAAAAGACATCACTTGAGTTTAGAAGAATGCAGTGATGACAGTTAAAACAAAATCAAACCCCCTGAGTAAAATGCCACAGTTATTTTCAGAGATCTGCATAAATAGCAGTTAATTTACAACTATATCATTCCAGCTGAAAAAAGTATTTTCAAGAATTTGATAAAGGCTTTACCACATACAACTAGCCTCTCAAGAAAAAAGCAAGGATTTTATTTCTTTTCAATATCAAAGGGATGCTGAAATCCAATCCACCGTTCTTGTTGCCTTATATGATTTGCTACATCTGATACAGTCCTGACTCTGCTGAACGTATTTGAAAAATTGTTAGGACATCAAACAGTCAGCAAGCTTAACACTCATCTACGACACATTTTTATTTTAAACTAAATAAATTGAAGACTTTTGTTTTAACTAGATAGTTGAGGATCTATTTGCCTATGGAAATGTCTGCAATCAAAAGTAACTTGTAAACTATGTTGGAAAAAATTAAAACAGTCTTTGAGATCTGTATTTCAATGTCTCATTCTCAATGTTCTCTTTTATCCTCAGGAGCTCATATAGTTACTTTCTGTTAAAATAGTGACATCTCAAAGCCCACGTCATTGACTAATCTGAGCTGCTCCAAATCAGAGGTTTTTTCCATTTCACTTACTGGGAGATCACAGTGTAATAGCTTTACTTATACACTGCGTTCCCTGGGGTATGACAGACAGGAATGTTACTTCCATGTGCCTGGCAATGCAAGCAATCACAGCAGCAGAAAGCAGAGCTGGAGTTCATCACTTTGGTTGTTGGAAGAAGAAACTAGAACAAACGAACACCCGCAAGATGACTGGGGCTGACAAAAAGAAAAAACACTTCCCCAAGCACTGCAAGTCTCAAGCAAGAAAGCAAATGACCTTATAAGTTCTTACAGGTTATATCTAAACTAGAAGCTTATGTGTCACATGGGAATCGAGAATCAGATCTTTACAGTAGAGGAAATTCCAAAGTGATTTGTCAGAGCTTAAAACCCATTAATTTTAAGAACACTGATGAACTAATCTCCTCTCTCTGGCAAGTGGATACATTTCCATTGCTTCGCAATAAACTGAAGTTTAAATGATATTCTATAGTTTTTCAGCTTGCACCCTGAGGACACAGATGTGAATCAATGTTATTAAGTCAAGGATAAATGCTTTACAGCAACTGTAAGTAAAAGCTGCAATCACTTCTATCCCTTTAGCAGAGTTACATTTCAAGCACAAATGCCTCGACTTCTTATTCTAAAAAAAGTTTTAGAGAATATCTGCCAAATATTCTACATCCCAAATACCAAACTCATTTGACGATAAGATGAAAGTTTGGATGTCTTCAGCCAGAACCAACACAGACTGTCCCCTGGTATCCCATACAGTTTTCCTATTACCCATTTCCCAGGTAAATGTTTAAACGTCTTCAAAAATTTTCCATGAGGCCTTAACGGTCCTGTCTTCACTTACTCCCAAACAAGAACTGCCCACTACAATTCCCTCCCTCTCCTGTGTAATATCCAGAAGAACACTGTGCAGGCCCTCTCCCCAAACCCAACAGAGGTTTAAGCACTAGCACAGAAATTTTAAAAAGAGGAAAAATACCTAATTTCAAGTATGGATACTTGTACTTCCATTGACAGCTTTGTCAGAAGTATTGTTCGGGTGTTACTAGTACAACAGACTGCCTTCCTAGCTGTGCCAGAAAACCGAAAAATGTAAAGGAAGCAGGTACACCAATAACAACACGTGTGTGCTGGAACAAATCACTTAACCTTGAACTACTGTTTTAAAAGAACGCGTTTGTAGTTCCTCATCTCTCATATAGTAAAACTAAAGTTTGTACTCTTGTATGAGAAATCGATTTGTAAAAAAAGGTTTGGTTGTTTTTTTTTTTTAATCAAATCTATTTACAGGCTGTTACTATGGCTCTGTGTGTAATGGATTACTCTAATGAACTAAAAAGGAAAAAAAGCCCAAAACTTCACTGGGGTTTTTTTAGTAAACCAAGGTAACAAAGTGAACAGATTGGTAACATTTTTGTTATTCTGTAGAGAACTCATGAAAGATAGAACACATACAGGAAAGAAACTTCAGACTATAATTGCCACATTTCCAAAACACAAAGGAACTGAAAAAAACAATTGTTGGCAAATGTTTTCTGTTATCATACATCTTTGTTAAGACCTGAAAACAACACAAGCATATATTATTTGCAACTTTTTAAAAAGCTTTATACATAGCCAAATTTAGTAGAAAATTAATTCTTATGATAAAGACTTATTTGAACAAGACAGAAATAAGAAAACTGATTTTATCAAAGGAACGCCGACAGTTTAGGCACATTCACATCAACACAGTACTCGTACCTAACACACCCTAAAAAGGAAAAAAAAAAACCAAAACAAACTCACTTTCAAACGCCTGAATATTTTCCCTAAAATGTAAACGAAAATAAAGACTATCATGAACACAGAGAGCACAAGAAACTACTATAATTTAAACTACTTTATCGATCACTATTGAGTATTCTTGTAACACACACAAGTCAAATGACTGAACACTGGGTTTTCTGTTCCCCCCATGAAACACTCTCTTATCATTTCCTGGCTGCTATTTGACATTTAACTGGCAGAGGGTGGGTGGGTGGAAAAGCATTCTTTTTCTAGTTCAAGTATTTTAGGAGAAAGTCATTGGGTGAGGAACACGGCATTTTAAAATATAAATACAGTCTGCATCATAAAATTGATTACTAGACTAAGACAACTTCCTAGCCACACATACAACAGAATTTAGCATTCTAGTTCAACAATTAACAAGATGAATCAATAGACTGGGGGAGGAGGGAAGAGACTTGCCACAACACAAATTACCATTTTTCAAAATTCTGGACCAGCAAGCTTACTGTACTAGGAAATATAAACAAATTAAGAGAAGACATTTCCTCATTTGAAGCATCATACATTCACTACATTAACAATCTGCTTGAAACATGCAGACAAATCAAACTTGCTAACTACCAACAAGTCCT
The DNA here is from genome assembly GCF_047370975.1 of Nipponia nippon. Classification (NCBI taxonomy): domain Eukaryota; kingdom Metazoa; phylum Chordata; class Aves; order Pelecaniformes; family Threskiornithidae; genus Nipponia; species Nipponia nippon. The sequence goes on along the minus strand of NW_028262290.1, from coordinate 156,522,663 downwards.
GAGAGTTTGCTGTATAAGCCTGCACAAAAACTAACAGCTCAGAGCATGTCTTGTAATACTCTTCCCTGCAGAAGAATGCCACAAGAGTTCTCGTTGAGTTTTTGGATACAGAGTTGTAAGTAAACTTATTCACTATGGTTTTTCAAAGCTGACCAAGTTAACAGTCTACAGAACATGCTGTGTGAATAAAGGCATCTGAGAAAGCACAGATACATTTTTTTCTATCAAGCTATGCAGGTCTGAGATAAGGCATGAAGAACCATGTATTACAAAGGAGCAGTAATGATGCTTAAATATAAAGCCAACTATGAGCTTCCCCAGCTGATAAGTTCCATCTGAGTTCCCCCCAACAATGTTCCCCTCCCCACAATCCATTTCTTTTTTTTAGTAAGCTGTTTTAAAAAAGAACACTCAGAAACTTTAAGAGCAGAAGTGTGGATCATAATACTGCACAATTAATTCAAATCAGAACAATTAAGGTTTTATAGCTACCTTCATGCTTCAACATACCTTGTGGTTACTTTTAAAAATGAAACGGGAAGACACTGCATTTTTAGAGATTCAGCCGCTTTCTTTCCACCTTCCTTTTAAGGTAGACAGTGATGGAATACAAGACAATAGATTCTCAATACATTTAATTTTGCATTCGGTGTTACATCTTTCAAAATCTTCCCGAAGGAAACTATTTCAGTCGGTTTGGGTAATTCACATGAGCCAGTATCTAACCGAAGGAATGCAAAGGTTATGAACACGACAGTGCTAGAGTCTGTACTAGACTCTCTCAATTAAAGTCTTCATTAAAACAGATGCAAAAAGGTATGCAATTTACATCACAAATATAAATCTCTTAGGTGAAAGTGCTTGCAATTGAACTAATGTAAACTTGACCCATGCTGCTATATGATAAGGACAGCCAAATGACAATGTAATGCTTGTCTGTCATATGACAGTTATTTTCAGCCAAGTAAAACCAGTTTCGTATTTCTAGTAACTTCATGGTACATAATTCTAGACTGCTTCAGCTGAAAACCATTAGCCCTGTTTCAAGTTTTCAACTCCTAAGGAGAATTCTGTAGTCACATCAGGGTGTAGCAGACAAAACTTTGGGCAATGACTCATTACACAGGAACGCTCCTCTTCCAAAGGTTATTTATATAACAGGAGTTCCACTTGAAAAATTGTATGTTTTAGCAATTTGCTGCACAGAATTTCAATACTAGCTATTTAGCTGACAGGCATCTGAACGACTTAAAAAGTCTCACTACCTCCCACAAAACACCTCTCTAAAGATAGCCATCCTTTTTTTTTTTTTTTTTTTTTTTTTTGCTAGTACACTTAATAGTTAAGCAAATACTGGTATTTTGTGCAGAAAAGGTTTCTTACTGTTTGAAAGCCACAACTAGAGACTGAAAGCTAATTTAAATGACACCTTAAAACAAACAAACAAAAAAAAATCATAGAATAATTGAGGTTGGAAGGGACCTTTGGAGCTCATCTGATCCAACCACGCACTAAAAATAGGGCCAACTTTTAAGTTGGATCAAAGTACTGAGAGTTTATATGTTTGATGATTAAGTACATTAACCGGTCTGTTGAAATGCTATAAAACAACATGGATGTGCAACTTGACATTATAAACTGTTCCCGTTCAAACTTTGCTCCCCCACAAAGACACCTCAGCAGTGTTATTTGCCACTTCTTTCTAAGAAGGGCCTCCTCACACAGGCTATTGTTCCAGTTCACTTTAAAGCTGACCACAGGCTTCCATTATCTCTGTTTTGTAGGCACTAGAACGTGTGTGGTTGCACAGTAAACTAACTCATGGAACTGATCCAGCTGAACACTAAACCTGGCAAAAAACTTACAATTAGGTGGCCAAGTAAATTTTAATGCTGGCACAAGAAAGCAGTGGGAAAATGCAACTGGATGCAGAACATCCTTTTTGTCAGGAGTGCACATTTACTTTGTTTTGAAACTGCAGAATCATTCTCTTTAACTACTAACCCCCCTGATTCTCTCTGCAATAAGCATATTTGAATGCAGAGAAAAGCCTACAAAGCCTACGAATAAAATTTAGGGATGCTATTTATACATAATCTCATGAATAAGAACTGTTAGTAGGAAGAAGCTTTAGAATTCTCACTGCTCCTCTAACTTTACACAATATCACAGGAAGCACATAGAACAAAACAAACCAACCAAACAAAAAGGCTGCACCATTTAAACTGCAAAGAAAATAACTCCACCAGCCTAACAAAGACTGGTACATGAAGCTTGGTAGAAGCTATTGGGAATAAAAAACTAGGAGTAAGTTGGGGATGGGGATCAAATGATTGCAAGAAGACTGAGGAGCACCTCTCTTCCTCCCTCTCCCAGGCACCATACCAATGGGATTTAAGAGGAGATGGGACACAGCTCCTCACCTGAACTCTGACATAAAGACAGAGACTATACAGGACTATGTTAAGGAACAAGGGATCAAAACAAAGTATCTTGAGAAGCTGAGGTAAATGGAAGGGACTTAGCAAGGCCAGTGTACTTGTTGAACACGTGCCCCCAAAGTCAGGAAAGAATTCAGGATTTCTGAACCTCACTTTTGCAATGAAACTTCCTTTAAAGCAAGTTTAATCTGGACTAATTCTATTAGTCTACTATTGCTATCAGTTACTACATTAGCTGACGTGGCAAGTTTGTATCCTCACTTTCCAGGCCTGACAACGATCCATTTTGTGACTTACTCTTTGATTCCCAGCTAAGAAAAGTCATAAAACTTACATTAAAAACATAATAAAAGGCACAACATCTGTGAAATCAAAACACAGAGAAGGTGACAAGTGCCAGAAAGAAAACAAATTTAAGTTGGTTCTTTATTTTCAAAAAATGCACACACATCTTTAATTACACTATCATCTTTTCCTACTTGCCCCAACAGAACTTTAGTCTTATCCAGTGAGCAATCAAGGCTTCCTCAAAAAAGCTATCAAGACTGTCTAAGAAATGCAAGTGCTGTCCAGATCCTCTCTTTCTTTTGCTGCAAAATGAGAAAAGGATTTAGTGCAAGGAAGACGGGACTGAAAAAGGGTCCTGGGTCAGTTCACACCATCTTGGACAACTACAGACTCTGTCAAACACATCAGGCTGGCAACTGGCTTCCACCAACTCACACATGGTCACTTTTAGCAAATTCTTGATTTGATTCTTCCCTCTTATTCTTCATCCAACATTTTCTTTCTAAACTTTACAGAACTCTCTCCTCATTCAACTGAAACAAATCTTACCCAGAAATATCGAAGTCCCATATGAGCCAAAAGTTATACAAATGATAAAATGCCAGACCTCCCTAAATAGTGGTTTCATAATTTACTTAATTCAAACAGTTATTTTAAAATAAAAACACTCTCCCCTCTTCTTATCAAAATACTGTTTCCCCACTCTTCTTATTCACATTCGATTCTATGTTGAATACTCCACCTCTGTATATTCTTTACTTTTGTTAAGTGTTCACAAACACCAGCCAAAGATAAGGATTTAATTTTCTTCTCACACCATGCAAGTGGTGCAGTATTTCTCCCAAATATGCAAAAGCAGCTCTACATATACTACATTTGAAATTCTGCTGGCCTGTCAAGCTTGGTACACAAAACTTAGAAGCTGGCCCCTGCTAGGCCACAGGAAAGCTCCAGAGCTGCTGGTGGGTGTCCATTCTAAACTTCCTTAGGAAAGGGTAGTATCAGATTTAGTTCATATTGTCCAACAATAAGGAAAAACAAAGAGAAAGATGAGACTTCACAGGTCAAAAAACTCTGTATCTAAACTACCAGTGTCTCATACAAAATCTCTTATTTCTGTAATCCTTTCAGAAGAATCATACTCTTCTATTGATTCCCTTGTATCTACATGTTGAAACATACCAAATCAATGGCATAGGTTAATTTATAATCATTAACTGCTGCTTTCAGAATCTAATATACTACTACAAGGCTCTGACAAACTGGTTTCAGACACTACAGAGGATATTTAAAAATTAGCATTCTTTTAAAACGTCGTATTTTAAAATAAGTTTTAAAAACAGCTTCCACAAACCCACACCTCACCTTCAGTACAGGCATATGGTCAGCACAAAATTGTTGCAAAGCTTGAAAGAAGTTATGCTAAAGGCAATTTCAGCAATTAGAGGACCTTTTCAGTGCTATAATTAGTGATGATTTGATAAATGGTAGGTAAACTGCAACATAAATCAAATTATTTAAGTCAAAGATTTTTATCTTACCAGAAACAAAACGTTGCCTCTTCTTTCATTTTATAAAACAAGAAGAGGACACTAAAGAATTGTTTTGAATACTTAAAATTTCTACAACAGGCTTTCATTACTAAAAACTACAATGAAAATGTTTTGACAATAACGCTGATTCATCTTCCTATTTCCCAGCAGGCCCTCATGTGCAAAAAAAATAAAAAATAAAAATCTTAGAATGCATATCCAACCACATTGTGTGATGTGCCAACAATGCCCAAAAGCAGTAGTAATTTAAAGTGAGAAGAATCTTGTAGAAGAGGCAGAAAAGCTCAACTGATATGCCAGACCATTTTTTCTTCCATAAAACCTCAGTCTTTACTGACAAGATCTTTATGACTCCCACATTTTCAAATATGGTTAAAGCTGGGCCAGCCCTTACATGCAAAACTGTTTAGGCATGGAAACAACACTAGCAGACTAAAATGAAAATTAAAAAAAAAAAAAAGAAAAACCAAAACAAATTAGAAAGACTTGTACACATCTTCATTAGTTATTCAGACAAACAGCCCATTTAAAGAACACATCTGCCGTAGTCCCAAAAGTCAGTAATAACTGTTATGTAATATCAATTTGTTATATGAAAAAAAGAATATATTATTTAGAAGGCCTGTGGTACCTAAAAACAGTTCAAGAAACATACTAATACTTTCAGGTTAATATTTTTCTTTAGTATTTTGATATCATGTTCATAAACATCAGTTCACCACGCGGCCTTCTACCATAAATATTCTGGAAAAGGATCTTTACATATGAATCACATAGTGACGCTTACCACATTACTACGTGAGAGAATGTGTTATGTGACAGACATTATCTCAGCATAGTTTTAACACACTAAATCTGAAAACTTTATTTGAGAAACAGGAAGATACGATCAATTGTCCAACATAAATGCCTTTTTTTTCCTCTGGTTCTCCATCCCTAAAACCATCATTCACATGTCTCTCAACTATGGAGTACTCTTAGCAAGTCATCCAGGTTACCTTCTTAACTACAAGAAGTAATACTGAACCAAATTAAACTTCTTCCTTAAAGAAAGAACCAAACAAAAAACAAAGAAAAAAAAACACACACAAAAAAAAAATATCACACAACCCACAATACACATATGTATGTACACATACACTACGAGGCACCTAGAACAGAAGGCAGTTTTGAAAAAAAATAATCAGGCAGAAGACGAACATGGACTTCAGTTGTTAAGTACGCGCAAGTTAATATTCTATTCCTTCTCGCACCCCTTCATACTTTCCAGATGCAGGCTGGCAGCCTAGAGTATATGGCCATCTGCAGTACTAACCACATAAACTGATTAGATCCAGCTTAGCATTAAGTAGCCATACATGGAAGTAATTTTTCTTATAAATCACTCCTCCATAAATTCAAATCTAACATGCTCAACTAACATTTGGAGAAGGGATCAGAAGAATGTGTCACAATGCCTCACAGCCTTCCTTTTCATATTTTAGTATGTTGTATAAAAACCCATCTACAATTCCTACAGCTACAGGAATAACAGCATTAACCGAAGGTATAATTAGAAGTTAAAAGGAAGAACTTTTTGTTCTAATGCAATTAAAAACAAACATTGCATTACAGAAGTCCACTTGTTTATCAGGTTTACTGAGTACATACTTAACACCCATCAGCAGACATTCTTTGGAGATTCCTGTCCTGCACTATCAATTTAAGATCCAGTTAACAAGTTTGATTCTACATCATTAAGAAATCTTCATATCAAATACATGTAAGGGCATAACCACCTCAACCTTCTCTGCAGATGTCACTCAGTACAGGATATGACCCTGCAGTCAGAGCTACCTAACCATTTTTCTCCCACAAACGTACTGGGCCTGTCTTCCTAATAGCAGCAAATACCAAAGTCTTTGTTGCGCTAACCACATAAGTGGCATATTTGACAAAAAGCTCATGGAAGGGCTTGGGGAAAAAAAAAAAAGAAGTCTGTATGCATATTTTACTCTAACACATGAGACTAAATACAAATAATTTCATAGTTATAAATCACAATTTCCTTTTTCAGACGTGTTCTGAAGTCTGCTTTTACTCAGAATGGTTCCTCATCCCTTAAACACTAGCAGTTTGTTCAACATTCAATACAACACTCAACTAAGAAATATGCAACTACCATTTAAGTTGTGCTTTACTGAACATCACCATTGCAAAAACACTCAACGAAACATGGGTTGATAACTATTTTATTGACTATTGTAGCTACACATCAGCATCTAGTAAAAAGGGTACATGCTGACATTATCTCTCCCCTATAGGTATAGCAGTCGTATAGCTGTTCAATGGTAATTCACAATACTCACAGTCTGCAAGAATTTGATACAGCTTCCCAAGAGAAAGAAGATCTACTAGATTTTTTTACAATAGGACTGTAAATCAGTTTAGTTAATGTGGTGGGTTGACCCCGGCTGGATGCCAGGTGCCCACCAAAGCTGCTCTATCACTCCCCCTCCTCAGCTGGACAGGGGAGAAAAAATATAATGAAAGGCTCGTGGGTCGAAATAAGGACAGGGAGAGATCACTCACCAATTACCGTCATGGGCTAAAACAGACTCAACCTGGGGAAATTAGTTTAATTCATGACTGATCAAATCAGAGTAGGGTAATGACACATCAAAACAAAATCTTAAAAACACCTTCCCCCCACCCCTCCCTTCTTCCCAGGTCCAACTTTACTCCCAATTTCTCTGCCTCCTCCCCCCGAGCAGTGCAGGGGGACGGGGAATGGGGACTGCGGTCACTTCATCACACGTTGTCTCTGCTGCTCCTTCCTCCTCAGGGGAGGACGCCTCACACTCTTCCCCTGCTCCAGCGTGGGGTCCCTCCCACAGCAGACAGTCCTCCACGAACTGCTCCAGCGCGAGTCCTTCCCAGGGGTGCAGTTCTTCACAAACTGCTCCAGCATGGGCCCCTTCCACGGGGTGCAGTCCTTCAGGAACAGACTGCTCCAGCATGGGTCCCCCACAGGGTCACAAGCCCTGCCAGCAAACCTGCCCCAGCGTGGGCTCTTCTCTCCACGGGCCCACAGGTCCTGCCAGGAGTCTGCTTCAGAGCAGGCTTCCCACGGGATCACAGCCTCCTTTGGGCATCCCCCTGCTCTGGCGTGGGGTCCTCCAGAGGCTGCAGGTGGATCTCTGCTCCAGCATGGACCTCCATGGGCTGCAGGGGGACAGCCTGCCTCACCATGGTCTTCCCCAGGGGCTGCAGGGGAATCTCTGCTCCGGTGCCTGGAGCACCTCCTCCCCCTCCTTCTTCACTGACCTTGGTGTCTGCACAGTTGTTCCTCTCACATATTCTCACTCCTCTTTTTGGCTGCAGTTGTGCAGGTTTTTGTCCCCTTCTTAAATATGTTATCCCAGAGGTGCTGCCACCATCGCTGATGGGCTCAGCCTTGGCCAGCGGCGGATCCATCTTGGAGCCGGCTGGCGTTGGCTCTGTTGGACACAGAGGAAGCTTCTAGCACCTTCTCACAGAAGTGACCCCTGCAGCCCCCCACTACCAAAACCTTCCCATGCAAACCCAATACAGTTAAAATGGTAACTAGACACCTACTTAGGTTTAGGCAGATTTTTCCTTTTACCTTAAGTTTATGAGAAAACAAAATAGCAAAACCAAAACTCTAAAAAGCACTCCAAACTAGAGCAGAAACTCAAGCGAGTCTGTAGGACCCAAAATGCTACAGCAGACTTATAATTAATGTTTTAATATGGCATTACTTTTACTACAATGACATACAGTATTTCAGTTTCTGTATAATACATGGTTAGGGATACAAAGAAAACTCTCTGAATCTGTTTTCAGAATCAATTATTTAAAAACACTAAGATTTATTCCTATTTTGGTCTCCTGTTGGTTGCTGACAGACTGCACACAGACACAGCTCCTGGTACCAGGCCAAATTTACAATTAATCTGGGGAAAAAAAATCAGCATGGCTTTTTATCTGTATGTTGAAGAAAACAGGAGTCAAAGTTTCACTTATCCAAAAAGATGTCGAACATGATATGTTAGCATGTTATAAAAGTCACATTAAGCAACCAAGAACGCCCACAATGGCAAAATTAGATAAACTTTTTTAGTTGTTCCGAGAAATAACAAAGTAAATTTGTTATACCACTTAGATTATGAAATTCCATTACTGTTTTAAAAATAAAAGGCAACATGACACCCGGCCTTTAAAAATTGAGAGTCCTGGTTTCCTACCTTCTATCCTCTAAGTAGTGACACTTAAATTGCTACTTTCCTTATATATGTTTGCATCTTAATGACATTCATTCCAGTATAAAGTACACCTAGTGTATAAAAATGTTGCTAAGAAAGGGGAAATGTCGACTTTATTTAAAGACCATTTTGATCTCCAGTCCTTTCTCATTGTAAATTCTGCTGCCTAGTTTTAAATGACTTGGAAAAGCACCCACCTCTGCTCCCTCCCACCCCATACAATCAGTGACATCTTCCAAACACACAGCAGAGCTATAACTACATGTTAGCAAGTCTATGAGTACAGATCTTATTCTTTTAAGACAGTAAACGGAATATTTTTAGCACATACATATTTCTTTTAAATAATTCAGTGTTGACATTTTAAATAAGATAACTTGTATTCTTGTTGAATTAATTCGTTTTACATGCACAGTACATAATATTCCTATTGTGTAACCACCTGCTTATGGAAGAAATAAATCTAATTTAGGAAACTAATAATTAACATTACGAACTCTAGTGTGATAGCACAAGAGTATCACTTTCAAATTGTAACTGAGCATATTGCAGCAGAAAAATCTTAATTCATTAATCCTGCAATAACCACCTCCTTAAAAATAAATAACTCTCTGCAGTATTACTGACTACTTAACATGAATCACTAAAGCAGCAATCAGTCCTGAGGTGGAGGAAGGGGGAGGAAATCACACCTCACATACACCGCTGCTCAGCTAAAGTTCTTTTCCAATCAAGAGCTCAGAAAGATACCACATGTCAAATAAATGTTCAGGATGATTTTAGTTGAAAAATGGTTTATTACATCTCAGTTTCAGTCCCAGAAGAGTAAAAAATTTCCTATATTTAAAACACAGCACTGTCCTACTCAAGTAATTTAAAGTTTATTTCCCTGACCAGAAACCAAGGGAACGCACTCCAGTTTGGAGTTCACATAGAGATGGATAAACTCGATACCTGTTAAAGAGATGTCAGGCTCCATATACCATCCAGTAGCTCTTATTTGAAATACGATTGAAATCCATGAATCTCCAAGACAACACACATAAAGCAGAAGGAAGGAGAACAGCAGTTTTCCAAGATACATCACGGAGGCAGCAAAAAGACTCATATAAAGCTTAATGACTATGATAGCAGACCACTTTTGATTTAAGTGGGCCTTCAGTTTTCAGAAGACCTCTGTTTTCCAGATTGCATTTCATCTGGAAGCTACATGTATTTGGAAGCATGATACTTCCAGAATATAGCATATATGTCAGCAGAAAGAAAAGAACCAAGACCTTTAAAATTTAAGAACATGATTAAAGGGAGGGGGGAGGGGAACACAACACAAAAAACCCCAACAGTGATTTACAAAACGTCTGCCAACTAGTGTATCAGAAGGTCACACTTCTGGGGAAACCCTGCATATTCATCAGTTGCTTTCTCATAATACCATAGGATATGCAGGTGTTTGCAGCCAGCACTCAATCCTCTCTATGATTTTTTTGCCTCTGACTTCAGTTAAGAGGCCCCTTTCTAAATCTTTAGGTATTTGGACAACTCCACACAGGAATTAATTGCCATTTTATCAAAGGTAACAAATTGTGACTCAAAATAAATTTACACACAGCCTTAAGCTTGAATATCTACTGCTTAGTTACCAGTAGATAGTTACTATATACAACCCTCCACAATGAATCTAGCTTCAATTAATTCATTTTAAATGCATCAAATCAGAACACTTCCATTATATGACTGCATGATTATGGGGGGGCGGGGAACGGGGGACAAAAAAACCCCACAGAGCTAACATAAGAGCTATTAATCACATTATTTAAGATTCATATCTCAGCTTCAAACAGTAAAACCACCTCATCTCTTTTAAACACTGTCCCCATTTTTACCATGATCTTCCACTAGAACTTGGGATAAAAGGTATGAAGAAACGGGAGTAAAAAAGCCTCCTATTTCCCGCCTACACACTATATTCTCTCCAGATATCTGGAACTCCTGTAACTTCCTTAGCAGAGCTGGGACAGGTCACACCAGGTACAGCAATTCGATCACATGAAGAGAGCTACTTGGATACTTGTCATCGCAACACTGCTCAAAGCACAGTCACTGCAAAGAGCACCTAGCAGAGAAGTGGATAGCTATGAATGAGGAGCGGAGAGCAGTCAACCAAGAAATTGCACAGAAAGATTTAGCAGAAACCTTCAAGACTCCAGGTATGGGGACTAAGAGAGCCGCAAGCTCTGCACAGCAGATCACCGGGGCGGACCAGGACGTCCGGAGGCCTGGGTGGGCACTGACGTTGTCGGGTGGCTGGCTGTCAGCCGTATTTAAAAAATTGTTAATCCTCCAAAGTAAAAATTACAAAGAAAAAGCATGCAACTTTGAAGCTGAGTTTCAGCTAAAAAAAGTTAATAATGGTAGTTCTAAAGACTTATCAGAAAGCCTGAAACTTTCAAAGGAAGACTCCACTTTTGAAAAAAGCCTTTTAAAACCAGCCACAGCAATGGACAAATAAGGCCACCAAAGGCCCTTGACCTCAGTCCTCACATCACAACACTGAAATCAGCCACAAACACCAACCTCATTTTTCTGTCACTCCCTATTAAGTAACGCTTTACCAAAAACCATAAAACCGTTAAGATACCGATTTTGTCTGCCTCTAATCTCAACTTTTTAAGAAAAGGTTCCTGCGCAAGTGGCGAGATCTGTGCACCGTAGAGCCCTCGCTACATCCGAGACGTGTGCGTCACTGGCATCTGAGGGGAAAAAAAAACCCAAACCCTGAGGTAAAGTTTATTTCTGCGAAGGAAACCCCGGCCATGACAGGTTTCGCGCCGCGGGGCTGTCACCGCGCGGCAGGCGCGGCCGCCTCAGCTGCCAGCGGGGGCTAACGGACCGGGTGGCCGCGCCCGCCGGGACAGGCCACCCCGGCGGAGGGAGGCGCCCCCTGCCCGCCCCCGCCCGGCAACGCCGCTCCCGCCGCTGGACGCCAAGTCTGGAAAGAGGCTGGCAAAGCGGGACGAGTAGCCTAGGGGCGCGGGAGATGCCGTCTCCTCACCCCTCCCTCCCGCCAGGCCGGCTCCGGGGCTCCGGCCTCCGGCCTGCGGCGAGCCTCTTCCCCCGCAGCCCGGGGAGGAGGGGGCCGCCGCGGGGGTGGGCGTCGCGCAGCTCCCGGGGAGGTGACAGGCCCCGGCCCGCCCGGCGGCTCCGCTGCCCGCCGGGCGCGGGTGCTTCCTCGGAAGCGCCGAAGGGTGTTGGCCACTCACCCACGCAGGCAGATCTGCGGAGGAGACGCTGAGCCGCACCGCCTCCTCCTCGTCCTCCAGGAAGGCGAGCGCCCGGCCCAGGCGGGAGGTCTTGCCGCCGCGGTGCCTGCGGATCCAGAAGAGCCCGCACAGGGCGATGAGGACCCAGCTGAAGCTCAGCCCCAGGTAGCCCAGCACGTACACGGGGAAGATCAGCACGAAGCTCCTCGCAAACTGCGACACCAAACCCGTCACGTCCACGCTCAGCAGCGGCGGCGGCGGCTCCGGCACCGCGTCCCCAGCCGCCGCCTTCTCCGCGGCGGCGGGATCCGTGGCGGACCCCGCGCCGGGGGACTGCTTAGCCGCGGCCCCGCTCATGCTATCGCAGCGGCGGTTCCTACTCCTGCTGCCGCTCCTCCCGCTGCTGCCGCTGCTCCTGCTCCTCCTCCTCCTCCTCGGGCGCTGGCTGCGAGCGGGCAGGGGGCAGGGCGGCGGCGGCGCCTCGCATCCTGCGCCCGGCCCCGCTCGCCGCGCACCGACACCAACCGCCGCCCGCTTCCGGGTTCGGGGCGGCCCGGCCCAAACCGCCGCCGCCGCCGCGGGGAGGGTGGTGCGGCGGGGGCGGGCTCTGCCACGGCGAGGAGGCGCCTCGCCCCCGGCCGCCGCTGTTGGCGCCCGGTGCTGCTAACGCTCGCTCTGACCCGCCGCCTTCGGGCGTCCCCGGCCCCCTCCCTCCCCGCTGCCGGGCCCGGGCCGGTGTTACTCTCTCTCACCCTTCCCTTCCAGGCCTGCCCTAGGAAGCGCGGGTTCGCCCTGCACTCGGGATCCGGGCCAGGAGGAGATCGTCGTCGCATCGGATCCCCCGCCCGCCTTCGCTTGGGGGCAGCCAGCCCAAGCGCCCGCCCGTAGCGGCCACCGGCCATCGCTGCTTGGCCTCGCAGGAGCGAGGGGGGCACCGTGCCGCGGGAAGAGGGGGTCATAGCAAGGAGACGGGCTCTTGCTGGGTGGCACGAAGCAGAACCACCTCGCCACGGCGTCAGGGACCGCGAACGTGTGCTTCCTCGTGGGCAAGCCACACCATCTCCCCACTCTCTTTAGTCACGCATGCAGTTGAGTGGTTTCTACCTGTTATACCCTTCAGTAACAAGCTTCATATTTTTCTTTGTTCTCACTACAAGAAGGACATCGAGGTGCTGGAGCGTGTCCAGAGGAGGGCAACAAAGCTGGTGAAGGGTCTGGAGCACAAGTCTTATAAGGAGCGGCTGAGGGAGCTGGGGTTGTTTAGTCTGGAGGAGGCTGAGGGGAGACCTTATTGCTCTCTACAACTACCTGACAGGAGGCTGTAGGGAGGTGGGGGTCGGTCTCTTCTCCCTAGTAACAAGCGATAGGACGAGAGAAAACGGCCTCAAGCTGTGCCAGAGGAAGTTTAGGTTGGATATTAGGAAAAACTTCTTCACCAAAAGGGTAGTCAGGCACTGGAAGAGGCTGCCCAGGGAAGTGGTTGAGTCTCCATCCCTGGAGGTATTTAAAAGAAGGGTAGACGTGGTGCTCGAGGACATGGTATAGATGGACTTGGCAGTGCTGGATTAACGGTTGGACTCGATGATCTTAAGGGTCTTTTCCAACCTTAATGGTTCTATGATTATTACTAAAGGACTGGCCGATCAATGGCTCAGAGGAACCAGAGGCCAGGCACTCCACTCCTTAGGTAGAGCAGGTGTTCCTGAAGCTCTGCTCACACAGCCTCAGATAAAGCTGACTCCTCTGTCATCTTGTTCGTATAGGAGTACCTAGGGTGGCACCCACGATCCAGGCTCTTGGGATTATGCGAGCCCTGATCTGTGGAACCGAACTGATTTTCTATAGGCTTGTGTCCTGTATCCCTTTCTCACAGTAACACCTGGTTCCCACATCGTTCCTCCTACCATTCCTTTATCTTTTCAATAATTTTTATGTAACCACCGGTTTTGGAAGAGGCAGCTGTTGCTTGTCCTTAGCTGTGTGCTAATCAGTTTGCTGCTATGCACTTTCTGATTAAACTCAGCATTTACCAGGAGGTTTTTTTCTTTTGGCTTTAAATAGCCAAGCTTTCACTTAGTGGGAATGAGTCCTTTCTCCTCTTTTCAGCTGCCAATTTTCACAAAATTTGTAGGACTTTATGAGGCTAGTATTTGCAGGCAGGGAAGAAGGGAGAGCAAATGTATTCAATTGGCTGAAAAGTTATAAAAACACATACCAATGGACAAATAGGAAAGCTGCATAAGCTTCATTTCCTTAAGAAATGAGAGCAAGCTCATCTCCATTATCCAGAGAAATGGAAAGTCAGAAATGGCAGAAAAGGAAAAGTTGTTTGCTCAGTGCTGCACAGAAGAATTGGAAAAAGAATCCATATCTTGACAACTGAGTGTACCGTTCTGTTGTATCATCTTTCCACATTCCCTCCATGCCTGCAATCGCACACAATGGACCACTCTAAGCAAAAGCAATTTCTGGCCACAGAGTCATGTTGTTCTTCTTTATTCCCTCTTTACCACTGACAGTGTGTGTTCCCCACCTGTATAATTAGGTTAGTCAGGATGAAAATTCAGAATGACCAAATGATACAAAAAGGAGTAACAAAATCAACGATTTACAACTATGTGGTAATCCAAGCTTTGAAATGACAATTTATTTCCTTTGGGCCTTTACTTCTAGAGAACTCAAAACGCCTACAGGCTGTAACGGTGAGGGGACTGCAGGGCAGCATAAGACCCTATAAAAGCTTGTTACCTTAAACTGGGGCTATCAAGTATGACTCTGTGACCCCTTTGGATACCAGTAATATCAGACTACAGTAAATGTGGGTGATTTTTTGCATTTATTGTATTCCTCTTCTAATTACTTAGTTTGCTTATACAGACTTCCTTGTGAACTCCTCTCTCCTGAGTTTCAGTCACACCTCGTACAAATGGGCATATTGTGTGTTGGCCCCCTCCGTTACAACCAATACTATTAATATTTTCTCCTTTTTTTTCAAGCCATTTGTTCTCAGTCTTCGACTCCATTGCTCCATTTTACTTCTCTATCTGGCTTCACAGCATCTGAAGCAGAACACAATTGTACCAAAAACCAAAAAGAAAATTCAAAACGAGAAAAAAAAAAAGTGATTGAATTAACATGACGTTTGCCAACTAACACTTTACCATATGCTGCATCTTATTCTGCTCTCCTTTATGTCTCAGTGTATATTCTACAAATGAGCTGGATATAGAGTTTGTAGAGGAGTACCCTGTGGAGTCGGTATTAATACACTGGAGAAGGACATCAGAAAAAAAATTAATCTTGTAGTAACATTTAGGATGACAAACACATAATTGGAGGCCTGACATCCTAGCATTGATCCTGGGCAGAGTAATTCATTAGTTGATACGGAAGTTTGATTAATCAGAACTAAAGGTAGGTGATACTGTGCCAATCGAACGGGAAGACAGAAGCAAGACCTTGTAGCATTCATTTGATAGCATTTATCTGTAACATCAATAGCAAGTTCCGATAGGGAGATCACTGCTGACTTCTTAGAACTTCTGTAGATAACTGACTTGGCCCCACACAGGATTTTGATGAAGAAACTGGGTGGTATGAAATTAGCATGCCACTATTATAATCGGGACAAGAGAGTCTTGTTAAAATCAAGATATAAACTCTGCTGCTAGGGGATAAATTAGGGTCAGTTACTCTATTACAAAATTTTTCATAAAATGTTCTGGATACACACAAGTTATTGGTTTATTCTAATCTTTTTGGTGCTGATAAATTGTTTAATAATTTGCCTGAGAATCTTGGAATTGTTAATTCACGTATTTCCTGATCCTATTTTTTAATACTTATGATAGCAGTCTTCCAATGCATCAGGAACTCTTGAAGATACTCACTTATCGCACAGAGATTACTCTGGCTTTTCCTTAAGTATCCTATTGTATCAGATAGAGAGCTGATTATATTTATCTCATTTAGATAATATTTATTCTTTTCATATCCTGCTTTGTAGGTCTGTTGCCTTCTTAGAATTTTCAGTAATACTTTTTGCTTGCAGTATTCCTTTATACCCATTCTTAGTCATATATGTTTTTTCCTCCTTTTTATTGAATTCATTTTTTTGCTTTTTCAAACTCAGTAGCTTCCATTGGACTCAAAGTAGTGTCATCCTATGTTTATCTTTACCTTGCATCACATCAGTTTGCTATAATGCTTTTATTCCAGTAAGTAGTGGCACTATTCTTCAGAATAACTTCCCAAAAGATCTTATTTATACATCTGGTGTTTTGAGGATGAGAAAAATTGGCAAAATTCAGTTTATATACTGAAAAAGAAAACCTAAGTTTCCCCAGCTTCTTTGGATTTCACACATGAAAACATGTTTTAGAAGCAATTTTAATTGTTTCTTCTTGACCACTTTCAGTAACAGTTAATCTTCCTGAAGAACGCTATTTGATATTATACCTTATTTGTCCCAGCAGCATTATTTCGGTCTGATGCTTCTCTCCACAGGTTTTTAACTAGTGAATAGAAATCTTTATTGAATAGAAATCTGAGAAAGTTTGCTCAGGAGTTTTTTCCTAAAAAATTTGGAATTATTAATGGAAACAAAGTTTACATGAAGTTTCATCCTAGTAAATTCTCATGATGGAATACTCACTACTTCTGTGTTTGATTTTATCCAGCTGTCTCAACCTGCTTTAGATTATCTAGTATACAGCACAAATATTTTCTGCCTGCTTCAATTTATCTAACATATAGCACAAAGAAGAGTCGGAAGACTCTACCATACCTGTTCAGTATACAGAGCTTCTGTCGTTTGGAACAAAACCATACATGTCTGATCCCTGGTATCACCCAGTCTGGCTTCAGTTTCACTGAATGCATAAACTGTGCTCTCATGATAAGATCCTCAAATATTTATTGTTCCTGAAGACAGAAATACTTTCCACTAAAATGTGTTTCTTTTAGTAAGTTTTCACAATAATCATCATCTTTTTTTCCCCTAATGGGATTCTTACAAGTTCTAGTTCAAAACTAAAGGCACAAAGTTTACTTCAGAGATCCACATTTCTGCTGTTTCTATTTATGAACCGGGCAGACTGACTAACAGAAGCATTTTGAACACTTTGCAGGAGGTCATCTATGCACCTCCGTTGATAATAATATTTGAGTTTTCTTCTCATATTCGTAAGGCCTCAGCAGAAATTAGTTTAAAAAAGGAAAAAAAAAAACAACATAGCTACAAAGCCTAGATCCTAACAAGTCTCTTCCTTCATACAAAAAAAGCATTTTTTTAATTTTTTTTTTTTTAGTAATCATTTAGAATCATCATTTTTAAGCATGGTGGAGGTTTGCCATGTTGTCCCTATGAGGGTTGATATTTCCAGTAATTTTTTGGTGTAATGCGGTAGTGTGTCATTCCATACAGAGGTGAAGAAAAATGCAATATTGCTTCACAGGATTAGAGGAACATCCGAAGACAAAAAATAGCTTATTGCCACAGAATGTAAAAAGCTGAGTTATTTTATATTCCTGTTTTTCAGGTAACAGTGCAGGTGAAGAAGAAGATATGTGTACCAAGCCAGACAAGAGAAAAGCATGTATAAGCTAAAATTGTATTAAAATTCCCAGGGCTACGAAAAGCCTCGTTTACAACATTTTTCTTTCCTTTTAAGAAAAGCTAGGGCATCTTTCTATGCTGTCTAGTAATACAACAGATATGTGCCATTTTATTGCCTGTATTCACATAATTCTAACACCCATTTTTATAAAAACAGTAAAACTACTGATGTATTCATTTTTTCCACTACATTGGTGAGAAACTGTAGGTTATTTTAATACATGGTGGAAACACTTAAACACGCACAAATTTCAGTTCTGTTATTCCAAAGGTGTTATTCCAGCGCGTGTTCTCATGCAGCAGTTAGTTAAACTTCAGTTTGATCCCTGGCTTTAAGGTTTGAAAATGTCTTTCCAAACCCTCTAGTGGTGCCTTCCCACACCTGTAATTTTTCCCTTGCCATAAAGCTGCCTGACTAGTATACTCTATTAGGGGTAATAAAAAGGCATTGGCAGCCAAAATTGATTTTTTTTTTTTTGGTAACAAATACGTATGCTATTCTAAAGAGTAGATGGTAGGACTAAAACTTGAAAAAAAGCTTTTTCTTCTGTCCAGTCTCTGGTATCACTGCCACATTTGCTAGTTTTAGTTATATTTATTTGCTATATTGTAGTTAATAACAAAATACAATTAGAGTACTTGAAGGTAGTTTTTGTCCTTCAGCCTCTATATCTAGGACAGCATTTCTGCAGAGCATCCTTTTCTAAGCAGATGCCTAGTTCCATGTGTTTGTAGCACTGTCACCACTTTGGCTAAAGAGCTCTGAGTTAATCCAAGATGGCTTGTAAGTGCTTTTTTTTTTTTTTTTTGTTCAGGGAAGAATATAAAATGCTTATAGATTATTATTGCTTTGCCAAAGACAGCTAAGTAATTCATAAGAATGTTTATAAATAGTTTAGTATCCATAGATGCTTATATTTAATGGATGTAATTTAGCCCTTAAAGGTCACACTTACAGTTAACGGTAGTTTGTTGGTTTGGGTTTTTTAATAAAATATCAAGTTTTTTTTTTTCCTCCTAATTTCTTGCTTAATTTGCCTTTGCTTTTCTGCTACATGATAAAGGAAAATATTTCATAGTCCAGCCAGTGAGGCAACTTTTACAGCATTTTTAGTTTATTCTGGAAACATGAATAAGAGGCAACTGTATCAAGGCTTTGTATGTATTTGTCAACTGACTATTTAAGCCCAAGTATAAGGGGTTAAATTTTCTCTCTCTGAAGTCAGTGTGACAAACTCCTGCTGAACTATGACAAAAATGTTTCTCAAATGCAAAAATGCCTCTTCCTCTGCTTTTTTTTTCCCCAGTAGTGAGTTTTCTACAAACATTAAGAATTAGTATTAGCAGTAACGGTTACATATTAACTTTTTTTTAACTCTTAAAAAGAAAAAAAAAAACAGGCAACAAAGTTAAAAACGCCTCGAGGAATTTTCACCCGGTCTTTTAAATTGCACATGTCAATAGGTTGTAAATATTTGCTGTGACAAGACGGCACGCCTTCCCTGCCGGCAATCGCCGCGCGCGCCAGCTTCGTTTCACGCGTGTTTGGTAAGCCGCCGCTTGCTCTGTGCTGCAGAAAGCAGCTCCGGTATTTGTTACTGTGGGGATACTATTGACATTTTTATTTTTACAGGTATTCTTCATACCAGTCTCTATGTAACATCTGGGTAAACGGCAGATTAAGTTAAGCATATCGCCCTTATCCTTAACATTTTTTTTCCTACAGTAATCGCGCATGACTTTACTAGAAGTGACTCAGCTAGCATTAGGAATGGTTTCACGGCATACTTAGCCTGTAAGAGGTCAATAGTGAAGAGAACTACGGTGCTTCAAAGGCTGCCTGGGCGAGCGGCCCGTCCCGCCCCACAGGAGGGGGCTCGGCGGGTCCGAGCCCTCCCCAGGGCCCCTCCGCCTGAGGAAACCCAGCTGGGCACCGGCCCATGGAGGAAAACCTTCCCGCAGCCACGCGGGCATCCCAAACCGTCGCTTCTCGCTCGGAAAGGGCTGGAGGCGGCCAGACGCCGTCCTGCCCTCCCGCAGCGGGCCGAGCTCCGCCATGAAACCGCCCCTCGCCTCAGCGCCGGCCGCCCTCTCCCCTTCCCACAACCCTGTGCGGCAGCAGCTCATCCATCGCTCGGCCGATCGGCCGATCCCCCCTCGCCGCCTGTTGCTAGGCAGGCCCGGACGCAGCCGCCCTGGTTTCCTGCCCGCTCGGAGGCGGCCGGAGGCGGCCGGTGGCGGCGGGAGGCGGCGCCCCGCCCGCTCCCGCCATGGAGGGCGACAAGGTGAGGGGTCGCTGGGGAGCGGCCGGGGCCCCGGGGAGCCTGCCGGTCCGCCCAGGCCCGACTCCTGCGGGCGCCGCGCGGGGGCCCGGCCCGACCCGGCCCTGCCCGGCCCTTTCCCTCCTCTCCAGGAGGGCCCTCAGGAGGCGCGGGGGCGGTGGCAGCGGGGCACGGCCGCTGCCCGGCCCGGCTTGTTCTTCTGCTCAGCCTCCCCCTGCTCCCGGCCCTTTATGCCTTAAGTGCCCCGGCGCCTGCCAAAGCCATCCCCTCGCCCGGCCGCGTCTCGCTGCCGCCACTCGTGTCCTGGCGTTGAATAAGCCAGGGCACCTGTGGGGGCAAAGGCGGGAAGCAGCCCTAGCGTTTCTTCTGCCGGCCCTGGGAACCCCACGGCACTCCCTGGGCAATTCAGGTCTCCTTGTTCTGTCAGCACGCCGATGAAACTCTCACCCAAGTAGCGGTATTACAGAACCCCTTATTCCTCTAGCAGAAGGATGAGACCGTATCAACCACAGGTCTTTATGCAGAAGAAGATAGGTGGTTTATGAAAATATCCAAAACTGCAAATGTTTCAGATTGTTGATAAGGTATATTTAATAATTGATATTCCCGTAACCGCTAATTGTTGGGTTTCAGTTCCTTAGGAACCCACGTAACTTTCGCATGGTGGTGTTAAATGATGAAAAGCTTGTAGAGCTCCAAAATAAAGGAAACAACTACATGGATGTTCATCCGCATGGATGTTCATTCCACATCAATTACTGTGTTACATATTCACTTGAAAAAGCAGAAGTATCAAATCTCTTTCATTACTGTTGTGGGAATCTAGATTTTACAGCTAATTAATTTGTGGTCATGCTGAATAGAAAATGTAGGAAATGGAGTGGCGGGGCAGGGTGTGTGAAGTAGTGTGATAGGACCACCCTAACACCTTTCATTCAGATATCGTTTCAGTAACTGTGGTACATAATAACCTCTTTACTGAAAAGAGGTGAGTGAGTGAATTGTGATGGAAAGCTAAACTTTGACCCAGAGGCGGTCCCACGAACAGCCACACTGTGTGAGAAAGCCTCCTTTTGCTGTTTCTATCCTATCAAATTGAGTCTATCACTCATGCTGTTACCCATTTGAGGGCTCTCAAATAGGCAACTCATATTGGAAATAAGAAAGATGAATATTCATGTGTAAAAAATAAAGTACTTTTCTCTGGCTTGAAAACTACAGACATTTTACTGTTTTTCTGTTTCTTTTTCTTTAGAATCATAGTTAACTGAGTTCTTTACTTAGTTAAAAACTTAATATTAAGTTCTGCAAGCCTTCAGTCTTTCTAGGTTGTGAGTGAAGAAACCCCTCTTGATCTCTTTTGAAGAGTTTATCTAAAGTAGCAAGGTCTCTTATTCCACTAACTTCATAAGGCAACGTACTTGTTTAGTTTAAAGGATAGAGTCTTAAATGTTAAAAATTTTCATAGCACTTTTTGAGTTCAGTAAATCTGTGGCATTTTGTGTCAGCTGATGAGCTCCCTGTGCTCTCAAGTGGATGAATTAAGTTAAACCCCAGTGTGGTTTACATAACTAATCTTAATCTGGATTTCAGTGAGTATATAAGGACTTCTAAACTAGCAGACAGGTGAGAAACTTCAATAAGTTCTTTTAAAGTTTGTTTTAAACATTTCCTTTGTGTGCACAATGATTCCTCTACTTACAGAGGGACAGTGGTCTCAAAGGTATTAAGTTTCTTTAAGGTTTATAAAAGATCTCTCTTTTTCTATTTGTTTGTTTGTTAGTCTCCTGCAAAAGCAGAGAATTATGTGGAAAGTCATATACAAAAGCAACAGATTCTAGTGGTGGTGGTGAGATGAAAACTGCAGACCCCAGAAGAGTGGCAGATGCACCTTTTTGGGCACTGGAGAATCATCTCGAAATGTTTGCTGCATGCTTTTTGCCTCAGCTTTGAAATAAATCTCAAACTACCTTATCTGATATTGTCTATCGGTTATACTGGTTTTAGGCTATTAACATCATTAGCATCCTTTCTTTGTTTGCTGATATGTACCTAAATATTTCCTAAAACCAAAACATAATCTTATATATTACAGATTTTAAATAGGTTACTATTTGAGACTACAATACAGCACTCTGTTGTCTTCCCACACATATTGTTCCTTCCAGCTTACCCTCACACAAGTTCTGTTGAGTTTCTTAGGCTTTGTTAAAACTCCACTGAAGAAAATGATCGCCTTTGGTTTTACTTTCTCATCTGACTTTCTGCAGTAGTAAATATTTGTACTTTTTGTCTTTTTTAAGGATCAGAAGAAAATAAAACTTAAAGAGCACTTTCTTTTTGTTACAAAGGCTGCCTTCTTGGTATTTCTGATTGACTTTAGGTGAAGTTTATCAGTCTACTACAATCTTCTATAAAATCCAAGTTTGAAAAGACAAGATTTTTTTCATGTAGAATAATTAAAAAATTAACATATACTGCTAAAATGCTGCTCCTGTATAATCAATTAGCAAAAAATGGGCACCATATGTTTATTTTCTTCCACCAGTGCAGCTCATCGTTCAAATGTTTGTCAGCAATTATTTTCTTAATCTTTAGTAACTTTTACTAAGTTACCAAGTCTAAATTTGAAAGTGAGTATAGCCTGGTCATGTCACTTTGAATATAGTCATCATCCTTTAATGAATTAGTTAAAAATATTTGGTGGATTAAAATCCTCATTTGCTTTAGTGATCTCAAGCAATATGGTTTTTTTAGTTTAATCTATTTAGCAGCAGCCAAGCGGTTAAGGGCAGTAACTCTGCAAATGAGGACAGAAGTAATATAACCTATTTAACTAGGGAGAAGTCTAGTGAAACAATCTCCATGCATACTCTGTTTATTTTCATTAACTTTTTACTTTTTTCTTCAGTGCTATGTACAAATATTTCATATGGCAGTCAACTTACACATGTAGTCTGAACCATTTTAAAATATTAAGTGACAGTTAATTGAAAACGAGTGCCAGCATTTTTTGAGATGCATGCAATTACTAAACCAGAAGCTTCCTTTGTTCACTTGAAACGCGCAGTAATTTATTTTTAACTTCTGGTGTTTAAAAATCTAACAAAAATGTGTTGTGGATGTGTCAGATCCCTGCTGATGAAAAAAAAAAAGGATTACATTTTTCATGGTATTTTTAGATTCACTGGTTACCCATGTTATTTATGAAGTGTTCTTACAGCTGAGTTTGGGGCAGCTCAAATGATATGTCTAAGGGGAAAATACTGTATGTGCTGTTTGCCATGTGAATGGGTTCTGAGAGTGGTTCTGTAGAAAAAGGATCTGGGGGTCCTGGTGGACAGAAACTTGAACGTAAGTCCTCAGAGTGCTCTTCAGGTGGCTATGGTTAACCACACACTGGTTGTGTGTATCATGAAGACCATAGCTAGCAGGTGCAGGGAAGACTATTCTCCTCTACTCAGCACTTGCGCGGCCCTGCCTGCAGTACTATGTCTGGTTTCAAGGCCCCCAGTGTTAAAGAGATTCTAGAGAGAGGCACTGAGATGGCAATGGGGCTGGAGCCCTGGTGTGTGTGGGAAGAAAGCTAAGGAGCTGTTCGGGCTAGCGAAAAGAAAACTAAGAGGAGGTCTAACTGCTGTCTTCAAGTATCTAAAGAGGATCTGTGGAAAAGGTGGAGCCAAATTCCTCTCTGAGATGTACAGTGAGGGGACAGAAGGTAGTGGCCCTAATTATCGGCAAGGGAAATTATGACTCGGTATAAGAAAAACATTTTTAATTGAGAGTGGTCAAACCCAAGAACCAGGTTGTCCAGAAAAGCTCCAACCTCAGACATATTAAAACCTCACCTAAATAAGTCCCTGACAAAGACTTTGAAGTTAGATCTAATAGAGCAGGAGGTTGACCTAATGACGTTGATACATTGATTACTTTCCAAAAGTGGCCTGACTGTGTACCCATTTGGCCTGTCATTGGAAGACCAATTTTAAATCTTCCGTGAAGGGGTGCACTGTTATCCACCATAGGCACTGACCTCAAAATTGGTTACCATGTATGTACCGAGCTGGATAACCCAGTAGCAGTCCGAGCTTCAGGCCTCTTCCAGGTCCAGTCAGATCAGGCATGCTGTAAGTATACACGTGAAGGCTAAATCAAATTAATGTTTACATTACAAAATTCAGTGATACTTGCCATATTGATACTTGATCCTTTCCTTTGACAAACTATTCATTGTTAAATGATGTACTTCTCTCTGCAGATTGATTACTCAGTCTTTTGCTGTCTTTTCTGTTCTAGAGAAGAACCAAAGAAGATACTTGGAAATCAGAAGAACTTAGGAAACATCTTAGGGTGATTTTATTTTATTTCTACTAGTTTTGATGTTAGGTTACCTTACAGCAGTGGAATTTATTGACAATCTAAAAATAGAGGGTTAACTGCTTGTTCTACTAGGCACTCTGCCTTGTGGGATCTATAAGAGATCTTTAAGGCTTTTTGGTACACCAGACACTTTAAATCTGCATCATGGGATACAAACAGTACAGATCTTTCATGTGTAGCTGCTAACTTCGTTGCCACAGCTGACTGTTCTGGAATCTGTCTAGTCCGCGTGTGTCCAGAGGCTGGCTCACTCAACTGTTTCTAGGTACACAAGTCATATAAGATTACTGTACAGATTTCTTAATTAGGTAAATGGAAAAAATACCATTGTTATGGTAATCACACAGCACACAATGGGATCTGTTTTGTTGGCCAACCAAATCCAAGTTACAGCTCTGCTTTATATATACTTATTCACTTTCCTACGTGTATATTATGTGTTGTATTTGTTATCATCACCTATCATGTTTGTCATGCGCTTTTAAACTGTTTAATTACTTTATCCACTGGTCAAATAGGCATTCAGGCTCCAGTCAGTTACACCATTGATATTCATATTAGTTTTGTGCTATATTTTTTTAAAAGCTATTTTCCAATACGTATCTTCTTTTCTATGTCTTGTGCAGGTCTTCATTAGTCCTTGGATAAACTAAAGCATCCTACTTGTTCATCTGTTGCCTAGTTTTCTATCAATTACATTTCAAAGCTCCCCATTATTTCAGCCAGTGCTACAGTATATGTACTTTGTATTTTTTAGACATTTTATAACATTTCCACTACTTTCATGTGGGCTAAAGCAAACAAATTTGCGTTGAAATGCTTTAGTTGCAACAGAAGTGGTGTGGTTGGACTTTCATTTCTGTGAAACAGATGGCTGAAGTTTAATTCACTTTACTCATTGACTATAATCAAAGTGAGTTCTGTTCTGCATTGAGTAAATAGCTGAAATCATGGATGTAGTGAAATCAGTGGGAGTTGTGCTACTTGCTTCAGGAATGTATAATCTCTTAGGACTTTAGAAAAATATAAGACTAGTTGCATCTTCAAGGGATCTAGGCCAAAAACTTTCTTTCACAGTTTTTATATGCTGCTTTCTGTTCAAGTAAAAGCTAATCTTCTGCTCTAAAGGCAGCTGCAGGATGCCCAGTTATCTATCATTATTGTTTATATCTAACATATTTTACAAGATGGCACAGTTTCTGTCTGCATGAGCTAACAGCTTTAAGATGCTTAGTTAGTTTTTGAACCTAGCTCTAAACAGAATGCACAGTTCCACAGTAACTTTTCTGTTTTTACCAAATTCTTTTCAAATACATTGAAAATGCAGCTTATTATTTATTTCATTTATTAGTTCTTTTTACAGTAAGTACAAACATAATGTTAGTAATTTTACAAAGTAAGCCTAGAAATAGATTGGCATTTTAATACAGTTTGGGAAATTAAATTCATAGTTGGCAATCCACTATTTTTTTTTTTTCACATAGAATATACTATATCAAAATAGATTGCTGAATTATAATAATAGATTTTTAATTTTTTTTTTATATTTCAGGCATCACAACCAGATAGTCAAAATGAAGACCAAAAGCACAGAGAAAAGAAACTACAGAAAGAGAAGTCTGTTCATGACACAGACACTCATAAACATGAACGCAAAGACAGAGGGAAGAGCAAGGAAAGAATGAGAGAGAGAGAGAGATTTAAATCTGGTGAAAGAGACAGGGACAAAATGAGAGAGAGAGAAAGGGGAAAAGAGCACCAGAGAGAAGGAGACCGAGAGAGATACAAAGATAAGCTTCAAGAGTCAAGTCTGGAGAAAGAAAGATACAGTGTACCAAAAGATAAAGACAGGGAGAGCGATAGAGAACGAGACAAAAAGCATAAAAGACATGACATAAAGCAAATAGATACACAAAATAATCTGAAATCATTTGAAGGAAGAGATAAAGAACATCACAGAAGAAGAGAAAGCAGGCATCATTTAGGTAAGTTGCTTTGGGTTGCTGTTATACTTTGAAATATTTGGTATATAGATAGAAATACTCTGAAACCATACCCCATGTGTACAGAGAGGATAAAGACAGGCAGGTGTGAGTACCTACTGAAATGTATATCTTTACAGAATCTTGTGGTAACCTAGTTTTATTCTGGTGCTTTCAAAAGTTTTGATGGTTGGTTCCCCTCCTCTGAAGAGAGGGTGAATGTCACTGCTTTTGTTGGTCAGTTGACTTGAAGAAAATAAGTACCTTCCTGCCTAGACATTCTTTACTGAGTGATCCATTTGAATTCCCAAGTTGCAGAGTGATTGCCGAAGTTAGTAGCGTGTGTCGTTACTCTTACCATTACACAAGACAATTAAGAACAGAGGGATTCATTAGGAAAGAAAAAGGAGTAGCCAGCTTTGGAGAGAGAATTTCAACAGAATATTAAGTTATTTTTAGAAAGCTCTTATGTTTTAGAAAACCCATGTCACTGAAATACTGTTTTGTACATGCTAGAGTTAATTATGTACAGAGTTTGAGTATAATAAAATTTGTTCATTAATTTATACATATATTTTCTAGAGGTGGAAAAAACAAGAAGTGAAGAGCGAGAAAGAAGGCATACAGAAAAGAAGGTAAAGGAAGGAAAAAGAATGTAGTGTTTCACAATGGAATAAGAGAAAATTGTAGAACAATGAAGAAACTGGATCAGACTCCAGTTCCCAAGAAATTCAAGAGGTGCATTAGATAGTAAGGGCCTCACAAGTGTACAAAACACACGCCAACAAAATATATCTGAGCCATTCTATTTTAAGGACGTACTTCATTCTTTTTTTAAAGTAGAAGTAAAATAAAATTTTCATAGCAAACGGTGCTTTTGTACAGCTACATCAAAATTTTCCATCTGCTATTTATGCTTTTATTACAAGGATATTGGTAAGTATACATCCTGTTTTATGTTAGACCACCTAGTAAACAAAGAATTAAAGTTTTTTGTGAAGAATACATAATCCAAATAATTTTCTGTAGCAAAGTACACAATGTCCCGGAAGAAATATCAGAATCTCAAGTGATAACGAAAATTTGAAACTTGCCATCATAGGAGATTAATAAAAAAATGGCTGGAAGATCTACGTGGCAGAAAGAGATTAGGTATTTATAAATCCATCATTCTAATGGTCAAAAATTGATAAATTTGTGAAGATAAAATAATCTTTGAGAACTTTCTAACTCTTTAATGTTATTTTTCTCTTTCCAGGATAACAATTCCAGAAAAAGCATTGACAAATTTTTAGCCTACAAAGTTGAAGAAGGTGAACGTGGACACAAGTTACAGAAAGATCAAGAGTTGGATAAAGAGGGAGAAAGAAGACACAGAGAGAAAAAAGAATATTCTGTTAGGCCAGGAAAAGAGAGGCTTTCAAAAGAGAGAAGTCATAAACATTATGAAAAGGAAGAGAAAGAAAAACATAAATCAAAGAGATCTAAAGAGGGATCTTCCCATGGAGACAGAGAAGGGCAACCAGCAGAAGCTAATGAGAGGGTGAAAAGTAGAGAAAATGAAAGAAAGAAGCATGATCTAAGGGTTAGTTTAGTTAAGACTTTGAAACATTACCTCATAACTTACTTTAATTGTTGATATATCATCATTGATAAGGTGAATAATAAAAATACTAGGATTGTAAGTCAACATTTTCTGAAATTTGAGGCTAAAGTGGTAGATTAAAATACTACATCTACATTTAAGTATCCTAACCCAGAGCTGATTCTTTCTGTGAAATTTAAACTTGTCTATATATTAGAAATGTCTTTTATTCATAAAATTCTTTATTGCTATGACTTTTGAAATTTTTACTAACGCTTTGAAGTGGAGATGAGATTAGGTTAGAGTTCCATTAAAATGTATTGGCTGCCTTTATAGAAAAAAATATGATTTTAATAGAAGCTGTTTTTGATGTTGCCTATAATGGGAGCACGGATATGTAACTCACAAGTAGGCACGTGAGTATAGATCCTTTATGTTTTTTGCCTCTACTTCTGAAGCCATAGAGTATCTTTTATGTTTCTAATACAGAGCATGATGTTATGTCCTAGAGACTTAATCAAAACTTTGACATTTTTTACTGTTTTTTATAATACAAGTACTCATTCTACAAGAATGAGAGAAGGAATACATAGTAATTTGTCACTGTTAAAATCAAATAAGTTTTATGGAACGTAGAACCATTCAGATGGTCTAGGGTAGTTTCTTCTGCTGCCTAAAGAGTGAAGATGTACAAGCTTCTCAAAGAAAAGTTCAGAAATATATTTTCTAGTGAAAATACTAGGCATTGTCAGTGTAGGGGCCCACCACAAGTGATTCCTGTAACTGACTTTCTGCAGCAGAATTCAAAAGTCTGTCAGGAGCTTGCGCAAGGTTTGACTTCCTTGGAAGTTTTCTCTAGTAGCTGTTACTGAATATATGCACTGATGCTGATGCTTCTGTCTGAGAGTTACATTTCTTTTCCTGATGTTCATGGATAGAGAAAAGCCCCTTTATCTTAACCTATTGAATATATTTCCAAACTTAGGCAAACATTCATAATAAAGAACTTAAAAGTCAAGTCCCTATACTGGGGATTAAAAGTGCCTGTCCCCGGGTCCAACTGGTGTGAATTGTGGCAGTCCATACTGTTAAAATCTCATTCTTTGAAACAGGCTGGCCACGGCCTACTGAGGTCAGCCCTTAGTCCCTATCAGTTTTTCAGGCACGCCTAGGGGCTATTTAGGAACGTGCTCTGGACTCACAATTTAAGCAGTATACACTGGGCCCAGAGCATTTTTTAACCATTGTTACTAATATACTAATGTGCAGGTATCCTATAAAAAAGCCAGAACTTACTCTGGTAAAGCATTGTAAGGTTTTGTTGAGTAAAGGAGAAGACTCAAGATCCCTTCTTGTTTCCTTTCTGAAATGCATTGCAGAAGGAGATGTAGCCAAACTTCACTCCCAAGTATTTAATATTTTCAGGAGAAGCTCATATTATGCGTATAGCATATCTTTTATGGGTGTTTATTTTCTTTCCTTGCTATATGTAAGGGGGAGATGATTCTGACATTAGTTCATACACAGAACTTCTTACAAGCAATGACTGATAAAAAAATAGTATGTGTTATTGAAATAATTCATTAGAAACCTTTCTTGCTGTTTAACATCACTACTACTAATACAGGTTCATACACATATTTCCTCCCAGCATTTCTGACACGTGAATATTGTTGACTTCTTTTACAGAAGAGCGAATACAAAAAAGAGGAGAGGATTCAAGAAGAGATGAGCCATCAGCATGTAAGGTAAATTCAGAGATTTAAAATAAGTATATACTGTATGGTATCTACTAAGATTCAGTCACCACCAAAACAATATGCATGAATTCTTGATCTGAAATATCTAGGGCGAATATAATTTTTTTCATAGGCCTTTTGTACAATACTACAGCAATTAAAAAAAAATAAATCTGTGTGCCTCTAAGAGGATTCATATAAAAATGTATGCATTTGTATTCCATTTTTTTTTTTTTTCTACCCCAGGATTGCAAGAGATATTTTGCAGTTCTTGCAAACTACATATATATTAATCTGGGCACTTTGTTTGGGAGACAGAAATGCTGTATTGTACCACGTGGAAATTCACTATGCAGTCACATGGACGCATATAAGGTTCATGATGAACTACATAGGACTCTCTTACATTGTTGATTTTAATTTGAATATCTCTACTTAGTTCCTACTCTGGATGGTATCTAAAACATTAGATATATATATAGCAAGTTTACTGTTGTATGTAAAAGGAAAAGGTCCAGGTCATCCTCAGTAAAATATCAGGTTGATATTTCTAAGTTTTATTACTAGCAAATATAAAATCTTGCAGAAGTTCTCTATATATTCTAGTTCTCTTTGCATTCTTTAATGCTTCAGCCGTGTGAAATTCCTATACAGCTTTCTGAAATATAACTCTCTAGGTATGTTGTCAGTCACAGTTCTCATTCTTAAACCCTAGTTTAGCTTCCTAGCTAAGTAGAAGACTTGGCATTCTGGCTTCTGGGGACACTGACAGAGATAGTGAAGTCACTATCACTATTACCTAAGTATTACTACTGTTTTTTAAGCATGGGACAGATCACTTTAGTTGTAGTAAATTTGTCATTGTGGAAGTGTATTCCTGTACAAAAGAAAAAAATGAAATATTTCAGAATACATATGTTGGGATGCTCTCTAGCAGCAGCACTCAACTGTGTCAAGCAGTGCCGAATATACAAGTTATGTTTTGAAGCTGTTGCTGATGGGGTGTTGTGGGGGAGTCATCGCTTGTGCATAGCTGGGAAAAAGGAGTTAGCCATTTCTGAATGGCAAGGAAGGCAGTATGGTTTACTGGGATGTCCCAAAACCCTGGTTCAGCCTCAAGCACTGTCAACGCTGAATCATTCTGATTTGTTATGAGAGCATTCAGACAAATTTTTATTTTTATTGTTGCCTTTTCGTATGTTCGTCAGTCCCAACAGCAGTATACATGAATACGCGCTTACTTAAGAAGTCAGAACATTCTCTTCTTGAAGTCTGATACTCTCCTTATAAAATAATTAAAGAGATTGTTAAGGAGCAGAGCTGGTTGTTGGTTTTCTCCTGCTCTCTGACCCTGATTGTATTGTCCTCATAAATAAACCCCCTGAATGAAAGACCAGCTTTGAATGTCAGTCAGTGATTTATAGCTTTAGAGCACATTACAGTAACCTGATCTTGATTTCCTGTTTGCTGCAGATATTAATACAACTAATAGATGTGTGGGTTTAATAGGGTTTTTTCCTCATTTTTTCTTCTGTTTTGATGCAATTATAGGCATTAAGTTTGGACAAGGTTTTTGCTGTTCTTAGCTGATTAATCACTTGGCTGTTTCATTATAATTTCGTATCATAAATAGAGATCTATAAAAGTATTTGTAGAAATATTTCGGTTTATTGGAAATTTTCAACTATTTTTTCCTTTTCAGGAAAAAAGACCTATTTTTTCTAAAACAAACCAACCCAGAAAACAAAACCAAAACAAAACTAGTGCTTTCTTTTGAGTTAACCAATAAAATTGATGTTCTCTTTTTCAACAGGACTGTAAAAAGTGAAGGAAAACTCATTGAAAAGCAGGAAAGGGACACAAGACAAGAGGTAAAAATATTTGGTTTTAGAACTTAGACTGTTGCGTTTTTCTTGGGATTAGTAACAATTACAATATGTATTTCAATATAATGCCATTCTAAGATAAGGTTTATATATATTGGTCTTCAGGTATCTCATAACCTCTTTCTGGATACAGCATTAGAAAATTGTTTTATTCTGTATAAATTTGCTAAGCATTGAAGGTAGCCATCTATTCAACTGTATTTCAGTATCTTCTATGCTTGAAAAAATAATTCTCAATAAGTGGGAAGAGTTTAGACGTGTAATACAAATCATCTATACATATGTCAAGTATATTATTTCTTTCTGTAAACAGCTGAGATAAGCAGATAATATGTAGTGTAAGCCAAGTAAAATGCAGCTAGCAATGTAATTCACGTATGTCTCTTAAAACAGTTGCCATAAGAAAGAGGAAAGTATTTTTATATGTTTGAATGGACAGGTGCAGACAGAACCAATTTTTCAGCAAGTCTGAAGGGCAAGCTGTATAGACGTGGGTTAATTTGGACCAGTCTGTGCAGATACAGGCTAACTTTACCATAAGAAGTTTTAAAACATTTTGTCATCTTTTCAACAGTTCATAACCATCCCCCAAAATCCAAATTCTGTTTTGGAATGTTGTAGCATTATGGTCCTGATCTAGGAAAAAGTAGTAGTACCTAATGACATCCTTCTCCATATTCTCATGTTATGGGCAGCCATATATCTTTCATATACCTTTCAGCCATGTATCTTTCAAAACCATATTAACTTCTTTTAGAACCTGACTGTTTTCATGCCAGAAATACTTCTCTTTCAAGGATGTTCTAAGACCTCTGTTATTCTTTTCTTCTGATTTCCAACACGTTTCCATTATGTTTGCTTTAGAGTGAGCATTTAGCTCAAATAATTTTTTAGGGTTTTCCTCCCCTAATGAGCTAATAGAAAGGATGTTTGTCTCTGACTTAATTTTGCTGACCTATACAAGCCAAATTCTTCATTCCTCTCATCATTCTAGCAGCTGTCTCTCTCTGTTTCAATTTGCATTAATTTGTCTTGAATATGGGTGACCAGAGTTGAACACAGTACTGAACGTGAATTTTTATCACTGCCGTGTGTAATACTGTGCGTGACATAAATACTTACCTGTTCCTGAAAGAAGTAGCTTTCTGACATATTCTTAGATTTAGTCTGCACAGCTCTTACCGCTGTGGCCAACAGTCATCCGCGATCAACTAATATGTTCGAACTATTCTCTTCCTCTGTTGTTTCCAGCAGCTGAGGTTCCAGGTAGCAGCTGGCATTGATGCTAATCTTTAAGGCCCAGTTTCAGCTCACCTTTAGGTGTGAATTGTCTGTGGTGAGGACCTAAATTTCCTTTGTAGTTTGTGGAGAGAAATAGGCAGTTCAGTCCTTTTATATTTGGCCTCCTTTTCCATTATCTTCTTTGTCTTCATTGGCAATAGGAGGCAACCTAGGAGGGTGAGATCTCTACTTAAGACCTGACTCAACAGGGATAATTAAATCAAATTCCGTGGGTTTGCACTTTGTGCTGGTGAATTTCGTCATATATTTGTTTTTCCAAATGCCACAGTCATCCAGGTATTCCATCCTGCTTTGTATTGACAATATATTCTCCGTATATTCTTTAAAGTAGGAACCCAGCTGTGATAGGATGATTCTGATTTCCTGTGAGAGTGTAGGAGGTTCTTAGGAGGATGGTAAGATTTTGGCAACTACTGGCAGGTGGAGATTTTTAGTGTGTAAAAACCACATGTGTAACATGCAATCTTATAAACATCTATGTGTTATTAATAAAAATGACAGCTCTGTAGGCATATTCAGAGATGATTATAGTAAGGTTGTAAAGACTATAACCATCTTTATGGGTGTATTACTATGTGTGTCTTTGACTAAATGGAATAAGGACTTAAAAAAAATTCTATATGAATTAGTTAGTGCTGGGTACCTGCAACCTTGCAGGCAGAACAAATTGGGAAAATTTTGCCCAGTTTTGGCCAGTTTTGCCTGGATGGACAACCTGACTAATATAATTTCTTCTTGATCCAAAGATTGATCTGAGAAATGACAAAAAGTGGCAACTGGAAAGACTGAAGTACTGTAGTCCTAGTTCTAGGAGTATGATGACTCTGAAAAGTAAGGTATCCATAGAAGCTATTTACTGCTATATAATGTCCTTAATACTTTTGGAAGTACTACATTCTGTGAAAACTAGGCGGCTCTAGCTCTTGAAGAGTCATGAAAGGATCAAAAGCGTGCCTAACTTGGCGTTTGACAGCCAGCTGCTATTCTTTGGTAAATGTGGAAGCGGGTAATAGGTGTGCTGTTATGCTGGATAATTTTCATAAAACCTCACATTTATTTCCATTTTGAAATCTGTTGAAATCCCTTACATGTGGATAACTTTAGTCTATGAGTTTGAAGAGGCTATTGAAGGAAAAGGCTGACTGAAGATTGGATAGATCAGTGTGTGTTGTTTTAAGATTTATGTGTGTTTGGGGTACATGTTGGGGTAATTAAATGACATTTAATGTTAACAAAAAGATATTTACATATAAAAATATCTTATTTTCCTGTTGTATCCATGTCTCTGTTTTCCTGGTTCCAACATCTGCACTATTTTATTAAAGGATTGAGTCCCCCAGTATAACTTAGCTATAGGGATAATTTTGTCTGATCCTTGAAAAAGCAAAACAGTCTTATTTTGTTGTTACACCATCATAAGAGCTACTGTATACTGTTGAAATTATAGGCAACACAGCAGTTTTTATGTCTTTCCCAGTAAAAATACCGGTGGGAAAACTGTTGGTCTTCCCAAGATAGCGTTGAGTTCTGTTTTGTCTTTCTGTATTATTATTTTAAGTCAGTAATTATCACTTGTTAATACACTCCTATTTATATTTCTAAAATGAATTTGTTGTATGTTTACTTGAAAATCTAGAAATATCTGAGAAGAACAACTATCCATCTATCTTTATTATAAGATTTGGCAGATAAAGATTTAATTTTTTGTAAGATTATTTAACAGTTTCATTTATTTTTCTCATTTAGGAAATGAAAGATACACAGGTTTATAATTCAGACATGGGATTTGATAACTTTTCAGCAGATTATGAAGATGATTTTGAAGTAAGTAAAAGCACACAATTGTCCTTTTGAAGTAATTCTCAAGTATCAGAATAGCGATTAACTTTATTCACAGAAATAACAATTACAGGATGTTAGATGGCTTTTACTTATTTGTTTTGGTGACAGTGACCTTAACTTGGCTAACAGTAGATAATAATTAACTAAAATCTTATGCAGAAACTCTCTGCCCTATATTTACTTAGTTTTCATCAGGGGTTGGAAGCCAACTTTTGCTTTTGAGTTATGCTTCAGTTAAGTTAAGCATCAGTTAAGCTTGTCTTCACAAGATGCTCTTTCTGTCTTCCTGGATTTCAATTATTTAAATGATTTTCTGTGAAAAATGCTGACTTTTTTAAATAATGGGAGCAAATAATCAATTTCAGGAGGAAAAAAAAGCCTCATTGTTTTTCATTACAAAAATATTGTAGAAAAAAGTATTGACACACAGCAGTCCCTTCACTAATTTGTTTAACTGAACTCTCTTACTTTTAGGTCTCTTTTGTTTACTTTAAAGTTATTAAGATAGAAGAGTGTGTTGAATGTGTTTTCATTGCTAGCTGAACCAGCTACATCTTTCTTCAGCGAAGCTAGAATTCACCTCCACTTGCATTAGGAGTGATATCCACTGCTGAGCTGCTCACTGTAGTAGCCCTTTGTCGTTCAGTGGAGAGAAATGAGCACGTTTAAGACTTCTTCGTATCATTTGTGTTAGGTGATCATTTTAGCACGCGATGAATTGTCTTAGTGAAGAGCATTATTAAAGTATGAGCCTTATGCATGGACTTGCAAGCTGATAGTGTGGTAGTTTAGTAAATTTGAGCCTGCCATTGAAGGGCAGCTTGAATTGAAACTATCAAATACACAACTTTATACATCTATGAAGCATTTATGCCACTGAACACTGTCATTTTATTTCTTTAAAGAACACATAATTCACCTAAACATATAGTTCCTACTTGAGGATATTTTTTTAAAAAACAAAGGAATCTATTTTGGGCACTGAAGAACAGCACTGGGATTTTCTTTTCTTGATTAAAATTACTGCACAATCAAGACATGCCATTTTCTTTCTATCAAACAGTTATTTTAAAATGGCTTTCAGTCCGAGGATTTATAGCCATCTGTATGAGAATTTGATTTCTATTTTGACAGCATTTTATAATTTCTTAAAAAGATCTTGAAAGATACATCTATAATCCATGTTTATTAGTTATTGAAAGTCCTGTTACTTTTAAAGGATTATGAAGATGATTTTGATGATGATGATGAAGACAAAAGTGGTGAAGAAGGAGATGCAGAAGAAAACCTAAGAGACATTCCATTTTCCAGAACATCAGAAATTGAAGAAATTCAAAGAGCAATTAGTGCAGAAAATGATAGAATTTATACTTCACTACCAAAGAAAACTGAAAATGAAAAAAAGGAACCAATCACAGGTATGTGACTAGATACCAGTCTTTTTTTTTATTAAATGTATGAGTAACACATACAACTTAGGAGTAAACAAGCCACTTTTTCTACAAGTCTGCCTAAAGGCAGAAATCTGGTCCTCTGGATGAGTCACTTAGGTTTGTGGGTAAGTAAGTACTGTAACTTTCACATTGCTAAAGAATGATTCAGAGGCATTACTAATCATTGAAAATGTGAAGTATAAAAATTTACAGACTGACATTTAATATGTCTTATTTTGGGTAAGAGGAGGATATGAGAGTCTGGATTTTGAAAACTGGAGGAGTGCTAGAACAGTTTGGGGCTTCCGGTGACATTAATTCGCCTTTTTCTTTTAAGCAAATTCGAAGTCACTGCTGTGGGTGGGAAGGCGAGAGAAATACAGACACTACTTAAATATATAGTTCTATATCACTTTTAAAATGCAGGTTTTTATCTGAAATGTGACTATGGAATTGTTGTCTTGCATTCAGTTGATCTGATACCTGTGAGTGCCAGATCTACTTATTTAACTAACTGCAGCTGTGGTTCCCCTTTGCACTCTCCACTCATGCGAACGGCAGTATAGAATCATTGTGCAAAAGAATCTTAAACAGCTTTTTACTCTAGTTTGTGCAAAGTTAGTACAGTCACGGAAGAATAGCATGGAGTTTCTGTAAGTCTTTACAGTATCAATAGATTTTCGTTTAAGTAGTCATTGCAAGTCAGAATCAGTATACTGTAATGTGAATTTCTTCTTGCAGAAGATTTATGCAATTATTATTATTTTTCTAATAAACAATACAGAATCAATAAAAGAATTCCATTAATGCTATAGATCTAATGAACAGGATGGAATTCTAATATAGAATCAGATTTTTAAATTCTGAATTGTAGCACTTAGTGCTTTATTGAAAATTACACAACACTCTTGATGAAGTTTTGATCTCATTTCATTAAAATGGTTATTGATCATTCGGGTAATGATTTTTAGAAGTTTAAAAGCATTTTACAAGTATTACCTAAAAAGGCAGTCTTCCTCTGAGGACGTGAAACACCACTGGTCCTGGCTGGAAGTTGGATATTAAGGTCAGTTAGCTACCACCTAGCCAGGAAAGGGAGTAAAATCGACGTGACATCAGATATTGTAGTTGTTCCATTAACTGTGCCTTTTAAAGCAACAGTTTTCAATGTTTTGCTTATTCATCCAAGGGCATCAGTTAAGCTTGTGTTGCTGACGATCTACACTAGGTATAGTGATGAATTCTTATTCAGAGGCGTAGCATGCACGTGGGGTAGTCTGCGTGAATTTGATGACTTTTAGAATTGGTCATAGAGTGTTTTACTGTACACAGGGGAACAAGGGACCTGCTAATGGCAGGAGAAAAAGAGGCACTTTCTGCATCGTAGTCTTCTAAAATAAAAATTACAGTAGTCAGTCATTTTGAATTGATTGGTAAAGGACCATAATAAGGGAAAAATGCTGGCCCATTACTGAAGTTAAGAAGCTTATTGTACTGACAACTGTGCTAGAACACGTTGTGTAATGTGCAACCTAGTAACTTTTAGTAGCTGTGTCATAATAATTCTGTTGCTTTTTAGACTTACTACTTTACATTTTAATGCACTGTAAAGTGTGAATTATAACACTAACAATATTTTGTAATATCACAGAAAGGCAATACCCTTCTGTCAGAAACTCTTTTTGTGGAATATTCATGGATTTTCAAATGGCAAACCAACGACAAAATAGCCGAAGTATGGCTAGTAAGCAGAAGTAAGTGTATTTTAAATAACCCACACAAAATGGCAACTCACTGTGTGAGATGTATTTTTTTTCATTGTATTTGAAAGACGTGAAGTTTATAAAGTTGAGGCTTTTAGAGTAAAATATTATTTTGTAAGCTAACAGTAATTAGTTCTTAAGTAAATATAATTTACAGGCTTTGCTACGTGTCATTTTATGACAGAAATTTATCTATGTATCAGTTTCTGTGTATCATTTTATTACAGAATAAGTTGCCAGGATCATCGTTTCTTTGTATGATTCTTCAGTCACTTAATTAGATATTGACTTATGGTACTAAAGAGCAAGCCTTTTAGCTGCTCTCAGGGCTCTGCAGAACTGTAATTTCTTGAAATATTCAAGACTCTGTATGGTACACACTGTTGCCAAATAGCATGTTCCCTTTCAGGGATAACACCAGTTGGTGTAAAAACATGTTATTACTGATCTAAAATTGATCTAGATTTGAGGCATCTAAGACAGCTCTGTATTAAAGAAACCAATTGATGCCTGTTTCTTGTGGAACTTGCCAGGGGCTCCAGATTTATCTGAAGCACTGTATATATCTCCAATTTTCTGTTACGTCAGTTGGACATGTAAAGCAAGAATATTAAATTTTATTGCTAATACTAGCTTCCACTGCTTCGTGGCTGCACATCAGTGGCTAATCTTCACATAAGGGAGATTTTATTGTCTAGTCTGTCTCATTCACCTTGCCTAAATTTATACGCCCAAATTTTACAGGAGTTCATTGTCTAGGCTTTCTGTCTAGACAGTGGAGACAGATTAGGAAATTCAGGAAGGTCTCTCTCTGAAGAATTACCTTCTGAAGTGTTTGTCAGCCTCTACTGATTATATACGATGACTGATTATGACTATGTATATAACTTTGTGTACAAGCTAACAACATATATAGCCTGTGAAGATAACTAGCATTTTCATGGACAGAGAAAGGGTTTGTGGAATTTAATGCTGTGAAAATACATTGCTACCAGTAACTAGACTGAAAGCATCCCATAAATGAGCTGTGGCACTTTGGAGTTGTAAGTATTAATATGAGGCTTATTAGTTTATTTTAAGGATTTGTCTGTGTGTATCAATAAGATTTGTAACTAGGAAGTAACTTTCACACGTTTGAATTAGATCTCAGCAATCTGTGCCACAATGTTTGTGAAGAGGTGGTGTATTAGGAAGTAGAAGTAAAAATAAAAATGTAGATAAGAAAATGCAACAGATGTCATTAAGTAGCAAAAAGGAGATGTGAAAATTGTCCCTACGCATAAAGAAACATCCAGCCTAAAATATTTGAGGAGCAATTTCAGCTCATGTTGCTCTAGTCTATTCCCTTTTCAAAAACTATCTCACTGAGAAGAAATTGCAACTAGAATATACATCTAGAAGACTGTTTAGATATGTAATTGCTACAGGTCCATAATTGTATCTGGGCTGTATTTATATTAAGTATATTTCAAAAAACCTGAAAGTGCAAGAGAGAGAAAGGGAAAAGATGACAAAAATTTTCTCATTGCCAAGAAATCTGTACAATAACAAGAGCATGGAATTAACTTGTAAACTGACATCTGTATGTAATTCAAGCAGTTAACACTTAAAATAAAATAATATCTTAACAGTTTTATGACATTGAAGTAGATAGATAGTTGTGTAAATTGTGGCAAAGATTAACTGTTTTCATTATCCACACGTCTATCCAAGTGGAGCAGTAGGAATCTCTTTGTAGTTGATGATAAGAAGTAACATCACATAAATGTTTCTAGCATCTTGTCAGAGTAAGGTACAGTATATGAAGATGGACTTGTTTTCCAATTAAGAATCAAAATGCAGTATTATTTGGGAGCAAAGATGAAAAAAGTAAGAATTGAGGTAGGCAGAAGGTAAAAAAATTGAGGGAAGCTGGATAAAGCAGTTTTTCTGTTGTTCCAGAAAGGGAATTTAGGAAGATGTAAAGATTTGGCATTTCATAGGACAAAGAGATTCAAGTATCTCAAATACTGTACAACGTGCTAATCTTATTCTAAACAAAAAATACAAGTGGAAAAATATATAATCTACCTTAGTCCTGAGTACTCATTTTTATACAATTTATATCAAGTGCAGTAGTCCAGTAACTGATGTTTTTTGGGGGCCTGCTTTTTGGGGAAGAGCTCAATATTCATGTCCACAGGTTAGGGATCAGCAATAAATTAATTTCATATATATATTCAAAATACATTTTAGGACTTCTGCTATTTTTATTTGTTTGTCTGGTGATATAAAGAGGTACAAATTCAGGCAGTCTGTTACCAATGGAGGTAATTCAAAATACATTTGAATAAGTCTAACAAAACTGGGGTATTAGAGCATGTAGACATATAGGTGATATAAGTTAATAAAATGAATTTAGGAGAATTAGCCACCATTCTAACTATAGGAGGAAAGTGACATTCATCTGTTACATCACAGATCAGCTTTTGAATATTTAGGCAAGATGGTGGTGCTAGGCTTTGAAAGTTTGGGTTTGTTTTATAATAAACCACATAAATTTGCCACTTGCAACGAGTATTGCATTTTCAAGGCTGATAATTATCTCAGTGTAACATTAAATGAGAATTCACAACACTATTATATGTACTTCTATTGATATATTTTTATCTATCAGTTAATTTTGGTACAGCTTCAATTTGCATAGATCAATGGACTGTTAGATCTCTGATACTGTACAAAATCAGGTTGTTTTTCTTTTGGAATGCCAAACACTTGGTCCTAACCATTTTTTTGTTTCTCTTTTGTAATTCATTCTAAAGAAAACGGAGTTCAGAGCTTCTGCCACTAATTGATCTGGACTTCTCAGTTAGTTTTTCTTTACTGGATTTGCCTCCTGTAAATGAGTACGACATGTATATCAGGAATTTTGGTAAAATGAACACTAAGCAGGTGGGTAACAAATACGTAGCAATATTTAAGTCCTGAAAGTGCTGATTCTTGTTGTGGAAAATAATTTTCCTTACAAAAGAATGTTACTAAAGCCAATAGGACAGGAAAGTAATGAATTAATATTTTTCATCTCTAAGCCTTATTTTACCATAAAGCAATGATATCAAAACTTTTAGGCCTGACATGCCATTTCCTTTCTGTGTTAAAAGAGGACTCTCTCATGTTCCTTCCCCATATTCTAAAGGACTTTCTGTATGTTTGTAGCTCATTGTCCCAGGTATGCTGAGTTTAGTGTTTACGCATAATGTAAGACATTCTGTATTTTTGCAGTAGGTCTAGCAGTCTTGTGCAAAATGTGGTGAACTGTGCATGCACAAAATAGTGACACTGTCTTTGTCAGTATGCTTAGGTCTGAATTTACAAACAGAAGAGGTTGAGCACATCAGTTTTAAAATGACTGTTCAAATTCTGTTCAGTTATGTGCTGTCATTCTTAGCTGGGTCACCCATATATTGATCACTTTATCTTTCTACTTTAGGCATATGTTCAGTGTAACGAGGACAATCTTGAGAGGGACATTCAGACTGAGAAAGTTGAGACATTGGAGAAATGGACACAGCATCCAGGAGAAAGTGCCGTTGTATCTGGAGGTGAAGAACTTTTAAATCTTATTCATTTATGGATGTATACATGTAAACTTTCTCTTTTGAACCCATTAATTGTCAGAATTTGTAACGTGGCAGGCTGCATCGATAGCAAACTGCTATAGGCACTCTGAATCCCGTTGTGGAGGGGGTGGATAATAAAAGGCAGAAATAGTTTCTTCCTTCTGGATTGCTGTTTCTGTTGGCAGCAGGTATGATTCCCTAACAGATCTTGTTCTTCAGTACTGTTATTTCTGCTGAAGAGAAGCTGACTCCTGTCACTCTCCTTTTGCTTAAAAATTACATTGTTCTTACGGTTTTCTTAATTGATTCCCTTTTGAAGCTTCGAGTTTGTTTTTGGGTTTTGTTTTTTCTTAGGTCCCATAAACAGCCAGGATATGTCAGTGAATGGAACTCTAACACCTAAAATTGATTCACAAAGATTAGCAAATTTCCTCCGGTCTGCTTGCCAGGTAGACTTATGTTCTTAATATCCCTTATGAGTTGTTTGCATCAGTGTACAGTGTGATAGATCACTTACAGTACTTGTTCTGACTAATTTAAATAAATTACTTAAATAATACGTGTTATCAGTGAGATTCATCTCTCTGCAAAGGAATGGAACCGGAGTCTG
This sequence comes from Nipponia nippon, assembly GCF_047370975.1. Taxonomy (NCBI): domain Eukaryota; kingdom Metazoa; phylum Chordata; class Aves; order Pelecaniformes; family Threskiornithidae; genus Nipponia; species Nipponia nippon. Next base: position 156,480,836 of record NW_028262290.1, on the reverse strand, counting down.
TAAAGTCGTATTTGCAAAGATATAAGATTAACAAGAGAGTTGATAAAGGTTTATTAAATTAATCCATATACTTTAGAAAGCTACAAATAGCAAACTGAAAGATAAGACGACCCTTTTATTTCTATAAATGTAATTATGTTTGAAAGGTGATTGCTGTTTTGCTAGAGGAAGATCAAGTTGCAACACAACCCAGGTGGAAACTAAGATCTCGACAAACCAGTCTGTCTATTAGTGATAGCTGTTTCCAGTTAAATACTAACCAGCCATTCCTCCATGGTAAGGGAACTTTATTCTACACCTTTTAGTATTACAGTGTGAACTCTTCTTCCTTATGCAAAATACCACGCTCTTTGTCATGACTGAAGTGCAAACAGCACATATCAGGATATATAGATGATGTAAAGCCCACTTTTCTTTTAATTGTGCTAATCTTGCTCTAACTCTGTGCAGATTGGTTTCACATAGAGAACATCAGAGCATCCTAGCTGCTGTGAAACCAGAAATATAGGCAGTGATTAGCCTGATATAGGGGTGCCCTGGATGTAACTTCTTGCCCCTGTTGTTGAAAGGCCATCCCAACAGGTGTCATTTCATTTAGGCTCTTTATGCTGACAGTAGAGCCAAAGTTGCAAGTAAAGCAAAGTTATTGAACAGGGAGAATATAGCCTGATATATTTGAACTGCAGTTATATCTTCCCCATGTAAACAGTAGATGTTCAGATGAAAGGAAAAATGAAAAAATAAACCACCTGTAACTATGTTAGGAAGACCTATTATAACACAAAACCATACATATTCTAACATGAACACATGAGATGTAGCAGAAAAAGCCTGGCCTGTGCTGTTTCGTGTTTGAGACTTAGCTTAATTTTCAGTGTATGTATTGACGTCAGATCAGATTGGCTTGCTTATGCCCAGAATAATTATTCTATTAACTTCCTGGCTCTCTTCCTTTTTGCTTTCTACTTGCTTCTGATTTTTTGGATTCCTTCTCTAGTCTCTCCTTTTTTCTTGTATAGCATCAAAAGCCACCCACTGTTAATAGAAATATTCTTCATAATTACATCTTAGCTTCTCCGGTTGTTGCTATAGCAGCTAAATATGCTTTTTCATCTGCAGTGAGTTTACTTTTTTATTTATTTCTTTTCTTTCTTGATTTTTTTTAATGGTTTAGACCGAAAAATATCCTGCCTATATGTCTCTCAAGTTCAGAGGCAGTCGCTACTTTCTGTTCATGGATTACCTGAAAAGGCAGGTGGTGTTTTACTGAACAGAAAGAGTATCATATGCGTTTGGAACATCTGGCAGCCCTCCAGTCCTCAGAAAGTTTTAACATGTGACTCAGAGGTACATTTTAATAACATTATATAGCTGCACATTGAATAAATGGCTTTATTATGTGTATTTTGTTTTCTTGTCTTGCTGCAAGATATATTATCTTTTGAGATACATGTTTGAGCCTACTGAGCAAAACTCTACCCTCATTCCGTTTTGTGCTCCCGTACTAGAATGTAGTGATGGCCCTAGTGGATTGTTTGTTTTGGTTTGGTTTGGTTTTTAATTTTGATTCTATTTCATGGTTGAAGAGTGAATGGAAGTAAACCAGCTGGTTCAGATGTTGTCAGGACTTCTCTCTACCCATCAGTACCATACAGCTGGATCACCCCCTTCAGCTTTGTGGTAGTAGATGCAGATACACAACAAATGTCTTGAAAAGGGAAGGCCTACCGAAAGCCTTGTATCCTACTTCCATTTTAAATAAACTCTTCTTCTGCTGCAAACACCTGTAATCTGTCTTTTCTGGATTTGCATGCCTAGGAAGAGCAAACGTATTTCAGGCTTATCACATCATTGGCCTTTATCATATCAACCATGCATATTTTTACTGCTTAACAGGTGGTATGTTGCTGCTTTAGTCCCAATAAAACAACATTAGTTTTTGCTGGAACAATAGATGGTTCATTGTTGGTGTGGGATCTTCGGGAAGACTCAAGAATGCACCCTCATATGACGATCAGTGACACTGACTGGACATTTAGAGTTCCAACATTTTCCACTGGTTAGTATCTATGCATTCTGATTAGTCATTTTGTGGGCAGTGAAGCAATTCCACTACTAATTCTGCTAAGAACACTCTTTCTCAGTAGCCTAGTTTAGCCAGTTCAGAGATTATATTTAGTCTAGTAAAAATTGCCAATCAGTAATAGCTGTAAAGAAATTTAAGGCAGCTCAATATGTATCAAGCAGTGAGAAGGGAGAGGTGGACCAGATGTAGAACCTAAGGAGCATGGTAATATTAAAATGGACTCTCAACTACTGCCTCATCTGAAATCATTAGCTTAGTCAATTTTCATCATCTATCTCCCTTAAACATTAAACACACATATTAAGATGTATTTAAAATAAAGTAATTTAAGACTGTAAAACATGTTTTTTCAAATTCATTTTAAGGTTACAATCTGTACAAATTGTCCCCTAGGTCTTGATGTTTCTATAAGGTTGCATTCAAGACATATCCAAGTGTATATGTGCATAACCTCCGTTAGAATCAGTGCAGTGCTACTCTGTGGGATCTAGAGAGCTGTTCATCTCATCCTAATGTAGCTATCTGTATATGGTTAGCTGGATTGATTGTCAGAAGTGCTCGTGGGTGACCTCCTTTCATCCTTTGACATTTTCTTGTCATTGCATTTCTCCTTTTTTTCCTACACTTCTGATTCCTTAGTGTATGATCAAAATAACATAGGCTTTTGTAAATCTTCTTATAATCCATGGACAACAAATTCAAAAGTTACAGAAGTTTATGTAGGGCATATAAATGACATACTAGAAGACACAATCCAAAGTACTTCACTCTGTATTTGAGTTGGTGTACGAGATCGTTACAATTTTATGAATCTGATGGAAATGAATGGATCTCTATGCCTATTACCAATGTTTGTCATTGCAAATTTAAATAGAAGAGCAAGTCATTAAACTTAATGAAGTTTTCAATGTATGTAGTTGTATGTTGAGAGTTTGGGAATGAGGTGTACACACCAGCAGTTTGAGCCTTGGTTCGTCTCAATCTTAATTACAAATTGGTGCCATTTTTCTTGGCACTCTATTGTACCCTAGAGTGAAAAATAACACATAGCAATATTTTTTTAATAATTTTATTATGCAAAATAAGTCCTTCTTCATGTATTTTTCCTTTTTTTGTGTGCAGGTGCTACCATTTAACTTACACTGAGGTATTACTATTTTTCTAAAAAAAACACCACACACATGCACAAAATCCTCTTTTGTTCACAAGTGTATCTAATTGCAGTAGCCATGTTAAATTAAACATTAGTTGGTTGTTGATAGACTTTTAATTTTTTTTTAGTAGATCAAAGATGCTTGGTCTTGTGTTGCACAATGGGCTAGTAGTCAAATATATGTATACAGTTTCATGCAGTTGCTTATATGAGCAAGCATTTTTTAATGCTGTATACTTAGGAAGCTTTATGCCTTAAATGAGATTAAGTTCAGTGCACAGAGCAAGTCCAGAAATCAAGAGTATCTGACAAAGAATGCATATTGAAATTGCTGTAAGTATACATTTATTTTAAAATGTTATTAAAGAGTAAATACATATTTTCTTGTGGTGAATTGTTTGTTTCAGCATAGTTACTTTCTATTAAATAATACTCTGTAAGAGTAATTTTTCTTCAGTTTTGTCTTTTCTATAGTAAGCAGTGATTAATTTCTACCTCTGTTGTTTATGGAGCTTAAAATTAATATAATTCTTTTCATGGTAACCCTGAAATGGCAGATTTTAATGAAATGTCTGGTACAGTGGCATAAATGGTGCAGCAGTCATTTGGAAAATGAGAAGTAAATACAAATGGTGAAACATTGATTTATCTCGTAGTATCTTGTTAATTTAGGAAACAGTTTGCAGTATTGTATTTGAGACTTTTACAAAGTAATTCTTTATGAAGTTATTATTTGCCATTCTTTCTTTGTAATCATCATTTTCCCATAAGCTGAAAAGTGATTAGGGTTTTGTTGTCGTTTATGTTGAAAATAATATGGTGTTTACCTTTCATTATCCTTAATTACAGATGGCATTCTAAGCTCAGTAAACCACACCTCTCCTATACTAGCAGTGGAACCTGTCTCGACCTCTCTCTACACTGATCAGAATTATGGGCTCTCAAGCCTGTCTTATCAGGAGGGTATGTAAGCTGCTCTTCAAAGCATCAATACGTCTGATTCTTTCTTTAGGTATCTAGTGAAACTAATATATCATAGCCAAAATCCAGTTTATAATTCTGTTCTGCCTCTTAAGTTGTCTGTAGTATCAATTGCATACAACATTCATGTTTATTTTCTGCTCTCATTTTTATGTAACGTTCATTCAGTGCAGTTTCACATTGGATGTGGGTGCATGCTTGTTATAATGTCTGTTTTCAAGACAATATTTTTTTCTTCCATGATAAAACAAATTATCACTTAAAAACTGCCTTTAGAGAAGTCTTTGTGCTTCTGTAATGTCTTTAAAGAAATCAGAATGCCTTTAGAGAGTCTTAGTGCTCCTATAATGTCCAAAAAAACCCTATCTAAAAAAGTGGAGCAACTTGCTTGTATCTGAAAGCAATTAAAATATGTGACTGCACTTGGTGATTCTTCCTGTGCCTTTTGCCTCATTTTCTTATGACCAACCTTTGCAAAGAAACTTTAATCCTCATGCCGGAGACATTATTACTTCCATTGCAGATTTTCACTTTGAAATCCATAGTAGTCCAAAGCAATGTGCTACATGTTGCAGGTTTTACAAGATTTCATCTATTGCACTTCATGTTCTGTTCTGAAGTCCATGCAGAATCCAGACATTTTAAAAGATGCAGACAGAGAACATCTGCCTATCTTGTAGGACAAACTGAACATACTAGTTTTATGCCTTTTTCTTCTTTGGTAGAATTAGGGCGCTTTCCCTTTTTATGCAGCTGAGAGGATCATAAAAGTTTCAGAGAATGTATTAAGTTAGGAAATGTTTTAAATCCTTTGATATTGTTCAGGATGAAGGTCGGTGTATGAGTATAAATTGTTACTATTCCTTCCATAGAAATGTCAGGCCCTCCATTTCAGATAGCGTCAATGGATGAAAATGGAATCCTCAATATGTGGGTGAGTAATATATGTATGAAAAGAGAGAATATCACATGTTGGAATAATAAAGTACTTCTTCAAATATAGCAACCCAAATCCAGGATTTCTGATGAGAATTTCCTCCCTGAAAATTACAGCAATACTATCCATTCTGTTGGAATTCTCCTCAAAATTTTTGACTTGTCTCCCTAATGCCATGATGTTATCCCTAGGCAAAACTATTAACAGGTATATGAATTCATGAAAACAGGCAATCAGTCATTCTGCTTCATAGGAATATGTTCACATATTTCTATTAATTGAATAATAGACCTCAGTCCTCTTTCATCCACCTGCTTTATTTTATTTGAATCACAGTGGTGTTAGAGACTGTGTTGAATGTATGTGAGAAATGACATTCATAATTTATATAAAATAAATGTTCAAGAGGCAAAATATGAAAATCTGTGGATAGGATTACCCTGCCTAAAATATGATGGGCAGGTAAGCACCAGGTCTGTTGCTTTTAATTGCTGTTCTGACAACTCTTCTTTCTATCGGATGTTTTCGGTCTTTTTCTGATGCAGCTTTCGCCCAGCTGCTGAACCTGTTGTTTGCGTCTGAATTGATCTTACTTGAGGAACTGAATGGCTCAGTGAATAATAAGGGGATAAAAGTATTTCCCTTCTGTATCACTAGTTAAGTCCCTTAAAGCTCTAAGTAGATTTAGTAGCAACAGATTCAGACCAAATGATCTACCTTTTCTATTTCATGAATAGTGAAAAGCACAGGAAATGTGTTACAATTCCTTATTTAGGAGTTTAGGGTGTTTTTTTTTGTGACTGACCAAACCAACAATATGCCAACTAGTGATTAAGCATAGAATGTAACTTCCCATATTTTACTTTCCAGCAGGGAGCATCCAGCAGGCATGTGAAGCTATTTTTAGCATTGCAGACATTGACAGGGCATAGAGAATCTACCTGCAATCATTGTAATGTTAGACCTACCTATCTAAACGTTCCTTTAGAGTTATGTCATACATTATTACAACTAGTTAAAAAGCTTTAAAGTCTCGTAAATATTTATTGCTTATTAATGTTAAATATTGACTTTTCAGGTAGTTGTTGAATTACAAAAAGTGGATTTAGCTGGTTCACAAACTGATTTAGGTGAGTACTGTACATTAGAGGTAGAATAAAGTGCTTGAGTTTTGAGATTATGAAGTTAGAAGAGTGAGGAAGAGTCAGTGGTGACAAAAAATAGTTTAGAAGAAGGCAAAATTACTGAGGAAAAGATTAATTCTGAATAGGACATATATCTGATATTTGGGGTTATTGGTTAGGTATCATGAGAGTTATTTTCACTGCTCTCTGAATCTCATCTGCTAATTCTGTATTGGTAATTGCCACCACAGACAACTGCATTTCTTATCATGTCAAAACAGATTCCTGTGTCCTCAACAGCTTTTTTTCAAAGAATATGAGATTTCATGTCCTTCTCGATCCTCCTGTTCTTTCCTTAGTTTTAACCAAATCTGTTACAATGCTTTTGTTGTTGCTTTTATCTCCATTTTGATACTTGCCCTGAAAGTTCTCTTTTAGGTAAGGTACTTAATTTAGCGTGAGAAAAAAGTTTCCATGAAAAAAGTAAAGAACAAAGTCCATTCAGGCCTTTCTGAGTTATGTGAATGAAGAAAATTGTATTTTTTGTTCTTTGAACAAGTTTAGACTTACATACTTACCTAACTGGAAAAGGCTGTGATTAAAACCAATTTTAAAATATATGTGTAAACAATGAAGTCATGCTAACAAACTGGAATTTTTGATCAGTTTTCTAATTTATAAGCTTGTGTGCAATGTCTGGCTATATTAAGCTGCTGAAGTTGGGTATTATTTCTGTGGAGAGGTACATTCTAAAGCTGTGGTCATGTGTTGACAGAGTTTCACTGCCACCAGCATTCATTTTTTTCCTTTTCAAAAAGTTCTTGAGTTTGAAGGATTTGAATTATTTATGTTATTCTCTAATAACATAGACCTACTTTATGAAAGCATTATGACAGTCTCTCATTACTATAATTCATTGTCAAAGATCCAAGTGACGTACATGTGCATTTTCACCATTGATAGAATTGGTTTTTATAGAGTGATATTACAGGACGTTATATGCATACTGTAAAACTAAAATATATAATCATGTTTCCCTTTCTCTGCCCTCTCTCTTTGATTTCTGTCAAAGATTACAACTCTTCAGATTTGAATTCTGAAGTAAATAGTTCTAAATGATGTAAGATTCTTACATATCAAAAGCTATACCTACAATGAACAATTTAATTATGAAGTATCCTTTTACTTATTAGTTTAGGTTTTAATTTGATGATAGCACTTTCTTAATGGAAAATGCTTAAATCAGCTTAAATAATTGTTTTATATAATTTTAGGTTTAATTCCTGGAGGGAAAGTGAAGTTAGTACATAGCTCTACTATGGAATTGAATAACAGGTAAGAAAACAGTGGCATTTAGATTTTACATGTGTAGCTCACAAAGCTAATTTTTCCTGTAGTTTATTAATTTGCTGTTACGTAAGATATATTTAACAATATTTTCATTAGTTGTTTGGGGTTTTTTTAATATACACTTTTCCTAGAGCTAGTCGTAGACATTTTAGATCAAGAGTTTCTGTATGTACATGCATAGCTTTAAGAGACAACTTCCTGCATTTATGTCATCTTTTACCTGTACATTTTTCCTAGCCTTTTCCCAAAGGATGTGTGCCAGAGACTGCCCCAGACACTGACTATTAAATTTCTGTCTTCTAATCCTAATCATTTCATTGTTGGAACAAACATTGTGAGTAATGTGCTGAAATTAATCTCATTGTTATTTTTTGTTTTGGAAGCTGCCCCATTTACTTGGATTTTTACCAGACTGTATATAAAATTTATAATTGGAGGCTATTATTAAAATCTGTTAGCTATTAAAATTCATTAGCTGTTAAGGATCTTTTAAGGCAAGTAGCTCTGTGAATTATTTAACTTTTTCTTGTAATACTGATAATGCAAATTTTGTTTTGTTTTGTTTAATTCATTTTTTGTATGTCGTTTGTAGGGGCTGGTAGCCCACGGTACGAGACATGATTTAAAAGTTCTTCCAAAGCTATTCAGACCTCAGGGGAGCAGACTGAGATCAATAAGCATCAATGCAATTGATTTCTTCCCTTTTGGAAAGCCACTGTTTTTGGTATGAAAACATTTTAATATAATACAAGTTTCATTTTTTAATTACTTGCTGAGGGAGGATTTCTAATTTGACGTATTTAACTAGGTGTGATAGTTGATTTACTTCACTGACTCTAATCTGCCATGAAGGGTGACAACAAATCTTGTGTCCTGGTGTTCAAACTTTGCTTATGTAAAAGGTGGACCATCTGGCTCACAGAAACAAATGGCAATCTCACTTCAGCCTTACAACTTATTCTTTGTTTTTACTGAAATTCAGCACTGCAAGCAGATCTTCTGCTGTTAATGAAGCCTCAGCTGTTTGTCACTCTTGTCATACATTACTTAGTGACATAATCATTTTAGAGACAAAATATCTGTATTGCTGTGAAATAAAGGTCTGTGGGGCAGCTCTGGGCGTTCCCTGCTTTCCTTTCCTCTCCGCACCAGCAGAGTGGCAGTGTACCGTGTAGTCAGGTATGTTCAAATCTGCCCTCAGCAGTTCATATTGACACACCCACTGTTCTTATTTGTCTCCCTTGTGAAAGTTTGTTCAATGCAAGTTGAATCTGACTTTGGTAGGATTTTCCATCTGCTTATCCTTGCATATATATTTGTACTTGATTCTCTCTTAAAAATGCTTTCTTTCTAAATTTGCCATGATTTACATGACTTCATTGGGATTGCCTAAGGTATAAAGTTAATGTGTTTGGCTACAGTGTACATATTTTGTGTCACCATTGCGCAGACAGAACTTTCTTTTACCAGTGTGGATGTTCTTACCTTTTTCCCAAATGTATTTATTTAGAGTGATACTGACTTCTATAAGTTTGTGTCTTCAGTCCTTTTAAATGTAAGCACAATTTGCAGAGTCACTGTAAAAAGTCATCATAATTTGAAAATTCTAAGAAGTCTTCCTGAGGTAGAGGTGGCCCAGGGTAGTAACAATAAGTTATTTTCTCTTTTCATAGAATAGTTTCTTTTGTACCTGGATTAGAGCAAACTTGTAAATGTTATACTAGGCAAGACAAAGGTTATAAGAAAATATCTGGAAGCGGTGATATCTGCCTGTCTTCGGATTTAGTTGTTCATTATGAATCCGTTTAATATCATTATACTGTTAGCACAGCCTGTCCTACTGAAAGCTATTCTTGGTTTTACAGATTACATGTGTCACTAAGTCTGAATTGGTCTCTAGGCTCTGACCTTGCTCCGATTCAGACTACTGTCAAGTTGTGCTCGATCATAGTATTAGTGAAGTTGATAGTTTGAGAACTTTTTTCAAAATAGGAAATTAGGACTTCATCCTGGGATTAGTGGGTTGGATTACTCTAGTATGCTCAGTACAGAGTACTTGTTTTGAACTCAAAATTACATTAAAAGTTACAATCTGGATAGTCCATAGAGTGAGATATGAGAGATGGGCCACTTGAGTCAGATAACTAATTTTATTTATATGCTTGATATTCCCAAGAATTGAATTGTTTTTATCCTGCTTAGTTTGTTCTGTTCCCAGAAATTATTTTCTTTTTGACGATGATATAGGTTGGCTGTTCAGATGGAAGTATTAGATTGCACGGAATGACATCAGAGTATCCCCTCATGCAGTGGAACGACAGCACAAATGGCCAGCCAATTGTTGCCCTGCAGTGGGCTTTAACAAGACCTGCTGTGTTTTTTGTCCTGGATGCGTCATCTAATATTTACATTTGGGATCTTCTGGAAAATGATTTGTTCCCTGTGGCAAAGGAGACTATTCCATCAGAGAAGTAAGTACATTACATTACTCTATTTTTAACAAAATATTAATGTTATTGTCATCTTCATTTTGATTAGAGTATGGATTAGTTTTTTTGCTTGACATTAAATGTTCATTAGAATTTGCTTTTCTGACTGTATTTTTTAAACTGTTGGAGGTGTGGAAAGAGACTATAGCGAGCTAAATTTTAGTTTATCCTTATTTACTTATTATTTTATACAGTCTGATAAAGGAGAAATAATGTTGGTATAAATCAAAATCAGTTGTAGTGTTATCAGTTGGGACAGGTGTCCGTACATGGAGCAGTTACTCTGTATGAAGAGAACAGTTTTGTTTCCACTAAAATCACTGGACTGCTCAAGTTCAAAGATAGCTTTGCTGGATCAGGATCAACCCCTAAAATAGGCAAGATGTTGGACAACATTTTAAAATGCTTATATATAGTATGGTTACTAATATAAAGAAATATATTGTGTTCATTGTCACAAAGGAAACAAGACTGTTTTTGGCTAGCACATATTCACCAAGACTCACCGTACTGTTCCTGTAGTCCGTGTAGTCCTGGGCATCCTGTAGATTGCTGCAGAAAAGGAGTTTAATTTAGCCTGCCTGAATTACAGTCTTGAGGATTCTCTTTCCTCCCTGATGGGAGCCCTACTGGGAGACTGTCTGTTCCCTAGGCTTAAGTTAGTCTTGGTGAATATCCCTCTAGCTAGAAGTTTTCCTTACAGCCTTGTAAACTATAGCAAAGTGCTGCTAGTTTTGGGAGAAAATAATATAATTTTCAAAGTTGCTACACTGTACTGGAAAATACCATAAAAAATAGTTCATTTTTACAAGCTTGAAATAATTTTTAAGACGATTAGATGATGGAATCTGTGAACAGAGGAAGAATTGCCTGTTATGTTTACATTAAATGATTGCAACTGGTGAAAAGCTAAAGAACATGCTGGGACTTGAAATAGTGAGGAATATCACGCTGTGATGAGCAGAAAAAAGGAATCATTTAGTTAACTATCAGTAGCTAAAAACACATTTGAAAACACATATTTTTATTAATTTTGCCTCAATTAAAAACACTCCCCCATTCTTTTGATTTCAGTGTTCTAACTATGGCTCTACTGGGAGAACCAGAAAAAACAAACGGATTGTTAGGCATTGTGCTGGCCAAAGAATCTGGACAGATAGACATTCAATATGTAAAGAAGAAGTGGGCATTACCTCAGCCTGAGGAATCTGAAAAACTACATTTGCTTTTATTGCAGACTTTTTAGAAAGAGTACACCTGTCTGGGTGTGCAAATTGTTGCAAAATATTTAGATTATTTTTGACTGCAATTAAAAGATTTGTAATGTAATTTTGTATTTGTATATAACTTGTATATATTTTAAAGAATATCAGTACAGTATTTCAGCTGAAACCATGTATTTTATCACAAAAATGGCAGAACCAAATTTAACATTATTGTACTCAAAATGATGATGAACTGTATTTCATTATTGAAAGTACTCCAGATGTATATATTTTCAAAAAAATACTAAAAATATATTCCTATAAATTATGCTGCTGTTTCTCATTATTCTGCTCTGAAATAAATGATAGCAGTCCTTTGTCTGGTGAGCATAAAGTTGTGTCCCTGTATAAGCAACCTGAATGTATGGAGCCTTCTACCTCTGGGCCTTTTACACACTAACACTTGGAAAAACTTACTTATATCCACCTAAAAACATTATGCAAACATACCAGAACAGATTTGCATCACATAATACCTCACTTCTGATTTTGACCCTGAAACTTTGCAAAAGGGATACCTAGCTAACTCAAGTTGTCCTGGTATGTACACTACCTGTTTGGATCAAACTATGTAAACAATACGCTTGTGAGATTTACTGAAATTCTAGGTCCTTTGGGATTTCTGATGTAAAACAGAAAATACTGACCTGTTTAATCCTGAAAATCATTCCCAAAGCTCGTGTAGTGAGGAAGAGGATAGTTGTCTACAATATTATTCTGATTTTTGTACGCTATTGGTAAAGTTTGGACCAAGACCAACAACAGAAAATGTCTTTAACTTTTGTAGCCTAACAACTTCTGATTTAAAGATCATGAGGAAAACCATGATTAAAGGAGCACAGGTTCAGGGAAGAAAAGGACAATTGGAAGACAATGTGTTCAGAATTTAGTGAACATATATTTAAGATATGTACCATCTCCTTCTAAAGTAGACTGAAACAATTTGTAAATTCTAATTAATTTGTTGCAAACATTTTTCTATGTAAATTGTTACTTAAATTGAGCAAACTCAAAGTGGCCACATGATGGTGCCAAGTCACAGCAGTAAAAAATGAGTGCCGTATATAAACAACATACACCACTTTGGGAATGAATTTGTTGTAGTCCATTGCACGTTCCCCTTTCCTCAACAGCAGTGGCTGCAATCCAGAGAGCCTGATGAACTGTCCGAGGGATGCATATTTCAGAGGCCATTTTCACTATACTAGTTCCCTGGCTTTTTATGGGCATAAACACAAATGACTCTCCTCATCTTTATTGTTGGGTTTATACAGTGATAATATACACAAGTTAAATTAGAATAGCTTTAGTAATTCAGACAAAGAACAAACGGCAGGTACTTTTTTACAATAAGGTAGCAGATCATTGCTACTGAGAGCCATAGTAAAAAACCAAACCCAAATCTATCTCTTCTTTCCCTCTCAGAGAGACACGCATACCCCACCACTCCCTGCCTCCCCAATTTAAGATCAAAATTAAGCTTTGAAATTATACTAGTCTTCTGAAAGAAATCTCTTTCTTATTATCGTTTCATCACTTTCAGGACTTACCATCCTGAATTTTCTTACTGCAGCCACTTGTGCACATGGAAACTGTAAACAAAGGGTTGGGGGTTTTCTGCCTTGTGCTGTGTGCAGTGGTGGTGGGGCTTTTTCCAATATGCAAAAAGAAAAAGATAGTGTCAACCTTCACACAGAAGTACCTGTCGCTACTTTTGAGCTGCTGTTAACAGGTACGCTTGAATTCAAAGATCCAAATGTTTTAGGCCAGTTATGCTTGTACAACCTGGAGAGTTGAGTGTGAGTCGTGTCCCACATGGGGCCTGTGTTTCTTGATGAGTTTTCTCTCTTGAACTGCAAACTAATGTAATAATATGAATGTATCCTGTGCTGACAGTTGCTGTTACGGGAATGCGAGGGAAAAATGTGTAGAAGTTGCTGCTCTTTGGCGCGTTCTCTCACTGGGCAAATGCAGACCGTTAGAGTGACGCTCCGTGTAATCCTAGCAGTTGGGCGTATTGATGTAACCATTTTTGAGCACGTATCTGATCAGAAAAGTGGGAAGTACTGGTAGGCTGCAATACAAGAAAAGCGTTCCGTGCATAAGGACTTACAAAATTTTTTCAAACAAAAAAATATTGAATTTTTCATTGGCTACTTCTAATGATGATCAAGTTTGTGTTGTTAACATAAGGTATTGGATTTTGCTCATGTTTCATAAGCAAGCAACAACATGACCCTGTATGCAAAAGAAAAAAAGTTTGCTGTTAATTCCAAATTATTTTCATATCCATATGATTTTTACTAGTAGCTCTGATATGTGTGCATATGCATATGCATACATATTCTACTGAATGATCTTTGTATAGGAGGTAAACAGTACTATTGTGAAACATCTAAAATAGCCCCAATGATATATATCTCTTTTTTTTCCACCTGTGAGCAATTTTGGAATCCGTGTTCTTAACAGAATGAACTGTAGTTAAAATTAACTGACCCATATAATAGAAACTTACCATTCAAATGATATAAAACTTGAATCACTATCCACCCATGTTAATAACTTTTATAAAATATAACCTCTTGCTCTTAAGCCAACAAACCCTGGCAGCAAGGCTGAAAAATTTTAAATATGCAAAATGCCAGAAAGTTTTGGATAAACTTCTGCTTTTAATTTCCACTTTATGAACGTGCTTTGAAAGCCTTTTCTATTTAGAACATAAATATTAATACTGTTTTCATTGGATTTTGTCATCTCACAGATGGGAAAATGAAGTTTTCAGTAGCTGAATAATAAGTTAACTGAGGAACAGAATTCTTGAATCAGATGGCTGATTTCTTACAACTGTTTAGAAATGCTTTTATTAACCTGTCAGCCTATATTTGCAGTAGAGCTTGGTAGAACAGAAATAGCACGATTCTTCTTTTGTACCAGAACATTTCTTTTCAATTGTACTGAAGGTGACCATCCTACCCAATGCAATTTTGCTGTAATTAATCATAGCTGTCATTTAGTTAAGAAGTGTTGAAGGATACAGGAGCATTGTAGCTTCCATAGCTGGAATATTTTTAGCGGAACACAGTTAAATCATAAAAATAGTTACTCTTTTTAAAGACAGATGGTTTTTTCCTGATGGAGTTAGAAAGTCCATCTAGTTTTGTTCTAGGTGTAGAAATCGGCTGGACTAAAGCAAATACTAAAGTGTCACTGCATTACACAGACTCTTGGAATAGGCCTATCTGTAAAATTCACGTCGGAAGGAATCAGAATTTGGCCATCAGTGGCATGCTTGGGGGCATGCAAACCGGGAAAAGTTGTGAAGGTACAGGAGAATGGCTAATGAGCCATGTCTTCATTGCTAGCTTAATTTCCAATCACTCAGGCTTATCAGGATTCTATTTATAGACAAATGCTCATTTGTCCGTGTGTTTCTGAGCCTCCTCAGCTGTGAGAAGGAAGACGGCAATTCCATTTACAGCTCCCCTTAAAAAAATCAGCTAACTTCTCTTTTACTAGCAGTTCCTGAAGATTTCAGAAAGTGTATCAATAGAAAGTCTCTTACCCTAATTCCTGATGTAGGCCTTTTCGTGCATTATTCAAAGGGCTGTAAGAGGGCCTACGTCTTGCTGTTGCAACATAGGAAGTGGTGACTTAGGTGGTGCTCTGTGAAAGCTGAGTAGCATGTGGAATTATTTATCCTTTTTTTAATGCTACATGAAATATCCCACTGGAGCTATTTAAGTATGGATTATATTTCAGACTGGTTTTTTACTCAGAGTCTCTTAGCATCACTACAGAGTTTCCCTGCTCACCTCTCCCATGCTAATCATTGGCATGAAAGGTGGAGAAGAGATGTGGGCTGCCCAGTCCTGGAAGCTTGGACATTATTCAGGCTGTTCTGAAAGTGAATAACTAGGACACCTGCTTGCTGCTGCGGGGAGATACTGAAGGTATCCTCACCCAAGCCTTCCAGTTACCAACCATGTCCTCTTCATGAAGGGGAAGAAAAACACGTTGTCGGTGTCTGATGCTTCAGCAATTGCAGTCTAGTTCACAGCATTTGCCAGTCTTTAAGCTGGTAAAACCAAAGCAAAGTTCACTTGACACAGTAATGGTTACATCCCACAGGATTTTACAGGTGGAAATAGAGTGACAACAAACCGAGCCAAGCAAAAGACAATCATACCAGTTATCGAAATTACACTTCTGATTATGTTTTGGAACAGCTTAGCATGAAGGGGGAAGTGTTTACATATACTCTTAGTGGTAAAAAATAATAATTTTTTCTTTAGATCGGCCATGCCCAGCATTAGCTATTTTTAAACAAGTCAGCAAATGCAATTCTGCAAGTAGCTGTGACTATGGCTGGGAGGAAGGAGATGTTTCCTTCCCTCCTTGCAGTACTTTCCACAGCCTTTCCGTACAAACGCTGTGATTCATTCAGCCTTTCCTTTTTACGTTCTGCAGCCACTGGTACCAAGCCCACTATACTGGGGGCGAAAAGATATCCCTTAATCAGATCACCTGAGATCTTGAACAGTTTAAAGTGTTTTGATAGCTGGCACTGGAAGCTGGAGATTTTTACCTCCACAGCAGATACTGCACTGGCAGTAGCAATGCAGGTTTTCTCTGTGTCGGAAAGCGTGCAATAGTGAACGGTCTGGAATGAAATAATTTCTTTATACCTCATGGGCCAAATGGAAGCCAACTGAAATCAATGGAAATGTTTCCATGTATATCTTACACTTCTCCTACACAGGCTGTGAAAAGCAAGAGAAAGCAAATTTCTCACTACAGGTCTTTATTTTTCCTGTATTTTTATACATGTACTTATAGGGACTGATCGTTCCCCTTCTGCCCCCCGCCTCTTCTCTGTTTGCTTTCAGAAACTACATTGTTTTCTCTTGGATGGTCAACGTTAACATTGGTTTGATGCCAACAACTGCCACTGAGAGAGAGAAAAGCACTCAATCTGTTTTCAATAGTTTAAGGTGGTTTAGGTGGAAAAAAATCTCAGAATAAGAAGAAAGTAATTTGTAAATCCATAAAATGCTCAGAATGAATTGAATGACACAAAATGCAGAGAATTCAGGTGTGTGTGAGATCGATTTCCAGCTGCTAAGAGTGGCCAGACCTGGCCACCCTGCCTCCTTACCGAGATCCCAGCTCTCTACTCTGGAGATCCTTCTCTCTTCTGGATGCAACGGTGTTTTATGCTAAATCCTGAACATTATCGCATACCTGTGCTGTTAGGATACTTACACAAGCATGAGGCATGAGCAAGTCTTGTGGTCTACGAGATCTGGATTCAGTTTCCATCCCTCTCACAATTTCCCTTGTTATGGGGAGCACTGGCTGTCCCTGGCCAGGCAGGGAAGCGGTTATCCACCGCTGCTCTTGCCTGGCTGCCCTTCGGTGTGACCTTGGTGCTCCTGAGCATTTGCAGCAAGACAAGGCCAGCTCAGAGTCTCCTGTTTTCCATCAAATCTGCTTTTGGGACAAGAAGGGAACATGTGAAATACAGGTTTAATTGTGCCTTCTTGTCCTCTGTGACGATGCTAGGTCAGACACTCCAGGAGCTGCGTTGTGTACACATTTTCCATTTGTAATCAGAACCACATTTTCTTCACAAAATATGGTTTATCCATCTCAGTGGCTTAGTGCAATGTGGTCCTGAGTTAAACCGACCTTAGACTGGCATGAGGGTGTCAGACCAGATTTACAGAGGCAGATGAGGGTCCGATTGTGTGGTAGCATTGATGGGCTTGATTTTGAGAGCTAGGAAATCTGTGCACTTTTTTGTCCTATTGGTTATTGACATAGTGTCAAATACAGACTCAAATAAATGCACTAACACTTGGACATAGAAAAATCTATATTTTTCTTGGATGTAGCTTAAACTTTTTGACACTGTGCCATTAAACTGATATAATTTCAGCTCCAAATAATTTATATCCTATTATAAAGGAAAGCAGCCTAAGCACTCTGTTTTCCAGTTTTACACTGGTGCAACCCAATTGAAAACAGCAATGATACCCTAGTAAAAGCAGGAGTAAAGTAATATTGTAATAGCCTATACTACCCATTGACATTTATAACATCATTATTTTTCACCTTTAGTTGAACCCTTACTTCTGTTGGGTTCATTACATTTTGTGATATAGTTGTTGCCCTTTTCTCCCAAATGTCAAGTGGGGTTTACTTTTAGGAGTCTGAAATAGAACGGCTTCACTGGAAACTAATCCCATGCACAGGGCAGACAATCTGTTGCTGCTGAATAGGTTTAATACAATAAATAAAAAGCAGTTAGAATATATTATTAATCTTTTTAGCTTTGAGGTGGCTACAGTGTTCTTTAAGAGGTCTTTCGTCTTAGCCAAAAGTTCTGCTTCACCAGCTGATAATTTTGCTGCTATTCCTCTTTTACGTTTTCTGTCTTGTGACGAGGCAAACCCATTCAACTCACCTAGACAACAGTTGCTGCACATCAGAGATTTCATAACTTGCCTCTAACTCAAACTGCAATGTTTTTTCTCTTTGTTATAGAAAAAAACACATAACACAGCAGCTGGTCAGACACACATTTTAAAAGCCACACTTTTAATCCACTTGGTTCTTCTTGGAGACAGAAGAATGGAGAGCTAAGTAAAATGGAGTTGTGCAGAGACATGGAGAAACTCTTTCAGAAGCTTAGAGAATGGATAGTCCATAATCAGACATTTGCTATCATTTTTAAGTAGCAGAGTCACATAGTGAACCCTTACAATGAGTTGCATAAAGAAAGATGTGAATTACCATGACTACACTCAGTATTGCAGATTTCAAATGCCATATCTTAAGGGCAAAGAATTAAGAGAAAAATTTAATAAACTTTCCTCATCTAGAATAATTTTTGACAACCATTTGGGAGTCAAGTTCTATTGCGCTGTTGAAATAAGTGACCAAGAAAAGAGTCATTGTCTCACAGAGCTTATCTGATGTAGGTGGAAAAGATATTTTTTTTTGATTGCTGCATTTATTTGCAATGGTAGCATGATACTCTTAATGCCCATGCAGTTGAGCCAAAGGACAGGCTGATTAATACCGGAAAAGCAGGATAAAGAAAAAAATGGATCTGAAACTGCCCTTCTAACCTTCATTTAGAAAATTAATGATTACTGAGGTTACTTTAGATATCCAACTATTTTTCACATTGTAAGACAGTGTCAAAGGGCCTATTTAAAGATTGATTAATCCAAAATGATGAAATTCACATTGAGTATAATGGAATTCCTTCACTGGGGTTGTTGGGGTTGGAATGCAGGACCTAGGTTACAGAAAGACGGTACATTACTGTAGATTCCCTAAGTTTCCTTAGGCTTTTAGTTTACTTGCTCAATACTTAGAATTTTTGGAGTTCAGCAAGGTCAATTCATTAAGCAAATACATTACTAATTATGTTCTGGCTGCATGGGGTCCAGGCTGTACAGATACAACTGAAAACTACCTATCCACAATCTTCAAAGACATTAAGAGTAGTTTACATTTGTTTAAGCTCCCGTTTGCATTCTTTTCATATTTTACAAAGATAAGGATTTCACAATATACTACATTTCATATCCTTCCATCCATGTCTCTAAAAACAAAAAAACTTCACTTCTTTGGTATCTTTACTGATCCCTGAAGTTTAAGGTTTTTCTAAAAAATCTATCCATACATTAAAATAGCCAATATTCAGACAACAGGTCGATCTTATCCCATCCACATGCTCCAACAGCAAATGCTAAAGAAAATACAGAATAACACAGGAAGCATGCTATGATACTTTTCTTCCAAGTATGGTATGTCTTCCAGGCTTCTGGCAATCTGTGGCATAGGAGTTTTCTGACTCAGATCATAGCAGATCACAGCGTTTAAGAGAGAGAGAGGCATTTTTTCCCATTAATTCATCCAATAGCTTTTAAAACCTATTTTTATTTTGGCCTCCAAAAATTTTGTGCAATATATTCCACCGAATAATTACACTGTGTAAATAAATACTTCTGTTTTAAGCCTACTGGCTGATCAGTTCATTAACTGTGTCCTAGATCTTGTATTATCTGAAAAGGGAAACTTTAGCTGGTAAATAAATAGAGAAATTATTATTTCCCATATTATCTCTGTCTATTAATGACTCCTCATAGAGAAACTCTTCCAAATATTCATTGTTCATCTCTATGTTGAGGTAAGTTGCATTTAGAGCATGATTTAGGCTCAAATGTGGTCTCAGCTACAAAGGTGTTTTCTGTAATAGTCACACCTGGGAATACCGGTAAATTGCGTCAGATCCTGCTCCAAGGACACTTGTTTAGAGAAGGAAAGTAGATGCGTGTTGAAATTAGCCTCAAGCAGAGCCTGGGAGCTTCAGCCCTTGCACAATGTAGATGCAGCCTATTTGACTCCAGTAAAGGTCACTGATGGAATACGTCATTACTCTTAAAGTGATCACTTTTTAAAATAAGGAATCCATATTTTGGCGTAGAATAAGGCTAGTGATGTGGTAGGTCAACCAGTTTGATCCCCCCAGAGGAATGAGAAAGGTAGCTTTCATTTAGAGACTGAAGATTTCCAAAGCAGAGCAGACAGCAAGGAACGTTGCAGCTGGGGCGGGACAAGTGACGGTTGAAGTGAGTGGAGGGGTTACCATCCTTAGACAAAGAACCTGGCAAAGAACAACTGCCCTGTGAACCAGTGGAAGCTTTGGGCTTGTGAATGCTAAGTTACAGGATCCAAATCTGCACACACCTCAGGGACAGACAAACTCCAGGTTCTTGTGACTCCTGATGGTCCTTTGGCATAGCTGTACAGGTATCCAATAAGCCTCATCTATTAAAGGATGGACTAGCTTTGTCTTAGGTGCTGACTGCTTGACTGACTGTTAGAAAGATTTATCATTTTGACAACCGTAAGTGTGTATATCCTTTTACTGTTTTGGTTTTCGGTGTCTCCAGAGAGATGCTCCATTTCAAAGTGCAAAAACAAAACCAAACGGATATCCAAGCCTGAGCTAGTTATAGGAGGCTTGGTGGAGTCTGTGGGGGAATGAGTCCTCTGCATAATGCAGTGGAAAAGCTGTGATTATTTAGAAACAAACAGATTATCTTTGACTTTATAGAAGATAGTAATTCTCCTTTTCTTAATCATGCCTCAGTAGACATCTTTTTAATGTAAATAATATTTGTTTGATCCATAACATTACCATTTTGAATCTTTTGAGGTGGAAATTAGACTATCAGAATGAGTCAAGGTGTAACATATTAGCAGCTGACAGCTATTGGATTAAACTGGCTCTTAACCAGGTTGTAGGAAATTGTAGGAAAAAAGCACAATTTGTTGATCAGTATTGATCTTTGAAGCCAAAAGGTCATGGAGAACAGTGACATCATTCAATCGCTAAGAAAGAACCAAAGACAAAATATAGTTATCTTGTTTTTAAAACACACTTTCAAATACACTAGTAAAATATTGACATGAGAAAGGAATATGGGAATTATCAATCAATGGGAGTTTTAAATATAAATGCTAATTAAATAATATAAATGTAGAGATACATTTCTCTGTATCTAAAACTTAGACACCTGATATCTAGATTCAGGAAACTTTTAGAGATCTAATTTGGATTACAAAGCTGCTTAGATTTAGACTAAAAAGCTGCTTTGTAAATATAGGCACCGCCTGCTGCGTGGCCATTGCCTCCTCTCGCAGTCAGGCTTGCCCTTACCCAGTCAGCCCGGGGCCAGGGACAGGCACTACTGGTGTCTCTGCCAGGCAAGAGGTGTCACTTCTGCATAACAGCAAAACAAGCCAGATTTAGGATTCAGCGTTGTCTTAGGTTCCTGGAATGTCCCAAGAGAATGGACTTCAGGGTGATGTATTTCAAACACAGACAATAATGTTCCTCCATGACATTTCTTGGAGCTTTTAGTGGCACAGTACGACTGACATGATTCAAATGAAATGAAGAGAGACCGAGGCAATATTAGTCACTGTAAATCTCATAAATGTCTTCATCTATGTCAGTGCAGATCTGAAATCTACTCTCCTCAACCCATCATCAGTCTGACAGACTCGGGGTTTCATTATAACAATATAATTACCTCCAGATCTCAAACAACAGAGGCAAGACAATAAAAATTTCATCACGGAAAGCTGCTGAAACTGAAGTTTCTGAAACATTGTTTTAGTAGTTTCTCTGCAAAACATTTCTTAGAGATCAAATAGGTAATATTGCAGGGTACAGCAACTGGCACTGCCTCAGAAAGGGCTACGCAACTCTTCACTGCTCTGCCTTTCAGCCAGCTTGCGCTGAAGCCGATACCATCCCCATGGGCAGGCACTATAGGTATATATAGCAAATGGGCCATAGGGCATCTAAAAGGCTGACAGCTGACATAAGGAAAATCTGCGATGTCAGGCTTATGCAGGTCTGGCTGTTGATATTGGAGTCATTTGCAATATTTCTATAACTTGCATCATTCAGCAGCTGAGTGAGACTTAGAACACGCTCTCCCAGGGGATCTCAATGTCTGATCTCCAAGAATGGTCATGAAAAGTTTCTAGGAAAAGTGACATGATTCAAATGAAATGGAACAGCAAGGCAAAATTAGTAGGTACATGTATTTCATAAATGTCTTCCTTTGTGTGAACGTGGATTTGAAATCTTTATTTTCCTCACCCCCATCACTAGTCTGACAGACTGCATTAAAAAACATGGGTTTTGCAGGGCGTGCCAGGGGAGGGAAGTGCTGTTACTGCATCCCAGAAGCAGAATAAAAAAGGAGCACAGATTTGGGGTGTTTGCATTAGAATCACACTGGAAAAGACTTCAACCAGTGACCTGTGAACTGCACCTTGGGAGTGCTGAGACTGAGCACCTCCGTTCAGACATCTGGCAAAGCTCTCCTCTGAAAGCGCTACCTGAAATACCACTGCTTTTTTGAGGGGAATCTCAGGATGCCAGGTTGCCTGCTGGGGCCACTGGTGTCTGTGGTGTAATTGCAATAGCTGCTGAGAAAGCACATGAAGACCCCAGTGGTATAACAGGGATACAGCTACGGGTTGTACCCTAAGGCATCTGTTCTGCCTCTTTAATCTCTTTCATCCCATGGTGAAGGTGGAGACGAAAGCTTCCATATGGCATGGCAGGAGGTAATGAGAGGAGAGGTGCCCGTGTTGCTGTAGAAGGAGATCAGGATCGTAGGGACTTTCTCCTCCTTACCCTCCTCATGGGACAGAAGAACCCTGGGGGGCTGCCACTGAGGGAGGAAGGGCACGAAGCTGGGGAGCTCACCCACGTGCTGGTGAGGAAGAAGGAGCAGGAGGGCAAGCCAGTGCTGTATGGGGAGGATATGTTCATACTGCACATTCCCTCCTCTCACACCAGATGTATCTTGCCCATATGCTCTTAACTGCCCAAATTAGAACCCACAAATTGTTGACTGATGAAGCTTTCCAAATTTCTGATTTGTTCCTTGTTAGAACCAACGTTGCCCAACCAGATCCTGCAGAGAAGAATTCAAAATACAATTAAAAAACCAAATCTTGCTGTTGAATGACTTATAATATCAGGGTGAGAGATCAAACAAACAAGTCCCATTTACTTGCAACACTGTTGAATGCGTCAACATCTTGTGATGCACGATCACACCACCTTCCAGCATTTGCATTTACTAGAGTAAAGCGGGGGGAAAACCCAACCCACACCCAAGGTGCCTAGCAATTGGCTTCAGAGCAACAAACGTACAAGTTCAGATCTACTGGCAGAGTTCAGAAGGAAGAGGTGGACCCAAACCCCGCTTGTAATAGCTGGGACATTTAGAGATACTGGATTAGAAAAAAAATAAATGCACCAAACAACTAGTACCCACAGTTCTTAAAGTGCGATTGTTTTTGTATTTTGCTGATTAGTGTCTCTTTGTTGTCACTTTGTAACGAGAAAGCTGATTGCTCATCCAGCCCAGGTGAATCACAGCTGTTTTGCCATTGCCTAGTGTGTTTTAATGGGGACTCTAAAGGAGAAGCTCACAAATTACAAAAAGCACTATCACACTGTGTAACAATCCCCAAGGGATCTACATGCCCCAGCAAGTGTCTAGGGAGTCTTTAGGGCCAAGAAGGTTTGAGAAGGGATATACAGCAGTGCTACCACTGCCCTGAGCTCCAGGTAAGCCTTGAGCAGCTACCGTGTGCCTTAACAATCCCTGGTTTTTACCCTCTGATTTTAAGGCAGGTGCAGTACTTCACTTGGGATATACAGAAAAGGCTCACTGCTCCTTGAACACAAGCTCCCCAGTACTTTCCCACAACCTTATCCCTTTCCATTTAGGTACATGCGAACTAGCAAAGCAGCTTTTGGGTACAGAAGTCCATGTTTGGTAAGTTATTTTTGTTATTCTATCTATTGAAATTCATCCAGAATCTAATCTACTATACCAGCAATGTAAGACATGATGGGAGTAGTGCTTAAACATTGCTTTCTGCTCAGCTTCTGTTTCAGAGCCTCATATTAAATTCTGCTATAGTTGTTGGTTTTGGTTTGTTTTGTTTTGGTTTTTTTTTTATAATACCATTATTCCTTTGTGCATATTCAAAACTTCCAAGGTATCTGTAACTTCTTTAGAGACACTGGGTCTCTGTTGTCTCTCAAAACTAAGGGCTTCCTAAGAGCTTAGCTCTTGCTGATACCCAACCCAAGGTTGTTCACTTTCTATCAGAAAAGCATTCATGTCTTTGATTTAAAGAATTTCCATATTTTGGTTAACAAATGCCTTCACTCGTTATTTTGTCAGTCTGTCACATCCATTGCATTCAGGGCATAGCAATACCCAACAAAACAGGTCAGTAGGCAAAATCAGTCAGAAAGTTTGATGCTTGACTGAAAGAAGACTATGGCTCATAAAGCTGTGCTGCTCTAAAAGCATTATCAGCTGCTGAAATCACTTCAAAGTAATTTTCTGTTCCAAATTAGAGTGCATCTTTGCAGCATAATCAAGTAATTTAATTTACAGCCATAGTTATTATTTATGGCTTATCATTCATATATTATAAGTAGTTTGCTGCAAACTACATTTGTAATGTTGATAGGTGCATTAACATACATAATTTAAATCAATACAGTTTAAAAACTTGAACATCCATAATGCCCTACTTAACAATCACTGTGACGCCTTTAAAATGTAGTCAAAAGCACAGTGATTGTCCCACAGGCTGTTTGCGTGATAGCACATATATCAATTTGCAATAGTAGCAATAACATCACTTCTTAACGTTTTATTAAAAATGCTTCTAACACAGAAGATAAAATCATCAATACAAAAAAGGAAAGGAAGGGGAAATATTTTATGCAGGTTGCTTAAAGGATAGGCAGATACATCCGAATGTAAAAAGTTGCCCACAGAGAGTTTGGGAGTTTAGTGAAATGTGTCTTGACATACACATAGACCAAACAGACTGTAGTACTGGATCACGCATAAAAACATCATGGATTTACTAGCATTTGTTTTCCATTTGCCTTATAAAGTTTTGAGCATCATCTGAATGAAAGCCCTTATGTTTTCAACCCCTAACTGCAGTGACTGGCCAGCCGCCTTGCAAGGAGCTGCTGGAATCTCGCTTACTGAATTTAATGCTTAAACACCATGGAAAGAGCTGCCTTAAAAGACTTTATATAGAACAGCGCAGTCATCCCTGCTGCTTGAATCCAGTTTTCCACCATGACCATCCAGTCGTGAGCCTGTGAAAATAATTAAGCACAGGTGTTAGAGCAATACTGCTATGCTGCTGCAACGATGTACACCAGAAATTTAAGTATTGCACCTGTGGAAAATAAGTATAAAATACCTACAAATAAGTAGAAAATAAGCATAAAATTCTACCAGTCTCTTTTCCTCTAGTTCTGCATGAATGCAAGGGATGAGACAAGGTGTGAGGCACTGACAGATCAGGACCTGTGGTGGTTGTTGGCCTTGAAAGGACATAAGATCTGAGAGGGGCTGGCTGCTGGGCTTGGCAGGATTCAGCTCTTCTGTCTAATTCCTCAGCATATCATTATGGGCTGGTATCTGTTATTCTCTCAACTGGACAGCAGTTTTCTTTGTTCACACTTATAATTTTGCCTCCTTTTTTGGCTTCCTCCCACCTTTCACCCCCTCGGCCACCTCCTTGCACCAGCACGTTGTGTGCCGCCATCCCTCCTGTCAGGCTGGCCCCAAACCTGGCAGTCGTCTTTCCACAGAATCCTCCAAGCATCCTCACGATCAGTCTGTCTAAATGAGGCCAACAACCCTCTAAGATATGGTCTGTCCTCTTCTTCCATACAGCTACAGTGACAGTAATCTATCCTCTCACTATTTTGGATCTTGGTTATTTCAGTTCCCGTTACTTTGACCTCAATAAAAATAAATAGATGAATAAATTAAGTTGTCTAAAAAGAGGAAAAGTGTTCCTGAGAATTTGGACGATGCAACATTTGTGAGGTAAATACTTTCTGACAACATAAAAAGTGAAGTAAAGCAATCCCCTTCTGAACTTGCCATTCTGATTTGCAAATGACACATGGACAGTTTCTGTTTTTTTCACCCTGATGAAAAGCTGGTGCTTTCAGCCTCCTGCTGAATTCTGTAACAGGTAATCAGTATTTTTCAATACCCAGCTGTAAAGGTAACACATCCATGTCTCACTATGAATCACTAGCAAACCCAGAATTTTCTAAACTTTAGAGTGTCGATGCCCAATAATTCTTGGAGATTTTCAGTTTTCTGCCACTTTCTCTTCCCCAAACACAGTATCTCACAATCTTCTTTGCACTGATAAAATGTAACTAATAATACATGCCAGCAATGGAGACATTAGCAATTACTACGAGACACACTCTAATACAGCACCCTTTATTCCAGTAAGAAGAGGGTGGTGGATGCTCACATCTGCTTGCAATTAGATGGTAAAATACATTTTTATTCTTAAAGAGAATCAGTTCTTAAAAAAAATAACCTCTGGCAAAGACAGTGTTTGCAAAACCTTGACATTTCCAGTATTTTCTTAGAACTCAGTCTAAAAGCATTGGCTGCAAAGATTCATGCTGAGAGTCCTGAAAAAAAGCTTAAGAGAAGTGTAATAGTACCATAAATGATAGCACTGTAACAGTCTGTCCAATACATTCAGTTGGCAGTAGTTAGAAAAGTAATGAAGCGAAGGATTGCGCCGTTCACCAGAGTGACACTTCTTTATCTTGAAATAAGCAGTGATGATAGAAGGATGAATGACAGGGTGCAATCCTCGTGTCACAGGCTGGCGTGGAAAGCAGGCAGGTTGGAGCAGAAACTGGGAGCTTTTTTGCTGTGCAATGCACACATGATGCTTCGTTTCTCTGAGTTTTAGCTGTGACACTGATTCACTTTGCAATGAATTGGGAACAAGAGACAGAGCCAGTCCTACTAAATGTTAGGAGAAAAACAATTTGGAATATGAGTCCTACCTTCATCCCACCTGGGGTTTGATACCACGTAGTCTCTGCTGACCTTCTAGGGCCCTAAGTACCTTTTTGCTTTACCATGAGGTTACAGGTATCTAACTTTTAGGCATCCACACTAGCTCACAAGCACCTGGCTCTGGAGTGAGAGCTATGTCCCACCTCAGATCTGCTGTGATTTAGCTGTGCCTCATGCCTGAAACTTTAGCTATGAGCTAGCAATGGTAGTAGCCTTTTGCACCTGGGCCATTGAACAAAGCTTGAACGTGACCTTTGTTTGAAGTTCACAATATCCTCCTGTTCATTTTCTCCTAAATATTGCCCAGCAGCACTGAGTGAAGGCTGGCATGGGCTGCTGCTCCACCACAGGAAAGTTCCTGGTGTGATACTTCGAGCTCAAATGGAAATAGTAAGCCATAGGTAACTCATGTAAAAGACTGGCTGCTGCCAGTCAAACAGCCTCAGGAGATACATACGTTATGGATATCGCATAGATATCATCAGGATTAAGGGCTAGTTCTATAAAAGAGTGCAGATAAAAAAAGTCCTGCCTAACACCTGTGAATTTGCCTGTGTTTGCATCATTTCCATTCATTAAAATGCTAAAAAAAGATCAAAAGCATTGGGATAGCTGTAAAAATGTAATGAAGTGCCGCAATCCAATGGCTTATCGGTACTGCAGATCTTACTGACCTCTTTCCACTCAATCTGCATAGAAGTACCTGCTGGAATTACATTACCCACCTGGGCACCCTTGGATGATGGACCATGCTAGCTTTGCCTGCACGGCTGTGCTGCTGGGAAGGACGCGAGGTTTTGCGGGGTAGTGCCCTTTTGAGGAGAGGGTGGAAATACCTTTGGTATTAACTAGACCCCGATTCCCTTGCCATCCTTTCTTCTCTATCCCTGCAGGATTTTCAGGGACAAGAGACAGCCACAGGCATTTTCGTTTCATCTTCATTGACCAGGTTTATTTGGGCAAAGAGAGAAGCCAAACTGAGGTAATCAGTTTTCTATCTGTGAGAGGCGAAAAGCCATAATCAAAGAGCAAATGCATAGTCTTTATGAGGAGATGGACACTTATTGATGATAGGAGCAGTCAAAAAAAGCTGACATGAGTTGAGGAAGATAAATATTCCGGTAAAAAACATAAGGAACAAGTTCATTGGGGGGAACATGAAACTTCACAGGAAAACCCGAGTCCTGACAGGCACTAAAGAAATTAAAATCAAAACTGGCACATGGGTGTGTGCTTGGATCCGATTCATTTCTTGTGATATCAAGAGTAAAGAAAGCCTAATTAACAATCCTTCAAAACAATAGTTTGTGTTTCTGTGTCCCAGCTATTAAGGTTCCTGGAAAGATGAACTGTAAGTATGAAGTGTGGGGAAAGCTGGAATTGTGGGAAAAGTGCATACTGCGGTGTGTAAGCGTACCCTTATGGGTGCAGGGCAGTTTCTCAGGCTCAATTATTGCAAAGGTGTAAGAGACAGAGCCTGTGCCCAGCAAATGCTCGGAAAGGAGACAAGAAGGGACAAAAGGAGGCAGCTCGGAGGAAGCTGAAGAGCACTGCTTCCCTGCACACACGTGGGCGGTGGCAAGAGGGAGAGTTTGGCAAAGAAATGGACATCATCTGTTCAATGCATCAGGGCTGGCTTGTCCTGGTACTCCTGTGACCTCCTTTTAACTTCAAGATTGCTACAGAACACTTTTATCCTGTAATGCTTTCACAGCAAACCTGTCCTTAGCTTCTGGGGCCAGCAACAGTTCAATCATCAGAGAGCACGCAGGGAAAGAGCCACGTGCAGGAGAACCCCTGGCACCGGTGCCTTCCTCCCGGCCCCTGCGGGTTGAGCGCGGCGGGAGAAGCAGCGCGCGCAGGTGGAGAGGGGCTGTTTCATGGGCTGATACGATGGTGCCTGTATTTCATACGTGTGGCTTGCTTCATTTGCATTCCCAGCCAGGCAGTCTTTGTGCTTCATTTTACCTGATGACAGCTGCTCTTTGATTGCACTTGCCTACCTAATAAACTGTGATTGAGAACCTTTTATCTCCCAAAATTGTGTCACTGTCATGAATAAATGGAATAATGGAGAGCAATTAATTGTGCTAAAACTGACATACCAAAATGGCTGAACTAATTAAACATGTTGTTATGGTGAAATTACCTCAAAATATTTTCAATAGTATGCAAGCTGATCTTGAGGCGGAAGGAAGCTGGTTGACAGTACTTACACATTAATGTGTATTATGTGTTTTTCAAATGCTCGAGAATGGAGGTGTTTTGAAGGGGATGGAGGGCACTGGGGCCAGCATGATGCCTGCTGGCAGAGGAGCCGTGCTCTGGGAGCAGATGGGTGCCAGCTCCGGCGATGCCTCCTGCAGTGACTTTGGTTGGATGATCGCCATCTATTTCTGTTTTAGCAAGAGCGCTGAGTGCCACTCTGGAGCAGCAGCTGACAACAGAGCCAGCAGAACAGGTTTATAATTCAATATTAGGACAACTAGCTTTCATTTAATGACTTTGGGACTGAAAAAATTTGTGATAAATTGGAGAGGGGCAGAGAAAGCATTTTCTTTGATCATGGGTAAGCACAAGAGGTGCTTGCAGGTGAAAGCAGGTAGGAGTTTCAAAAGCATTTCAGTGAGTTTTATGCCATTTTAAAAGTGGCACCGGTGCTTAGAAGATCACGAGACGTGTGCAGACCTGTCAAGGTACCAACAGTCACCTAACAGTGTTTTCTACTGGACATATGCCACTCGCTCCCTCTGGTTTCTCTTCAAGTGTCACTTCCAAAGCTTTTAAACTTACTTTTGCACCTAAAATGCTTCTGTGTCACGTCTTGGCTGCACCTATCTCGTAGTGAAAGCTGTCTGGCATTTGAAACAAGGAGTTTATAGCTGTAGGTTTGCTAAGAGAAGGACTCGCAGTGCTCGTGGTGTCCACTGGCATCAGCTCACCACCAGTGGCTCCAGTCACTTTGGCCCAAAGCTTGGTGGAGGGACACCACGCATCCCTCACCCTCCTGCAAACCCAAGCAGTGCTAAAATATGAAAAAACAGTATTTGATTTATGGTATCACTTAGGAGGGCTGAATTTTGAGATCTCTCCTTTACCCACGTCATCCCTGCATCAGACTTTTGTACTTGTTTGTCAAAGACTGAGGTGTACAGGACTTTCCTCTGAGTATCATAACCAGAGGGGAGAGAATACTTTTGAATACTTCCCTGGACTGTGGTTGTACCACTTCCCTGGGCAGTCTGAAGATATTACTATAAATAAGGGAAAAAGTGCATGTATAAGTGGTAATATTCTTAAATAAATGGCAATATTCTAAAATATATGTTACTGATATTTTGATAAGTGAAAAATTACTGTTCACTTTGTAATGCACCGCTCCTCCAGATAACTAAATAGAGCAAACAAAGTACCCTTTGTCTGCCATCTAGGATAAAGCAGGAAGGGGTCAGGACTTAGCAGGAGAATTTTAAAAAATGCTATTTCAAATGTTTCTGAAACTGAAATGCTCTAGCTATTTTTTATTTATTTATTTTATTTTTAATAACCAGCCAATCTTTTTATGGCTGTTTCTAAAAATAAATGTGTTCATGTAAATGCTTCCAGGTGTAAGCTGGAGGACTGCCTTGCCCTCAGTCCGCGTGAGGTGTGAGTCCCAGATGAGGGTTCTGGACTGCTGCCAGGCTACTGTATATTGCGCCTGAGTGATGGTGACTCCTCCAGCACTGGCTCTTTCCAGCAGCAAATGCTTTATTTACAGCTACGTGCAGATTTCCAGATGGGTCTGGAGGGTGAAAGGCAGTAGCAGTTATACTTGGATTGTCTAAACCAGTCCTTTTTAGCTTACCATCCTTGCAAACTGTCTGGTGTCTGTTGGATTTGGGAGGTGAAGGGCTCATTTTGGGGTGAGCAAAAGGGAGAGCAGCCCAAGGCTCCCGACCCCCAAGGGATGGCAATGTGCTGAGGCTGCAGCTCATCTTTGTGCACACAGGAGAAGGCTATTCTGCTATTCTTTCACCTTGGCCACTTGCAAGACTAAAATCAGCTCACAGCTTTCCTAAGTTTCGCAAAAGAGTGAAGTAAATTCATATACACACCAAAAACCTTAAAGCATTGTGTTATTAGTTCTATAAATCTCTCATTGTAAAAAATACAGCTACAGAGAAGATGACTGCTGCCGTCTAACCTTGTCTGTCAGCAGATAGCCTCTTTTTTGGTAATATTAGTGTCACAAACACAATTTCCTTGGTTTTTCTCGCTTGCTCGTAGATGGAACCATGCCACTTGGAGCAACTGCGCTGTCAGGTAGAACAAAGCACTGCAGAAAAGACCTTTACAGTCTAAATAAATACTGATATTATTAAGTGGAGTGAGGAAGGGAGGAGAGATCTTCAACATCTCTTTTAAGACAGGACAAACTGTCCTCTCACATCTCCCTGCTGACTATCTAAAGCTTGCTCACTTTTCTATCTCAGAGGGGTAAAATCGGAGTCCCCCCTCCAGAGACCAGCTTGCATTTGTGAAGCTCTGTGGACAGCCTTTTAATAACAAATGACATTTATTTCATTTTTCAATACCTTCCTGGAAACCAAAATACCAAGATAACACAAAGAAGAATGCCAGAATGCTACTTAACAGCTTTGAACAGGATGGAAAATGGAGCTGATAATAGTCTCACTAAGTGAACATCAACAGGGAGAGAAACTAAAGATTAGGACTAACGTATGGTTGCTGCACTGAGGTTAACATACCCACTGTTTCATGAAGCTCCCAGGAAGCCGGAGTCACCCCAAATTCAGACCAATTTGGGCACAAGATTTCTGAGAGATGGCCAAAAGGGTGGGTTTTACTTTCAGTTTTGCTACAAATGCAGGAAACCAGGTAACGGTAAGTAGTGTTGGAAAGACCTCTGAAATCCATAGGTACAATTTGAAGCCAATTCCAGAGATTTCTATCGGCGTCAGTGAGATTGGGATTTGATATATTTCTCTGAAACTTCTGCCCAAGGACAGAGGATGGTGAGAGGCAGGACCTGACTTGGTGACTGCTCCTGGGGGAGCAACTCTGGAGCTGAGCATGGGAAAGGAGGTCACTTTTAGAGTGTGGTGGTTAAACTCAGCTAATCTCATTTCTCACATCCCTACCCTGGTCATCTAGGCTACTCATGTGTGGCTCTGAATTCAGGTCCGTTGAAACTCAGAAACGTTTTTTCCTTTGGGGAGGTGGGGTTAAGTGGCATGAGTAACTTCTGCTTGCATGTACACGGTTTGCTGCCAGCAAGCGTGCCATTTGCTCGTCTCTCTGGGAACACTACTTGCTGATAGACTGAAGTAATAAAAAAATGAAATTATTTGGCTCATGTCATCACCATCCCTCTTGGCCACGGTTGTGCTGCACCCATGTATCACGCAGAACAGCCTCCTGCATGATACACTGCTGAGTGCTGAAATTTTTCCCTCTGCAAAAAATAATGCATAAGTGAGCCCGCTCCTTTTCAGCTCAGTGCTTTTCACCACCCAGCAGCACAAGCTGGACTGAAGTATCCTTTTAAATGTCTTTTGACACTTGCTATGAAGAGCACAGTATGGTGCTCCTGCTTCTTGCTGGTGTCTGAACTCCTGTCCATCTTCTTCCTCCAGCCCACAGATTCCCAGGAGTGGGTAACTGGCACGCGATGCTGTGTGCTCCTGTGGGAGAGCAGAAATAGCCCAAATACATAAGCAAAGTTCATAATCCCATCAGCTGCCTTTGGAGGATGGTGATACTATAGGAGAAAGAAAAACTGAAGAAGCTCAACACGAGCTATTAAGGATGAAATCATCACCAAGTCAGGGAGTGAAGATAAGCCCCATTTGCTTTGGCTGTCAGTTCTGTGTACCGTTTGCACACAACACACACACACATATACACAATGATGTTCACCGTGCAAATGCCAAGCTGGGCATAAATACCACTTCAGGTGTGGGTTTTTTTTGTGGTTGGTAACAAGTATTGATCATTGTTACAATTTGAAAAATAGCTAAATCCTGAATGTCTGCACATTAGTATTAGGTTGTCACAACCAATGCCTGGCTAGGATTGCTATGTGCAACACTCCAATCACTGTTTTAAAGTGCAGTGCATTATTGGGCATAAAAATTGGCTTGTGTAGAAGGAAGGGAGAACACATTTTTCTCCAACTCCTTCTGAGACCTCAGAGGCAAGTTGGCGCTCTGACATTAATTCAGGTAAGGATTCACCAAACCCTTGGTAAACTGAAACTTTGTTGGCTAAGGGTGGATTTAAGCATTCACTTGAAAGCAAGTATGTGCTGCAGTGCACAGCTGAATCATTGCTTGCTCTCCACTATTTAAGAACTGCTCTCCAATTCTTTGCCAAGTGGCTTTGGGGCACCTTTCTGCTCAAGAGAGTATAGCTGCTTTTGTACACTGGTCATTGGTCATACCCATCCTACGTACAGAGGAGAAATCCCTGAAAGCTCCGGCCTCCAGTTCCAGCTGCATTTCCCTGCCTCAAGCTATCTGACCTGTGCCAGAGAGGAGCCTGAATATGAACCAGCATATACTTTGCATGGACAGTAAGGAGATCACAGGCTTGGTGCAAAACTGGTTGCGTTTCAGCATGACAGAACAGACTAGTAAACTAGTATAATTTTGCCCATGCTAGAATCTTCCGATAAGCTTCCTCTCATTATACTACTGCTGGTAGCCATGGTGGCAGTTTGTGTGGACTGTTCCCAGGAGAAACAATACTGCTCAGCTCTCAGAGATGGGCAGTACTGAGGCTTGAAAACAAAGGAGCTCGCATACAAAAAATAGTTTAAGCATGTGCCTCTTTTCAAACAAGTATGAGAAGTCAAACACTGAGTGTGTGGACAGTCCTTGCATCAGAGGAGCTATTCACATCACATCCTCAGCTGCCAGCGGCAAAGCAAATTTCAGCTCCTGTAACTGATTGTTTACTGACTTTTGGACTGTCCCAAAGGTGCTGAGACAAGTCAGGTGGTTTAAGCTGACTCATTTCACTTCTTTGCAGTTAAGGTAAGCAAAAAGCAAGTGCTGGCTCAGCAGCTCTGTGGAGAGCAGCATCATCAAGCAGTAGTAGCTCAGTTTCTGATGGTTACAGGACGTCCCAGAGGAAAATGCAGTGAGGTCAAGCAGAGAAATATGGAAGAGTGGGGTGTGCAAATTCAATAACTTTTCCTCTTAGTGATTCAATTCTTTTTTTCTTGTTACAGCAAAGGGATGGGAAGGCTAGCTTAAATTTTGTTGTGTGGGTTTGCATCTTTTCTGGGCTTCTCAGTTTTTGATTAAGAACCATGTGACCTCATAACTCATATGTGTCCTGCAAGATATTTCTTTAGGATTTTTTTTTCATTCTTTTATAGTTCAGAAGTGCAGTAACCACTTTTAAAATGAAAAATCCTTTCTATAGTATTCTATTGTGTCTGGCTATTTTCAAAATACCTTTATCAAGGTTTCTACCATCTATTGTTGCTAACCAGCATCAGCGGCAGTACTTTTCTCTTAACTTGGCTCAGTTTCTGCTCCTTCTACTTTGTTCTACCTTTGGCATATCTACGAGAGCCCTGGATGGTTATTTTTAGCCATCAAACTGCTGTTTACAGTTTTATCTTAACTTGCTTCACTTGATTTAATGTATTTCTTTTCAGTGATTTCCATCATCGAGACACTATTTTGCCAAGCTGACCTTTGAAGATTTATTATATTTAATTCTAAAAATAGCATCTCATACCTCATAAACAATGTCTGTACCTCAAATTATTAGAACAGCAATTCATAAATAACATATGGCAACTCCATCTATATAACTCTTGTTAAATTGTCTGTAGTAATTATAGCAGAGGTAGCCTTTAAGGAGAGCTATTCAAGAGAATAATGCGATGGCTATGAACATCTTTATACACAATGGTAAGTAATGGAAAAGGAAAGTTGGAGTGATTAAAGTTCACTTCACTGCGTGCAGACATACCAGTTTAGGCAGAAGTCAAGAGCTCAAACAGCATACAAGAGATTACAGTTAGGATAGGTATAGACCACAGAAAGCTTAAATGTGAAAACGAGTCAGTAAAATATTCCTGAGAACGTTGGAAGAAAAATACATTGTTTGTCTGCCTTCTGAGCACCTCACAGCATCTTGAGGAGTCTTAGAGTAAGGAATAATCTTTTTAAATATTTACTTTTATACCATGCTGGGGAGGACTGTAGAAGAAAAGCTTGTAGGTACTTACTGGATCTGACAGAGATTGCTGACTGCCTGAAATGAACTGAAGGGAATACATGTCTTCTGGTGCCAGATCCTTAGGGAGGTTTAAGAAAGTCAGAAAGTCAGTGAGGCGAATACCATGGTATTTCTCCAGTCTCAAAAGCAGTTTGATTAAGCTGCACATTTTGGAAATCACACTTGTTTCCAAGCTCTGGGACAGCTAGAATTGGTAAGAAAGGAAAATGTTAGGTGAAATCCCAAAAAGACTGCCTGGTAAAGAATTAAAGGCCAATAGCATACTTTTAGTGCCAGGAAGCATGTTTTGCATTCAGGATTGATCAAACAAATTTATATCTGGTGAAGGAAATTACCTTTGCCTCATGCATGAATCATTAGTTCACATATATAAGGAAGACAGGTGTGTGGTGGTGGTAGGTGTGCTATATCACATCATTACTATTTTAGTGGATGCATCTTTGCTGTATATAGGGGTGGATGAGACCCAGACTGGGTCGTCTGGCATGGGTGATCCCACAGTGGAGAGCTGCAGCTAAGATGGGATGCGAGAAGTATATAAACCTGCATGACGCTGCTGTGTAATTTTAATGAGTGTGTTAGGGTCCAGTAAAGGAGCTAAGGAGGATTTCCAGGGCTTTTTAGCTCCCGCTAGACTTTCTGAAGTTATTCCAAATGCAGCCACTGCCTACAAAAAAGTTGGCAGCTTGGCTACATTCAAAACAAGAACCTGATGGTACAGCGTACGGGTCCAGTATTCCCTATCTCAAGCAGTGAAAGTACTTCACAGCTGTCAGGTCTGGTCATATGAGCTTTTACAGACTCCAGAGATTCAGATTATTCATTCAAAGCAAGGTTGTGTTCCCACAGCTGAAAGTGATGAAGTTAGTGCAGCCAGTTCACAGCTAAACATCCTCCATTCTGGAAGGTATCCAACCCAGACGGGAGAGGAAAACCTTGGTTCTGCTGAAGCTAGTGGAAAAATTCCCATCAAGCTCCATGGTGGTAAGATTTCAATTTGAACTTTCTGAGATAACCTGGCACAATTTAGAGAGAAGGTGTTACTCAAGGGGTGGTTTTCTACTCTACAACATGCCCATTGCTGTCCCAGTTGCAGCAGGGAAACCAAGGGATGAGTCAGTCCCTTCAGCTTAGGAAAAGCAACCTGTCCTTCGTGACCTTTCCATCAGCACTAATTAGAGTAATTAGATTGGAGTAAATGTTATGGGAGGTGCAGCATAGACAACCTTTTCATGTCTTTATGTTGCTTAAAAAAACGAGCAAGCTGATTTCTTGGTGACTCAGCATCTGTCTAGACATTGATACTGTTAGAAAGTGAAAGCTAGAAATCTTCTCTAGAAGATTTATTATGATTTATGTGCCTTGCTAACTGCTGAGTGGGCTGGATTCTGTCCTGAGATTCCCTGTTATAAATTCAAATAAATTATGGAAAGGAGGGCTGGGAAAGGCCTGATGTTTAATTACCCCATTCTGCATCTGTAAGAGCAGCCCATTGTTAGCAGATATATGTCTAAGACATGCACACATAAGGTATAATCCAAGACATAAATCTTAATGTATATTTACGTGTTGGAGATTCTTTCATCTCCCTTGGTGATCTACTGTAGGATTTATCAGTTCCTATAGCACAGATGCTTTCCTAACCCAAACTCCTCTGACTGCAAATGAAGTTGATTCCATCTTGTTTTACATTGGTGGAAATGGAAAAACATGGATTATCTTACTCTGTAACAATCCTTGCGCATATATGAAGACTATTATCGTGTTTCTGTGACACTTCTCTATTCCAGAATGAATAAAGATAATTCTTCCAACTTTTTCTATGAGGCTGAGGGTTTCCAAAGTTTTTATTATCTTCTTTCTCTCCTTTAAACAGTCTCTCATTTGCCTAGAACACTAAGTGAAATGTCCAGAGCAAAATGCTGTACTACAGCAACAACTCCCCATTAAATAAATCAAGCTGTATAAAGGGAATGAAAATGTAGAATGACTTGCACTGAAAATAAAATTATTTTAAAATGCCATTAACTATTCCTATCACAATTCTCTCTGAGGACAAAGCAAAGCAAATCTGTCATGGACTGACCCACTGCCAGTAATACAGCACCATTTAACATATTATTATCTAAAAGACGATTCATAAAATAATTATCCTGTTTTTTCTCTGTCTTCTAACTGTTCCTGTCCAGCATGAAATTTCCACGGCATCAGTTTGAGTGCTGTTATTTGGCTTCTGCTGAGGAAAAAGTACCAGTCTTTCAGTTATGCTGGCTACCATTCAATCCTGATTTATTTTCTGCCCTAAGTACTGACAGCATCTTTCAGGTATCACAGCCTTGCAAAGACAGACTGAAATGCAACATGTCTGCATTTTAATATCTGAATGTGTTTCGCTGGGTCATCAGGCTCACATCTGTACTAGCTTCACTGGGCAGCAAAGAAGGGTTACACATACCACAGCTGGGGCTGAAGGACACCTGGTGTAACAAAGCAACAAGGAAAATTAAATGCTTGTGTCCTCCCAAAGACTAATTGTTGCTGAAGATTAGGGCAGAATTTCTCTGATTATTAGAATTTGTACCTGGAACAAGCTGTACACCCTTCCCTTTCTGGGCTAGCACTTATTCTCTGCAGCTGCCTGCCAAGACAGACATTTAGCTTGAGATTACTGGTGGCGTGAAGGAAATTTTCATTTCCCTTTAAATAAAGAAATTCTGCTATAGAACTAGACTTTGAAATATGCAAAGGATGCTTATGTGCAATGGGACAGAAGCCCTCTCCAGCTGTGGAATTGGCCAAAGTTATGAAATAGGAAGTGCTTGTTTGAAAGTGTGCGAGACACTGTGCTGGCTTGCAGCATAAATCATGCATCTTCCCCTTCCTGCAGGCCTGCACTGAGTGTCCGTGCCTGAACACACAGTCCTTGGCCACAGTGGAAAGAAGCTGTCTGGAAAACAAAGGAAATGGAAGATCTGCTGCTAGGCAGAACGGTCATTTCTCGCTGAGCCGGTTGTCCTTAATGACACTGGAGTGTGCTGTTAGGATGGATGCAGCTATGTTCCTGAGAAAGGAGCACTGCCTAAAAAAAGTCGGTGCTCAACTTCTGATAGACTGTCCCAAGGGATTTTCACCTCAGTAGATGAAGGGGAAATAAAATTTAAAACTTATGAGGGAAATGAGGGTAACTCCATGTCTGGAAAAGATTTCTTTAATGCTTTCTCATTCCTCACTGAACTAATCATGTTGACATCCATTTCAAGCTTACTCAGACCAGACCCTCTGCTCCTCTTCCTCTCCCATCTGCCATTGCTTAAATGTATATCCAGACCTTGTCTAAAGCCCAGCCTCCTTTACCATTCACACCATTAGCATGCAAATGCACTCAGGTTCAGATTTAGTCTGAGACCCAGGGCATGCACAAGGATACTTCTGCGTGTGCTGAGTTTGTCAGGCTGGGCTTGGGCTTTTGCACTGAGAGCTGGAAGGAAATGCTCACAGCTGAGTTTGCCCCAGACACAGAGAATGAACCTGAGCGTGGAGCATGGTAACCCCAGCCTGGACCCTGTGCCAGCAGGACGGGCAGTCAGTGGCCAGAGATAGAGCCAGCTGAAATCAACTCTGTGCTCACCGTAATGCAGATGCCTGTTTGTGCTCTCTCTGGTAGGCAGAATACACAAAGGTAAATTTCTCTTTGCTTTCTACCATCAGCCATGAAAAAGTTTGGAAGTTATTCTCTCCCCAAATGAGTATTATTTCTCGTATCATCTCTTTAAATAAGTATATGACAGAAAAATAAAGGAAGAGCACAATGCAGAAATTAGTATTCAATAGTACTTGAAATGACAGTAAATGCTACCCAATGGAGCAATTTTTCACAGCATAATCTGTTGACTTGGTAATCAATGTGAAATGCAAACATAATCTCTACACGAACATGAGACAGCAAATGCATGGAGCATCTTCAGTGCAGAGGAGAAGCCAGCAGGTGCGTTGGTGGTACCGGCTAGCTGAGCTCTAACTGAAGGGAAGTCCTCAAAAGTAAGTGAAGCAAGCAAAAAGACAAAACGTGGCCTCAGCTTGTGGCTCCAGAGCTGTGTACTCTGGAAGACTGCACGGGAAGCCTAGTAGGTCTTCAAGTGCTCTGGGAGATATATGGTATGTTTGTTACATCCAAGAGCAAGCTGTAAAGTATAACAAATAGAGAACAGTCATTAAGAAGGCACTGACTCGTTTAGTTTAAATTAGAGAATAGTCAAGCTATGGCAGTGATACAGAACATATTCCTATAAAACATGAGGATATCTCTGATTGCAATAGAGCTGTCCCTTTATATTTCATTGTCAGAAAAGCATACTAACTGCAAAATACTGCTCGGCCCTCATAAAACTGTACTCAGTTTTTGAGTGCTTTATTTATGGGATAAGCGGTGCGATGACATTTTAAATGCTTTCTCTTTGAATGGCAATAATGATCTAATGATTATTTAGGCGATTTTCTCAAACAAACAGTCCTATATTTAGGAAACTGAAATATATGAAAAGTACTGCCATGTAAGTACCAGTGAAAGTAATTAAGGAGTGAGAAATTTAAGTTGATATCATTTGATCCCTTTTTCCCTCTTCTACTGAGATTTTTAAAAGTGAGCAGAACTATGATGTCCTGGGAAATATTATGGGATGACAATATGGCATGATTTAAGACAGGGTTTCCATCTCCTTCACTGTACAGGGTATTTCTATAAAAATTCAGAATGAAGTATAAATGAACTGTACACTGGACTCCCTAAATGTAATTTAATGGCAAACAGTCATTTCTGAGTGTAAACTCCAATCTCCATTATAGCAGAAAATAGTTTATCAGGGGACTAATAGCCTGAAAGATATTGAACACTTCAGAATAAAAAGAAAAAGGCTGCTAAGTATGTTGCGCTGTGACTTTATGAATTTCTGTTAATGGAAGATTTTTAGTAGAGATGAGGCAATATGCTTCAGAAATCGTTTAGCAAGATTTCTCAGGAGAGGTCCTTCAGTCTTCATGCCACAGCAATGCTGAAGTAGTGGTTTAGATTCAGCTGATCCTTGAGGAGAGAGGTTGCAAGTCAGCTGATTTCTTGAGATTTCTTACAGAAGGTTTGAGGTTCCACGATTCTGTGATCTATTTACAAAACCAGACAAATTAAGTGGACAAATTAAGGTAAAAAAAATGACAAGGCAGAACTCTCTAGAACTAGAATAAATTTCCTAATCAGCTTTCTGGGAGTTTTTTTTTTTTAAAGTTCAGTGTGAACATCACTGAGAAATTATCTTTCTTTTCTTGTATATTTATGCTAATGCCAATATCATGGTGTTGATGTATCTGTATGCTGATTCATTTTTATATATGGCATGTTCTCTACTCAATGCATTTACTCACTCGTTAATTTTCTGTACAGCAGCATATATTTCATTAGATGTTTTTCCCTCCTGCAGAGATAGATATCTCTGAAGAAACATTTGTCACTGATTACTGCAGAAAACGTTCTTGAATTGTGAGCTGTGTACTGAGTTTCTCTTTCTTTTGATTTCTTGACTTACTCCCTCTGTTTTCTGTGTAAAAGTTATTTCCAAGACAAAATCTCCTATGTGGCCCTTCATTTAATTACAACAGATTATTAGGTTCAATTCCTTTTCTGCTATTAAAGATGCTGCATTATTTTATTAATATTTCCATTAATTAATAGAGACTATGCTGCAACCTGTTTTTTTTTTATCTTGAAGAAATTATGACTCAAGAGGCTTTATTATTTATTTAAATAGATATTTTACTAAATAGAAAGGAATAAGAAACCATCTGTCGCACGTAGGTGGTGTTTCTCCATTGTTAAAGGGAATGCATGTGTGTATATTGTGAATGTACAGGAATATATACGTATATATAAATAA
Source organism: Nipponia nippon (assembly GCF_047370975.1). Classification (NCBI taxonomy): domain Eukaryota; kingdom Metazoa; phylum Chordata; class Aves; order Pelecaniformes; family Threskiornithidae; genus Nipponia; species Nipponia nippon. The sequence continues at coordinate 156,439,765 of NW_028262290.1, read as the reverse complement.
AAGTAGAACAGCATTCTGCAGCAGGAGCTTAAAGGCTGCTATTTCTGTAGCTGTTTATGGAAATTATATTTGAGATATTGATACTTTACTTCAATGCACAGAAATTTGCATGGCCCTGATGGATAAGAGACTTTATCCCACCACTATAGGGTATGTGCTACAACATCCTTGCTAAGCGTGAGATGTCCTGATTCAGGTAGAGCACATGAGCTGGCTGTTGGGTGTTCTGGGGAAAAGAGGTGGCAGGGTTTGGAGTGGTGCAGGTTGGAGTCCACTGCAATGTAGTCATTGATGACATGTTGCAAGTTTAACATTTCATCAGAACTTTTTGTGATTTAGTACACATCATCTCAGCTGCTGTCTTCTCTAAAGTGTCTTCCTGTCATCAGTGGTACCTATGTATCTGGAAGTATGAGGTTTTTTCTCTGGGGCCCCAGTCATCCACTGGCATCTGATAACATATTTATGTCTCTCCAGGGTCACAGTGTCAGACTCCTTGCCAAATGGCTTGATCAACAAAGTTGCTGAAAAGCCGCAGCTTCTTACCAGGAGTTGGGACTTGCCTGGTAGTGACCAAACTCAATTGTTATTTTCAGGTTATTAAGAAGAATAAAGATTTTTACAGTTTAAAAAACAAAAAAAACCCCAAAAAACCCAAAACAAACACAAAAAAATACCTAAACAACACTGTGAAACAGTGATTTTGAAAGCTGACCACTGCCTAGACAGCCTGAGAGTCAGCAAGAGAAAAAAGACCTTCAGAAAGAAGAGCCCTATGAGAGGCTGTAATGAAAAGCATTCCCATGGCCGGTATCTTACAGTTACGGCCACAGTGTGTTTTGGTCCCGTACATCCTGTATAGGACTACTTTGGACAAAGTGGACAAAATGGAGAAAAAACTGTTTTGTCACTCCTCTGGTCTACAGTAATCTTGGGCTCATTGGGCAGCACCTTTTGGCGATTTCTCACTCCTTTTGGACCTGCCATGTCTCAATTTTCAATTGCACATGGGCAGAGAGTGACCTCTCAGTCCTCAACTGGACACTGAATGAGCAAAATTCTGCTCTGAACTTTCATTAACAGAAAATCTTTAGGAACATCTACATCTTCAGAAAGGACCTGGTGCATAATGAACTACTCAGGACTTGTGAGAAGTGCTATGGGCCTCAGAAAAAAACAATTATTCATTCCCTCATCTTCTCCTTGCTCTATACCCTAGACATGACTCTGGACAGCCCACAGCTACACTAGTGAAATGTTTGCCTCCTGCCCTTGGTACAGTGGGAGCATCCCTCACCCCACATTTCATTTGGATGGACAAACAAACTATAAGGCCAAGAACGAAAGGTCTTTTTTCTGTCTGATTTTCTGCGAGTATGTTTTATTCGGTAGTTTCAAAACTCTACATATTTTATAAACACTAGCTGGATTTATTGTCTGTGACTTCATGCTCTTCTTCCAGGAATTAGCTCTTTGAAGTGCTTTCCCAGAGAATATTACAACTAAGATATGTCTGTTCCATTGTAAACTTACTGAAACTACTGTCTTTTCAGATGGATAACGTGACGAGTTCCCAGGCTGCTAGAGTTTAAACCTGTCTCTTAAGCATACACCAGATAAGTATAGTGAATACGTATCCCTGATGTCTTCCCATGCTTTGAACACTCCAAAGCCAGAGGTTTCTAGGAAAGGAAGAAAATGTGTCAAGCTAGTACCTGTTCCAAGCCCTGTGACGTGTTCTATCCAACTGCAGATGTCATTGCTCAAGGACACGGTGGTCCTGAGTGTAAAAGAACCCAGTAAAACTGCAGGATGGAAATTAATCCAATGCATATTGATAAATACAGAATTTCTTTGAAGATCTATAATGCCCCATGAAGAAAAAGATGGGCCCAGGGGTTCCTGTTTTCTTGAGGACAACAGAAAGGAGACAGTCCTAGAGTCACAGTCTTCCTGTCGTTCCTGTCCCTGGCCAAGTACAGAAGGAGCTGTAACTGTAACACGGGGTACCTATTTTGTACAGCACTGACTTGATTTTAATTAAACAATCATTTAGACCATTCAGTCATATACGTAAGTGCTATCATTCTCTTGCTTAAAGACTAACACCAGATTGTAAAATGTGGCAGCCCTTCACCCCTCCTAGTGAAGCTAAGCCATTAGACTGAAATGGAAAGGGAGAGTCACAAAATAGGAACCAAAGTGCTGCTTGTTGATGAGTAGTCTTTCTGGGAGAAGGGGCGTGGGGTATGGCGACACCCAGTCACCTATGTATTCTAGTCAATGGTCTTTAATACAAAAAACCTGAGCAGCAGTGGGAGTCAGGACTGGAGCCCCAATAACTTCTAAAACATCAGTCTCCATCTTATTTTCTCTATTAGCCTCTGTGCCTTGCAAAAGGAAATGAGAAAATTCCCTTGCAGAGAATGAGAAAAGAAGCCTCTCCCTCTCTCTAGATGGCTGTTTGAAAGCAGCTTTTCAGAAGGTGATTCACATCCCAGTCTCCAGTTTAGGTTAAAGAATGAGGGAGCATTGGCCTATCTTCATTATTCCAACCTGAAGAACTAAATTAACAACCTGCGTTCTTGCACTAAAAGTTACTGTCTTGGCATATCTTCTGTTTCTTCTCTAAGTGCCTGTGGTTTTTTGTGTTTAGTCTGCCATTGGAGAAATAATCATAAAACACTGTAGCTAATTGAAAGAAATAATGAAAAGACAACCCCAAAAGAAACATTAACAGTATGGTATTGAAATATGTTTCTGGGACTGAACAGCTGAGTCAAGTGGCAAGCTGAATAAGATTGTTTGAACATTGTCACTTCGCAGGGTAAACCCACTCTTTTAAAGAGGGAATAAATATCACAAAAAACGTTTGAGAGTTTGGTTTCAGAGGTGGTAGAAGATGGTCTTTGTACCTCAAGACACTTACACAGAAGTTAGAAAAATGAAAAACATTCACAGTTTTGAAAACTGTTAGGAATTCAGTCTTGATTTTTATCCAAAATACCATAATCCCCAACATTGTTTAACATGGATTTGTTACTTGTGTAGGTGCCCTTTGTGTTGCTCTTAATGACAGCATCATTGTTCCCACAAAATATATTACATTTTGTTCCTTAATGATTAATCACTCCACTTCTGTATTAACAAAAGCAGCAAGAGGGATACTAGCTTCTTTCCTCCCTGCTGAGCAGAACATTTTATGTGGTTTCCTTACAATAGACAGTAAGCAGAAACAGAGACTGGTTACTGTGAATTGCTGCTATGGATACAAGTTTCTTATCTCTGCCACTGTTCTAAGACTGCATGGAGTGCTTGTTAGCATATTAACTAAAAGGCATTTAATACTGGGTATAGCTATATTGCATTAAACTATACTGCCCATCTTGTTTGGTTATAGTCCATTCTGCAGAAGCAAATGTCAAAGGTCCATTTTCCCTGTAAATTATAAAACTTCAAACTAAGACATAGAAAACCTTTAGTATAGATGTTAATAAGAGCTGACAGACAGCCTCACAAGGTGCATAAAAAAGACCAGAACTGACTAAAGAAGGATTTCACATACATATAAGCCTTTACCAACAATATATCAAACATTTTCAAATAACTCATTAAACAAAATTTGGAGGAAATGAACTTCTGATATTCTTTGTATAGTGTTCCTTATGCTGTTGCTGGCATATATGTAGGTCAGTGCTATTTCATTATAGAACACTAAGCGGTGCATCTTGCCTAAAGACATCTTTTTCTGTGGATGTCAAAAGTCTCAAACATAAAAGCAGCAAAATGAACAGACAAATGAAATCAATTGAATCCAGCAGCATAAGGATGTGGGTTGTACTTCTTACCAAGGTTACATAAATGGACACTTAAATGACTGCTGTGTGTGAAATGACTTGATTTGTTTCACACATACACTCAGTATTGTGTTAGCAACATATCTCATATGAAGGATAACAAAGGAAATCTCTCGCATTTGTTATTTGCCTGTGGTAGAAATACAACACCACAGTTACTATTAGTGAAAAGCTCTTGATGCCATTCTGCAACTCTCTCTGATATGAAGGTGACATTTTCAAAGGCCTTCAACCTTGAGTCATGTAAACTATGCAAGTGGCTATTTGCATATGTAAACTGTGCACTAGCACACATAAAAGCTGTATTATAACTATGAGCTGACTTCTACAGTCTGCTTGAAAAAATCCCAGCTTGAGCAACGTGTACACTGAACGTTTGTGTCCAAAGAACGCTTCAACCCATTCTTGAGTGTCCCTTTTACGGACCAAACCATGAGCACAAAGAACTGGAAAATAGAAGCAATGGAAGATAATATTTTTAGCAATATGTAATAATATTTTGCAGGGCCGGGAAGTAGCACACTAATACTTAACTTTATGGAGTGTTGTATGCCCTCTCTTCACTCTGTTGAGTTACGTAGCCCTTATAAAATTTCAGGACCTTTTCAGGTTCTTATCAGTTAAGAGAGTGTTGTAAGGAACTAGACCACTGCAGTCTGGGACTTGATCTAAAGACTAGTTAAATCTCTTGGAAAACAGGTGATGACTGGTCATACTGTATCTCAGGCACGTGCTTCATGCGTATGGGATTCTTAATCGAATATAAAAGTTTTGCCAGGGAAGCAGGCACATGAGTGATTTGCTTAGTCAAGGTCTATGAAAAAAATGAGATTATCCTGTCAGCACATAATGGTAATTATCTAATGCTGCTTGGCTTCTGAGGCACTTCCTCGGAACTTGAATTAATTCAATACTAATTCACTGAATACACTGAACAAGGGGTATTGTGCCATTAAATTAACTTAAATAGCTTTGTAGCAACCCAGCAGCAACTCAGCTGGCGTTACATAGATCTTCATCATCAGTTATCCCTGGTGTCCACACAAACTGATGTGTTTTACTGGGACTTTTATTGCTGAGGATGCATCGATTTAAGTATGAGCTACTGAATGTGAGATTAACAATTCATATATTCCACTTGTTTTCCTTGGGCAGCTAATGAAATAACTTTAAAAAATTAATTATGATTTTTCTTCCCTGAATGTTTGATCTCACAATAATCTTATTAATGCTGAGATAAGAAATGATCAGAAAACCAAGCTTTGTTTTAAACTCACTGAACAAATTTTGAGACTATCCGTGAAGCAATTTAATTACCTGCTCTACAAAAGGCACATGACAAGCGCAACTGCAGACTTCAAGACACTGTGCAAATACAGGCTTTGTTTAAAAACTGTCAGAGCAGGCAGATTTGGATTTATCTGAATGGATTTGTTTACTTTGACAATTTATGCCTTGACTCAATTCACCAAAGTACTTAGCAAATGAGGCACTTCATAGGTTTCTTTTGGAGTAACCATGTGCTAATATTCACAGATAAATATCTGCTGAGAATATGTTCACAAACACATTGCATTTTGATGGAAACCTTCATCAAGCAAGCCTACGCCTGGGAATTCTTGCTATGTGCATAATATATGATTAATGGGCAAGCGAGAATGGGCCTTGAATGCTGCGAGTGATTCTTAATGAAGAACGCTACAAATAATTTATATTAAGAGGGAAATTCATTATCTGGCATTGTTCAAGAATAATCTTTACTAAATCCAGAAAAAACAGGCTGTCATGGCTGTGAGAGCAGCCCCATGTCAGGGGTTTTGCTGCTGCTGCCCGGGGCTGCGGGTGTCCCTGTCCCTGGGCTGTGGGGAGAGGCTCCTGGCTGTCCCCGTCCCCAGGGAGGTGCCTGATGCCCGGGGCTGGGGCTGCCCCCGCTGTCCCCCCAGCTTTCCTGGCTGGAGATGGGATGGGCCCTGCCTGCCTGGCCCTGCCTGCCCTGCCTGCCCTGTCCACCCTGCCTGCCCTGCCTGCCCAGAGTCCCTTGTGGCCCCCAAATCCCTCCACACGGAGCTGCCCGCCTGCGGGGCCCTGACCCTCTGCCTGGAGACCAGGCCTGCAGGGGCAGGTAGGAAGAAACAGTGTTTTTCAGTGATATTTTTCAAGATCTAAAGACTTTTTATTTAAGAATTAAACATGAAAAAGACTAAGAGCACCAAAGGAATTCCAGGTAACCACATTTTATCTAAGACATCAGTATAGCATTCAGATTTGTTTCACAAATAACCGCCGCTAAACCCCGCAGAAATGAAGGAAGTACCTCAGCGAGTCGAGTGACTAAAAGATAAATTAAAACTGCCAGTTTAAAGTTGCTTTGACGATATTCATCACAATGGCAAAGGCAGTATAAAATCATCTAGTGTGGGGAAAAATCACAACCCTGTTTCACCAATAGCAGCAATCATTTACCATAGAATCATAGAATGGTTTGGGTTGGAAGGGACCTTCAAGATCATCTGGTTCCAGCCCCCCTGCCATGGGCAGGGACACCTTCCACTAGACCAGGTTGCTGAAAACCCCATCCAACCTGGCCTTGAACACTGCCAGGGAGGGGGCATCCACAGCTTCTCTGGGCAACCTGCTCCAGTGTCTCACCACCCTCACAGTGAAGAATTTCTTCCTTATATCTACTCTAAATCGACCCTCTTTCAGTTTAAAGCCATTACCCCTTGTCCTATCAGTATGTGCCCTTGCAAGGAGTCCCTCTCCAGCTTTCTTGTAGGCCCCCTTCAGGTACTGGAAGGCTGCTATACGGTCTCCCCAGACCCTTCTCTTCTCCAGGCTGAGATGAGCCCAATGACAAAACACTGCCATGGCCATAGTGTGGTATGAAGTTAGGTCCTTCAGGGACTGCAAGGAAGACACACTTCCTCTGAGAAATGCTGATCTGAGTGCCATGCTTCTTATCCCTGGATTGAGGAATACTCTAGAGAAAAATAACTCATTATCTCCTTAAAATGTGGGTTCTGAAAGAAATATTTATTGCAAAAGCACAGAAGAAGAAATAAAATGTTTTGTGTCAGAGAATTTAAAGTCACTTGAGTGTACGGTACTAAAATCTCATCTTGTTAAAACTTGAATTGTTGTAGATACAATGGCAAAATAAGCAACAAACAGTTAAATAAAATCAATAAATGACTGAAGTGTCCCCAAATAAAATTATATGAACTGTTAAGCCAACTATATAAAAAGGTGAAATTAAAGGCTGTATTCCTCCCCCTCAATGTTCCTGCAGAAAAATAACCTTTCCATCATTGCAGGTTTGTTTTTCACAGGTTGTGAAATTATGAAGTATCATAATTGTACGTGCACTGCAATTATGAAAAATACAAAGTCAGAATAGCTATAGGAAGCACGTGTTGGAATGACCATCAAATCAGTATTAGATATAGGAAAAAACAAAGAGCAAGGAAAGAATCTGTGATGTGGAAGAAGGGTGAAGACAGAAACAGGATGGAAAAACCACTACTTTCATTATTAAACCAGACGCTGGGAGGATTTGGCAAGATGGATACTGGCTGGTCAAAATAACAGTGATTAAAGAGGTATCTCCTCACGCACATCAGGGCTGGCTCTTGCAGTTCAGTGGCTCCAAAGGTAGCTGTTGCTCAAGACACATCAGGACTTGGCAGAGAGAGGGAGCAACCACAGACACTCATGTACCATAATATTTTTCAAACTGATCCTGTCATTCAGTTAAACTGAGTTTGGGAAGCCTTGCTTTAGGCTCTCAGATGTTCCTGAAGATAAGACATAGCCTTATCTAACTACTTATTATTAATAACTACATATTGGTAAAGAGAAAAATAGCAGGATTTCTGTTAGGTTTAAAACACCTAACAACCAGTTAATCTGGGTCTCTCTAGAAAAAAGTCCTTCATTAGATTATTTTTATTCATCCAATTTAATTAACATAAATTCCATGAGATTACTCACCTGTTCATATTTTCCCATTTTATAAACTGTTCTGATAATCCATGATAAACTTGTAAGAATGATTTGCTTTTAAGTGAAACTCCTCTCACCATCTCTGAACCATTTCTGATCATGACTGTTAGTGAAAAGGACTTACAGCTAATATTTGAGAATTAGAATTTCTTCTTTTTGTTCATTTAGATAAAGCCATTTCTATTGAAGGAAGAGACATTCTGTTACAAGGTCTCCAAATACAGCCATACCAAAAATCTGTAGCTGAAGTAACTGGGTTTAGTTATTGTGGTGGTTTTTGTTTTTTTTTTTTTCATTTCCTTAGGAATCAAATTATTTTAATTAAGGGCTGCATTGATTTTACTTGACTGTAATTGCAGTATTTCCTAAGATGGGGCAAAATCATGTGAGAAAAAAAGTGAGAGGCTCATCAGGAGATGGGTGTGAAAAGAAATGGATATTATATTCAGCTTTTTATGTTCTGTTTTCTACTGATTATAAATTACTTTTCAATCAACTCAAAATACTCCTGCTACGCCATATAATGAAAAGAGAGACCAAATGTTACAGAAAAGAATATTCTGCTAATAGAAGGATTCAGATTCATGTTCAACAATTCTTTTTTGCTCAAATATCTCATGTAAATCCATAGGACTTCTGTGCTGCAAGGCTTTCAAGGTAGGGCATTCTGAAAAGAGGAAATTGAATACGTTATGGATAGTGTTCAGAAATTTCTGATGTATTCCTTTCTGAGGTTCATTTTTTGCTTTAAGTCAATTTTATTCTGGAAGCTACTCCTGACAAAAGAATGTGGATGGGGAATAAAACCCCTAGCTGTATGTATATATGGCTAGAGCCACACACACATGAACTCTAGCCACTCAGAAAGGTGCCTTTAGACAATTTTGTGAAAATGCTGTCTTGGTGCTCAGTGGTAGTCAAAAGTCAAAGAGAATATTAAGTAAGGATCTTGAATTAAGATCCTTTAATATGTATTTATTAACAAACTAAAATAATGAGTAAGTCATCGTAGAAATCAGTGGTGCACCCGCTTCTTTATTGCTGTGTGCAGCTCTGATTCCTATTGGAAAAGGGATGCAGCAAAGCTAGAGATGATACAAAGAGGGGTGAAGAACATGATCAGAGGGACAGAGTATCTACCATGTTGGGACAGATTAAATAGCTCTTGTGGGTTAACCCCAACACAGCTCAGCCCCACACAGCTGCTCGCTCACTCTCCCCCGGTGGGAAGGGGGGGAGAAACAGAAGGGTAAAAGTGAGAAAACTCATGGGTTCAGATAAAGACAGTTTAACAGGGAAAGCCAAAGCTCCTCACACAAGCAAAGCAAACCAAGGAATTAATTTGCTACTTCCCACAAGCAGGCAGGTGTTCAGCCATCTCCAGGAAAGCAAGCTCCACCACAGGTAACGGTGGCTTAGGAAGACAAACGTCATAACTCCGAACGTCCTCCTTCTTCCTCCAGCTTTTATTGCTGACCATGACGTCATATGGTATGGGATATCCCTTTGGTCAGCTGGGGTCAGCTGTCCCAGCTGTGTCCCCTTCCAACCTCTTGTGCACCCCCAGCCTACTCACTGGCGGGGCAATGTGAGAAGCGGAGAAGGCCTTGATGCTGTGTAAGCACTGCTCAGCAATAATGAAAACATCAGTGTGTTATCAACACTGTTTTGGTCACAAATCCAAAACAGCACCCTACAGGCTGCTATGAAGAAAATTAACTCTATCCCAGCCAAAACCAGGTCAATATCCTAGCATCCTGGTTTAGAAGAGTGATGGCCACAGAGAGGTACCCTAGAGTCAACTCATGGATGGGGCAACAAGGGAAGCATTATTCACAACTTCTCATAATATAAAACTTAAGGGACATCCAATTAAATTATTAGGTTACAGTGTTAAAATAAAAATAATTACTTTTTCAGACAATGCATAGTAAAATTGTAGTACTCAGTCTTTGAGGATGCTGTGGCAGTCAAAACGACATAATTGTGTTCAGTCCAACTCATGCAGGACAAACCTAACAGTGAGTATTAAGTAGTAAGCAGTTGCTGGTTGCAACTTTAACTCAAGATATTCCCAGACTACTATAAGCTGCAAACTGGGAGAACACATGCAGGAAAGAATCATTTTATCCATACTTTTCTTCCCATCACTTTTTCCCCTGCATCCACCACAAATTCCTGCTAGAGACAGACTAACCACCTGGGCTTATCTCCGGATTGATATAGTATGGCATTTATGTTCTTATTCGCAAAGAAGTTATTGCCCGGTGAACACAAACCAAGACGGAAAAAGTGAAAATCATCATGCCTGACGTGAGCTGGTATGGCTGCTGCAACCTCTAAACATCACAGTCCAGGACATTAGGAAGTTCAGTTCACGTTGCACATAAATAACATCTTTATGAAAAGACTAAAAATGCATCTGTGAAAATAAAGCTTTTTGGAGATGTGAATGAAACAGTGTCACCTTGGCAAGCAAATATTTAGAAGAATGGAAAAAACCCTCAATGTTATCCACACATTTATATAAGCAGTAAATGCAGTTTATGGGCGGATGTTATCATAACCTATGCTCACAATCACTTTCTGTTCTCTGCAATTGCCAGGGCAAAACATTTCTGCAAGAACATAAAGATAATGGCACAGTTAAATTTAGTTGACTATTTTAATCTTAAAATTCAGCCTCTAAACACATGTAATTGATAGTATATGAATGAGTCATGGAAACTTGCTTTTTATGAAGAAAATTACTAATGTTCAGTTCTGGCTTTTCTCATTACTTTTTATATCACCAGTTTCCTTCCAGTATGCAGTTTAGTGATCATTGATCCATAACATTTATAGTAATTTAAATGTATTTCAGATGCTGGGTAACATGGCTCCTGCCATTTCAAAATGCTCATGAGTTTCCAAGCTATTCTGCTTCCATTTTTGTTCTTTATGAGCAGGTCATTATTTACCAAGTCTTTAATGATGAACTCCTGCTTTCCTCAGGCTGGAACGCATCCCTTTCACAGACAGCTTGCCAAGTCCTCTGCACCTTGCTCTCAGTCCAGCACGAGTGGGAAGGCCAGCTATGACCAGCACAGAAAAGGCACCGAGACCAGAAAGGCAATGGAGGTTCTGGGAGATGCACAAAGGGTACCTTCATGAGCTCAGACACTAGCTGATGTTGTGGTGCCCTGCAATTTCTCCCACTCTGCTTTGCAAGGCTGCACTGTCATGGAGAATCGTGCTAGGTGCATACTTCCAGGTATGCTTCCAGTTATACATGCCTTTGACTTTGATCCTTTTGGAGACAGATAGAGCTCTGTATATTTTCCAGTTGAAGCAAGCAGAAAAGGAGGACAAGTTGACATTCAAATAATATTTCAATTAACTTTTAAAATGATAACCTGAACTTTCAGAAATGATGATGGCTGTTCTCAAGCTGCACTCAGCCAGCAAATCATTTGAGTGTGCTTGCACGCCAGGACAGCCCCCTGGGACTGCCAGGAGGGCTGGTAGATAAACTGAGTGGCTTTTGGGTGGAAATGAGCCAGCCACAGCCAGTGGGACTAGTCATGATGTTGTTATAGGACCCTGAAAAGCCTCAAACTGGATGGAAACAGGGGAAGCCATGGACGCTGTTATGACCTCACCCATTCACATCATTTTGGAGATCCCCTTCTTTTTAGTTATCTATCTAGCATATGTGGAATGTTACTCATGGCTCTAGACCACATGAAATGTCTGGTGTGCAGCTCACAGGGTCAGAAGCATTGCCTCACCCAGTATTCCAGCAGAATGCTCCCATTGCCATGGCGGCATGGGAACCGGTAAACCAACTCTGTCCTCATTTACAACAGTACACATTTCAGGGATATCTCCACTGGTTTCTATAAACAAAAATTTGGAGCTAGAGCCTTCAAAAATGGCCCCTTTCTGCCCAGAAAATAAACACGAATGCATTTCTAGTCATTTAAATAGTTACCAGCATGTAGCTACACATGTTTCTGAGAAATAGATTTGAATAACTGCATTAAATCAATTGAATTAATTCATCAGCACAGGAGTCAGCTCATGGTCAGAGTGTCACTTGCCATTAAAAGTGCCAACTACTAATTTATATCACTAACTGGCACACAAAACTGTAAGTCTTCTAGCAAAAAGTCTGTAGTCCAAATCACCAAACATATTACATGTCTAGAGAACAGCAGGTGTAGTAACTATATATATGGAAAGAAGTAATATCAGACAGACAGCTACAAGAGCAGTGTGACCTGAATGGGATGCAAAGCCTTAAAACACCTTTTTTTTTTTTTATTTTTTTTAAGGAAAAAGTAACTTAAGGAATGAAATAAACAGAAAATGGGAGGAAATCAAATATAAGTTTGCCACAGCTAACTGTGCTGGAAAATCCGATATCCCTTTTTGATAACAGCTGATCTCTTAGGCAAAGAGAGTGCTATATGTACTTGAATTAGTGCAAAACATTTGGCATGTGACTGTCTAAAAATGTGAGTTAGGCAGAGAAGATGGGGATTAGTATAAGCAGTGTAGAAAAGTGTTGAAAGGCAGGCAGTTCCATTTAGGGTGGAGGGAGATGACAGAGGAATTCCTCAGGAATCAGTCTTGAGACTAATCTTATTTAACAGTAATTATGAATTAAATTCATAAGGCCTTGGTCCAGAAATCTAGGAATTTACTAATGAAACCTACTGGTGACACAAAATGAAGAAAAATTATCCTTATAGAGGGATTTGTTGTGTAAAGAAAATATAGTTTCATGGCATTTGAGGATCAAAATGTTAGAAATGGGGTTAAATGTAACGTGAGATGGAAGCCCATTGTGCAAAGGTCTACTGCTATAAACTTTGGCTATGAACCAAAGTGCCACCTTGGAGGTTCCAAGGCTTGGCCACACAAAGCTAAAGCTGTCATCATCCAGAGTGGTAACAGTTTCACTCTGAGAGGAGGTCTGGACCAAGGATCCAGAGATCTTTTCTAGCCACATTTCTATGTTTCTATGAGAACGAATGAGAGACCGAAAGACCGATGTATTAGTAACATCATTGACTATGAACTGCCATTGCTACTCTGAGGAAGAGCTTGCAGTCCCAGGTGTTTAGTGAGGTAGAAATAAGAAGTGATTTGGGAAAATGCGGGTTTCCAGGTGGGATGCTTTATACAGCTGTACTAACCTGTGCTCAGGAAAGATCAATTTTGACCTAAAAAAGTGCTAAAAGAGCAAGATAGGACTACGAGTCAGCCAGGATTTGGGATGCATCTGCCTAGACCTTTTAATTCTAAGAAAAAAGTGCGTCGTAAAACACAAAATATTTGTGGGGGTTTTAAACACAACATCAAACTTTAGTAGAAGATAACCTAGACCAATTAACATTTTCAAAAAATAAATAAGATAGAATATAAGTAAAAGATCAAGAAACCTAATATAGAGGGGATTCTGGGGTGGCTGCAGTCTGGACTGCAGGATATATTGCAATGTTATGGTCTTACTTTTTTTCCAAAGCTCTGAATATTGTATAGTTTGAGAGACTCTATCATGCTGATACTGTGATAGCAGGTAAGGAGGGAACAGAGAGTAAGAATTTTCAGCTCTCAAGAAAATCACATTGCACAGACTATCTATCTCCTCCAGAATGATTTCACAAGAATAGCCCAGGGCAGTCTACAATGGTTTTAGTGAACTTGCACATATTTCTTGAAAAGGAGGAAAGTGGCAGACAAATGGCTGATTTGGCCTTGTTGTCATCCAGAAACGGAGTAGATGGTGTTACTGACAGCATGCTTCATCTCAGTACACTTTAGATGCAACCCTGCAACATGTCAATTTAAAACTTTCAGAATGTCTATTCTTGAAGTTTCTTTGTTCTCTCTTCCTTATTGGTGTCAAGCCAACCTGTCTGCTGGTAACTTTGAGGCTTGTCTCCATGCATATTTTCACCAAAAGTTCCTAAATCCACCCCAAAATAGTACCCTTAATCCTTTTTGAATTAAAACTTTGACAGGGGAGGAGGCTATTTCAGAGTACAAGATGTGATTCAAAACAAGTCAAGTCTAAGGAAAGCTGAATTCATAGTTAAATAGCAGGGCTGGGATTCAGAAGGTCTGGACTATATCCTGGAATGCCACACACTTGCTGTAGGAATTAAACATATTGAAGTATTCAGTTTTCCTCCTAGGAAAAATGTGATTAGTTCTATCAAGCTAATAAACTGAGAGAATTTATTAGCTGATATTTTTCAAGCACGTTGACACACTTGTTTGAGACAGTATAGAGCTGCAAAAGATTAATATAAATTAAATTTCATCACCGTGCATTACAGGGTGTCTACACCTGGAACTCATTCTGTTTCTTGGTAGGAGTCTAAATTATTCATGCACTGCAGATTTTAAATATGAAATACTGGTATAATCTTATCTTTCACTTGATAAAATTAATTTTCTTTGATTTCTCACTTCATCAATCATTCTTCAGTCCCTTCTGTTCAAGCTACTAAAATTTCCCTGCATTCGTACTTTGCCAATTGCTCCTGCTCCTCTGAAAGGCCACAGGTAGGATCTTATACTGTCCCCACACATGGGCACAGTGTGACAAGTCTTTCTTTCTGGGTTTAGCAGCCTCTGACCGATTTAAGCACGCCCATTCCTTTGCCTACACCAACTCTCAGTGTGCCAAATTAACCATTTGCTGGGCAGCATGGTGAAGCAGAGCTGGGAACTGCTCTAAGCTAAAAATAACCGTATTTGGCAGAGTGACTTTCTTTTGGGATAGGTGTGCAGAGAGACAGAGTTATGCCTGTGCCAAGGTATCAGAGAGCGAAGGTCAGACCGCTTAGCAGCACACCTCATCTCTGTGTTAAAATACTGTGATTCCCTTCCTTTGCCTGCTGGACCAGGAACTTGAAGATTGCTCTGCACCAGCTATTGCTGCTGGTTTCCAGGAGAGAGACAGAAACCAACCCCTTAGCTCTCAACTCCACTTCAGCGAAACTAATCTAACAAATAATGTGAATTGACAGCCCCTGCAGTATCATAAACAAAACACTTTGATTGCTTAATTAACTGCCTGATCACAGTCTTGCTCCTTTCCAACAGAACCAGTTCAATTGCTCTTTCCAGCTCCACACAGAAGTAAGCTGCACCTCCTCACACAAAATCACCCAGAGCTGGCAATACGCGGGGTATGCTGCATTATTTAAGTTCTGGATGTCACCCTCAGAACTAAATACTGTGAGCTGAAGTGCACAAATACTGCCAATATGCCCATGATTTATTCATGAATAGAATAGGATATGAATGGAATGGGGTCCTAAACATTATGTATTAGGGACAGGGATATTAGTCAAATTAAGTAGCTTTGTTCCAGTTTCACCACCTGTGGTATCATCTTTAGATCTTTTTACAGCCTCACAGGGAGAAAAGTGCTTTGAATTGGGGAAAAAATACGCTTTGAAAATTATTCATGTGATGATGTAAAAGGTTTTACTAGAGCATTTTCAAAAGGACATGACAGATGAAAGCAGAAATATGTGAATAAAAGTACAAAATGGGCAATATTACACAATTTCAAGGAGAAAATTTTCCTTATTGGAAAAAGAGCTATCTTAAGGTGTTCCCTTGCAACAGCAAGAAACAAAGAGACAAAGTTTTATAATAGACAAATGGGCACAACAAGTCTTTCTAGCTTGCGTGAGCACATGAAAATTCTGGCTTTTGGCTCCTGTCAGTAAAGAGGGACAAAAGCAAGGGAAGGGAAGAAGAAGTTGCTGCTTTGGACAGTCTTAAAACTTCATCTTAACATCACAAGTTAATTCCATCTTGGTTGAAACTGGGAGGAAAGCAACCAAGGAAGGTTTTTATCATTAAATAATCTACTGATATTTTGCAATTTTATCTATTCTTGCAAATCTGTAAGGTTTATGAAACAGTAGAGTCTGAGAAATTTGATGTGTGATGAAGCTTTCCATTCCTCTGGGAGTGGAAATCCTGAAAAAAGCATTGGTACATCACAGTGTTTTCATCTGCGTAAGCAGCCTGGAAATTGCTATCTTAAGGGCTGGGGAAGGGGAAGGAACATCTTCCAGTGACCAGCAACAGCAAGAAAATCTCTTGGTGTGCAGCAAAGCAGCGTGGAGCAACACAGAGCAACACTTGAGCCCAAGGCTAGAAGCCAATAAGCAAATGCAATGTCTTAGTTTGGAAACTTTAGACTACTGGAAGTATTGCGTTATATAGCATGGAAACATTGCACTTCGAAAATGCACTGGGCAGCTCAACAACTGTAGCTGAAAAGAAAGTTACCCTTTAGAAAGAACCGTCTATGGTGGGGTGACAGTGGAAAAAAATAAGTCCTGGGGGAGCGTTATGGAATAGTTAAAATGCACCACAGGGAGCTGGGTGTTGCATGTGTCCTGGTGCAGATCATGAACACTCTGGGTTAGAAAGAAACCAGGCAGAGGTTGTTCAGTAACAATGTTTAGATATGTTTTTCCTGAAGCATGTGGTATAGGTGACTGTAAGATCATTGATTTCATCCAGTATGCCATGCTGTACTATCTATAATATAGCAATGCATTCAGAAATGTTTGTAAATCGGTAAACAAATAATAAAAAAAAACTCTTGAAAACTAGCAGACATGTGCACGATACTCAACTTATAACAGAGAGCAGCAGTCTTCATCATTGTTTTACACTGATTATTTCCCTTTGTGGGGACATCTCATAGAATCCAGTTGAATGATTCATGGAGTAAAATGGTATTTGAAGTAAATTTATGAGAATCTGACACTATGCAGACAAATAGAAAGTCAATTTCTATTGATTGTTTTTCAATCAATCACTGATATTGCTGTTGACTTGGAAAAAGTCACAAGTCCTAGCTTTCTTACTTTTCCCCATCAAAGACATGACTTTAACAACAATTATCTCATTTGCATGGTGTAAGACTTACTGGAGATCTTTAAATACTTTAAATACACTGTACCATTCTCAAGTACAATCATTAACTGCACAGAAACTTCTGCACTACTTCAGTGTCCTATGTCAGTGATTTACATCCTATTTTTTTCACTGTCCAGTCATCGCCTCTGGGGTTTGTTAATTTGGTATTAAAACAGCATGTGATAGATCAGAAACAATATTGCTGGGGGGAGGGGGAGAAAAGATGAAAGAAACGATGTATGAGAAACAAGGCTGTAGGAAGAAGCAGGAATTATTGTAAATGTCATTCAGAATTACTCAGCTGTACAAGACTACTATTCTTATTATCCATCCAGAACATACAACAGTTCTAAAAATAGGACTGCATTGGAGGTTAGAAGGAAAATCTAGTGGGCTCATGTCTCCACGTGTTTAAATTCCTCATCTACATTACAATGGCTGATTTTTGAAGAAGGGTAAGTGATACTGGGACCTAGATGGACTTGCAAAATTGTTTACTTGTTTAATGTCAGTTGAAATTCTGTTAGAAGCTAGCTCCGAGTTATTCACCAAGAAAAGAAGAAACAAAATCTGACCTAATGGCACTCACTATCTTGGCTGGTCATTCTTAAGTCTCATGAACAGCACAGTGTGTCCTATATCTTCAAAATCTGAAACTGTTCTTAATTTACTCAAGCTCTCTCCTTCCACTGTAACATAGTTATAGGCCTGGTAGAAACTATTCCCACTAGTGCTACATCAAATCTCTCAAGTTCTTAGTAATTTACTATGATAAAAGCCATCTTGATTTAAGTAACTCCCATGATATTCTCAAGCTGTACATCAGATCCATAATTAAGAGTCACCTCAGTACTTGAAACACCATGTCAGGAGTTAAAACAAACATTTGCAAGAAGATATCTGAAATAATAAACAGAAATCTTGAGCAATGATAGCGGGACTTTCTGATGTATGAGCCAGAGATCCCGCTGGAACCCACAACTGCGAGGTCAAACTGCAAGTCTGGAGCTGTCTGCACTGCTGTCCAACGGCCCCAGATGAGATTGCTGTCCCTTAAAATCACCCGCTGAAATAAGTCAACTAAAGCCTTCAGAAGAGCTCCCTTAGCACTGGTGCAGCTGATCCAAGCCCCCCCCTTATGCTCTTCTAGTAGGGTGTCAATTTATATCAACCCCAAGATTGAGACCCCTCTGTGGGAAGCTCTGGCTGCATCTCCTTGGCTCTGCCCGTGGCAGTATGGGTGCTCAAGGCTCTTTCCTGCAGCATGTTGACATGTTCTGGTCTTCCAGCTCTCTGCCTTGGCACTCACCCTCTTAGCTTAATGTTCCAGCCTCAGTCTCCTGCCCTGAGGGATCTCATGACTGTCTCATCTCAGCTGTAGCTCTGATCTTGTTTTCCTCCTGCCATAATGATTCTGAGAATGTATCCAGAGACAATAATAAGGTGCCGACCAATGCCAGCAAAGAAGTAATGTCTATATAAATTAAAGGGAACTATGTACAACCTCATAAAGTATTCACAGTATTGCAAAAGAAGAAACTATATCCTGGGGAAATGCAAAAGATGAGTTACAAACAGCTGCTATAAGGTGGGTTAGTATTGGTAAGGGATTCTCAAGATCATATATAATTTACATAATTGAAACCATGAAGCATAAGCAGGGGAAGAACAAGCACTGTTGCTCTAAACTGTGTTTATGATCAGCAAAACCCCAGAGCAGCTCCTTAACATCCGCTGATGGTTTAGGACTTAAATATAGTTTAAAGCTCAAGATGTACTCAGCTAGATATTTGAACAGGCCTGAGAGCGTGTTCCTTTGTAGGAGATGGGCACATATTCCTGGCTGGTACCATACTGCCACTTGTATGCCCCCAGCAGATACAGCAGAGCAGTAGTTGAAAATTTGAATATTTAAAGCAAGAAAACTTTATGGTAAACAGATATCCAGATGCTTTTTGTTGCTTCTGGTTTTTGTTGCTTTGGTTTTTTGTTCATTGCAAAAGCTGAACTAAAACATATTGCAGAAGACTTATTTTAGAGCAGCAATTATTTTCCTGCAAAGAACTACAATGATACCAGGACATCTGTGGATCCCACTTGAGGAAGGGCTGCACACAAAGCATCGATCTTTCACCAGCCACAGCTTGTGACAAAAACCTGCCCTGATGGGATTTCTGCCCTGGGAAGGTTGTTTAGTCCCTGTTGCTGAGGGACATGAAGAACAGTTGAAATGAATATATCAGGAATAGCAGAGACATAGTTGAGGTTGGGATAGGCAGTAGGTTACCTTTCAGGAATTTGACTCTGCATGTCTGAAATATATGGCTTTACAAAGGCAGATAGCAAACTTTAAGCTGTATTAATAAAGAAACAAAATGTTAACTATTCACAAGTAGAAAACTGAAGGGCAAATTAATGAGTCATCATAAAAAACTGGCATTCTGCTTAGCTGGTTTTGAGCTATACTTTGATGGTTAGCAGCCTGCTGGCTACTGGGATTGTACTATTAGTGAACCACTTGCAATTAAACAGGTACAACCTGGACACTAGTGAAAGACTGAAAGCCAAAATTATTGTGTTTTGGGTTGGGAGAATGGAAGAATAAAGCCATGCTGGGTCCAGAAAAAAAACCTCTGACACAGTGGAAATAGTTCAAGCTGTATGAAAGCCTAGAAAATTTTATTTTTCCATTACCGATTTTGGTTTTGGGAATCAGAGCAAACATAATACTTCAGTTGGCATAGTTAATACCACAGTGTTTCAGTTTGGTGATGAGACCAAGAATCATGATTTATATTAAATAACTCCCACATGTATTACCTTATTTGCTTATTGGTGTAAAAATGCTTTCTTGGTCTGGTGGTGTGAACGGCTTTTGCCTTTTTTGTCTTAGCAGATGAATCAGTGTTAGAATCATGGAATAGTTTGGGTTAGAAGGGACCTTTCTTTAAAGGCCATCTAGTCCATGCCCCCTGCAGAAAGCAGGGACATCCTCAAACAGATCAGGTTGCTCAGAGCCCCTTCCAACCTGACCTTGAATGTTTCCAAGCATGGGGCATCTACCACCTCTCTGGGCAACCCGTTCGAGTGGTTCACCACCCTCATCGTAAGAAACTTCTTCCTTATATCTAATCGAAATCTACCATCTTTTAGTTTAAAACCATTACCCCTTGTCCTATCGCTATTGGCCCTGCTAAAAAGTCTGTCCCCATCTTTCTTATAAGCCCTCTTTAGGTACTAGAAGGCTGCAATAAGGTCTCCCCACAGCCTTCTCTTCTCCAGGCTGAACAACCCCAGCTCTATTCTTTACTGAGAAAAGTTTCCATTTTGTCATATGTAGAGAGTCAAAAAATGGCCTTCATGTCACCTAAAATATGTAAAATTTCTGTTTAGGAGGAGTGAAAATATAGACCATCAGTTGGTAGGTGGATTGTACCTGAATACCTCAACTTTTCCGCCTGTATAACTTAGCTGCCATCCGGAGCAAAACTGCTCAGGTTTTATATGCAGTGCACATTTCTGAAAATTTAGCTTCTAGTTTAGCTTCATACATACACAATGTCAAGTTTTTTGGAAGACCATTCACAGTTCCCCATGAAAATGGTCCCCAGGGAGTGACTGACTCAAATGGGATCTTCAGCAAAGCTCTCGACTTCCTATCACAACCCTTTTCCACCCACCTCGTACTACATGTGCCCCCCCCCAAACTAAGCTTCCCTTCACTCTTCCATCTTCCTAGAGAATAATCTTATTTCCTCAAAGTAAGATCCTAGCTTTGACCCCATTTTATTCCCCAACTTCACATCCTTTTTCTGTATGTTTTTATTTTAATTTATCATTTTGATAAATTTTTAAAATGTACTAAAGCAGTCGACTGAAAATTAGTTGTGAAGGTCAGAAGCCACTTTCCACCCTGTGAGCCAACCAAATACTTCAGATTGTCCAAAGAAACCACTATTTTTTAAACCTGACGACACATTGCATGAGGAAAGCTAAAACCACTCAAAAACATTGCCAAATGCTGAGATGAATAATTACAACTCAGAGGAACTAAACTATTCAGCCCAGACATTTGGAGAACATATATAGAAGTACAGTCGTACTATTCATGGATCAGTACATGAATAGGTAATTGGAAGAACTTTTCTAGGCTAGGGATGAATGCAGAGCACAATAGAGGGAGAAGATGAACTTGGACTAAAAAACTCTTCATAGTACTCACATTTTCTTCCAAAGTATCTACGTCAACCGCAGTTTCTGTTCACCCAGGAACAAAAGAGCCATGTCAGACTGAACCTACAGCTGAAACAAGCGACTGAAATAGCATTAATAGAGAGGTTTATGATAGCAAGTGACAAAGGATCATAACCTAATGATTTTTGTGATTAATTTACGTGTTTAAACTCTCAGATTTGGAAAAGTTTATAACTTTTTTTCTAACTTCTCCTATTTCTTTCCAAAACTTTCGATATATTAATGCAGTTAAGATCCCATAGTGTTATGGGGGTGTAGGAAGTATACCCGCATGGGTCATGAGGTCTAATCCCCTGCTGTTTTAGACTTATACCATATTACTCCCTCTAACCCATATAAACAGGAATCTAAAAGTGGAATTTTCCTTAGATGCCATGAGGTTTTTTCAAAACCTCACTCCTCTGGTGATTACAAACAACTTTCTGACTTCCAGCCTCAGTTTATGCGATGCCACTCAATATTTGACTTTTGTATGGATATTTGCATAGGTAGCAGAACCACAAAAATCTCCTTCTGCTAACATTTGTGCATCCGAGAACAGTCGTTACTAATCCTTTTAAATAAACCCCCCCCTCTCCTCATTAGGCTGTTTCAAAGCATTGCTATAAATTCAACATTTCACTGCAGTGAAGCTAGAGAAGGTTGTAAAGTAAATATCTTCCTACTGAATGTCATGGGAGTGGGACAATAAAACTAGTGATCACCCGGTTTAAATTAAGATTCAGATTTCATAAGCAGCTGAAAGAATGAGAAAACCTCGACATATCTATAGCACAACGCTGTCAGACAGCCAACGAGAGGGAAATGTGTGTGTGAGGGGTAGCAGCACCGTCAGGGCTTGCTGAACTCACGGCGGGGACGGAGGTCTCCCCGCTGCAGCCCCTCGCAGGCATCAGGCGGGTCCTTAGTGCAGCCCCCCCTCGGGGCAGGACGTGAGACATCCCAGAGGCAGGATCAGTGCGCGGGCTGGATTTTTGGCTTTGGATTCAGCCAAAAAGGGGATTTATAAATAGAACACTTAACTGAGATGTTTAAAGTTAGACAGAAGTGAACTGGGCCTAAATGACAAGAAAACAGTATTGTCTGTGTCTTCCAAGCTATAGTCAGCTCATATTTGGGGCAACAGGACGAGTAACCAGAGCTATACCCTGAGCAAGGTATATGCTGGGCTTTTAAAGGATTTTTTTAAGAACTTATTAACAATATTGATTCCATATGTTACACGACAAAATGGTACTTCCAGGTGTCTAAATTGAGAAATTGTTGTCCTAACCCAAGAAACAGGATGTTATGGTCTTTATAGGCAAAATAAAAATGATTCTTTAAAGATGTTGTGTATTTGAGTGAAACAGTATTTTTCTTTGTGTTTTTATTGTTGAGTAATAAGGTCAAGTTAAGTATTTTTTAACAGAGGCCATATGGTTTGGGTACTTATCTGAATAACAGAAGCTAGAATCCGCAGGAATGATTAAATTGTCCAATTCATCACCTGGCTAAGACATAATCATCCTCTACAGCACAATTTTCTGTATTACTCAGATTATATTTTAATTTTCAAATTGCTTCTCATGAATACAGCTCTCTATAACAAAATGTCCCCTAGTAGTCAGGATCCATTATTAATTATATTGTTATAAACTTGCTTACTGATTCCCTCATTATTTGCAGAGTATTTTTTCATATCCTACAGAGACAGGCAGCCAAAGCCCAAGGCACTAATTAAGAGCAGGTGAAGAATGTAAGCAGGAAACCAGGGATAAGCAGTGGTTGAGGGCTATTGCTAAATAAAGCCTTTCTGAAGAGAGAATTTCAAAGCTTAACAGGATTGTGTTGAGAAGCAGTCTCAATTACAAAGGCACCAGCTCAGAAATACAGAAGGGCTTCAACAGAAAGCACAGCTCTTCATTTTGATTTGTCTTCCAAATCCACTATTCATATTTAATTGAATATCCTAGGGCACTGACTATATTCTGTAGGATACTACTAGAAAAATATTTCCTATGTGAAAAATCTATAACTAGTTTGATACGATATATGCTTACTTATTAAATGGTTTTATACAACATATACTTACTTATGAAATGGTTTGATACAATAATTCAACCTAAATTGCATGTCAGCTAGCTCACAATATATCCCAGCCTATGTTGTTAATGAAAGATGAGGGTATTAAAATACAGCCAATTATAAATAATAGAACTTAATTCACGTAAAACATTTTATTTTATTCAGTTGGACACATAGGGTCTGATTATTTGGAACTTTGTATTAACTCAATAGCACTGTGCGGTCCAAGGAATCCCCTTTGCAAACTGGAACGACCTCTGTCCTTCCATGGAGTCACTGCAGTAAAAGCCACCCCCAACTCCACTGGCAACACAGCGTTGTGGGGAGGCCACACACAGGCCCTGCCTTTGTACAGCTGCCTGCAGCTCGTGGTGTAGGTCGCTGCTTGTCCTGAATGCAGGCTCTCGGGCCTCTCACCGAGCGCCCGGTTCCTCCTCGCGGTCTGTGTAAATCTGCCTTTAGACTGTCACTCCATCACCTAAGGGCTGACCCCTGCCTGGGTACAAGCAAACAGAACTGGATTTGGGAGCTAGACTGGGATTCGGCTTACATGCTGCCAAGGGAAAACAAGATGTCCTATAAAAGCAACCTCCTTCTGCAGTCCACACCCAAACTGACAGGCACACATACATAAACACATACACACACAGAGTCTGCAATACCTTTTCTTTTGCTGTCTGCTGTAGTTCTTTGGCTCAGCTCTCGTACAGAGAGAAGGGGAGGGGCGTGCAGCCAGTCTTACGGGCTCTTACTATCCCAGGCGCTGACCTCCTTTACCTTTTCAAAGGCCCCACTTAGAAGCTCCTTGGTACAACCAGAGAAAACCGGGAGCTTTGTGCTCTATTCAAGCCTGCCTGCGGGCCAGTGGTTATGGGTACAGAGCTAAGAGACACCTGCAGCTGATGCTGCCTAGCATAACCGTGCAGAAGTTGTAATAGAAGCTCACTTCTTTAAGCTGCTTCTTGAGGGCAGGCTCCCTCACTCTCTCCCCCGCCCCCAATACACTGATTTTGCTTTTATTCTGGGGACATCCATTTCTCTAGCTGCAGGACTCTGTCAGCATTGATAGTGTTAAAATTATCCAGATTTTTTTACAGGGATCCACTTTTTGCATTTGACAGGGCTCAGACTTGCCATGGAAACCTGCAGGTGCTGCTGCCAGCACTGCTGGGAATCAGTCCAGTTGCCAGCCCCCCTGCTCACCTGCACCCTGCCTCTCCCGCACGTTCAGGCTCATCAGCCCTAAAGCAGCTCACTTGCAGACATCGGGGTGATCTGGTTGTGGAGCCCCCCAGTTAGCAGTGGGGGAGGACATGTGGGAAAGGACACTGAAGTGCTTTGCAGTCATATAACTGAATGCAAAAGGGTTCAGACTGATATGCAGCTCATACAGGCACACACATAAGGTGGGAGAGGATGAGAGCTCAGGTCTCGCAAAGGATCAGAGGATCCCTCTTGGTGATGTAGCTTCTGTCATACGTATAGACACACACAGAAGGGGACGGATTCTCTGGGCCATGAGGCAGCAAATCGGCACTCCGTCCTTTCTGCCTGCTGGGTGTTGCTGCCGGGGTAGGCCTGCTGCTGCCCCGTGAGGGGCCACCTCCTCCTCCGTGTGCTCACCTCCCCGGCTGGCCCCACCAGCAGTGCCCCACTGCCAGTCTCGCCCTGGTGTGTCTCCTCCCTCTGCCCAGTCCCGTGGCAGGAGCAGTCTCAGCCTTTCGTTTTCCATGCAATACAATTAAATTTTAATTACATTGCTGAGGAAGCCTGAGCTGCCAAGGCAGTAGGACCATTTTCAGTTTTGAAAACATGGTCTGTGAGTGCATCTCGTAAATACATAAATCACATAAATAAAAGAAGTTCTGTGCAAAACCTTTAAAATTTTTATTCTCTGATTCCTCTTCAGTCCATTATGGTGCTATTAACTACTGTTCTCTCTAATAGCATAAAGGTGTAAACGCTTATTTGTTCACAGCTTTATATATAACATATCTCAGAGAAGGCTGTTAGGTACGTGACATTAAAAACTGGAAGCAGAAAAGAACAAGAGGAAAACCAGAAGAAATGTATAGTGAATTACAGTATGAAAAGGAAATCTATTTACACACATTAATCTATACAACATCAGTCTGTACATTTTGTAAAAAATAAT
Organism: Nipponia nippon; assembly: GCF_047370975.1. Classification (NCBI taxonomy): domain Eukaryota; kingdom Metazoa; phylum Chordata; class Aves; order Pelecaniformes; family Threskiornithidae; genus Nipponia; species Nipponia nippon. The sequence goes on along the minus strand of NW_028262290.1, from coordinate 156,414,484 downwards.
CACATTCATTCACATCATCTTTAATTTTTACCGTACTTGACAGATAAAAAATTATTGATAAAGATGACAAAAGACAATTTCAAAACAATACTCATACTACCGTGCCAGGAAAAAAAAGCTGCAGGTTATCATAAACTTACTTATTACAGTGCTTTGGGAAATAAAGGGGGTTGGGACATTTCAGCCACTGGTTTAGCTGACAGTGGAAATCTTACTGACTTAGATTTAACTACATACTGTCATCACTGGGCTTCTCCGGCTTCCACACAGAGTGGTTAAACCATATCACAGAATGCTCCTATTAAATGTTATCCTGATGTACTCTCGTAACATACATGTTAGAACACATTATTATTATTTTAATATTGTTTTTTCACCAACAGAATAGCACTGCATACTAACTTCTGCTCTTTGGTTACGGCAGGGTAGTACTGACGGCCCACAGCTTACTAGGCACTCATGGTCACGCGAAGGTACTTTTGTCAGTACGGGTATTTCCTATATCCCCATGTGCAGGCAGCAATTGCTCGGACAACAACCCTTATACACATAGCAGCGTTCTCTGCAGGTTACTTGCCCGTTCTTCCTTTTTATCAGACATATTTAATGCTTGATTTTTCATTAGAGATGTCTGAAAAAATCTGTATAAAGTGAATTGGGAGTTCATTCACAATCGCTTTGCTGAAATGGACAAATTCACAGTCAACAGATGTTCTTGAGAACTCACAAAAATAGGAGACAAATAATGCAAATGACTCACCTCAGTCCTTATGCATGGAGTGCGAGATGCGCACTCGGCAATGCCTTATTTCCTAAAGCCGTCCCAGACAGATTCTCCGGTTTGCTGAGGGTCTGTGCCTGTTGCTTTCCCCTTCGTCACGTTACAGACAGAGGGAGGCCTGTCTGGGGTGCATCGGGATGTGAAGTAGATGCTACAGAGCGGGGCAGGCTGCCTCCAGCTTGACTGCAGAAGGCTTTTTGTAAGGCTTTTTGCCACCAATTCGTTATTGCTGGTACAGTACAGTTCCAATGTATGCTTAAACCAGGTAGCTCCTCAGCTGGCTCCCTGCAGCGCCCATCACCGTGCTGTTCAGGGGCAAGCTGTTGGGCTCTCATGCGCTCCAGCAAGGAGTGCATGGAGCACATACTTAAACACGTCAAATTAAAATTTCATGAAAGCCAGCGCTGCTTTCAACAGCCAAAAGGGTGTTCTCCGTATTCCTAAGGTTATTTTGCAAAGCACACTAATGCACCTGACCCAGACACTAAGGCCAACATATTTTAAAAAGGTACCAGTTTATATGGCAAAACCCATGCAGCAATAATCTCATTGCACGTCACTAACCGTTCCTGGTCTGTTAAAATGACTATGTAAAGTCAAAGATTTCAAAGGTATGACCAGGTGAGCTGCAAGTGGGAGTGAGAAACGTGGTCAATGGTGTGCACTCCTGAAGGAGCAGATACTGAAAAAAAAAACTTTCTTTGCTTCTCTTAGCTGAAGCTATTATGAATGGAAAGGGGCACAGAAGAGAATCAGGAAGAATATTTGAGAAAATGCCTCTCTGACAGAATTTGAAATATTTGACGTTTAGTTTCTCAGAGAAGAAATCAAGACATGATTTAAAGAGTGATTTTCAAGAGACTTTACATAAAGAAAATTTCTGGTACTCTAAAGCACTTTGTTTTAGCGTATGACCCCTCTACAAAAGACGAAAAGCCAAACACCTAACCCAAAACAAGAAACAATTGTTGAAAGCTGTAGCGAGGCAAATGAAAACGGGACATAAGGCTATTGGCATTACCACGGAAGGCAGTCAGCCACAGGGACACCCTAGCAAATGAACGGAGGGATCCTCCATTGGCTGAACTTTTGAATCCTCATGCACATTTCTCAGAGGATAACTTTGGCCAACCCAAGTTACATGCCTTAGAAAGGAGTACCTGGGTAATATTAGCCAGATAACTGAAAGGCCTCTTCTAGAGAGATTTATCTTACCTGATTTTAGATGTAGAGTGAGAAATCTAAGTACTAGCCAGCTACCCTCGGCTCATTTTGTAGTAAGGATAGAGAACAAGGTGATTCAGCTTACCTACCTCATCCCTACATGGGATGAATCACCTTCAGCTGGTGCCTGTTTCTCTGTGATGACTATGGAAGGCACTTACAAAGAGTCTTTAGCTCAGAGACAGACACCAGCTTTTAGCTACTGAAATCAGGGCAGATGAATTTCACCTGAGTTTATTGAGCACATAGCTGAAATCAACTCTACAGAGGAAAATTTAAGTCAACGCTTGCTATATATTTAGACTTTGATCATGGTTAGCAATTGGAGCGTAACTCATCACTGCGTCCCTCAGGGATCAGCAGCAAGTAATGATAAAAATCACTCAGAATGAATGGCGCTGCCCTGGCAGCTCCAAGGGAAGTAAAGTACGATTAACCGCAGTACGAAAGTGAATTGTATCACCATTCTTGTTCAGTAACTTTACATGATGTGCTACTGCCTTTTCAATGGGGACAAAAAACCAGGTTTCCTGCTCTGAAGACTTTACAACTCAGTTTGGACCCTGATGCAATCAAAGGCCAGTAAAGGAATAAAGAGAGGAGCCCTATGCGACAAGGCTGTGCTGGGAAAGCATATGCTTGTCTTGCTGCCTCTGCCTCCTCTCCTGATGCTGCTAGGACTGAGCGAGAACTAGGTTTAGGGACGACAGAAGGCCAAATGATGTTTTCTTGCGCTGTCCTTTTGACTCTTAGAGTCACCACAGCACAGAGCAGGAGCGTTTAACTCCACACCCCTGTGCAAAATGCAATGAAACACAAAGTCATGAGAAGCTATCTTGTTTCTGGGTGTCGTAAAGATGCAAAACGTTGGTCAAGTACTAAATTTGTCAGTGTGTTTTGCAGCTTTTACATACATTTTAATATGATGTGTATCTGTGTGTGAAAAGGCACCTGAAAGTCAACCAGGTGATGATGGGGTTGATGCTGTCACTTTGCATAAAATTATTTGGAAATCAGAATTTTCTGGGAGTAAAAGCAAGCGAGCACAGTGCCCTCTGGGCCTTTACTGACATGAAAATCCTTGCACAAAGCATTAGGAAGTTAAACTGTTTCACAGAAAACATATTTTCTGTATTAGATTCTATGATTTTTAATAGAGGGACGAGGTTCTACAAAGTACCGCACTTTTCACTGGTTTGAAAGAAAAATATAAGCCTCTCTGGCTTGTGTGCCATTCTTCTCATGGCCACGGAGTGCTTTACAGACTTTGTGATACCATCTATGTTCTCCCACCGGTGCAACTTCATGGTCTCAGGTGGCATTACTCCCTCCAGGAAAGGCTGAATCAAGTCCAAATGCATCTGTGCCCTGTTAAAGGAAACTATGCTGTTTCGTTGCAACTTAAAATGTATTTTCTTATGTAAGCTTTTCTGTTTTATAATCCAGAAATCATTAAAATGCAGATTTTCTCCATGCTCACCTAATTAGAACAAAGACAGTTTTCTCTAGGATACAATGAATTATAAACACACATAATTGGTGATGCATCATGCAGGACAGACTGAGGGAACTGATTGCTTGAAATCTCTACTTTCTATACCATCACTCTGTCTGTATGCCAACTCAAAGAACCTCCTTTGAACATAAAGATGAGTACGCTTGAATGCTTGTCAAGTATGCCTTTCTACCCTAGAAATTTGGGGAAAAAAGTCCACCCTGCACGTCACATCCCAGGGAGCCGAGCAGTCCCAATGCCACTTCAAAGGAGCCTAAGTGCACGGATGATTTTAATTTAGGTACAGGAGCAGCCCCCAAAGCTCCAATGTGTCTTCATATATTTGCAGTTAAGAGTTTGTTGATAAGGTTGTTCAGAGACCCAGGAAAAATATTAAAGTTTCACAGTGGTTTCTGAGTCTAAAGCCTTTGGGAATGTATTTAGTTTAAATACACATGTAGGGGCATATCTTTAGATCCCACGGGACTGTCATTGGGCAGCCTACTTCATTCCAGAATCTCATAGTTACTTCACCAAGTGACAGCAGAAAACACTCTGAATGACTGGAGGTGATCAATAGCTTCTTTAAAGTCAAATTTGGCAAAGTAAAAATTCATCAAGTGATTACTGTTTAACTCAAATGATACCTACTACGAAAAGTTCAGTGTCATGTAACATTCACGGAGTTACCTGTTCTGCAGTGCTCATGTGAACCACGGGGCCTTTGCCATCTTTGGTCTGACATAACTTTGTATCACTCCGGGGTAATCCCATTAAAATAAATTGTGTTTAACTGATAAATAGCTAAATTAAATCAGACCAAGAGCTTTATGGACACTTGGACGGCTGCCAACAATATTCCCAGTACTGGTAACGTTTTCAAGAATGTGTCTGCCTGCCAAGACATGCCCTTGTTGCTGCTCCTCCCTCTACCTGGCAATATTATGGACTTTGGATTCTGCTAGCTCCATGCAATCTGTTATCTGAAATTTTGGGGCTATTACTGTTATGGATCAGAGGTACTCATGCAAGTATATATTATTCCCACTTGCTATTTAGAGTGGACATGGTTAAACATGACATGCGAAGTAAACATCATGGGGTTTATTTCTTTTGAAGAGTGCAGATGTTCTGTGTATATTTATAAGAATCTGTCAGTTCTATGTCTTTGTTTTATAAAGTGGCTACATAAGAGGCTTGGCGTTGTTGAGAATTCCTTCTATTTATGCCTTTTATGGTAGTTTTTAGGGATTCTGTCTAATTTTTTTTTGCTGGAGTCATGCTCGGGACTAAATTTTAAATGGTCTCAGACAGATACAGAATACAACTAAGCTAACAGATTTTACATTATTCCTTAAATAAGAGCTGTAACTTTATTGCAATGTTCCTTGTTTTAGCTGCCAAGTATGTAGTTCTAGAGACATATTTCAATGAAAATATTATATAAATATGATATTTTCAATAGGTAATATGCTATCCAAGGCTGTTTATCCTATGCCAGACTGCTCTAGCAATAAAGCACCTCTTCAGAAAATTGTTTAATAAAAGATCAACACAAATCTCTCTGATTTTAAACAGAAGAGAACAACTGGTGATTGCAATAGCACTACTGGAAAATGCTGATTTACTATTACAGTAGCCTTTTCTGTATGGACTACAAAGGCAGCCCTACTTTCTGCACCCAAACATAAAACCAGGCACTTTTGAAAGGAACAACAGGATTGGAATCAAACTCTGTAGAAAGTAATCTCTGAAATGTATAGAATTAGCTGAGAAGTACTACCTTTATTCCCTCTGTATAAATAATGTTAATGATTTCCTGGGTTAGTACACTAAACTCCCAGTGCAGTTAATTAGTCTTACATTTCTTTATTTTTATTGTGTTTTCCATATTTAGGAAAGAATTTCCTAATCCTTAAGGAAAGAAATGTTTCCTTATGTATAAATAAAGTGTAAGAAATTTTCTTACTTCCCATCTTAACCTTTTCAACATGGACCAAAGCAGTCTGCATTGAACAGGATACCATACATCTATCTTGTAGACATGTTGGAGGGTAAAGGGACCATTATAGTAAATGAGTTTTTGAATAGTTACGGCTAGTAAACGGCAAGAGAACATCAGAATTAATATGAATACCATTTAAAAAAAACAGAAAACATCCATGGGGCAGGTGTCTCTGTTATTAACTGGTTGGCTGCACAAACCAATTTCCCAAATACCAACATGTAGAAAAGCAAAGCATTAAACTGTACATTTTATAAAATATTACATCAAGCTGCATGATGAATGACACATCCCACAGTTTTTCATGTTTTGGGGGACCTAGCTGATTTATATCATGATGGTCTCTGTCTGCATAAATGACTGAGCCCTTGAATTCCGGTGGAGCTGAGAAACGCTTTCTGATCCATTTCGAGAAATCGAAGAGCTGTGGAGTCCGTAATCTCTGCCAGCTGTCTGCTTCCAGCACAAACTCCGCCATTTTCTTTTCAGCTCCCCTTGCACCTGTGTTAAAAAGAAAATGCACAAGATGAGCTGAAAATGTTCTTTTACATGAGGAACTTTTTCATGTTTATTGGCTGTCAAATGGGAATGTCTAGGAATAGAATTAGGGAATGGTTTGGGTTGGTAGGGACTTCTAAAGATCATCTAGTCCAACCCCCCTGCCACGGGCATGGTCATCTTTTACTACATCGGGTTGCTCAAAGCAACCAACCTGATCTTGAACACTTCCAGTGATGGAGCATCCACAACTTCACTGGGCATCCTGTTCCAGTGTCTCCACCACCCTCATAGAAAAAATGTCTTCCTTACATGCAATCTAAATCTACCTCTTTCAGTTTAAAACCATTACCCCTTGTCCTGTCACTACAGGACCTGCTAAAAAAACTTTCTCCATCTTCCTTATAATCCCCCCTTTTTATACTGAAAGGCTGCAATAAGGTCTCCCCAAAGCCTTCTCTTCTCCAGGCTGAACAATCCCAACTCTCTCAGCCTCCCTTCATAGCAGAGGTGTTCCAGTCTTCTGATAATTTTTGTGGCCCTCCTTTGGACTCACTCTAACGGGTCCATGTTGTTCTTGTACTGAGGACAACCACCTCTCTCGACCTGCTGGCCACGCTTCTTTTAATGCAGGACACGATTGGCTTTCTCAGCTGCAAGCACACATTTCCGGCTCATGTCCAATTTTTCATCCCCCAGTATCCCCAAGTTCTTCTCTGCCGGACTGCTCTCAATCCCTTCATCCCCCAGTCTGTACTGATATTGGGGACTGCCCCGACCCAGGTGCAGGACCTTGCACTTGGCCTTGTTGAACATCATGAAGTTCACACAGGCCCACTCCACAAGCCTGTCAAGGTCTCTCTGGATGGCTTCCCTTCCCTCTAGGGTATCAAATCAGTTTTACAAAGATTACAAAATTGAGGCAAAGACTGTCTACACTGTCTGTGAGGAGATGTCCCAAGGCCACTTTCAAAATCAGTTTTGTATCACTTGTGCTGCAACACTAGCTTTTGGTATCTAGCTATTAATCACATGTAGTTAAAGCATAGAATCAAATGATTAGCCCAAAATCGGGCATCGCATGAGTATCAAAGATCAGAATAGCACTCAGGAGACCTGAATGTCAATTCCCTGTGCAAGTGGGTGTCTCCTTCAGACAGATTCTTCCTGTCAGACACTGCATGCTGTTTAATGTATATTCTACATTAAAAAGTGGCTTGCATTGAAAGGAATTCCTTGCACCTTTCTCAGTTGAGATCAGGAAAGCTGCTACATGCTGAGTGCTTCTGAAAATCTGGGGGTTAGATTCTGTCAGAAGATCACCCCTAAATACTTACTAAATGGTGTTTCAAGTTTTGGATAAATTTCTAGACTTATTGCACCTCACTTGCACAATCCACATTGCTTGTAACAGAGCTATAACTAGATCATGTTAAATAACAGAAGACACACTTACTAACACCTTGGTTTGCAAGGAATTAGATTTCAAACAGCTCTTAACTCTTCACCCAAATACACTAATTTCTCCTGTTGCGTAGAAACTGCCACATATATATTCTATAAATAGGAACGCAAGCATCTTCTAAACCAGCTTCATGTATCAGAGTGGAATTATAGGGGCACTTATACATTTACTGAAAACAATATTTAACATCCTCAGCAGGAAAGGTGAGACTTACTTCACTGTTCAAAAAACAATACAGGACTGCAACAATCAACCCCTGGAAAGAGACAATATTCCTTAGTTAGTAGGCAGCACCAACCTAGGTCAATAAAACTTCTTTTGAACAAAACCTTTAAAATTTACCTGAAAAGATCCCAAACACAACTCAAAGATTATTTTATAATTATTGGAACTGCGGTCAGGAAACAGAGCAAACACTGTGTAGTGAACTCCAAATAACGGAATAAGCAACAACGTGGATTTTGCAAGTCTCCTGGGTAAATAAAAGAGAAAAAGCTGGAGTTTAATGATAAGCTTTAGTTTTACTAAGATAAGAAACTGATGCAATGTCGTTTACATAAACCTCATATGACTTCAGATTTATAAACAGTCTTAGAGTCATTTATTGCAAATTGTTTTCCTTTCAGGCTTGCTGTGAGATTAGCCATATAGTAACCTCATAAATTAACGTCTGCAATTCCATGTTATACTTGATCTTGTTGACCCTGCACTCTTCCAAAAGCTGGCAAAAGACTGCGAGGCCTCTGTCGTGGTTTAACTGCAGCCGGCAACTAAGCACCACGCAGCCACTCGCTCACTCTCCCCTTGGTGGGTTGGGGGAGAGAATCGGAAGGGTAAAAGGGAGAAAACTCGTGGGTTGAGATAAGAACAGTTTAATAATTGAAGTAAAATAAAAATAGAAGAGTTAAATAGGTAAAGCAAAAGCTGCGCACGCAAACAAAGCAAAACAAGGAATTAATTCGCTACTTCCCATGGGCAGGCAGGTGTTCGGCCATCCCCAGGAAAGCAGGGCTCCATCACGCGTAACGGTGACTTGGGAAGACAAACGCCATTGCGCCGAACATCCCCCCCTTCCTTCTTCTTCCCCCAGCTCATATACTGGCCATGACGCCATAGGGTATGGCATAGCCCTTTGGCCAGTCGGATTAGCTGCCCTGGCTGTGCCCCCTCCCAGCTTCTTGTGCACCGGGCAGAGCAGGGGAAGCTGGAAAGCCCTTGACTGGTGTAAGCACTACTCAGCAACACTAAAACAGCAGTGTGTTATCAACATTATTCTCATGCTAAATCCAAAACACAGCACTATACCAGCTACTAAGAAGAACATTATTCCAGCCAAAACCAGGACAGCCTCTCTAAAGCGAAAGACTCTTTTTCAGCTGCCCTCTGGAGAGCAGTGGGGTGTAGGACCTGCCCTCTGCTGGGTCTTTTCGACACACATTCAGTTCCCAGCCTGGTTTCGTGGCACAGTTTTTGGGGGTGGGGTTTTACTGCATTATTCCACAGGACCACATTTGACAAAGTGTCACGAGCTGCCATCAGATCTCCCAAGATATTTTTTACCTGGCATAAAGGGTTCAGAGTGCCTTCCTGCAAAGTCATACAGACAGATCCCCTCGTATGGAAGGTAAAGTCTCTCTCTTGAAATTAATTTATGTTCATTTCTTTTAAATGTGCAACTGTATGGTTAGCCTGTACATTGCACATACACAGTATGCAAACAGTATCTAGGAAATGTAATCCAGAATAATCTCAACTGTCAGATTTTCATGAGCAATTTCAGATTTACCCCCAAATACTAAAATCTCATAACTATACTGGTGATATTAAGCATATAACATTAACTAATTTTTATTGTTGTCAATTACATAATACATTTTAGCACAAGACACTACTGAAGTTAAGGAAGGAGAACTTTAAATTATTAAGCAGAGCAGCTCTGACAAACTGCCTGGGAAACCACTGAAATGATGAATTGCTAGTTATCCCTTATCTGTCACTTATTTCACTCTAATAACATCAGTTTTATATATTATACAGGGCCAGTCATGCATGATTATGGATGTCTGGTATCAGATAAAATTCAAGAAGTTACAATGTTGAGTCCCATAATTCATCACTGTCTTGATGAACATAACTTGATTCAACAATGAAAGCATGCTGTTGTGAATTCACCTATTTTAACAGAAAAGTCAAGGTATTTCAAGCAGTTTTATTTTTTTCTGTGTCAGTCTTCATGGCCTTCCTCTGTTCATGTCCCAGAGGCTGCATCTGTTTATGTGGAGATAATCAGTTCTGACAGCAAAGTTTCTCAAAAATAGTAAAACCCTCACATCTAACGGTGATAGCAGTAAGTGGGACAAATAGGATTTCCTTAGCAGAAGAAATTCATTTACAACTGGAGGAGATGACGATGGCAGCAAATTTCCTGGTTTCCCAAGTGAAATGGAAAAATGATTTTATTCAAACTTAACCTTACCCACTGCAAAAGTAAAATGACCAACAAAAAGGATGGAGCCAGGTACAAGCAAGTGGGACAGAGGAAGGGAAGAAAAATGGTGACTTGCATCAGTAGTATTAATTTTAGACTCATATTTCACTTTCACTCCATTCTTTTTTTAATAATTTTTGTCTAGCTGCTGTTGCTTTCTCTATACTGCACTTACACTTTAATGAAGGAAAGGGACAGATAAAATAGCCTTATTCTTCTCTGAATTTTAGAAAATGCATTTGCATTTTGAAAAACAACCCTTCCAGACCTTTAATTTGCTCTGTAGATGCAGTATTTCTTAAGGAGGCTAATCTACCATTCCCATGGGTATCGGCTAAAGACCATCTAATCCAAATTTAATCAGGCAATCAAATGCTAAAAGCAAAGAATTCACAGGGCTGAATAATGAAGGACAAGCTTGCTGTTAATGAACATTTTATACTATGAAGTGCTACAGTAATCTGTGGAAAATGATGGGACTGATAGGAAGGGAATGCCTCATTTTCATAAAATACATAAATAGCACACAGACACAAAGAAAAGTTCCTATCACAAGAAGTGAACCTGAGGGGATTTCCTGCCCATAGGTCAGTCACTGTGCTAAATAATAATGTGGAAACTGCATAGTGTCATCTAGGTTGATTTGGTTCTCCCACACGTTTAGTTAATTCAAGCAGCAAACACAAAAAAGGACTCTTGTAGCTCTGTGAAGCAAAGCCTTAGGTCAATCTAGTCGTGTCACCTTTTCTATGGCACATCAGAATTCTTCACTTTTTGCATCACATTGTTTACAAAACACATAAGGTCCTAGTTCTCTTAGCTTTAAAGATATGCTGTACTTTAGCATACCATGTGTGGAGGTGACACCATTTAGGGAGGTGATAGCGCCCCTGTACTCAGCACTGGAGAGGCCGCACCTCGAGTACTGTGTTCAGTTTTGGGCCCCTCACTACAAGAAGGACATCGAGGTGCTGGAGCGTGTCCAGAGAAGGGCAACGAAGCTGGTGAAGGGTCTGGAGCACAAGTCTTATGAGGAGCGGCTGAGGGAGCTGGGGTTGTTTAGCCTGGAGAAGAGGAGGCTGAGGGGAGACCTTATTGCTCTCTACAACTACCTGAAAGGAGGTTGTAGCGAGGTGGGGGCCGGTCTCTTCTCCCTAGTAACAAGCAATAGGATGAGAGGAAACAGCCTCAAGTTGTGCCAGGGGAAGTTTAGGTTGGATATTAGGAAAAACTTCTTCACCAAAAGGATGGTCAAGCATTGGAACAGGCTGCCCAGGGAAGTGGTTGAGTCTCCATCTCTAGAGGTATTTAAAGAACAGGTAGATGTGGTGCTCGAGGACATGGTTTAGTGGTGGACTTGGCAGTGCTAGGTTAACAGTTGGACTCGATGATATTAAGGGTCTTTTCCAACCTTAACGATTCTATGATTCTATGATTCTATGTTTTATCTGCTTTTAGAATAGGAATTCAGCATTTTTTAAATGAAGAAAAGGTGTTATCCAGGAGCACATTTTCAAAGGCCACTTGCATGGTTTTGAACTTTCGGTGTTTATGTTAGGTTTTGTCATTGAAATATCATATTAACATCCTGAAGTGTCAAACTCAGTGTCCATACCTGAGCTTTAAAATAAGACCTACTACAACAGACTCTTGATTCTGTATTACAGTAGCCAGCAGCTATTATAATACAATAACTGATATGGCAATATAATAAAGAACAAATCCAATTTTAGCAATGTATTTAAATTACCCCCCAACATTCCTTGACTCTAAAACTGTGGAAACAATGGATGTTAGGATTTGATGCTCAAACCAAAACACAAAAGAAGAAAGCCTAAACATAAATGAAGTTGATCTAAATCAGAAACACTCGTTTTCCTCTAAAAAAATTACAATGCTATTTTAAATCAACATAAACCATTATATTTCATTTTTTACTTTTTGGGAACAACGTAACTTCTTTCCAGCTCTTAAAATATGTGTAAATATTACAACAAAAAGTATTTTAGAAATAAAAAATGAAAAAATATGTTTTTAAGAAGGTTGAAGCAAAGTGTTTTGATCTTGAAACTTTTGTTATGTTGAAATGAAATGAACGAAATATTTTTTGTATCAGCTTATTCATTCATGGATTAAACTCAAATTCAAGAATCGCTTGTTGGTCTTTATGAAATTGCGCATTTTTTATTGAATTTAGTGTTTGACAAAAAAAATTATGTTCGTCTCTATTTCAGCATAGTGATAAGATCTTTATTAAACCACATCTAAAAGTACTTCTGAATTAAATGTAATTATAGTATCACAGCAATTGTTGGTAGCAGGTTTCAGCAGAGGAAATCTTACAGAGATTTTGGTTCTGTACATAATATCTAAAAATATGACTCACTTGTACTGTGACTGGTCATTTCCTCCAACATCTGGAGATCTTAACTTCTGCAGTAAGATTCTTATAATACTAATGAAAAGTATAAAATTCACCTGCAAAGAAAACAAATATAATGGTGATTTCTGACTTCTGCACTGAATACGCAGCACAAAGAAATGCTTATCAAGTCAGACAAATCAACTCAGCAGTGGGCGTCCTGTACCTCCTGCCAGAACACATCAAGCTCTACACTTGTCAACCTGATTGTCTGTTTTCTGCCTCACTAGGTTTGTTATGTCCGGCACACCTCTGCATGGCCACCAGTTCTAGTCTGGCTGGCAAAAGCCTTTGAAAGCCCCAGATGTCAGAAATGCCCTCCTTCCTCAGCTGAAGGCAGGTTTCCTAGCAGGACGGGACATGGGATGTGATTTGGTGCAATGAAGCATTGTCCTAAATTGTCATGTGGATTCACAACTGGAAGCCCAAAGGAAAATGTGAGTCCCATACACAGTGCTGGCCCTCTCTTGCCTCTTGCCTTGATTTTTAATATTTTCAGCCTGAATTAGGGGAAGAGAAGATTGCTGCACAGGTGATCTGTGCACTCCAATCAAGCATAGAAAGGGCCTGTCACACATACCAGTCTGTCTTGGGTATTGATGCAGATATTATCACTGAAAGAACTGAATCCTTGCAGTCTAATTCTTGTGACAGCCCTCTGAGACAGAACAGCAGTATTATTTTATTTCATAGAAAGGCACTTCCATAAAAAAAAATTATGATCAGATCCTGATCAATCTAGAAAACTGAAGTATAAAACTCAGTAGATCCTAAGTCTCACTCCCATTATTTCTTCATCCTTGGCTTTTGGCATCTTGTGTTTGTTTGGTGTGCTCTAGAAAACCACACACTCAATATAGCATGGCCGTACTAAAGTGAGGGAACACTTGGAATCCACACCCTCACAGCAGCAATGTCAGCTAAAAACTACAGCTACAGCTACATAAACAGCTGCATCAAATGCACACATTTTAGAAGAAACCAACCTAGAGAAAAATTTCTATCACTGTGAAAATGAGCATTTTATTGTTTTTAACTAAGCCCATCCCAAAGCCCCAAATCAGGAGGCTGGGTACCCCACCAGACAGTGCCTGCCTCACTGCTATAAACCTCCAGTCTCTGCCTTGATGCATTGCTGGAACTCTTCTTTTTCCAGTTTTAACAATTTGGCTGTGAGCTTTTCAAGGTCAGTGAACTTCCGTGTCTTCTCTGACATACCCAGTACAACTTGTGATGTTAATAAATAAACTATGACCATAGCAACTGCATGCCCCTCTGTATTTAATATTTTGTTTCAAATGACAGGTGAAGGAAAGTGACAGAAACTGACCAGGATTAATTAAAAAATTAGGAAAATTAAATCTAATATTTTGGGAAAAAAAAGAACAAAAAAGAAATGTTAGAAAATATAGACCTTTACTGAACTTAACATACATATTTCAGGCAGATGCTGACTTAGAAGTTTTCCTTGCAATTCTCCTATAAAAGTAACAGGCAGAAGCCTGTTATTGCTGATTGTATCTACAGACTTACCATAGCAGAGTGTACAGACCAAGGGATATACATTTAGTTTGCCGTATGCACTGGAGCCAGTATTAGTGGACAAGGAGGGAGCTTCCATTTCATTGGATATTTGTTAGCCACAAAATAGGAGAAGGAAAAAATCTTTATTCTGTATTTGCAAAGGGATTGGCGGAATAACTTGTTCTTCACAGGCATTCCTAATTTCTACTGTAACAGAATAAACTGTCATCCATTTGGTTTCTGAAGCATCAAATCATCTGCAAAACTGCACTCAGGTGACTCACATTCTTGACGGACATTCATATATTACTTTTAAGTCTGTTTTCAAACACATACCTTTCTGTCTGTAAGCACAATCTTGGATTAATGAAAAACATATGTTTTTGTTTGGAGTTTGTAACAGTACTTGGCACTACTGAGCTTGTAAATCCAGCCAGCTGAAAATGGGTATTAAGATCTAAAGGTGGCAACTGCCACTGACTTACTACAGTGGAGCAAATTAATTTCTCTAAGATTACTATTGAATTGATCATTTGTTAAAATCCTTTAAAGTATATATCTGATTTAGAATAGTATGTTTCAATAAAATATGACACAAGTAGTCCCTGGAATTTTACTTTTAGTATTGTAGCTTTTCAGTCCTATAAAATCATTTAAGCATAATGTCTTTAAATAAAATAGAATATGTATACTGTTCAATGAACATCTAAGAACAGGAAAATGAGCAAATAACATGAATGCAGAGAAACTGCAAGAGAGGGATGACAAATGATGCCTCTCTAGTGGAGTAACAGCAAGATGCTGCTGGTACCCTTTTCTGCTGGTTGCCTTCTTCTGACACCAAGTCTTTGAGTCTAAACACATTGCTTGAGCATGTATCACTTAAACTGTCTTCATGTTGCTTCTTTCTTGCTATTTAGTCCCTTACACTACCTGCAATGTGAGATAACAAGATAAACATTTCCCAGGTACTCTGATGTGACAGAAGTATTGTTTCCACCCGAACACCACTCCTTCCCAAATGAGAGCAGTTTATGCAAGTGGAAGTATGGAGAAGGCAGCTGTGGAGGCATTTGCTAAATGGAGAATACGGGTAACACCACATTAACTGTTTGGAATAGTCCCTCAATTAAATAACTCTGAAATGTGTACAGCATGAAGCGTGGAAGCCTGCCAAGTAACTTTTCTCAAGCCAAAATTGTCAGGAGGAGATGCCAGGGGAGGTTTCTGACACACTGAATTAACTGAAGCCATTCCCACTTTGAGAAGTGACTTCAGAACTTGCTCTCACAATACTGTTTACTGTTGGATAATAACCTTATAGAAAGTACCATCTTCTAAGCGGTGAAAATGTTTGCAGTTAGCACAGAAATTGATGGAAGAGAGTGAATATGGCATGAAGAGTGAGCGGACTTCGTGTCACATCTAATGCGGTTAAACCACTGTTCCTTAAAACCTTTGCTTGATTTCCTCTGCCTTTCAAAAGTATATTCATGGCATCATCCTCACAATCAGGCTCTATCCTACTCTTCTTTTCTTCATTCTTCTTCCTCCTCTTAAAGATTTTCAACATCAGACATACTCTGGGCTTTCTTTCATGCCATTACAGAAGACAGTCGATGAGAGTTCTCAGCATAGGTGTTCTACTCTCCTTTATTTTCCTGAAATTCAGATTCTTGCAGGGTTTTCCTGTGTTCACCGCATTGACTGCTTACACAGATGTCCTTCCTGCTAGTGAAGCCATTTGCTATTGCTGGTCATCCTTGCCACCATTCTCTGACAGTCTTCCAGTCTCTCTACATTCTCGAGCAGACTGAAGGCACTGTGTGAGTGAGTGTGATGTAATTACATCATTCTTTTATTGAGAAACATCATGACTCTTTCACAACACCTATCCAAAGAACTTGCAATGATCTGTTTTCATTGTTGAATGGCAGGCAGCACTGACCTCATTATTCAAAGATTTGAATCTTCAACTTCTATTTTTTCTAGAAGGTAACAGGAAATGTTGAGGCTTATCATGGTGTATGTATATTGAAAATTATGTTCTCGTGAATGTAGTGTTTTTCACTCATCAATGACCAGTTTTACACGACATTTCATTAGCTCCTTTTGCTCTATGAATGCACGCTCTACTTTGCACAGCAGTAAGTTTGCATAGCATCCTAGCTGCCACAATGAACGTGCTGGTTGTAGTTTGATGCTCCAACAAGACGTTACTTATCCAGCAGGAAAGGGTGAGTATCACTGCTTTTATAACTCTCTTTCACAGCACAATTTCCCAAACGTAAAATGTAGTTGATCAAACAACTGAAGAATCATCTAATCGCAGAAGTGGCTTCACACAGTACACACTGCAGAATCACTTGGCCACCTTTAGTTGCTTTCATCCCTAAAACATGCTGTGTAAGAGAAGAAGCATATCTGGAAGGAAACAGCAGATCCTAAACATGTGCACCTGGCAAGCCAGAAAAGATCACTTTCAAAATGTTTCCCTATGTCTTACAATCCCTTTGTATCAAATCAGTAATACAACCATTAAAAAAAAAAAGGAGAACGACCATTCCTTTGCCTCAAACAGTGAT
The DNA here is from genome assembly GCF_047370975.1 of Nipponia nippon. Lineage (NCBI taxonomy): Eukaryota > Metazoa > Chordata > Aves > Pelecaniformes > Threskiornithidae > Nipponia > Nipponia nippon. Next base: position 156,397,997 of record NW_028262290.1, on the reverse strand, counting down.
TCTGGTCCACGTTTTATGATATACTGGACTTTTGCTGACTGACTAGTACTCCATTTTCTTAACTCACAACTCCTTTCCCAGTCTTTGCCAAGATCCAGCTGCAATTCAAGTCTGCCAATGAGCACTTGGATAACTTCCATTTCCAGGTCTAGGACTTCTTTGGAGAAACACTTCTTTCTGGCACATGAAGTCTCAGCTGTCTACCAGATAGCTGTTTAAACTGAACACCCAGAGAATAGACCTTCATCTTCTGTAAACACCAGGTGGTTTGTTTTGCTTTTATCTTTCAGTATATTTTCTTCACTCTGGACCATCTCCAGCTCCTTTGAGGTACACGTATTCATGCTGTAGTTCTGTTGCATGCCCATTTCTTCATATCAGAAAACACCTTTTCTTACCTTATGTCATTTCACACATATGCCTACTCTGTAGAATTCACCCTGATGAAGATGACAGAAGTTCCCTCAAAATTATTTTCAGCAGGCACAGATTGAAAGGCAAGCCCAAGCATAATGAGGACTCTTGAAATCTTGTGTAATGTAATAATGCCCTAATTTTTCTGACTAAAATGTTAAAAATAAAGCAAGTGTATCTGAAACGTATTAATTTGCACTGTGACTGTTTTCAGAAATGGACATATAACCATAGCATATTATGCCCAAAGTTAATTATACAATCACCACAGTGAACAGGAATTTTATTATGCTGCTCCAGTAATTCTAATGAGTTCCACATAGGAAAAACCCCATGAAACATTCTCAAATGGTATTCTTTTGCAAATACTTCATGTTCAATATATATTTCAGCAGGCTACCAATTAAAGAAAGATATACACAGCCATAGTTTTTTATGGCTGCAATAATATCAGATTCTCAATTGCAGGGCTATCTATTTACACGCAAAGTCAAATCTGCAATTAATTGAAAAGTATAATTAGATTTTTGCTTCCCCCAGGCTCATAAACAGGAGAGATGTTAAAGAAAGAACAACATACAAATAAGAGCAACTGCTCATTTAATAGGAGGCAGATAAATTTTGAAGGCAACAAATTTTAATGGCCTTGGCATCTGTTTAACATTTCTCCTACAGCACAATTTCTTTTCATTAAAACAGAATTCTTGCTTATCTGTAACTAGCAGTAAAGAATAATGGCTATATGCACGGCACCATGCTGAACTGATCTATAATTCATGCTTCAAAGTTTACTTACTATAATAGAAATTAAAATTGGTATTCGTATAACCCACCAGGGACCACCATGCTCATTTGTATCCCAGCAACTACAAAAAAAAAAAAGAGGGAAAATTATGTTGACATTAATATCACCTGGCAAGCAAGACCTGTGAGGAGAAGTATTTCTTATATACAAGTCAAAGCACACTAAAATAATGCCTGTTCTAGCCTTGAATTTGGCATTCAATCTTCTTCTGCTTTTATTTTATTTCCCTGGTTTTAATATGCATATTCAAATCAGGTAAAACATCAGGCACACTAGACTGTACCATCAGACATCATGGAGGATGCTGGCCTTCAGGGAAACCAAGCTTAGTTTCACTTTGAGCAAGGACACACTTCCAATAAGCACTTAACACCAGCCTCTGGGTAGCAGGAAGATCTAAAGCAACTGACAGATGCAACTGAAATGACATAATTCATTGTGGGACATTTAGGTTACAGATGGCTGGAACTGGTTTAGAAAAATGTGAGACTGAACCTGAAACTTTGTCTGAAAACCTGAAAATTTAATTTTCGCTGTGGGCTCAGCACTTTTGGTCCAAATACTCTGAGAATAAGTGCTCTGAAAGATCAGTCTTAAGCAAGGGCAATATCCTTCAGAGTTCCTCTAACCGTGATCATAATGACAAAGGAAAAAGGACTTAGCCTTCGGTTTACATGTTAGAGGTCTTGCAAAGAAAACTTAGAAGTTATGTAGGACGGGATTTTTCAGTTTAATTACAGAATCAATTGAAAAATATTAGTCAGGTTATAAAAAAGGAGTGTGAAAACTGTTTGTCCCACGGCTAGGAATGCTCTCCCATTCCTTGGGGCCAGCAGGAGCAGCAAGTCTGATCTTCCTACAAAATTCTTATCTCAGTTCCCTTTCCCATGCCAGGAGCCAGGCCTAGCTCTAGTTAGTCATAGTTTTACCTGACTACGTGCATCTTCTTACATATATTTACATCACATTGCTTCACTTCTGGGAATGTAATTTAGATACACCCAAAGTTATCTACATTTCAATCTTTTGAGTTGCTAGTCAGCAAATTAGAATGCCCAGCATCTTACTGCACTGTATTGCAGCGCTGAACCCAAGGACCCCCACTGGTATTTGAAGTATTATTTTGACTTCCAAAGCAGATAGCTCTGGATGTGGGTCTCATGGGGTAACACTAGTCATAACCTCTCGCTGCCCTCTCCTGCCCTTAGAGTTTTTCAAATAAACAGCAAGCATAAACGGCATGCTGAAGAGCTCCTCAACACCTGTCCCTTTATGGCCACATCTGGAATTTCAGTTCTGTGCTTGTCCCCTTCAGGACAGCAAACTACCTTTGTGCAAACACCACCATATCCAAGGCAAGGATTGTATTGGCACAGTTGGAGGTTTGAAGCATTCTCTCCCCCACACGCTTACCCAGTGTCCTCTAAAATGATCCGTGTCACTGTCCACGTAATAATGAATATGGTAGGAGTTCCTGAAAAATGCCAAAGAGGTTTAGAGGATGATCACAAAAATATAAGTAAGTCCACAAAATAAAAAAAAAAAGTTCAGCCTGCTAGTAACCAATTATTCCCCAAATATACAGCACATAGTAAACAGTTTAGTGAATGGAGAGAGAGGCCCCTCTGATGAGCTGCGATGTAAGCAATGTATTACAATCAAAGACTGCAGGGAAGTGGGTTTATTTCTTACAAAAATGCGGCCATAATGACTAATACACAAAGAACATGCCCTTCTTAGGTTTCTTTCAAGCTGTCAGAGTGACCTACAGGGAGATAGATACAAATTATGCATTCCCAATGCACTTCCAAGGACTACAATATAAAACCGAAGTGTAAATCATTTCATAAGGAACCATTCCCACACACTGGTTTATTCCCATTTCCCAGCAATACCTAAATGTTTATTACCACCTATTACTGGAAGCTTTAAAGTGCTCCGTATAAATATCATTGCACTTTCTGGAAATGAAAGGCATACATGTACTTAAAACCAGATGGACAATATTATTGGGCTTTTCAAAAAGGCAAATAGCATAGCATAGCCTGTGGCTGTGCAGCTGAGCTTCCTTTTTCCTCCCAAATCAGGACAGCCTGTATCCTATGTTTTGCGGTGGCAGCCCTTGCACCATCCTATATCCTGAACAAGCCCTGGGCATTGTGCAGATCGGCACAGGGCAGAGCCATGCCCAGGAGCAAGCTAGCAGTTGTGCTTCAGCAGTTTTGCGCCCAATCTCTCCCGTGGTCCAGCGGCTGCAGCCTATACTGGGGCTGAACTGAGGAATTAGCGAGTCTGAGAAGCCATTCAACAGAAACAGCATGACTGCCTTGGTATGAAATATTGAACCTGACTAACACATACATACAGAAAAAAGAATATTATTGGAAAATGTTTAAGTTCTTACCCCATCCAATCAGCAGGTAGATTGTGAAGTGTCTGTTGGGGGAGAATATTAGCACAAGGAGGATGTGGAGATAAAGTCCTTCAACTAAGAGCCAGTAAAAATTTGCCATAACACCATACTGAAAAAACACCAAAATAGCCTTGCAGCCCACCTGAAATACGAGAATAGGGATCAAAGTTGTTGCAGGAAAGATGCTGTATTATCCTGTTATTAATATATCCCATAGGTCTTAACTCTCCATGTAATACTAGTAACCCAGGTCCAGTAGAAACTTTTTTTCTTCAGTCAAGCAAATTGAGACATTGTAAATGTTATTGTATATATAAAAAGAAAATGAATTATAAAAAAAATATTTAGGTGGCTCTCATAGCAAATTCGCTCAGAAATTTTGAAAACTTCATAGCATAAATATTGTAAAAGGTGGTGGCTATTAAGAAATGCACACATTTGCAATGGTTAGTTAATGAATGGCTATTAGATCAGATGATCATACACTAGGTGGCTAATAAATATCTCAAAATCCCAGCTGGCTTCCTAACATAGTAAAAATTAACAAAGAAACTGCTTTATGAATATTTCAAGGCTAAATGGGAAACAGTGAAAAATATAACTTTACATGATGAATACTCTAAGTATCTTTGGAAGACAAAGTTGACTGGACTTTAAAAATTATGTTTTCCCTTTAGAAAATGCTTCAGTGTTTCTTAATTAACAAAACACATAAGCATGTATCATAAAATGAAGTCCCAATATACTTATAGTCTCTGTGCTGCTCTTCAGAATTAATTTTCAGATGTCTGTGCTGCTGATGTTCCACAGGGCTGGCTGCTGCTACTTTGGTACTTCCCAGCAGGGATCTGGGATGAGAGAATTGAACACAAAAATGTTTCTGCTGACACTGAGCTGAGAAATGTGTTGATATGGTGAATGTAACAGACTAAACAAACCGGACTAAATAAAACTTTCAGTTTCTGCCTGCTTTACTCCCTTCCCCATTTTAAATACCCTTCATACCTCCACTGTTTCTGTTAAAATTCCAAGTACACCAAATGCCTAAGTAAGTAACTTATTCAGTGATTGATTCCTCTGTCTAAACATAGGTGTCTGTTACGAAGTGAGATGCCCTCAGGGACCCCAGGCACCAGCTGCTAAGCCAGAAGGGCACAGACCTCCTAGAGATACTTCTGTCTATCCATCAGCCCCTTGTGGTGTCTCAGATATCTCGGTGCATCCCAAGTAACATACATGCCTGTGTACATGCCTATACAGACAACTAAGTAAGAGCCCAAAGGCTGGAATTCATTTCACCTAATTTTAGCTGCCTACAAGCAAGGTTTCTGGCGAAAGCTAGCCACCTACCAGCCAACTAGCTCCTTATACAGCTCAGGAAGAGAGACAGGCATGGCCAGAGAAAGTCTTAAAGCAGATGAGATAAACCATCCAGTGAGAAAGGCAGAAAGAAGCCCAGAGAGCAGTTTAGTTTAGTCATCTCATTTGGTAAGACTAATCTTACCTCTGGACTTTTTATCCACTGAAGGGATATCCATTGCAGACCAGTAATGGCCAGAAAATTTAACATGGAGAAAATGAAACATTTCAAAATGCAAGTTGAAATTTGCTTTTATGCTTATGACTACTTCTAACCAGATTAGCAGTCAGAGTCTAAAATTTTTGTAATATCTCTTTTAAATTCCAGTACTCCCTTGTATTATATTCTCGATCTACACACCAGAACCCCGCATCAAAATATTTTCCCTTCCTCCTGCAGCTAATCCTGTATCAGCTGTATTTCCAGATGCTGAACAGCCAAGGTATCTGTCAGTAAAGAGTTAGCCAAAATTATGGCTCTGTGTCATTCAGATCCAGGACCCAGTTACACTGCATTTTGAATCGTGTGCTTTTAGACACCTGTGCATGCAGCAGAACTGTGGAACATCACACACGTGTGACAGAAGGGGCAAACTGGTCCGTAAGAAAGGCAGCATCCAGACAACACAAGACAAAACAGCCCTGCCGAGCTGGTGTCAGAGCATCCCACATATAACACAACAGACATTACTCAACAGTCCGCAAAACTGGACATATTCAAACAGGAACGTATGAGGCTTTGCAGCCAAGAATAACTGGAAAATAAAGGAAATTGCAGAAATCAAGTAGTATTTTGAGAGTCCATTGACTAATCTTTCAAGGACCTAAGAACTTTTGATTACCCCTGGCAGTCTGCCTAACTACTTTGCCTACTTTGGGCCTACTAACTCAGAGCCTATTTGTCATCATTAGAAACATCCCAGATTACAAATTCATACATACAGCTTGGCAGTCACTAATAAGAACTTTACGCTTTGGGACAATATGGCTTTATCAATATAAACTGTATAAAGCATGTATGTAAACTTCCTTCCATTTTTTTCTCACAAGCTTATACTGTAGTAAATTAAATTCAGAAGGTATTCAGCAGTATTTGTAGGGTTCTTCTGCAGCACTTTTAACTGAAACAACAGAGGCAGAGAATGGGGAATATCATATAGCGGCCAGCCTTTTAACAGCAAGACTTGAGATTTTTTTTAACCCCTGTGCATGAAAATGCAGTCAACATATTAGCTTGCCAAGAATGCAGATGACAACACTTCTGTCAGAGCCAGAAAGCACGGAGGAGTTAATAAGGATATCTCCTGCAAATATTTAATTCCCTGACTCATTTCTCTCCCTCCATTGATACCTGTCCAATTCCTGGACCCCGGACAAAGCTGTTGGAACATTTCCAGATGAGCTGCCTTTAATCGTTCCCAGCTGATGGTACCCCTGTTTGTCTTAAACTCTCCCAGCTGTTTAATGCAGTGGCCATACTTCTTCTGAGCTATAGCTGGTCATGATTTGTTTTGGCAGATGACATGTTGTCCCTTCATGGACATGCAAACCAACATTAACTTCTCTTACTTGTTGCTGCAACTTTCTTTCTCTGGCTACTTCTAAGAGGCCATTTTGCTAGTCATTATATTCTCTACAGAATGGTCTACACTGACAGCTTGGTATTCCTAAATATTTAAAAGGATCGGGGAGGAAAATTTAGTGACACAACAGTATTATACCAAGTAGCGAATGAGGTTTATTACCCATGAGGTTTGATCCTCTGGACAGTGAGCTGTGTTGGAGCTGGAATAGAGAATATCATCCTTGACTAAAACAGAGATTGCTCTTAGAATGAAAGAGAGGAACAGGTTCAGATGGATGTAGTTCCGAGTACAATGAAGTTTTCTAAGAAGAGATTTAAAAACAGGCATTTTAGATTTCGAGACAAAAAGCTCTTGAATAGACTTCTGTTACTCTCCGGTCGTTTCTTAGCAATATGAACCTTGAGTAAGAGCCTACCCTTTCCTCCCCTGTCATATTGTCAGTGCTGCCTTGCTGTTTTCTTTTATCATCGTCATCATCATTATAGGCTGTCCAAAATATACAAATAAAGTATCTCTTACTCCTTTTCAGTACCACGGACCAAAAGATCCCAGTGGTATTTCTCCCACACTTTAACATAAGATGACAATAAACATCATAGATTATTATCCTTCTGTGTGTGCACTCATCCCAGAGTTTTTCTTGCAAATAAAACTTTGATTATCCTGGATATATTTCAGACATGCTCTCACCTGTTGTTTTCTGATTTAATTTTTTATTTAACTAAAACTCCTGCATTTTGCTATATAATGGCTTTTCATCCTATGATGTGAGTGTATGCAGGAACAATTAAAAACGCATTCAAAACATTAGATCGCCTATCCTTTCTATCCAGTGAGATGTAAAACTTACTCTTTAGTCCAGCAGCTATGTGAAAGCCTGACAAACAAATGACAAATTAAATATTCCAAGTAAGTGAATGAGTGCTGAGGGGAAGCAAGTTATAAGTTGAGGGCTTTTCACTTAAAAGACATTCCCTTCAAGATCTTCCCATTTAACAGATTTTTTTTTTACAGCAAATCCCCAGAAACCAAACTGCTAAGAGGTTTTTTTGGTCAAAATCAGCACCTTGAACTGCACCTGGAAATAAGCCAGAAGCCAGGGCATTTTAGCAAGTATGAGCAATGAAAGAATGAAGATGCAATAGGATGTTATGGTGGTGTGCAGTGGCAGCTTCCAAGTAGTCTTCATGTTTTGATTTTTACCAAAACCCACTAAATAATCCATTCTGAAACTACCAAAGCAAGGATAGTTACAGTGAGTGTAGGGAAATAAATAACAGATGCATTTTGGTAGCCCCCAGTTCGGCAAAGGACATAATACCAGAATTAAAACTAGAATGTCAGTGTTACGTAGAAATATGCTGTTCTACAATTTATTTTCACTCTGAGTTGGAACAAACCAACCTTTTTTAAAATATCTGAAAAATACTACTTATTTTCAATCATTTTGATTTCCACTTTTCTAAAACTTTATGATATATTAAAACTTAGACATTAAAAGTAAGAAATAGAAACGTGCATTCTAAGAAGAGTAAAGCAACTTCTTTTAACAAAATCAAAATTATTAGCTTTGCTGTTTAGAAATTAAGTTTGCAGAAACAAGAATGTGCCTGACAAATTAGCAACCTCCGACAGGAAAATATTGTGCCGGAAAGTTCCCAATTAGCTTTAATCATAATAAGTACATAGAGTATTATGTGGGGAGTGGCACCATAGTAACTTGAAAAATGCTGTCAGCTTAGTCTGGCAAGGTATTTACAGATATTCATGTTTAATGTCTTTGTTTTGAGATTAAAAGATTAGCCAGATATAAAATCCTTTCCTTTTACAATGGTTCTCAATGTGCCCTTTACAGATATTAATAATGAGAACCCATGTAATGTTTCTGTAAGGATTAAAATCAAGTCCAGTTCTTCGGAAGAAAAGCAAAACAGAATATTGCAACTGCATGGAAACTTTCACAAACAACTCTCCTGTCCCCACCCAACAGTTTGGCCTTTCATGTGTTTATAGCTGATATTGCGAACAACTGCAAAGCCCTGAGGCTCTATCTGTTCTGTTCTGTCAGACAGTACGTAACAATATAGAATGGGCCGCAGAAGTCAAGTCGTAATACTTGAAAAAGAATTTCCACTTCCTTGTCATGAACACATTACCTACAATTAAATTAAAGTCCACATTATTCCATGTTTTCTTTTATTAAAAATACTGCACAAATACAAATCCAGCAATGCACAATTTTAATAATCTCTTGTGTTACTAATATCCAGACCTCAAATCCTAATCCTGCTGGATGAAGTCAGGATTTTGACAATCCTACAGCATTAGTAACTTCTGATTTTTAACGCACTGCTTAACTACCAAATCTCCTTTAGAAAGTTTCACTTAGAAGAGTTGTTCTTTGCTCTCCTTTTTAAACACAGCAAGGTGAACGTTTGCTGGTTACATTCAAAGGTGAATGTGTTTCAGGGGTGAGTGACTGATCTTTCTAAACAGTATATTGACATTCTCTATAAAGATCCCTGGGACCTTTCAGGGCAAAGTATGTTTCTTGGATAGGAGGTGTTACCAGCTGAGTTGCGAGAAGTTAAAACTTACAGAAACATTCTTATTTTCCAAACTCTGTCCTTAAAAATGACCATGATGTATGGGATGACCTACAACATGTGTGAGAGACACACAGACATACACACGTAGCCATTTGCATTCACTTCCATTATTGATAATTTACAACTGCTTCAGCTGCAGCCTTCCATAACAACTGGATGCTTGCTACGTGCTTGGGAAACTATTCTGAACAGGGTATTTTTACAACTTATTTGGGTTCCTAATTTAACTCAGTATGTCAGGAGGCCCCTACACTCCCTGTAGATAACAGAGAAACAGGCTTCTTTAGAGGGAGACTTGGAAGACCCTATGTTCCCCCCTGAAAAAAAGCCTCGATCTTTCCACTGGCTCAGTAGAGAGACTGGGGAGTTCTCAACTTGGATATTTAAACTGAAGTTGAAGGTTTTGAGTACACCTCTGAAATTCTTAATCTGTTAGTTATAACTGACTTCTGGTGATGGACAACATTCAGATGTCTATAACACACTGTCTTAAATGGGTTATTAGGTTTTAAGAGTTTTGAAAATGCATGATCTGCCTGTAGCATCTTCTGGTAGAAAGAAGATAACCATGGGTGACTCAATTTTTTTCAAAGATGTTCCAAAATATAATTATGGGTTATGTATCTGCTCTGAATAGTCTCTGAATAATTAAATATTGAGAAAATTTGATGGCAGACTGAAAGGCTTGCAGAACTCACCATAGGAATAGTTCATCAGAAGAATGAGGCTCTGACAAACAACATGCTATCCTCTACATATTACGTGTACTTCTTTTCTACCAAATCTGAGACATGCATTTTCTTGTTTTTCTTGGTGCAGAGTGGAACGGAAAAGTTGTGTGAAGTTTATAATGGAGAATATAAAGGCTATTCTATTAGGTAGAAGTGATACATAAAGGCACGAAGGCGGAGAGACTGAGAAAAGCTATGATACTGATAATATCATTTTGCAAATTCTTTTACCAATTGGAGAATGCTTTCAGTCTCAGAAAACTCCCAGAAATTAGGCAAAACCAACAGACAGTACTGCCTTTCCTAACACTGCCTAACAAAAACATTGCACACCCAGCACTATCCTTCAGCACAATTATCCATACCTTTACAACCCCACTTGGACAAATTCATGATTACCTTTGATTATAGTACCCCTGGAGACCACTCAGAAGCTTCTGCAAAATATGGCTGCCCACTGGTCCAGTGTTGAGACCAGCATCCTACTAATTTTCAAGAGCAATTCAAGGTGTTGATTTTAATAATCAAATAGAAAATGCTTTATATAATCCATTCCTAAATGACTATTCTTTCTTACATGGGCTGTAATGTCTGTAAATTTGTAAAGTGCTTTGAAATTTTTTAATATGACTGGTGCTAGCAAAAACCAAGTTAGCATTACATTATTGTCATCTGTTTAATTGAGAAAAGTGTAAAACCGATGCATTTTCTAAATATCTGAGCAACCAGACAACAGTTAAATTATCTTATTGTTGTTCATATTTACTCATGAAAAATACATACCTGAAAAGGCAAAGAATTATACTTCCTGTTGTAAGAGCAATCAGAGATACGCTGTGTCCAAGGGTATAAATTGCCTTCACCCTTACATAGAAGTTGACCTGCACAGAAAAAAATATATGCAGAAACCACTTACTGATATGTAAAATTGACTGTGAAATGATATAGTTTTCCATTAAATAGCTCTGAAGGCTAAATAAATAGCATTATTTTCACTCTTTGCTCTGTGATACGTGATGAGAATGTTATACTTTTATTCCAACACATTTTTGCAATGCAACATCTCAAGCCAATTGACCTCAGTAGAAAATTCAGCCTCAGGAACTCAAAAGTTGGACACACAAGCTGGTACAATTTCAGCTGATTATTCAATGTCAATGAGGTCAAAGAAAATATGAGATTTATCAACTTCCATAAACATAATCAAGCTGGGAAGAATGAGCCACAGTTTGAAAGAATGGATTATCTCTGAAAGAGAGAATGTCTCTCAGCCCTTCTGCTCCAGTGTACTTCGGAATGCATTTATACATGAGTTTAATTTTAAAGACATGTTTAAGTCTCATTACTTTCCTAATCTAAATGTTCAAATACTTTATTAAATTGTGACCCAAACAACCCTTTCTCTCTTTAGTAAAGTTATATGCTAAAACTTGGAAAGGAAATTTTTCAACAGAGGAAAAGCAGACTGAAGTGCCCAGTCTGCTGATTAACTGCAGTTATCTGTAAATTTAGCAGCTACATATTACATTAAATCCTATTCTGAATGCCATCAAGCAAAATAATGCTAACTATTCTCAGAACTAAGCTGCTTCTTTATTTATGCCTACAACAAAGTCATTATACTGCATTATTTCCCACTGAAGCTAGATAAAATATTAAAATCGTAAAGTTTTTTACTGTTATGAAATTAAGTTTTTAATAGCAGTGTAGAATGTGCTATGTATAACAGAGAGAATTTCTATATTTAGTGCACATGGTTATATCACTCACCTTCTTGAACAATGTTTGTAAAAAGTAGCAAGGAAGCAATACTTTTAAATAAACTAAGATAGCAAAAGGAAAAGCAAATCACTTAATATATTTATTTTTATTTAAAGGCCAAGTACAGAGGTAACTTTAGCCATCCCAATTCATGATGAAATTAGCTGGACGTTCACTTAGCAAATATTGTACAGATATGGAAAAGACTAAATGAAATATTAAATGAAATGAAGAATCTTGAAACTAGACTATCGTAGATATGGTTAAAGGGGAAAAATAAGGGAAACATAACTGCCACAGATCTTGTGTACTCATAGCAACTGTCACACTTGTTAGGAGCTACAAGTGGTATACGAGGTGTCACAGGAAACAAAAATCTCTTTTTTAATTAGAGAAGTAAGCTGTGATAGCCTTTTTGACAACAGTCCTGACTGTTTAATGTTTTGTTTGCTTTACATAATATTCATTTACTGCAGAGATAAAGAAGGAAAATATGGACTTAATGAGGTTTCCAGTGCCATTAGAATGACCATAAGAAAGTTCTTCAGTTAAAATCCTGAATAAATATTGTTTGTTTGTTTGTTTGTTTGTTTTAAATTGGTGTCCCTGCGTGGTTAAAATGATAAAACCTAAGGTATTACTTTATTGCTTTCTACAGAGTTTGCTATATAGTTGCAGAGCCCCACTGCATTCCTAGGAACGCTCTGTGGGCATAAATTGTAGGCTCTACTTCAACTAGCGTTAGGTGTCTACGCTGCAAATGTAAATATCTAAGGCAATGTAGGGTCTCTTCATAGGGCCTCCTAGGAAGCACTTCTTATATCTATGGAAGCAGTCAACATGGACTTCATTGGATATATTTCTGCAGACAATGAAGGGGCCCCACAGTGACTAATTCAAGTGTAGTTACCCAGAGTGTACTTGCACTTAGACGGGTACCCCAAAAAGATCCTGGTTTTCCATATGAATCCAGTGTTTGCTAAATAGAAGTAGTCCAATGTTTCTTGAACAATGTTTCTAAAATTGGTTTCAAATACAATTCTAAACATATTTTTTTCAAAATTAACATAATTTCACATAAAATCAGTTCTGAAGAACAGCCATTCAATTCCCTGCCAGAATGGCAGAATTATACTCCTCAGTTAGGCTCATTTTTGGACAGCTCTGAAAACTATGCCTACAGACAAGCACTGTAGAGCACCCCTACGCTTCTTTAATTTGGCTTCTGTCATAGCAAAAGGAACATCAGCCAGTCTCCAGGCAATTTTCTGGGAATAGAGTGATAAACAGTTTCTCAGCAGCAATTACAACAGCCCACGGCACCAAGAACACTGCAAATACTTTGGGCACCCTCCTTCATTCATTCAATCTGACCTGCTCTGCAAAATCATGGAAAAAGGATGCTCCAATAAATGACTTAATAACTTAATTTGGCAGCCTCATGTCCCCATCATCAGTATTCTGGAAGAAAACTAGTTTTATTTCCTGACCTTGTGCACATCAGGAGCTGCAAATACAATGTATAGCTCAGAAATGATGCACAGCGGTTCCACAATATGTTCTATTTGTTATCAACTTGTTGGCATTTGCAGAAACCACTAAAACACATTTCTACTGAGTGTACAAACAGAAGCCTGAATGGTCTCTAAAAATTCTTAACATCCACCATGTAAATCTGAGGGAGATAAATGTCATTTGCAAAAGAAGTTGCAATGACAATAAATCTGCATTGTTTAAAGACTGATTGGAAGTTTTCTTGTTCACTTTCACGGAAAAAAAATGATTAGCAGAGATACCCTTTTAATAGTAGCAGTGATGTTCAACACCACATTACTGCAGAGCAGAGACAGGGGTCTCCCCAGGTGTGCTTAAGCCATGCACACAACACCTGGTAAGAGTGCACACAGGGACAACTTTATGCTATTCATCTTATCCTGGGAACTACCAAGAAGCTTAACAAATGCTTACATGTTAAAGTAACCACTGGCCTCCTGTAATTTGCATTTGTTAAAAGCCTTCAAAAGGAAAGCACTTAAACCAGGACTTCTGATGGAAACTGTGTCCTGGCGCTTCAGAGTGCCCAGTAGAAATGACTCCTTCCCTCCTATTCAGGTTTCTCATTGTGCTAGAAAATCTTAAAGTAGCTGTAAGGTCCCTTTCTTCTGCTGGGCAGCCAAAGTGTGCTATGAGTTAGTTATAGGATCTGCTCCAAAGACAGTCTTAGGTTTGCCTAAGGAGCAGAAATAACTCTGAGACAAGAAACGTGTGAGTTTGACACATGCCAACTCATGCATTTGCTGTTAAACAGATGACTAAACTGACCCAGCTGTATATTTTTCTGTAAGTACCATGGTCTGTATACTCCAGATGTAAGATTAGGTCCCTCTAGCTAAAGGGAACTTAAACTTCCGCCCATCGCCTCCTTGCTTCATTCAAATACTCTCTTGGGCTGACTTTCTCAATGCTGACGTTTGGGTTAGGCCTTTGTACTGGTTTTGGCTGTGAGAGAGTTGATTTTCTTCACAGTAGCTCATAGGATTTGTGACCAAAACAGTGTTGATAACACACCGATGTTTTAGCTATTGCTGAGCAGTGCTTACACAGCGTCAAGGCCTTCTCTGCTTCTCACCCCACCCCACCAGCGAGGAGGCTGGGGGTGCACAAGAAGCCGGGAGGGGACACAGCCAGGACAGCTGCCCTCAGCTGACCAAAGGGATATCCCACACCATATGGCATTGTGCTCAGCAATAGCAGCTGGGGGAAGGAGGAGAAAGGGGGGACGTTTGGAGTTACTTCCCAAGTCACCGTTACATGTGATGAAGCCCTGCTTTCCTGCTGGTGGGAAGCAGTGAATGAATTCCCTAATTTGCTTTGCTTGCACACGCAGCTTTGGCTTTACCTATTAAACCCATGAGCTTTCTCACTCTTATCCTTCTGATTCTCTCCCCCATCCCACTGGGGGGGAGTGAGTGAGCAGCTGTGTGGGGTTGAGCTGCTGGCCAGGGTTAACCCACAACAGCCTTGAACCCCTTTTTCTGCAGATCTGGTAAAGAACTCTGCACACTTATGATACACAGGAATTATTAGGAAGCTGACGGTACTAGAAAAATTGTTATTTTGATGCAGGGATCCTTAAAAATATTTTAATTAATAAAATACATTTAGCTTACAATAAAGATGTTAGCAATTTTGTTTGTATAATTCTGTTGCTAGTGACTACTTATCCCATATTTCCATGAGTGATCAAAGAGTCCGGCAACTATAAGAAGTAATTTCAACTTAAACGTTTCCTTTCAACAATAGAAAGTAGCTATTTTTGAACGTTTGACATTTTTAAGAACTCATTACTCAAGTCCTTGGCTTCTACCTGACACTGAATATAACATTAGTTTCTTAAAAATGAGTCATAACATCCTTTACTATTAATTCATCCAAAGGGTTCATGTATCTAGTGCAGGGAGTGGATTTCAAAGACTTGTACTAAGGCGTTATGTCTTTATTGTTCTGAACGACTAATCCAGGCTGTACAACATACACAAACGCAAACATACTACACGTCTCACTATCACATATAATGATTCAGTTAAGCTGTATCAGCATCTTTACATTTGATGTCTTAAATGTCTTAAATCACAGTCCATCAAAAGTGTGCATTCTTCTCATTGGTATAGAATACCTCAACTCATTGCCATTCATTCTCTCCTTCCAAATACACAAAGGAAAATGAAATAGAGAATAACATCATCCTAGCTGTAAAATATCTAAGCAATAAAACCCGATTACCAAATTGCCTTTTTTTGCTGGCCAGACTAAATAAAGTGAAGCTACAAACTCACTACGTTGAAATGAACATACCAGATTTAGCAGCAGCTGATTTCAGATCAGTACATGAGATAAGAACAGCTTTGCTGGCTATCATGGATGATAATTTATTACCAAGTAAGAGAGGATAGAGATCGGTTCTCATCTGCCCACTTGCAACATTTCACATTACCAAAAGGTTTGCCCAACTTTTCTGACTTTCATAGCAAGACATACTAGCTCCCCTCCTTACACAGCCAGAGATATTGATTACAGAACCAAGGCCTGGAAAAATGCCATCAAGAGAGACATTCCACCCTTAAGTAGACATCACCATTTGGTCAACACAAGTTCCACTGACACCATGAACAAACCATACCTACTTGTCTAAATGTAGTCATCTAGGACCACTTAAGATGCCCTAGGGTATCCAAGACACTTGCATGGCAGATGTGACAAAGGACATCTTTGCTGGAATGGCAGCGGCGAGTCAAACGGCACTAGATACCTATGTTTAGGCAATCACATCAAGCCCTGTTTCCACACACTAAGGATTAGACACCTACATTTCAAGTAAATATCTCACTTCAGGAATTTTGATTTGCAATTTAAATTTCATCCTTCCAGGTTTTAAAATATGTGGTAAGTATGTCAATGTAAATGACTGGAAAGAATTTGATGTGGTTGACTGTGTTGGCACAGACATGACTGAGAGACCATGACTGAGAAATTTGTGCCAGCACCTGCTCTGATGTTCTGAACACAGCCGAGTCAGTGCCCACCAGATAAGAAAACCTAACGCATAAGGTGAAAGGTTTCACATTCGACTTCTACTCTGAATGAGTAAGAACAAATCTCGTCTTCTGATCACTTCTTCTGATGCAATTATTTGCAATTCAACAAGTTCCCTGCTTATAAAACAGTCACCAGTTGTGTTACCATATAATTCTCTCATCTATGTATTGTATTTTTATGATGTTAATAATCCTTTAAAAGGCCCAAGCATACCAGATCTAGACAGAGACTGTATATTCTCCTTAAGTTTTGTCTTGCCTTGGAAGTTTTTGTTTAGGAAATATGTAAATTGTTTGGTGCCAAGTATATCAATTCATATCTATGTTTAGTCTGCATTGCTGTTTCTCACTTTTTCCATATTTTTGCCCATCTTCATTTCAGAATGAATTGCGCTGCTCCCACATTCTTTTCCTCCCCTCATTCCTGTCCTAGACACAGCACCCATTATACTTCCATAAATTAAGAACACAGAATCAACTGACTTACAGACTCTAACGATCCATGGTCACTACAGTCTTTCGATGGCGTGCACTAAGATTTTTATAGGAATGATTCTGAACCAGAAGTCATTATTAGGAAATTGCAGTCAGACCAATGTTCCCATGGGAAAGTCTTGATTCTGCTTATATGTTCTGCATTGCTTCATGTCAAGAACAATTTGAACTCAATATATCTTTTATTTCCCCTTTTCTTGGAATCCATTACACTGAGTAACAACACTAAAGTTTATCATCTGGTTTATGTAATTCAGCTGAGTACTTTTTCCATTTTTTGTGGAATAAATTTTTTTGAGATCTCTATAAAGTTGATTTTAGGATAAGCAATCTTGCCTTCCTGTAAATGTTTTCCATGCCCAGGAATGCAGAGCCCTTGTTTACTTCCTCAAAATAAGTTAGAATAAAGTGCAGGACAGTACACTAAAGAAACAGATGCACTAGTAGCACTGAATTTTGCAGGGATGAGGCCATCTGAGTGAGGTATCAAGATTCTCTTTACAACCAATAAATAGAAGCAGCAGAGTGCTATTCACGTCACCCTAAGACAGGCATTTAAAAAAAATTTAGAAGGACAGTCAAGTAAAAACATCTACTTTTTCTTCATTAAATACGAACGGAACCTAGAGAGACTACTGCAGATGCAGATGACAAATGTCTGAAGTTGGACAACACGACTCTGTCTCAGGAGTTTCTCCACTGATTTGGTCAGCTTTCCATTGGGCAGTAAAAGCACTACAAAACTTTGGTTTTTATTTCTATTAAGATTTTTTCCTTTATTCTTTTTTCCAGTCTTGTTTTGCAGGCCAACATTTGAAGTTTGGCATTTGTTTTTGGATTTCTGATACCACAAGTCTGTTATTCTTCAATAATAACATGAAGAAAAAATGTAATGTATTCTTTCAAATAACTACTGGTGACTAGGTGAAATGAATAAGGTAAGAGTCATTTAGCTTAATACATGTAACAGTGGGATATAATTTTTCTAAAAGGTAGGCAACTCAACAGAGTTAATCATTGCCTCCCAAGATGGGGGAGTCAGCAGAGAAGAACATACTCTTCTACGTGTGCTTTGTTGTGGTCGTAGTGTAATTGTAGTGTAATTCAAAGAAATTAGGATGATATGATTTCCATTCAGGCTCCAAAGACTAGATCTTCTTTGACTGTAGAGAAGGCATAGGCTGTCTGGATTAAATGCAGATGAGTACATTGTACAATCTAGTCGGATGAAATTCATTTGACTTGTAATTCTAGTCATGCAAAAGCACATATTTTTTGCTTACTGTTCAAAAATCTCAGTTTTGTGATGTGTCCTTACATTAGCAACCATCATCCTATTACTGGTAACTGCACACAGTCCTAGTGATGCCAGCGCGTAATATAGTGAGTGTGTATCTCAAAGTTGCTAAAGACTAATGCAAAAGCATTAGTGCTTGGTACAGAGAAATTACAGGGAAGTCAGGGAGGAGGCATTTTTGAAGGGTAATTTACTAAAAGGTCAGGTGTCAGAAGCTACTGATTAAGCTATGCTTTAAATACTGTTTTCCCAGGGAAATACATAAAAATTGCGGATTTTAATCTTGTGTTGCACCATTCTCACAATAGACAGGGGCGTTAATATGTATATACAGCTATGTATGCACACAGGTGATATATACTTTGTAAGTTAGAAATTAAGGTAATTCAAGTAAACCTATTTTAAATAAAATTAAATACAATGTTCGTCAATTCAGCTTACTTCAAAACCACATAGTTAAACTGATTAAAGTTTTGGGGTAGCCAGAGTCTGAGCCTTACTCTTTTTAATTCATTTCTTCTGCTGTGATTTACATTCATTCAAAGCAAGACACTGGTCAAAAGGAATTGTCATTCTCACCAGATCTAAAATGAGCACAGAGCACGTAGTGAGCACAGCTCCAGTTCTAGCTGCTGCAAACTGCAGATGTTATTTTTGTTCAAAATATCCTGTGCTTTTCTCTTAAAGGATATCTTGCAGAAGGCAATACTGCAGAATGATTTTATAGTATGTTAAAGAAAACCAAGATGTTAATTTCAAATTTGTTGTTTTTTAATAGCATCCCTATGTTGCATTTGTTTGAGGAAAAGTTTCCATAAAAACATTAAGAGTTAAAAGCCCTTCTCTAACACATTTTTATCTTACAATCAGTGTCTTAGAGCTATGCCTCCTCTTAATATCTCACCGTATAACTTGCCTTTTTGACTTGTACCCTCTATTTCCTGAGATGTGAATCTAAACTCAAATAGGTAGAGGGAGAGAGAACAATATCATTGAAAGGTATTTTTTTGCCTGATGGACTCCCCCCCTTATGAGTAAAATACTACCTGCTCTTTTTACCAATAAAGTATACCGCACAAAGTTCTTGACTGACCTGTTTGTAATAATGCCTCCACAATGTCCTGGAGAGCTTATATCTAATTCATAACCCCCTGGTGCTCATGGTTAAATGGACAAATTGTTCCTTTTGTGTCTGCTCTTGACTGGCCGGACTAGACTATGATCTGCCATCATGCTGCCAAGTTAACCAACTTTGGAGGCTGTCAGTTTGCAAAGGCATCAAATAAACAGACAAAAGGAATAACATACAAAGAAAAAAATGAAGGATGTTATTTTAAAAGAATTGTTCATAAACATTCATAGAGAAGGAAAGCAGCTTAAATGGATTTGCAGGCGGTCTCAGAATTCAACACAAATTTATCTGACATCATTTCTGAGATTATTTTTACGTGTAAGGAGTAAATTTCCAAAGTCAGTAGTAAAAGCATCTGCTAAAGGGAATGGTGAATGGTCCAGAAATCCCCTGAAGGCAATAAAGGATTCTCCCTAGAGACATCCTTTACTTCAGTTCTCTCATGCTTCAGCTATTATCAACTTGCAACTGAGATGATCTCAGCCCTTAGAAAGCATTTAATGGCCAAGATATATCACTGGCAAGAAATGCAGGAGCCATTATATTTACATTCTCCCAAGAGTCATGCCCTCTATATATAAGCCATGTGTCACCTCTTGAAGTAGATGGAATTATACCAGCTATATTCACTATGTTCATCGAATTGAAAGTTGAAAGGTCCTTCACCTTGTCAATTTTTGAAGGCATCATAAACCCCCATTATTCAAGTTGGGAGCTGGACTATCGTCTAGTAACTAATACTGTAGCTGCAGATGCATAAATTGCGTTCAGTTGCATAAACTTACCAAAATTGTTGCCATCTATAAACAAACTTGCATGGGAGGTGTTGATATCACAGCATTGAAAACATTACTTTAAATATTTTTCAGCCATTAGACTATATAATAAGGCTCTGTTTTGTACTTTGGCATAAAGAAAGTAGCTGTGGTTCAAACAGCATTGGGTCAATTGAAACATGCCCAACAAAAAAGCTGGACTTGTTTCATTTTTTTATCATTCCGTACCATCTTGAAAAATCTGTCTACATTTGATTTCAGAAAAACTCCATTGACCGAATCTTTTGAAATTGGACCCTTCTTACTTGTATCTGATTTCAGAATTCTTAAATGAAGGAAAAAAAGGTGAAACCCCGCCTGAACTTTCTAACAAAGCATCAGTTGTCCAGCCACACTGATGTTACCGTGCCTCTAATTTAGCCTTTAGCTATGCACTCTGAGCTTGACAGTAACTGTCAGGCAGCCTGGATGTAAAATGACTCCCATCACTTCTACCCACTAGGGAGAATAGAAGAGGTTGTCTTCCTCCAGAAAAAACACATTATTTAAAATAAAGTTTCTGGCATTCTGTACACACGCATGACCCCTACAATAAATAGTCTGACTCCAATCAAAACAAGAATCCTGTGTACTTTTAGTCCAGCACAATAGCTGTCAGTGTCAGCAGGACTGAATTTATCTGCTGGCCATTCATCTGCCAAATGGACGAACACAAAATAGCTACATGGAGGTGTAAGTCAGGGTTGAAGCTAATCAGCCAAGAGTACTTTGACATTACCCTAATGCTGACCATGGTCATTGTGTTCAAACTAGGTACAGGCAAATAAGAAATAATTACACAATTGAAATTATTTTATCATATGACATAGATTTTTAATTATTCTCTATTCTACACTTGAAATTGTGGCTAATGAGCACATTTCCTTCTTTCAGACCATTTTACTGGTCTAGTATTATAATGGTCAGAAATCTTAAATGTTTTAAAATTTTCTACTGATCAAAAGTTAACCCTGCTTCTCAAACTACTGCAAAGTTAAGTAAACACTACTACATTTTGAATCCATTAACATCAAAAATTGTAATTATTTAAATTCAGGTGTTATGATTTTCAAAAACAAGCAAAAATTTTAGATGATTAGCATGAAGTACTTTATCAGACTCAGCATCAAAGAGGATGCAATCATAATGCTACTTAAATTTCCTGTATGAGCGTAAATAGAAGTGTCTTAATTTGCCTGTAAGACCTCTATAACGACTAGTGACTCAACAAAAAAACTGGCAAATGGTGTTCTGAAAGGATGTTTATTAAATATACACACAACCCCCTTAAAGACAAAGAATTAAATTCTGCATTGTGTTGTGGTAGTTGAAAACCAAGAAATTACTTTAGATTAATATTGACTTAGTTATACCTATTAAATATTTGTCACTACTCTGTATTTTACATAGTACCATTTATAAACAAACTCTATATTGTATTGCTGCAAAAGAAACAGGCAAAGCAATACCAAATCTGATAGCACATAAAAATCAATGTTTTTCATGTAAGATAGGCATATCTTATCTCTTATTTACAATTCTGTGTGAACCATAATTAGCCAGTTCTCAATTAAACTTTAGCTTTAACGTCTGAATTTATAAAAAATTTGCAAGATTGGCAAGAGTAAAATGAGTGCAAAGAAGGTATAGATTGACCAAAACAGAATTTAAAACTAAATCATATTTTTAAGATTTTAACACAGAATAAATATCAAAACCTGTTCAGATTTTGCAACTGTATTCAAAGCATAAACTGATTCGAGTCACGCATATGAAACTGAAATGCCATTATGAAATTGAAATTGAAATGACATGAGATTTTCTGCATGTCTAACAAAAACAGTACATTTGCAACAGTAGTAAGAACAGCTGGCCTCTGCAATATATTCACATGATTATCTGAGCAACACTGATTCCAAAACTGAAATCCAACAATTTACTTTTAAAGTTTGGAGGAAAATATTCAAATTACAGTCACTAAACTAAACTCAATAGGTAGTCAGGCACAGCAAAAATCAGTGGCTTATGATTTTCAGAACAATTTTATGGAAACATTTACAGAATCTGTAACTGCTTTCTAGACTATAAAGACCTAATCCTAACACGTTTCTTCTTTTGTGGCTACCTAATGTTAACAGGTTTTAAAAGAGTACGAAAAACACACATATAAAAATAAATCGGATTATTACAAGTTTGTGTAATTAGTGTTATCTTCAATACACTTTTTTGTAAAATCTATTCTTGCGCACACTTGTGCTTTGTTTTCTTAGAACAGACACCTTTTCCTGCTAATGTTTCTGTTAAAGTTAGTTTCATGCTATCTTTACGAATGAATTCAAGAGACATAGTTCTTCTGTTTATTTACAGAATAGACAGAGCACAGAAGCTTCCTAGGCAAAGTTGACAGGTACCCAGTGGATCTTTGAACCTCAGCCTTGGTTTGGAAGGACCTCTAGGGGTGAGAGGGTAATTCAGTGCTGAAGGACAAAACGCTCTGAAGAAAGTTTAGGGCTTGATTCTTTGTCCAAAGGAGTTTTACTATTGACCACGTCATCCTTAATGTGAAAGAAAAACCCCCACCTCTTTATTCATTTAACCAAAAATATAATTGATGACTACAATCATTATCATCCCAGGTGACTCTTCATTTTGTTTATTCTGTGGGCTAGTATATTCCTGTAATATTGTATGTAAGAGAGTCTAGTATTCACAGATATGATTACTTACAAGTATATTAAAATTTGTGGTCTTGCATTTTCATGAAACGTGTCACAGTACATTCCATAATATCCAAAAAAGTCATGGCAGTCAGGTGAAGTCCCTGGGGACTGGAAAAAGGGAAATATTGCAGCCATTTTTAAAAAGGGTAAAAAGGAGGACCCTGGGAACTACCTACCTGTCAGCCTCACCTCTGTGCCTGGGAAAATCATGGAACAGATCCTCCTAGAATCTATGCTAAGGCACATGGAGGACAGGGAGGTGATACAGGACAGTCAGCATGGCTTCACCAAGGGCAAGTCCTGCCTGACCAACCTAGTGGCCTTCTACGATGGAGTAACTACATCAGTGGACGAGGGAAGAGCTATGGATGTCAGCTACCTGGACTTCTGTAAGGCTTTCGACATGGTCCCGCACAATATCCTCCTCTCTAAATTGGAAGGGTATGGATTTGATGGGTGAACAGTTTGGTGGATAAGGAATTGGCTGGATGGTCACATCCAGAGGGTAGTGGTCAATGGCTTGATGTCCAGATGGAGAACAGTGACGAGTGGTATCCCTCAGGCATCCATTCTGGGGCCAGTGCTGTTCAATATCTTCATCAATGACATAGACAGAGGGATCGAGTGCACCCTCAGCAAGTTGGCAGATGACACCAAGCTGAGCGGTGCAGTCGATATGCCTGAGTGACAGGATGCCATCCAGAGGGACCTGGACAGGCTGGAGAGGTGGGCCTGTGTGAACCTCATGAGGTTCAAGAAAGACAAGTGCAGGGTCCTGCACTTGGGTCAGGGTAATCGCCGGTATCAGTACAGTACAGGCTGGGGGGATTGTGTGCAACCCTGCCGAGAAGGACTTGGGGGTGCTGATAGACAAAAAACTGGACATGAGCCAGCAGTGTGCTCTCACAGCCCAGAAGGCCAAACATATCCTGGGCTGAATAAATAAAAGTGTGGCCAGCAGGTCGAGGGAGGTGATTCTGCCTCTCTACTCCGCTCTGGTGAGACCCCACCTGCAGTACTGCGTCCAGCTCTGTGGTCCGCAGTACAAGAAGGACATAGACCTATTGGAGAGGGTCCAGAGGATGGCCACAAAAATGATCAGAGGGATGGAACACCTCTCCTATGAAGAAAGGGTGGGAGAGTTGGGGTTGTTCAGCCTGGAGAAGAGAAGGCTGCGGGGAGACCTTATTGCGGCCTTTCAATACTTAAAGGGGGCTTATAAGAAAGATGGGGACAGACTTTTTAGCAGGGCCAATAGCGATAGGACAAGGGGTAATGGTTTTAAACTAAAAGAGGGTAGATTCACACTGGATATAAGGAAGAAATTTTTTACAATGAGGGTAGTGAAACACTGGAGCAGGTTGCCCAAAGAGGTGGTAGATGCCCCATCCATGGAAACATTCAAGGCCAGGTTGCCCTGAGCAACCTGCTCTAGTTGTAGATGTCCCTGCCAATTGCAGGGGGGATGGACTAGGTGACCTTTAAAGGTCCCTTCCATCCCAAAGCATTCTATGGTTCTATGATTCCTACTAGAAGAACATATCAGAAAACCTTAAACTGTACAAACACTAAAATCAGAACTGAGCCTAGCAAATGAGTTCAGTGCTTTAGAAACACTGAAATGAGCAAATGCAAATAGAAGTGGAATAAAGAACCCTAGTTCCTTCCTTTTGCAAAATGAACTTCAACAACACAGTAGCTGTTCCTAAAATCTTGTAGTACTTACTTAGAATAAACATAAACTGAGATAAAGAGATGGATTACATGTTGTGGACAATTTACTCTTTTCTTACCAAGAACTACACTTTTTTAAACGGTGCAGAGCAAAACAGAATTTACTAAAAATATATGTAATAAAATGGGTATTCCTCATGGTATTTAATAATCTTTATGCAATTATGTAATGATATCCCTTTTCCAACAAGCTTCTCCTTCAATTCACCTTAAGCCTAAACATCACCCAAAAAAATGAGACCAGTATTGCCTTAAGTATCTCTTAATAATAGTAGCATCTTTAAGTAATGAAAAATGCAGAATGTTATGTAAATAAATAGCATGACTTACAGGCACACAGAAGAAGCACTGGTAGATGGCTGCCCTGCATTACATTTTGTTGAGAGGGAAGGATTCAATTTAGACTCAATACAAACAGTCCATTAGCCCAGTGCAATGATCCACTTCACAGACAGTAGTAATGCATCTGTTTTCTAAAAGTACCTACAGACATTCAAGTCAGTGTTTGTTTGTGTCAGTCCTGACCTCACTGCCTCGACTCCACTTGTCTCGCGTAGTGTATCTGCATTGGGTAGCGGGTAGCACACCCAGGATGTTATCCCTGACAGCAGCCTAAGCGAGCATGCTTCAGAAAACTGGCCAAATAGGGGAATCCTTCTTCCATAGATGATGCTTCTACTTATGCACAAGCTGCAACAGCATCACCACATTTAACAGCCCTGAGGATCTTTCTCTCCATGAATTTGTCTTTGTATGACCCTATGTATTCAAATCACATAGCATGTAACTTTTATATATTGGTTTTTGTGTGATCTAATAAACCTTGGGCCAATTCATGCTAAGATTAGACAACACTGTATTAACCGACCCAGTCATTATTTTAAGTAAAGTGACACGTTTCAGTCCTTTACATTCACCAGGCATCTTGCCATGTATTAATAATGTTGACAGAGTTTAATACCCTCTCAGGACAGCTAGGAAACATCTTTAGCTTGTTCAGTCTAGATAGAATATGTCAAAATAAGTCCACATGAAAGGAAAGATTGCGGTGAGGCTTGGATTAGGTTAACACACCTTGACGTGTATTTCTAGCATGGTCAAATCAAGCTATTAATTTTCCCATTGTGCTGCCATGACCTCAACAGAAATATAAAAGGAAAAAAAAAAGACACTCATTTGATGAACCTAAAACTTGATCTTGAAGGTTAGCAGTAACTAGTTTATATATAGGAAAGAGACTGGAAGTATATAATAAAGGTTTAGAACTACAATTTGATGTGATAACAACATACAGATAGTTTGTTCAGACACTGTCATACCTGTCAAATTGGTCCCCTATAAATACAGACAGGATCACTGAAGAATACTAACAGAAGATCTAACATAAAATAAAACATTCTATTTAAGGATGCTGTACCAGGAACTTATAGTTAATTTCAAAATGTTACGCAAATTGTTTCTTTTCATAGAACTGGCTAATACACCATGTGACGTGGAATAAAAATTGAACGTTTTAACTTTGAGTAAAATCAATGCAAACTCTGGAAGCAGACAAGTTCTTTCATACCCTGAACAATATCAGTGAACTTGACAGACAAATAATAGATGACATGCTTACGGTATTTTTAAATAAGCTTTCTCATTTCAGTGCATTTTCAGCATAAAAATTTGGTACCTATTAATAAATTGCCTGTGGGGTATTTGCTCTATCACTTAAACCTTCTCTAGAATATTCAAAACTGCCCAAAATAGATGCATATCTGGAGATATATGTATGTCTGTGTGTATGCATATATATATATATATAAATATAAAATATGTATAAAAATAAGTCCCCTTTGAAGTAAAGATACAAGTCCATATCCTAAAAGACAGCAAAAAAAGGAATAAATATTTAATTGGATCTTTAATGGAAATTCATTCAGCAGTGAAAATGCAGGCACCAAACAGACACCTAAGACAGTTTCTACCTACTCCTTTAACATTGTCTTCAGAGAAAGCATACAGAAGAAAATTTAAGACTTACTTACCACAAGATAAGTATTTTGCCACCTTCCCTAAAATATGATCTTCTTAGTTACTGTAGCTTTGAGGGCAACCTCACACATCACCCACAAAGCATATTGTTGCATGATATTTTTGTGTCCAAAATATTTTGTATCCAAATACTTAGGATTTCATTTTGAGTTCTTTTTGTTGAAATTCTAGGTCAAGTAGAAATGAACTATACTGGTTTATGTTGAGTACAGATTTTTTTGTTTTGAGGTGCTACCACTGAGCACCTCAGGAAATTCAAGACAACATCTTTCCGTGTAACAGCTGGCTGATGCAGAACCTTAAATGCCTCCTGAAATCTCACAACTGCATGATAATTGCATTTTTTATATTGTCTCCCATGAAGAGATGGATTTAAACATATGCTTTCCTGTTTCCCTTTTCAGATTTTATCCTGATAATTTTTGTACTTTCTGTAATTACAAAATATATAATATTTGCACAGGAACAGCTTATCTTCTGATAAGCCAGCACTCTTGTATCCACTTTTTGACTTGTCAGCTTTAAGGTTAGAAAAGAATTATTGTCTTGTCCCACTGAAATAGCCAGTTTATGATCTCCAGGCAAAGAATATTCCCTGAGCAATGACACTGGTACTTGAGAAAAAAGGACAGGGCCCTTGGGCCATGTTGCTTGGAATGCAATCAGTGCTTGCATTCCCCTTTCCCTCCCTGCAACATGCTATGCGTTTATTCTGTATAATATCTATATTCTGTCTATCTATTGTACTTTTGTTAATCATTTTTTCAGTACCTGCTTTCCACATCTCTCTTCTGATTTTTATCCTCACTGGTTTATTAGTTGCTCTTTCCCAGGCTTTTGTAAATGTTGCTACTGCTTCCTATTTCCAGTTTCTCTAGGTTCATTTCTGCAAGTGTAGTCAACTTGCATTTCATTCTTCTCCTTCAAATTACTAATGAATATGTCAAACAAGAACTGCTTTTCTATTATACTCGTTCATCTGCTAATTAAATACTTCTCACTATTTGAAATGTTACCTTTTGTTAGTTCAAATTTTTAAGTCTTGACCCGTTTTCACTCCACATGACAATGTCTGGGTTGAATGACAGTGTTTTAAAATGGCTGTTTTAGCCGTAACGCGTGTGCGTCCCCAAGCTGTCAGATGATACCAATGTTTTAGAATGTATCTTCAGAAAAGTTGGGAAAACAACATACTCTATCCCTTTTCTTTATTATCTATTTTCAGCTACAGTAATGGCTGGGCTATTAAATGCAGAAGGAGATGGCAAGAACTGCATGTCTTAGCTAGAATGCCAGCACATCTCTGCAAACCAGAGAGAACCGGTCTGCTAGAGCTATTCCACATATACTAAAATCCAGAAAAACCCAGCCAGCCAAATATCTTTATTCATGAGAGGATTTCATCTGCTCGTCATAAGAGTTTTACTGACACTATGAGCTCATCCTTGTAAACAAGATCTTGCTCTGTTAGCCTCAGCAGAAAAATGGGTAGAAAATAGGTATAACGTGATTGAAAAAGTACTTCCTTCAACAGAAAGAACAAGAAATAGGATCTGCAAAGTGAACAAATTTGGTTTTCCATTTATACTGTATTTAAGATATCTTGATAGCTTTTTGAACCACTTCTAATTGCTAACGCAATTTAAAGTCCAATACAAATTTGCAATAATTCCAATGACCTAAATTCATTCTATTTTACTTATAAATTAAACACATACCAGCAATCAAGTGGTGCATGTATTATTAACAGATTATTACAGTATGAGGATTTGATGTAATAGAAAATTCTAGAAATAACACAATGAAAAACAGACTGTGCATAAGCCCAGTAACACTGCAATATTAGAAATACAGATGCATTACTGCAATTTCCAACTGTTTATAGCCTTGAGTTTCAACCAGTTACTGAATTCTACATTTCTCATTTTATCTTATATGACATTTGCAATCCAAGCATATGGCAATCAATGCTACCAAAAATTACTACAGATTTCCATTAATTCTGGTAGAGTAAAACAGGAATTATTTAGAAGCGGAATATGTCTGATAGCTGTATTGAACACCAGCATCTAAATGAATAGAAAAAGTATTTTTCCTACCTTATAATCATCCTCATAGTCATTATATCCACAAGTACTTAAGATGTCAGGAAAAATATCTGACCATCCATTACTCGTACAATTTTTGCTAATATTTCCTGTAAAGCAAAATTTGAGAGTTTAAATCAGAAAGATTCAAAAGTCTCCTCATCAATGAATCTTTAGACAACCTAACTTTGTCATTCTCTGTTAACACACTGTATTTCTAGCATTCCTGTTAAAGCAACCCAGTCATTTCCATTCATGTGGCTCTTCATTCATGTTACTTTAGCTTTTACTCTTGCTCTAAGTTGCCTTTGCACAAAAGAAAAACGAAAGTAATTCCAAGCTGTGATGGCAGGCTCTGCTTTGGTACAACAGCTATTTCTGTTACATCTGCAAAAGCCTGAAATATTTTGCTGTTTTATCTGAAGTATTCTGGAGGGAGTCTTTCAGCTCACTCTATAAAGGGGATAATTTGTAGGCACAGTAATTCGATAGAAAAGTAATTTAAGTGAGAGTTGCTCTAACCTCCTATTTAAGCTTTTCTGAGAAGGTAATACCAAATGATCTACTGGAGAGTTATAAAAGCTCTTAGATACTATGGTGATGAATTACTGCTACAGCAAATGTTGGTAGAGTTGGTAATGCACTTTAAAGGCCAAATTATGTGATAGGTTGAAGAATGAGGAAATAAATATGCATGCTGAATCTCAGTCTTTGAACCAATCACTGAAACAATGTAGTCCAAGGAACATACAGGAGGTGAAAGTATGGTTGGAAAGGAATTTTGAACATCTATTAATTTCAGAAAGGATTTTTTGGTTGGAACTGAGAGAAGTTGACTCTTTTCCCAGATGAAATCATGCAGATGAGATGGGGGCAACCCATGATTCTACTCCTTAATCTAATTAATATGAACTAATGTTCAAACAATATGGAACAGCTCCAATAGGAGAAAACTGCAGAGTTTGATGTCAGAACAAAGAATAGTCATTAAAATTACTGTTACTTACTCTTACAATGTTAAATCATAAGCAACTTCCCCTCACCTTTCTTACAGCAATTTTTATATCCATGATACTTGAAATCTATAATAACACACTGCTTTGGTTTGGAGTTTCCCACTGGTCTTTAACTGACTTAAAGATGCCTGTTTTTCACCACACACGAACAAATTTATGTGTCACAGGTCAACTTTGGCCAAGAATAACCAAACGTGTTTATATACACTCCAAACTAAAGCTTTTGTGATTTTTATCTTGCTGGAATATCTTCTTTGTATAAAGTGTTCAGTGGAAAGTTGTAAATATCCTACAGATGGTTGACCAACCAATGACCAAATCTTTCTAGCTTATAACAAGGCCTTGACCTCAAACCACAGTGTGTCCTCAAACAACAGCACCACTTCTGCCATTTGGCATAGATGTGGCACTTTTTAAAGAAAATGTAACCTATTTATACACTCTGAAAAGTCTTCACTTTAAGAGCACATCAAGATTCTCTGACTAGGCAGAGCAGAGGAATGTGTTAACAGAACCACAAATTACGTCAAGATTCTTGCCAGTTTTGCAAGAAAAAGACTCTATGTACTCAAGATGCTGAAGCATTTTCTATTATAAGTACTGTAAGGCCTTCTAACTTAAAGACAGTTAGACAATGTTCTGTGGCACACATTGTTTATTTCTACACCATCATTCCATGCAATTAAATATTTCAGACGGCAACCTCTTTAAAAGCTATAACTTGATACATACATTTGAATAAAAAATTCACAGAATAACTTTCTGATACTCATATACTTGCATCATTCTGTACAATACAGAAAAAACATTATAGGATAATATGATTGCTTTTACAGTAAAAGGTCATTTAGCATAAAGTTACTAATATTCAACAGAGAACTGATTATGTGGTACGCTTAAACTATAACCTTGACCATCACAGAAGAAATTAAGAGCCAGTTCTCCAAAAGTTGTGAAGATGAGAAGGCAACTACTTTTTTAATTCACAATTTAAATTAAGAAATCCTTTAAAGAATTGATGGTATTTAAAAGCCTACTTAAGATCTGGAATACTTCCATAAAAATGAAGTAGTCTCGACCATCTTGTAGTAGAATTTTAATTCCTCTTAAACCCTGAAAAAACTAAAACATACATCTTGCATATCTGGCTAAATAAAGAGAGGTAGATTTCTTGTTTAAAGATATTTTTATAATTTCTTGCCATAAGAATCAAGTGAATTTGAAATGTGCTATATATGAATAAAATAAATTACATAGTCCTGAGCATAATCAAATTATAAAGGTGCTGAGATACTTAGTTAGATCTTAATTGAATCAACCAAGCAAGATGTTTGCTGTCTTCCTTCTCTGAAATTAGAGAAAGACAAGATATAAAAGATCCTCTTAATTGAACAGGTACGTCTAAAAAAACCACCCTGTTAGTTCCACAAACAAGAAGTAACCAGGTAGCTATAAAAAAAGCTGTATACAGGAAAATTACAGCAAACTATAAAAAGTAAGTGATCTTTCAGTCTTGATGATGCCATGCCCAAGTGAGATAGAGCTGAAATGCATTGTGAAGGTTTCAGACTTAAATATTTATTGCAGTTGTTTTATAGGAAAATTAAAATGTTATTGTAATATAAGATACTAACAGTTGTTAAATATCAAACATCCAAACTCGAGAGAGAGTTTGCATGCTCTAGCTTTTGGCAAATACACAGAAACAGTGTGATTTAACTCAGATTTTGAATTTTTGATATTTATTAGTTTGCCTTGTCTGATGACAACACCTTAATATCTTCGAGTCATTTCAATACTTTCATAGATTTCACAAGATCTAGTGAAGATTACACATACTTTCCCCTTTATAAACTGTTTAGACTATCCATGATAAACTAATCAAGATTCACCAGCTCCAGGAATGAAAACCTTTGCCCATCTGTAGATTGTTTTAGTTATCTATTTTTTACTGGAATGAGACTTAATCAACAGTTTTGAGAACAAAGGTATTTTAGTCATACCCCAAGTTAGCATCTGTGTTAAAAGTAATATTGTTAAAAAGCTCTCCACAGAGACCTCAAAAGCAGAATTAAATCACTGTGATAAATTTTGCATCTTTCACCAGTTCTTCATGACAAAGGTTTCTTACCTGAACAATGGGGATAAGATCTTTCCTGCTGCCTTTTGAGATACATATGTGAAATGCTATGTGTGCATCATCTATTTTTAAAACCCCACTAACAAGCCAAAGTGCAAAATTAAACCACAGTATGATATACTGACAAGATAGTGCAGAAGATGGTAGACTTAAAACAGTTAAATGTTCCAGCAGTCTGAGACACTGATGAGCTCTTTTCAAGTTCCATTAAAAAGCAGAATAAAAGGTTTCATAATGACTACCTTAAATTGCAACGGTGATAATTTTTAGGTATTATGTGTTAATGTTGGCTCATTATTCTCATGAAGGTAAGGCAGAGCTCCCCTCCTAGGCACAGAAGGAACAACCTGCATGTAACCTGCTGGCAATTGTTAAAGATGTCAGTCAGGCTCAGCTGCCTTAATAATTAACATAAATAGGTCATAAAGAGCAAGCAATGTCTTCAGCCTTGACGAGTGTCACTATATCAGAATATATGTTTAGTATCTGATTCAAAGAACACCATATGGACCACAAAGACAATTTGGTCTTTTCATGATGTATCATGAACAGCTCTGTTAAGAATCTATTATTTTAACTCTTTAAAAAGAAAATAAAAACTTTTAACTGCAAAAAAACCCCATTGTTAGCATGTTATGTTATAAAATACCAAAGCGAAGCCAGAAAAAATACATCTTAAAATGAAATACCTGGTTTGCCAGAAAAAAGGCTAAATACTTTTGGACAAGGGACAGT
Source organism: Nipponia nippon (assembly GCF_047370975.1). Lineage (NCBI taxonomy): Eukaryota > Metazoa > Chordata > Aves > Pelecaniformes > Threskiornithidae > Nipponia > Nipponia nippon. The sequence continues at coordinate 156,365,516 of NW_028262290.1, read as the reverse complement.
GACAGTCTCTCCAATCTTCGCAGGACGCCAACAGGTGATGTTATCCCAAACTCCAACACATCCTGAAACAAAACCAGCAGTAACAGACTTGAAAGCTCTGTCTGGTTCAAATCACCCTACTGTATTTACCTTATAAAGACTTGGCGGAAGCTTTGGATGAGTAGTTCAATAAAGACTAGACTCCTTCAAGAAAGCTGCAAAGATGGTATTTTTTATGAAAACGTTAAGGGAATTGTAAGAGTCTGCTGATTAATCAGCTTATTTTTACATCAGTTAATACATTCTTTGCAAAATGTCTTATTAAAACTATGTCATTTTGATGGGATCATGATAAGAAAATGTTAAAAAAAGTAGAAGTAGTTCATTGGACTCAACATCACAAATACAATGGGAGCGCATCCTGACTGGAGAATTTTTGGAACAATGGGCATGGACTAACAAAATCATCTCTCCTAAACTAAATAACAGAGATTTGAACAAAGAATGCTGCTGTATATTTATTTCAGAAAGGGGGATCATAAAATGTTACAGGCATGTTTTATAGTAGTACTAGTAACAACTTGTAAAAACTTTTTAAAAAAAAAAAAGATCATGTGCAAAATTCTGGGCATTTATGTTTTCAAATAAGGCAATTGACAACTGACAATTTAAATTTGTAATTAATGCTAAAGAGAGAAACAAAACTTTTATCCTACCAGTATTATCTCCATAAGACTATTAGAAAGTATAAGGGACAGTTTGTTCCCTTCAGTAGAGAACATGAAACTTGGATTAGGAACTACTCATATCCACGTATAATACTATTCTTCAGAATATTTATACTATTAGCAATTCATTATTCATTTACTCTGCGCTAGTGAGGTCACGCCCAAAATCAAGCCACCTGAGTGAAATGAAGCTGGAAAAGGAACATTTAAAAGTTCTGTATTTGTGTTAAACCCTCTTAGTGCACTTAAACTTGGATAGCTTGTGTTGACTTAAAGTGTCTAGTATCCTGCTTCCAAAGTTTAAGTTACTTTCAAAGTACATGTAAACTAGGGAACCCAAGAGTGTGTTACAGAACTGGCAGTTGGATTTGCCCCTAGAGGTATGTCCTAGCTGTAGCTTGAAGGAGAGCCAGTGGCATAGCATTCCCATGGGCCTTGCTTTCCTTTGGAAGACATCTAAGTGTGATAGTTGGGAGGAAGCCTCTGTGCTGTACCAAGAATAGGGTTTGGAGATGAAAAAAAGAAGATGAGAGGAGGATTATGGGCTAAATTCTGCATTTGGTCACCAATTCCATAGAGTCATCTTTATAGTTTCCCAAGGAAATGCTATTCTCCAGAGGAGTCACTTGTTCATGGGGACTGGGTCTTTCTTCACTCCTCTTAGGATTACACAGGTCTAAATGCAGCATCTGTTCTATATTCAGAAAGATGATGCCAAAAATAAGGGATTACTAATGGGAACACTTCACAAAGCTTATCTGTGTGGGTAGATAACATGTAATGCCTTATTGTCTGCTGCCTTGTATGCTGTATCAACCTCCAAAGAGGTATGCAACAAATGTATTACTGTTCATTACCTCACATGCTCACCCATACTCACTTCAATGCCTTTTCCAGCCAGGCACCAAAAATCTCCAAAGACATGTGGAGATTCCAAATCTCCAATCTATCACAACTTCTCTGGGCAACCTGCACCCACACAATTTCCTCTATGAAAAATTTTGCCATGCATCTAATCAGGATTTCCCTTGCTGCAAGTTGCTTCCATTGCTTCTTGTTGTGTTTTTTTTTTTGTTGTTTTGTTTTTGGTTTTGTTTTTTTTTTTCTGTTCATATCTGAGAAGAGTCTGACTTCATCTTCCCTATAAGCCCATTAGGTAGGTGAAGACATCCTTAGCCAAGATGAACAACCCCAGCTTTCAGTCAATCGTTATACACTGCATATTCTAGTGCTGTCTCCATGCTCTCTGCTGAGCCTGTTAATGGCTTTTGTGTACAGAGGAGCCCAAAACTGGACACAGTACTCTGCTGAGATGCAGTCTCACGAGAGACAAATAGAGACAGACAATTGCTTCTCTTGATCTACCAGTTTGCTAATGTAGCACAGCATATGGTTAAGCCTCATCTCTGTAAGGGTGCACTGCTGACTCATGTTTAAATTAATATATTTCTAAAGCAAATATGTAAAATGGTTCAGAAGAATTTAATCTTAAAAAATTCTTATTTCTTCCCAAGAGAGCCTAAAGTTGTTAATTCAGTTGCAGAATCTAGACTGTAGATACCTGTCTTCAGTCAATCCCACCCTTGTTTGGTTAATACTGTGTGACTTACCTCAGCTTGTCAACTTCTCTGGTTACCTGAAGAGGACTAATTGTTTTGGTTCCTTTAGTAACTTTGACTCCTTAAACCAATATATCGGATTCCTTCTTTTAGCCTTACCTTAGGGTAAGGGAGATTTACTTAGGACTAGGAACTGTGAGAGTGGCATTCTTTTTATCTGTATTCCACAGTTGGCTGAGAAGTTCCTGTTCCCATTGCCAATTCACTTTTTTCAGGTTTCTGGTCCTTACCTCTTGAAGGAGTGTTTTTAGCAACACTTTCTAGTGTATCTGCCCCTACAGCTGGTTCATACATTTCTTTAAGAATTAGCTCATGGGTTTTATCTATACTCTGTTTTACCTGACTGCCTTCTATTCCCTCTGGCACTTGTAGCCTTTCTTTTTCATTAGTAATGATATCTCTGAGGTGATGTTGACTTGTATACATAATTTAAGAGGTTTACACCTGAGCAAGTCATCTTCGTACCCTTTGAAGTCAATGGAACTTAAACATGCTTAGGTGCTTCCTGAGTTGTAGTACTGGATTAAAGTCAAGTCCTGCATCTCTACCAGGGCTTACGCAAAGTAAAAGAATATTTACTTCAGCCAATTCAGGTCATGCTTCCTTCCCAATTGAATTTAAGCCAGAAACAACATCAACATGACATACAAGAAAGACAAAGAAACTATTTTCTTGATCTGCCAGCACTCAGAACTATAGTGACAAAATGCAACTCTCTTGGCTTTGATGGATGTACTGCCTGAGCCAGCATAAACAAGCCCTGGAGTACACAAGAATAATTAGCATCTTGTGTGACTTCAGACCTTTTTAGTTCATCCCCATTTCCACTAACAAGTGAGAGGTGAGTTGAGTCATGAAAGTGTTCATGCACACCCATAAAAGCTGATGACTACCACAAATTTTCCCTTTTGTTCAGTGTACTCTGTAAAATGGTGGATTTGCTACAGTAATCTGCAAGCAGTTCAGAGGCCTTTATAAATTTTTGCTACACTGCTATATGGACTGGACTAAGGCTTTGCTAAAAAGGCAGCTGAACAACGTGGACTTCAGAGCTCCATTAGTACCTTTTCCACAAAAAACCACAAAAGTCTTATTCAAGCTTCACTTACATGAAATATTATACAGAAAAACAGAGGTCCAAGTCCTATTCCCACCAAAATCAATCAACAAAATTTGTATCAGATCTCAAAGCTAGCTTGCAGAAAGGAAATCGGTATACAAGTTCTTGACATTCAAAACATTACAAGTCACTAACATTTTCTGGAGAATGTATTTTTTAACCTCAGTTTTTCCTCAGTATTTTAGGACTTCACATGCATCTATGGCACAGGACAGAATGATACTTTTCCAGACTCCTTAAATCAAATAGATGAAATAACACGGAAGATGTATTTCCTACATCTAGACTACATTCAGATGCATCAACAATCATGAGAGTGGAACTTGAGTGGCTGTCATCAGAATTCCAAGAAGAACATTAAGCCTCAATTTATGTACATTTACAGGCTTATTTATTATGGTACAGGAAATCTGAGAAAACTGCTGAAATGTCCTCGAGGCATTTATAGTCACTGAATGACTGCAGTGTGCTTCTGAAAACTGGTCTAGGGCTGAATGCTGAAATGATGGTGTTACTGGTGCACTGCTAGGGGCTGTTAGAAGTAAAACTGCTAAACGATATGCACTTTTCTGGGCTTTCAACTCACACCTCTCCTCATTTCCCCCTCCTCCTATTACTCCAGATTTTTTACAATATTGCAGTCACATATCTTTTTCTTCTCTTGGCAAAACACACCCTTATGCAGAGGCGGGATACAATTAACAAGTCCATTCTTACTACACTTGCATCAATTTGTTTCTTCCATCCCAACAACATATCTCTATTGTGTAGCACGAGCTTAATTGTGCACAATTGAAACTAGCAATTAATTTCCCACTGATCTTGCAAATTCAAGATGTGGCACAACTGGAGACCTTGGTGAGTTTCACAGGTCTTCAAGTAGATATTGCTGTTTACCCACCATAGTATCCTTTTACAACAACGACATGCAATATTGTCAGAGGGTGACAGAGTATGATTCACCTTATTCTAAAACACATGAAAATAGGCCCGATTAATTGCTCCCAACAATTGCCTGTTTCTCCCCAGTGACTATAGAGCAGCCTACAGTACTATAAATACCTACGCTGTTGGGAAATGAAGGTGTGATAAATGCTGTGTTAAATGTGTCTCTTTCTGCACATAGAATATCTAGCTTGATCAAGCTTGATATGCTACTCTCTACTCACTTACTCTATACTACTCTCTGTCCAGCCATTAATTCATTCACTGTTAGGATTTCTGGACTGTCATTCCTCAGCGCTGCATTCCATAAAATCATTATGCACGCTCTTACTCTCTGGCAGTTTTACCTATCTATCTCCTGCATAAAGGAAAGGTATATTTCCTACTATCTCCAAAGGATATTAATTAATTAAGATACAAAATGTATTTATTTGTAGCTTTAAATAAGGTTTTAAGTTTTAGTTCTAGCAGCAATTCTACCAATAATTCTATAGAAAATATCTCACATTTTAAATAAAACTTAAATTGGTCCAATGTTTATTTTCATATGTCTGCAATTTTCTTTATTTATCATATTTTAAAAGTTTTTTTTCTAAGTACCCTAAAGTATTTTAATGTACATTTGTATCCTTTTATGTTCATTCATTGATTTAGTCTCTGTTTGCATCCAGCTTCAATAAATTCTCAAGCCTTGAATCTTTTTGTCCTTTCACCCTGATATGTACACATATGAAACCAGTCCAGCTCTTGATCTGCCTTAGCTCCCCAACTTTTCCTGTGCATCTCTGCTACTATACTCTTTACCTCCTTCTTTACCGATTAATAAAGCTAGCAAAGAAAAAAAAAATAGGTTCTTCATCTCTATTGCTGTGGTGTCTAGACCTCCCCAGCACCCTACATATAACAATCTCTTTTCAACCTCTGCATTTGCATCGTTTGTTTCTCTGGTGTGTCATTCACAGCATATCCAAGGAAACAATCAGGCTTCCCAGAAAACCTTTGCTCAATGACTCGCTCAAAAGTGTGGCCATGGCGTCACTCCTCTACCACTCTCCCCTCCCATTCCTCCAGATGATATTGCAGATGCTATTCTTACTTAGTTTCAATGAGATCACTTACTTTATTTGAATGTTTGGTCTTTAATGCTTGTGATGCATTTGCAGACACTTTATCATGAAAGGAAACGTAACAGACTATAAACTACTTTTTGTTTCTCTTTTTTTTCAGCTTACATAAGTATTGCCACCACATTCCTCATCCTGCTTTCCGAGATCCAGTCTTTGAGCAACAAATTTGCTTACCTACATGTGCTTCTTCATCTAGGAAAATGTGTAACGCTGAGTTTGTACCGGAAAGTTTTGTTTATGTATACATTTTGTCCATATATTAACCACTAGATGGCACTTTGCATTTGGATTTTTAAAATTGCCAATTCAAAGAGAGGTTTAGCATTTTTTAAACTATCTAGGCATGCATGATACATGAAACAAAGAGAAAGTGCTTTGGAAATCAGCCAGAAAGTTGTCGGCTAGTCCAGGGTTTATTTTTTGAACAGGGAAATGTTTTGATTTTTGTACTTAACTTGACAAAGCAGAGGCAATCTCACCTCTTATGGGCAATGTTTTCTAGACTGCAGGTCTGAACGCCCCAGCATGTAATTTAGACCGCATGAGAATTTATGAACATATACGGACTGAAAGTCTTTCTGCATTTTCACACAAGTATTAAGAAAGAAAGGAAAAGGAGGCGCTAGAGAAATAGTGAGCTAGCAAACTGGAAGCAAAGCAAACACACAGCAGAACTGCTTACGGCGGTAATAGGAAGAAGATAGTAGCAAAAATACTGTTGCTCCAAGCTACTTTGCTAAAGTTATTTGCCATCTGCTTTTGTCAGGGCCCTGAGTGCATTAATAGGCCTTAATGGCCCTGATCAGCCTCACGCGCCTGCTCAGAGTCCTATCGAAGCTCAGGCTCTGCCTGCCTGCCCTGCCTGCCCAGGGACCCCAAACCCCCTCCGCAAGGAGCTGCCGGCCTGTGACCCTGTGAAAATGAAAACACTGGCTGGAGAACGGTCAAGAAGCAGCTCCAATATGTCTATGTTGAACTAAAGCACTGTTGTGAAATTGTACAGAGTGCATACAAGCTCTGATTGTGCAGAAATACCGAGGAAGTGGGACTGTAAACTTTTTTAATTACTGGTCAACAAAAACTACTCCTACACAGCAAGTAGAATTTGGGAAGGCTACAGTATGCATCAGATTTAACTAGCTAAACAGAATGACAAAACTAGTGGAGTTTATCTCATATTCATTTAAAATGTTTGTAGTTTATAGGTTTTCAAAAGCTAGTCCTAGTACCAGGAATGACAAAAATACTGTTACTGGGATTTCTAGGGGATTACTGGCTTTTCACTAAAAGAAACATTTCAGAAGAAATGCCTTATTTCCTTTCTGAAGAACAGCTTCCCATCAGAGAATCAAAAATCTATAAGCCAGTTTTAGTTTTTAATGTAATTTACATATTTTTAGGGTACTGTAAGGAAATATGGAAGTTGCCAGCTAAAAACTCTGAAAAAAAAACTCTGAAAAAGAAAATACATTTCCATCCACATTTTCTACCAAGTAAATCCTGCTTTCCAATTGCTCAAAATGTTCTTTGGAGACACCAGCATTTATTTTTGTATGACTGGACAGCACTCTAATCTTTCTTACCATAAGAACACCATTTTCTATCATACTGGAAAGATATTCATGGATGTATAGTCAAAACTGTAAGAGGTACCTTCATGTTGCCCCAATTTAGACATGCTGTACATTCTTCAAAAAATATCATTAAATATCAATTTCCTGTTCATATAAATCCCACCACAAAATACTAAAGTCTCTGTAAAGTATTAGGACCATATATTTCCGTTAGTTTGGATTATGTCTAACCCACGTTATTTGTTGTATTAGCTGGGGCTTTTTTACTGCTTTGGTATTCAAGATTGCTTCCTTGTGGTATTTGAACTTTGGATGTCATGGAGAGTAGACTGCCATGGCCACAGCTGTCTTTACCAGGACTCAAGCGCAAAACTATGTGGGGCAGTATTTCTTTCAGAATCTTCTGAAAAACACAATAAATTCACTTATGGCTGTACACTTTCCTTTTTCAGGACTCCAAATGCCATTTATTCATGTCTACTGCTGAATTTCTATTTACGTTTGGGGGGGGTGTAGAAATTTCAGACTTTCAAAATTGTAGAATGTATCCGTTACCACATGTTGCATCTCTTCTTTCCAAAGAAGTTTGTCATTGTCACTCTTAGTATTCTTTATTATGTGAGATTTTTGAATGAGGATGATCAGAACATTTTCTTGGTCTTCACCGTTTATTTCCTGTTGGTTAATTTTCAGTAGGCAACTCCTTTCATTCAAGGTTCTTTCTCGCCTATTGCCCAGCTTCCTCAAAAGATGAGCCAGCTCTGCTCTCTTCTGCCCTCAAATAATGAAGTATAGCTTCCACAAAGCCCAGACATTGTCAACACCATAAGGATAATCAGTTTTATGTGGTGTCATTAACAATGACACTTCAATTAATGGAAGCCAAAATAGACAAACATTCAAAGCAGCCCCTTCAGCTCCCCTCATAAAAAAATGTGTGAACCCAGAAGTAGCAGCATATCTGTACTACAGCTAGATAAGCAGCAGCACAGAGATTCAAGAAAGCTAAAGTTGTCCTGCCAGGAGCTACTGGTGCTGCATGAAAGGAAGTTCCATGATCCCACTATCTCATTTAATTCTACCTTTAATGCTACCTCAGGTAACTCTAAGCAACACTGCAGTCTGAACTACTGACTCATTTTACAGAGAAAATAGCTGAAAAACAAACAAAAAATGATGGAAGACCTTGATGAGATTGAGAAGATTAAGAAAGGGGGAACCTTGAGGAGATTACTTTTCACATAGCAAAAGAAAGGCCTCATCTGGCTTTGTGTAAGTAAGTCTCCTATTTACTGATGTGGAACAGAGAATGATCATCAGGGCGGCTCAGTTATGCTCACAGGCAGTCCTTCTTTTGAGCAGTACAGAGAGATACGTGTGTGTGTATGTGTGGGTTTGGAATGCAAAATAGGCACCTTTCTTACTGGAGAAATAACCTTAACAGCAGAGGCTAGTTGGATAAACTAACTTTTGGACAACTTGCCATGGGTCCAACATTCGAATATTCATCCCACCATTCTGAAGAGCTTTCAGAAAGTTGTGCTCTTGTTTCATCTACAACATCATGAGCTCACTGCTGGAATCACTGAGTGAAATTCTACTGGCAGTGTAATTGGAGAGATTAGACTTCTTAGTGACATTGGTCCCTCTTGCTTTAAGTTTATGAATAAGTGAGAGTATCATTTTGGTAGTCCTGTCTGTTTTAATTTCCCATTACTAGCTGCATTACAAAGCTTCTCTTTGAGAGGTTTAGGAAATTCTTTCCAAAGCCATTTCTCTTTCCGTCTACATCCCTTCCTCAAAGTTAAGATGCCATATCTAAAATTAAAAACGTTGTCTGGCATATGGGTCTCACAAAAACACATTTTGGAAAGCAAGAGCCGAAAAGACTCATTTAACTGTGCAGCCACTCCAACTAAAATGAAAAAAACCCAAACCCCAGACTTCGTTTTTTTCATAATGAGATCTTTTTAGAACTTTTTGTGGTAGAACCGTGTTATAAAGTCTACTGATTGAGTTTGAACATTTTTGACCATAAGATTTTACTTTTCATTTAAAGGTGAACGGAAATGAATCAATTAATTTTTAAGGTAAAATTTTAAATACTGAATAAGGACAGAAATTTACAGTTGGCCATTTTTTATGTATTTTCAATCACTTTTATTGGGAGCTTTCTATTTTATTAAGAAGATAAGCCATGGATAGTAGGTAAAGATAAATTAGTATTTTCCGATATGGACCTCAAAACCTGAAGCTATTATGAGCTGTTTAGAATGGAATTAAGCTGCCCTCCAAAAATGAGAGTGCAAAAAAAAATCTTCTCCTAGGCTTCCAGCTAAGGGGCATCTATACCTCGGGTGTCAAATTATAGGACGAAAGAAGACAACAAATGGGGATGGAAGCTAATGCGGCTTCATAAAATAAACAACGAGATCGGCTGGAGAGCACTACAGAACAGGCAGCACTGCCACAGATCTTTGGAGAGAGACTTTCTTCCCTAAATGGAGTCTAATGCTCTCTACTAATGGAAGAGTATGCGCTAATGCCTGAAAATCCCCCAAAGGGTGCAAAGCAGGAGGTCTGGATGTCTAACAGTTTGATGTTGGCAAATGAGCAGAATTTAGACAAACTGCATCCTGTGGTTTTAATATATCCTTAGTATTGTTCAGAGGATATTTACACAGTATTTATACAGTGTTTCCTTGCAAAACACACTATTGCTTTATTAAGCCATGAAGTAAGCAAATCCTTCATAGACTTCATAGTAAATGATTTTAGGTGCACTACAAAAATTACTCAGTGAACTTCTTCAGCCCATGTTACGAGCAGCTCAGGTAAGATGACTATAACATCATTTTATTATGTAAAAAAAAATACTAGAATCAACTTTAAATCTTTCCTTTATGTCTCCCTAACTGGGAGCTGAGAAGTATTAGATCATAGAATCATAGAATGTCCTGAGTTGGAAGGGACCCACAAGGATCATTGAGTCCAACTCCTGTCCCTGCATAGGACAACCCCAAAATTCACACCATAGGTCTGAGGGCGTTGTCCAAATGCTTCTTGAATGTTGTCAGGCTTGGCGCCGTGACTGCCTCCCAGGGCAGCCTGTTCCAGTGCTCCACCACCCTCTGGGTGAAGAACCTTTCCCTAATGTCCAACCTACACCTCCCCTGGGATATCTTCCTGCCGTTCCCTCGGGTCCTATCATTGGTCACCAGGGAGAAGAGATCAGCGCCTGCCCCTCCTCTCCCCCTTGTGAGGAAGCTGTAGACCGCGATGAGGTCTCCCCTCAGTCTCCTCTTCTCCAGGCTGAAGGATAAGGTATTCCATACATAATTGCCATCTAGGACAAAGGAGAAACTGCCTGTCCCATAAAATTTGGATCCTCCAAAATTCAGTAGCTGTGCACGCCAGTCAAATTCTGAAGCATGTTACACAGAGGTGTGAAGGCTTCTCAGGTGCCCAAGAAGTTAATGAAAAAATTCCCACTGATTTTGATAACGGAGGCCTAAGCCTCCTGTGGAAAATCTCAGTGAACCTTTATTTCCAAATTCTAGAAAGAACCTTCCACTAGATTTCATTACAGCTTTTGTAAGGCAGGTAGCACATACTAAAGTTAGAAAAGTGTGACAAGGGTTGCATAATCATCACGAAAAAGTGAAATAGGTTTTGTGAATTTATTGTAAAGAATTATGTTTCAAGTGTACTACAAGTTTTAGGTGTGGAGCTAGGTCTTGGACTAGTTCCAGCTTGCCAATTTTCATTAGTAATTCTTCTTTATCAGCAGTCAGAGTATCACTGTGACAATCTGCAAGTCTTTGTTCAAAATACTCCTTACATCTTTGTATGAATACAGAGAGTTTATTAGGAAAATAAAGACACATAGAGAATGAATATTTTTGGAAATGCATATATTTAACATAGGCTCTTCTGAACAGGTTCTTGGTAAAGGTATCTATAACGTGAAGCATAGGACAAATTATCCTATAATATTAAACATATAGTTTTTAAGGGTTCATTACCACAGGGGCTTTATTCCAGTCTCCTACAAAACAGAATATTCCCTTAGTTTCAGCCAGGCATTCAATTAAATGTATAAATCCTTCCACTGCTGTTTTATCACTACCCGCAGGGATGAATCAACACCATCAGACATGCTGTCGCCTTCCAAGACATGAAGTTCCTACACAGTAGTTTGCCTTCAGGAGGCACTCTTCTTCCAGTGAAAAGAGGCTGTGAAGAAAATATTGACAGAAAACTTCTTTCTTCCCCTAGGGAACCCAAAATAAAACTGGTGTGCATCACAAGGACACCCTTAGAGCAGCCCAGCATCTGGATCACAAAAGAGGATCTTGAAGAAAGCTTGACTTTCAAAACTGTATAATAGCTAATACTGAATTTATTAATTCAAGATTTAATTCATTAAGCTGTGCTAGTAATTACTCCTCCATCTGGCTTCACACTAGTATTATTTATGTAACAGCTGTCTCTCTTCACCACTCATATAAATAAAAAAATTCTAAATGTAGATCAATTATTCCAGTAAGATGTTGCTTGGAAGAGATATCCATGTAAACTATTCACTGTTATTATAATTTTTCTAATTACTGATCTGGATTAATCAAAAGGAAAAATTATAGTAAAATACAAACTGTTGATGATCCTTTTAATTATTTTATTGTATACAAACTGATATTAGAGTATGCACTGAGGGAGTTACGCATTCAAAGCAAGAAGAGAGGTGGAGAAAGCATCATAAGTTGGGACTCATGTTTATGCTCAAAGGGCACTGCAGATGGCAGGTCCCTGAGGTATCATAATCATCTTCACAGCACATTCAAAAAGGACTGAATATGAAAAAACAAATACACTATGTATCACCTAGTTCAGCCAAGGGAAAACAACCGCACTGCAAGAGCTGTAGTGTTCCAAGGAGCCCAGTTATTCTGAGATGATACATACCTGGACTACCATATCAAAAAGCAGGACGCCGATGAGGCTTTGGAAAACTCATCTGAAATTAAATACTTTCAGCCACTTAAAGATCATTTAACAACAGAAATGTAATGAGTCGTTTTAGATGTGACGTTACTTTGTAAAAATCAAAATTGTATTTTGAACTGAAAAATGTTCAGTTGCCTTTAGATCTAAAATTTCCTTCCCCTTTTTCTAAGTCTCACTGAAAGCCCACCCTTCCCTTCAATATTTCACATGTTACCAGAGGAGTGCTGGGCTGGTAACGTATGCAAATGAGGCACTCCAAGAAGCACTTGTATCCTTTCACCAGTAGGTGCATAGAGACTGCTTTCTGCTCACAAGTTCTGGCATACAGTTTGCAACAGATAACTAATCATAAAACATCAATACTTTCGTCACAAAAAATTTTTAAAATTAATAAATACACACTTTCAACTTTCCTAAAAAGCAAAAAACTTTTAACCAAGTTCTGCCCTAGCTACTTCAGTGTTACAGATTTGCTTTTTATTTAGCTGTCTGGATTTATCTGTCGCCTTTGTATTTTGCTTGCTGAACAAATGGCTTTATCAGCAGCTCCAACTTACAAGAAAAATGTCATTTTTTCATAATCTTATGTTCTATTCACATGAAAACGTAGCAAGGAAATCTAGTAAAATCTAAAATTAAAAAAATAATAAATTACACCTCCTCTTCCTTCTTTCTTCTATTAAATTACAATTGGCCATATCTGTACCTATATATTTATCTTTCTATGTAGAGAGAAAATAAAAACAATAAAGTAACAGAGAGAATTTGGGGTTTGAATGTAACACTACAGTCCAGTTCTTCCTTTGCATGACTCTCTAGTACTCTGGGTGTGAATCTGATCTTCTGTCTGAAGCATCTGCCTGGGAAACCCAGAGATCATTCCTGCCACTAGTACTTGACTTTTAACCATAGCTAGAATCCAAGGCTTTCAACTTTTCCTCAGACTTGCTCTTTCTGTTGGTCCTGTCATCACCAGCCTGCAGCTTCTCTGCCAGTCAGGAAATACTAGCAGCAACAGCTTAAAACATAAGAATGCATTTGCTCCCATCTAGCGTCCCACCCAGTGCGTGCCTAGCGCCTGGCACACCTCTCACAACATGCTTGCTGCAGCTGTACCTTTAACGCAAAATCTGCATAAATTCTAAAATACATAAAATTATAAGCACGGTACAGACAAATACGGCAACTGCAACCACAACAACAAAGAAAGTAAAGGGAGAAAATCTTGAATACTCCAGTTGTCTCTACATTAGAGCTTATCTTTTCTTACCTTTGTAGTCCACTGGCTTTGTATTCTTTAGAAGTTCCATGCACCTTGTTTCCTCCTTGTGAATCTCCAGCTGAAACCTGCATTCTGGATGGACACCATTCACCTGTGTCAAATTAACAGGCCAGGGTCTTGAAACATGAATTAAAATGCTTTATGAAGGATGCAAATACCAATAACGAAATCCACATCACTGGCACTGGTTTTGCCCAAGTATGTGCTAGGCATTTTACAGACACAGTCGTTGCCCATTTTAGCTTCTCACACTTTTCAAAATAAAATGTTAAAATAATCTACTAGAGCATTCACTGGCTCCTTCCTGCAGCATTTCAAGGCCAACTGTCATTTACAAGAAAATATTTAACTTTCTAGTGCATTCACCAATATTGTTTGATGAGACACTTTCGTCCAGAAAAACTGAGTTAAACTGAAGCAGGAAAGTAAACACATTTGATTTTTTTGCTTTTGTAGTAAGTTAGGAAGCTGAAAGTTTAATACGAATCACAGAACATGAAAACCAATGAAACTGCGTTCTCTCTGACGTGGTAAATTTTGCTTTTCTTCCCTTTTCCACCATGTATATTTTACCTCCTGAAGGCCCCAGAGAATGATTATTTGATTCAAGCAAGTGCTACACAGGAAGAAAACCCCACTCCTTTGAAAATGAAAGTACTATTGCCTTTACTCATTTATAGCCCTGCCCCCAGTTCCTTGGTTTTCAGAAAGGATTATTTATGTCCATGGGAAGAGACACGCATATAGCAGTAGCGGGGAGAGAAAGACGACACCGGGAAGTTGTACTGAAGTCAGTTGGATTCCCAGAGCCTAAGAGAGAAACATGCAGAGTCCATAAGAGACTGCATGGGGGAAATGACTGTAGTAAGTGACAAATGGGAAAGCAGAAATGGCCACTGGAGCTGAAGGGACAGTGAGATTAGCTCAAATGAAATGACATCATAATGAAATAAAATGTGACTATGCTGTACTTCAGTCATCCTCACACTTGTACCAAGAAAAGGGTGGTCTCTCTCCAAGCTTCTCTCTCCCCTTTTCTCTCTCTTTTTCTAGGAGACATTTATTAGCAGAATCTGGTAATAGTATCTGATTCATGAGACACTATTATTTTAAATGGCAATACTTAATTAATTAAGCTGTGATCATGGACCCAGAACCTAGGACCCAGAGTTAGGACTGAGAACCTGGTTATTCTGCAGTCTCCGTGTGGGCAAGCCACTTGCGCGGCTTTTAAAAATACAGTGTAATAGCCTTAAGTCTAACAGCAGGAGCTGTTATGAAAACTCATGAAAATCTGTCTCCTCTCCAAATGTCTCATTTCACCATCTATAACATCAGAACCTTACTTCATTTTCTCTATATTGGCTATTGGAATTATATGTTTTCAGGGCAGATTTTTTTTGTCTTCTTAAAGTGAATTTGTACAGATCCTTAACATAATTTAGGATTTCTAGCACTTATAATAGAAGGTTCAGCATTATATTGAAAATATCTGTGTTTTGTTGTGTATTATCTACCATCCAGATAGCTCCCATGAAAAATAAAGTCCCATGTATACATGATGTTTTAAATTGCATTTTCCTTTCATATAACAGATTTTGATTTTTTTTTGTTTGTTTGTTTTTACAACTGCAAGCATTCGGTAACTGAAAGTAGATCTCCTACTTATCAAAAAGTATTATAATTACTGGGTCTTGGAAAGGTATGTTCCAGTAAATAGAAATGTTAACTAAATGAGGGGTAAATCAAAGTAGCTACTGCAAGCAAGAAACCTGCCAAATAAGTGACTTCTCTCTCTCATACTTACAAAAGAACTGCAAGTTTCTCAGCATCACTGATCTAATAGCAAACGTTACTTTGAGAACATAAATTTGTTAGTACTCAAAGGTAACACAACATTACTTTTCAAACCCGGGATGCATGCCAAACTGTAATATACTTTGTTCTAATACATACACCAGTTTCATTCAGATGTACTTCACCAAGCTAAAGAGATTTAGGGTTCAAGACTATGTGGTACTAACCACTTCCCAAAACACATCAGGAACCCCAAAATGGATTTTGAGGGCACTCACCACCTTCCAGGGCTAGTGCTCATCAACCTTTCCCTCTGCTTTACCAAGGGCAGGTAACCCTTTGCAGGCAGAACCGTCTGTGCTGTGTTGCACATTGTAAAGGTACACAGTTAGCTGGAAATCCAGCTGAGGAGTCTCTCCACGTTCTTAGTGGCTTAACAATTTTTAAGGCATCCAGAACAGCAGTTTGACTGGAAAAAGATTTCTTTTGACAAGCAATGACATTTACCTTCAGTATGGTTTCCCGACTTTTGTTGGACATGATCTGTTGTTTTAAATTTACAATAACAAAAAATGGAAAGATTTAGAGGGCAGATTTTTTTATTTTTCATAAATCATGTGTCCAGCAATGTTATAGACTTTTACAAACAATTGAAGAAACACTTGAAAATATAAATATGTTAAAAGCAGATGCCCTAAATTTGAGGACTTTAATATTCTGAATGCTTTGTACGTTGTTATCCAGTTAAAGAGAAATTAATCATGCAGATTTTCCTCCTCATATTATCATAGAATCGTTTAGGTTGAAAAAGACCTTTAAGATCATTGAGTCCAACCGTTAACCCAGCACTGCCAAGTCCACCACTAAACCGTGTCCCTAAGCACTACATCTACCTGCCTTTTAAATACCTCCAGGGATGGAGACTCCACCACTGCCCTGAGCAGCCTGTTCCAGTGCTTGACAACCCTTTCGGTGAAGAAATTTTTCCTAATATCCAATCTAAACCTCCACTGGCGCAGCTTGAGGCCGTTTTCTCTCATCCTATCGCTGGTTACTTGGGAGAAGAAAGAGACAGCCTCCTTACAGGTAGTTGTAGAGAGCGATAAGGTCTCCCCTGAGCCTCCTTTTCTCCAGACGATAATTCTGATTGCTAGCGACCCTCCGGACTGCACCAAGGCAGTGCCCTGTGAAAACTCCCAGCAAACTAGGGGTGGCCACCGGCTGCCGGGGAAGAGAGCGGGGACAAGCGATTCGGCGACGAACGGCCCGGCGCCGGCCCCCTCAGCGCCGCTCCGCCGGGGACGGGGCCCGGGCCCGGCCCGCGCTGCCCCGCCGGGGCGGAGCCGTCCCGGCCCCTCAGGAGCGCCCGGGGGTGCGGGGCGGCGCCCCCCGCCGCCTGCGCCTCCGGCCCGGCCCGCCGCTGCCCGTGCGGCCAGGGAGCCCGTCCCCGGGAGCGCCGGAGGGGAGACGGGCTAGGGGTCCCGGCGGGGGCAGGAGCCGCCTCCCCTGCGAGATCCCCGCCCGGGGACACCCGGTAAGCGCGGGCGGCCGGAGTCACTTGTCTCCCGAAGTGAGTGCGGCGGGGCCGAAGTCTCCGCACCTGCTGCGGCTACCGCTGAGCGCCCCCGCTCCGGAGAAGGGGGGAAGCTGTGAGGGAGCCGGCAGCCCGGGGGGTTCCGCACAGGCACCTCAGGGACGGGGGCGGCGGGAAGAGCCGCGGGGCTCGCCCCGTCCGCGGTCTGGAGGGGCGAGTCACCCCCCAGGGCCGGGGGGGAGCGCGGGGTGACTTACCCGCCCCAGGCTGCAGCAGAGGGAAAGGAGGAGGATCGGCAGGTTCCTCATGCCAGCGAAGCGCCGGGGCCGGCGGGCTCCGCTGCCCCGCGCCGCGCCGCGGAGCCCTTCCGAAGGCGGCGAGCAGGAGCCGGGTCCCGCTGCGGCACCATAGGGCCCGGGGGCCGCCGCCGCGCTGCCGGGGCGCCGAGCCGAGCCCCGAGCCCCGCGGGCGGCCGCCGCCCTGCGGCTGTAGGCGGCTCCCGCACCTGCCCCCGGCCGCCTCCCGCTCGCCGCTCCGGCGGCCGTCAGCTCCCGGCCCGACTGAGTCCTTGCCCGCCGCCGCCTCTCTGCGCTCAGCTCCTCCTCTAGACCCCGGCTCCCTTCCCTCCCGCTTCTCCTCAGCCCCTCTCCTCGGCTTCCTTTTCTCCTCCTCCTCCCTCTCCCTGCCGCGGTTGCTCCCCCCATAAGAGGTGCGGGCCGTTCCCCTCAGCCGGGGCGCCCCCCGCCCACCCCGGCGACCCGCAGGTGCTTCCCCGCCATCCCGGGCTCCTGCCGGGTTATGGACGGCGTTTACCCCGCTCTGCCAGCCTCGAGAAGCCCCCTCTTCCCATGCAGACACACCAGAGGGGCCTGGGTGCCCGTCCCGACAGCGTACCGGTGCCAGCACTGGGATGCCTTTTGCCCGTGAAACCGTTAAGATAATCGAGCACGGTCCCCCCCCGCCAGACACACATGAAAACCCACACACAGATGTGGGGTAAGTGAAGTGATCCCTGGCAGGGTCAGTCTTATCACTGGGCAGATCAGCAACTGTATTACAAAATCTTTCTTCCCCCCCAAGCTGTTTTTTCCAGGTCTCAATAGAGGACCAACAGTTTAAGGCAACTCTGTATTATTGCCTGGCAGTTTACACCAGGCATGGATCTTGGTTTTGCCTCACAAGACATTTAAAGTATATAATTAAGTGACATTTATGTTACCCTGTGCCTTTTGTTGTAGAAAAAGCAGAGTTTATATGCTGGCTTTTAGCTGAGAATGAGAATAAATTAGAGTTGTCTTTCCACTGTCTTATATGTGCTGTAATTTAAGTACTATGTATTAAAAGGGACTGAGCAGGCAACATAAGACTGTCCTAAATATCCTTATGCCACCCAAAATAACCAGCTATAAGCAAACCAAGGACACTTCTAGGGAAAAGCTGAAGAGAATTTTCATATTTTTTAATGCATTTGCAAAAATTCTTTTCATATATTGAGAAGAAAGACTTGATTATAACCTCTGTGATATCATTAAAAATAAATACTACAAACCATGAACAGCAGTGTTATAACCTGCATGCTGAGAGCAGAGGGAAACATTAATGGAGAAAGAAAAACTTCTTGTAGGATGGCATATGATCAAGTAATGAAAATATTTTCACTGTAACAGAAAATAGTACCCCTTTGGATTGACTTTGATCTGTATGTGACAGGTGGACCGAAATGCCAAATTGCACCTACTTCTAAACCAGCTGTGTTGGAGAAGAACCTGGTTGTGCTGCTAGCTCTGAGATTCCCAAGCAGACTTTCAGGTCAAACCTCTTGGAAATGGAGAATTGCACAGTGCAACCCCCCTGATTCCCAAGACCAGTGTCCAAGGTTCCTCTTTGGGCTCCTGGTTATTGATACATGCAGTCTGGGGATGCTCTTAGCAATTTCTTAAGAGCTATAGGTCTTTCCAAAATAACAATTTCAAAACCATTTCTCTAATCTCATATTTTACAGGAATCTGATGTCTTATCATTATTGCAAGGCTTTGGAAAAATCCTTTCTGTTGTTTTCTCTCTCTTCAGAAGTTATTTCTTCACTTTGTGAAGTGAAATTTAGTCACTTTGTGATGACTGGCATCCTGCTAAGAAAGCAGTCTTTAAATCCAGTCACTCTCATGAGACTGTCCCCCAGCTGGACTGCCCCAGCGGCTGAGGACACAAGAGTTGCCAGACACCAAAACTCAGTGTTTGATTCTTCGAGCAAATGATTCATTAAGCTGTTGAAGCTGAGTAGCCTGGGAAACCAATTAACAAATTAGTGTTACCATTCTGTGTAGAAACAGTCTTGGGAACTGTCATCATTATTCCTTCTGTGGAATGACAGAAACTAGTATCTTGGGTAGCAGGCAGTGCACATATCCTAGAACTGGCAAAGAAGTTTTGAAACTAGTATCTGTTCTATCAGAATATTGTCCAGAGTCAGAAGATTGTCCAGAGTCAGATTTTTGTGATGTTTTGTTTTCAATAAATCAGCATTTTAAGGCAAAAAGAAAAATCATCAGTTATTTCTCAGACATTTCTTCTGTTGCTGTTCCCAGTGACTCTTTGACATGAAAGAGAAACCAGATGAAAGAGGGGCATCAAATACTAATATTTTTGTTTAGATATAGCTAAGTGCTTTTTTTTTTTTGCCTGAAAAGAATACAAATTATTGATGGATGAAGCCCAGAAAACATGGTTCAAGGTCTTTTCACTTAAACGTAGCACAATTCAGTGCTCTGTTATAGCAGATGTAGAGGGGGAAAAAAGAACAAGAATGGAACTAAACCAGTTGTTGATATATAGAGATATATATGAATGAGACTGATACTCTTATGTAGCAAAGAATGGATAGGGTTATGAAGGAACCAAGGGGTCATATAAATTTAGACAGACATAGTAGATTTGATGCCATTTCCAAGAATGGCCTGTCAAATTCAAAGGAAGGAACAAAGAAAGAGATTTTGTGGAGGTATCCATGAGGCACAGAAGGACTGCACAGACATGGAGGAAAAGGATGGAGTCCAGACATCAAGAGAAATTCATCCCCTCTTTGCAACACAGGTGGTAGAAAAGTAAATGCGGTTTGACTGAAATAGAAACTATTTTGAATCAGCAGAGCCTGGGTGTTACAGTAAAAGTGGAAATGGAAAGTTTAGTTGCAGGTAATGGACCTAGTGGCAAGCAATGCCAAGGTACTGCAAGCTCTCTGCTCCCATGGCATGTGCAGGAGCCAAAAGGTTTGCTCTAATTCCAGCTGTTGGAAAAGTCTGCCTACCAAGGAAAGGTACATGCCAGTAGAGTTGTAAGTAACAAGTACCTTCTGCCTGGCCATCTGTCTCTTCAGAGTCCTCTGATACACAGTGTTGGCAATAAGTAGCTTGTATGATTTTGGTCAGGCCCATGGAGAAGCAGCTGACAGCTTTCCATACTGAAGCAATGGCATCAGTCCCCTTTGAGCTGAATTCTTATAAGCTTGTGGAGTTCAAGGTGTTTTGACAATTTGTATTCTGTCGACAAATCATGTTCTTGTCATGTATAAAGACTAAAAAGCCATTGCTTTCATTGTTTAAAAGTAGATTTTCTTCTGTTCAATCATCTAACAATTATTGTTTACACAATGCATGACATACAGTTGCCAGAAATACCTGAATCACATGAAAAACTTAGAAGGATTTCCCTCAAAGCATGTGTACAAGCCGTCTTGGACAACGTGCCTTTTTCAAGAGTGGCTCTTTCTTGAGCTGCTCAAGCTATTTCACGTGTTTTGAGTCCTGCTTTTGAGACCACAGAGAGGTTTTTTGCTTTCACTTTATGCGGAACGCTGTACTAAGTCTCATTGCAAAAGGGATGCTCTTCCTAAGTCTTCACACTTAGCAAAGACACTAGGTCTTCATCAGATATTCCTAAATCTCCCAAAGGCGTTCTCTACTGTCATACTGCATTTTGTTAGGCTTTTTTTTTTCCTGCAGTCCGAATACTGAAGGGAAGATTTTATCAGCCATTAGACATTAATTAGACATTAGAATTAGACATTAGAGAGGGTTTCCCAAGAAAAAGGAATTGTGACTTTAATGTACGTGCTGATCGGACTTTTTATATTGGAGAAGATTAAAGTTCCCCCAATTTTAGCATTGGTAACTATTAACATAGATAATCTTATTGAGCCTCTTTCGATGATCAGATGGAAGCACAACAAAGAAGGTGCCAGGCCCGAGTGGGGCGAATGATACGTGTCCTGCTCATGACAATGGGAATTCAGACCTTGGACAGGCTCCAGGGGACATGTGGCTACAACACCATGCTGTCAGAAGCATCACAGTGTTGCTGCTGTCCAACAGCTGACCCTCCTGCACCAAGTGTTGCAGTAGCTGCAGTAAGAGAAGAAGGTGAAATGCAGATTCTCTGAACAAACTAAAGAAACTCATCAGTGTATTTCATCTGCAGCTCCAGCAGGTGTTCAAAAAGTCCTCCTAGTTATTTCGAACTTTTGCTGTCGTTACTGATCATCTTATGTCTGCATAATCTCTTGAACCTTATGCTTGTTTTTTAGACAAAGAAGCAATACCGTGCAGAGGGAGAGTTTTCTAAGGAAAGGCTGTCCTTAAGTGTCACCTCAGCTTTTTCATTCTCTTCCATTTCAGCATCTCCAGCAGTCCCCTGCTGTCTCCAGGCATGAAGAGTAGCTTCATGCTGTAGCTGAGAGCATATCTTCTAGTGATGATGCTCAAACTGCTCCACAAACTGCTTTGTTGCAGTGGCCTGTGAAATGGCAGTTTACCAGCATCAGCATACCACGTGCATCCGAACAGCACATACTCCTAACCAACAACATAGTGATATGAAGAACCCTTCAGAGTGGTCTTTCTGTAATGCGCAAGTAGCTTGGCTACTCAAAAATAGGTTTCTGCAGATTAGAAACACAAAGAAATTCTATGAAAACAAAAAGACTTTTCTTTTTGGTATGTTAAGCTCGGGACTCACAGACTTTTAACTGGCTTGATTAAGGAGATGTCTGTAACTGTGAAGTCTTCCATCAGGATAAGGCACTGCGACATTGTTCACCAAAGACACAGAGTGTAGTCTATAATACCTAGTGTAAAGTGTGCAGTTTTGTCCTCTCTGCCTCAAATGTATAAGATTCCCAGGTCTTCTGTAATTTCAAAAGAGTGAGAAGTCCCTTCAGTATAATGAACCTTTCCAATTTCTTGGCCAGGGTATTCTATTTTTCATATTTCCATTATAGGCAGGTCCTTTCATTCATGCTTCTTGAACAGATTAAATTAATAGGTATTCTGTTACATTCACATGTATAGATGAAGTAGAATCTGATCTTTTACATTTATAAATTAAATATAAAATAAATAATTTGGGTATCTGGCATAATGGAAAATACACGGCTAATGTCATTTTAGCTTTGATTTACTACAGAGTTCCAAGTTTGATCAGTGATTTTTGAGTCTTTTACTGGACATGAAGAAATCAAATCTTTTTTTTTTCTGAAAATTTGAAGTATTTTTTATTCTGATCCAGTGAGAGGAAAATTGTCCCCATTAGTTTTAGGGTTTTTGTAATGGTTAGTTATTACAATGATAATTTTTTTGTACAATTTAAAGTAAAGGATAGGCTTTGCCACAAAACTCTAGAGGCAAAACTCAAAAAAGGCAGAAAAAATGAACTGATAGAGTGGCAAGCAAGGCTTTAGAAAAATAGAGAAGAGTAGATGCAGAAGGGAAGACAAATGAAAAATAGAATAAAATAAAAGTATTATTTATCAAGAGGAGCCAGTACCAGCATAATTCAATACTTTTCTTTACTAAGACATATTTTCTACACAACAAAAAGACATTATATTTATTCTAGATAGCTATCAGTAAAGCATTTGATACAGTGCCATAGAAATTGCTAGTTAAAATTAAAATGATGGAGCTTAATGAAAAATTTATTTGGCCAAAATGTGGTTAAATAAACCTGACAAATTAATGCTGATGTGTAAATAGGGGGATGAAAGGAAATAACAGTGAAGTTCCTCAGAGATCAGGCTGAGGTCCTATTTTATTATTTTTAGTAATTGTTCTCATTTTTAACAAAACAAAATTTGCTAAGGATTCAAGGTGTCATCAACAGCAAGCAGTATCTGGATATCTTACAGAACTGGATCAACTGAAAATTAAGCGCTAGAAAAAAGTTGGAAATTTAATATAGCAAAATAGGTCATGTGCTAACAAAGAATGAACAGGTGTTTCCACCATAAGCTAAAGGGCAATAGTAGGAAGACCTGTGTGTACAAGTCGGTGTGTGGCAAATACAAGTGTTAATGTGATGTGACTCTGAAAAATAAATGTGATCTTAGGACATATGGGAGAGAGACTTTCTGTAGTAGAAAAGTAATGAGGCTAGGTAACACACAAAGGACTGGTCAGATCTCATCTGGAGTGTTGCATATAAATTCAGCAATCTGCAGTCAAGAAAGATGAATTCAGCAGGTGCAGAGCAAATAAATGAAGACCTAAGGATTTTAGAGAATGCTTGGTTCAGTAGCCTGAAAAAATATAAACTGAGATTAAATGTGTCACTGGGAAAGGAACTATGTAGACGAAAGGAAATTTGGCAGAATAACAAGTGAATTAACCTAGGTGAGAGTAAATGCATAGATTGATATCCAGATAGCTGTTTTGGACAAATATTTTAACAGCGAGGGCAAAGAAAAAAATTGCTTTTCAAGATAGAACTTGATCAGCCAGTGAAGAGGATTTTATAATCCTGCACCTAGGTTGAGGCAATCTCAGACAGGGATACAGGCTGGGCGATGAGTGGATTGAGAGCAGCCCTGCGGAGAAAGACTTGGGGGTATTGGTGGATGAAAAACTGAATGAGCCAGCAATGCGCGCTTGCAGCCCACAAAGCCAGTCGCATCCTGGGCTGCATGAAAAATTGTGGCTGGTTGGTTGAGGGAGGTGATTCTTCCCTTCTACTCCACTCGAGAGAGACCCCACCTAGAGTACTGCATTCAGATCTGGGGTCCCCAGCATAAGAAAGACATGGTGTGAGTGGGTCCAGAGGAGGGCCACGAAGATGATTAGAGGGCTGGAGCACCTGCCGTATGAGGACAGGCTGAGAGAGCTAGGGTTGTTTAGCCTGGAGAAGAGGAGGCTCCGGGGAGACCTTATTGCAGCCTACTTAAAGGGGGCCTACGGGAAAGATGGGGAGAGACTCTTTATCAGTGAGTGTAGTGATAGGACAAGGGGTAACGGTTTTAAACTGAAAGAGGGTAGATTTAGGTAAGATATTAGGAAGAAATTCTTTACTGTGAGGGTGGTGAGACACTGGAGCAGGTTGCCCAGAGAAGCTGTGGATGCCCCATCCCTGGCAGTGTTTGAGGCCAGGCTGGATGGGGCTTTGAGCAACCTGGTCTAGTGGAAGGTGTCCCTGCCCATGGCAGGGGGGCTGGAACCAGATGATCTTTAAGGTCCCTTCCAACCCAAACCATTCTATGATTCTATAATGTAGCTCTGTGCACCAATATTAGACCAGGCTTCTCTAGAGGTCTTTTCCAAGCCCTTATCCTACTTTGTGGTAAATAGTCCCTCTCCAACCTTTTCCATCAAAGTCACTGTTCTACAGAAAATTGATTTCTGGATTTTTTGTCTTTTTACACAGAAAATGTAGTTTTCTATACAAAGTGCCCACCTTTGTGGAAAATCTCTATTTTTCATCAAAAATATGACAGAAATACAAATATTTAGTTTTTAGATAAATTTTTCCATTTGGGGCTTTTCAAAACAACCATAAATTTTGCTAAAGGGGAAAAAAGTCTCTACCAGGCTCTACTTTTTGAAGATTTTTTGTTCAGTGGAACCTTTTCTTGGTACAAAGCAGATTTTAGGCCAATTTACAAAAGCTGGATCTGGATCTTCATTTTTTTGTAATCTGGGAGTATTTGTATCAGGAACCCTGTACTGGGCTCTTGTCCAGAAACAAGGGAAAATGAAACATTAAGACTTGTACTAAAGGATGATTAAAAAAGAGATGAAAAATCCAAGCCACGCCTAGTCTTGGTAAAGGGAGAGGGGGAGAAATTGCGTTAATGTAGTCAAAAGATTGAGTGCTAATTTTGCATGATTTTAAATCTTGGAATAGAGCCAAGTAAATATATAGTAAATTTTTAGTCAGAGTAAGTTACAGCTTGAAGTTGTTTTGATTGTTAAGTTTTTGTGTCTTTAGGATAGAACGTTGTTTACATCATGGGTTTTTTTTTCGACACTTCAGGAAGAAGACTGAAACTCAGCATACTTTAGAAATTCAGAACATAATTCTGTCAAAAACCTTGAATAACCATCTGCCTAATGGGATATACATAAAGCAAGAATTTTAGAAAGAAGAGAGATGAGATTTCAGTGTAGTTATCAATATGGGGCTTCATTTCTATTGCTTAGCTCAAGTCTACACAGGAGATATGAAAGGAGAAACTTCACCTTTAGTGTAATCAAACTTTCAAACACTCTAAAATGGCTGTCTCCATTAAGAGAAAAATTCAACAGCCTAAGGTAGTAAGTGAAGCCTAATCGTCCAGTGTAATATGATCTGAATGACACTAATCAAGAATGGATTACTGAAGGTTGTATGAAGAATTTTCCCATGTAACAGGAGGGTAAAAGAAATATATGTTGACAAAACAAGCCCGTGTAGTCCACAGGAATGTTCCATAGACAAAATCAATACCACCCACTTCAGGTGCCCAAGTTAAACAGCAAAGGTCTGAAAAGCAAGAAAAGGCAGGGCAATTGCGACACAGGCTGCCAGTGTTAGTGGGTGAAGAAAGATGGGCATTTGAGTGAGCAGGCATCTATCTGCAAAATGAAATATTAGGAGCAGATGTGTGTTCTGTCCTTCTCTAGAAATGAGATGCCTTTGTCCATTCAGGATCCAGAAAGCTTTGCGAAGAGCAAAGGCCTAGTTGAGCAGAATTAATTCCTTAAAAAAAACACCCCAAACCCAAAAACCAACATTAAAGTAGGAGAAAGTAGCTATGAACCCTTGTGCCGCAGTAGACTCGGGGTTGCTGAGGACTTAATTTCCACGTCTTCCCTAGTTCAACCTAAATCAAGGCCATCATTGTGAATGAGCAGGAGTGTGCCCCGATTACCAACCCAGAGGCACACTGGGACCAGAGGAGGGTCGAGATTGTGCTGTTCTTTGTCACTTGGTGGTGGTGACAGACAAGCCACTCTTCTGTTTGGTCATCCATTTTCATGAAATATGGAGGAAAATAACATCTTTGATACTTTTCTTTGGTTGAGATGAGCTAACTGGTGTGAAAGTTGTTAGAAATAGATGAATCGAAAATGGCAGATTTGTGGCTGCATAATGGCCTGGCTTCAAGAGGAGACATGAAGGACGTCTTTGAGCAGAGAGCCTGGTAGATTGGACAGCTAGGAGTTGTAGGTTCAAACCCTCTCAGGCTTACGTGGCCCTGGAAACCCACATTTTCCACTTCCTGGGAAAGTGCATTTATTGCTGTGGTATTACACAAAAGATCATAGAATCATAGAATCATAGAATCATTTAGATTGGAAAAGACCCTTAAGATCAAGCCCAACCGTTAACCCAGCACTGCCAAGTCCACCACTAAACCATGTCCTCAAGCACCACGTCTACCCGTCTTTTAAATACCTCCAGGGATGGAGACTCAACCACTTCCCTGGGCAGCCTCTTCCAGTGCCTGACTACCCTTTCGGTGAAGAAGTTTTTCCTAATACCCAACCTAAGCGTCCCCTGGCGCAGCTTGAGGACATTTCCTCTTGTCCTATCACTCGTTACTAGGGAGAAGAGACCGATCCCCATCTCGCTACAACCTCCTTTCAGGTAGTTGTAGAGAGCAATAAGGTCTCCCCTCAGCCTCCTCTTCTCCAGACTAAACAACCCCAGCTCCCTCAGCCGCTCCTTGTAAGACTTGTTCTCTAGGCCCTTCACCAACTTTGTTGCCCTTCTTTGGACACACTCCAGCACCTCGATGTCCTTCTTGTAGTGAGGGGCCCAAAACTGAACACAGTACTCGAGGTGTGGCCTCACCAGTGCCGAGTACAGGGGCACCATCACCTCCCTGGTCCTGCTGGCCACACTATTCCTGATACAGGCCAGGATGCTATTGGCCCTCTTGGCCACCTGGGCACACTGCTGGCTCATGTTCAGGCAGCTGTCAGCCAACACCCCCAGGTCCTTTTCTGCCAGGCAGCTCTCCAGCCACTCTTCCCCAAGCCTGTAGCGTTGCATGGGGTTGCTGTGACCCAAGTGCAGGACCTGGTACTTAGCCTTGTTGAACCTCATGCAGTTGGCCCCGGCCCAACGATCCAGCCTGTCCAGGTCCCTCTGCAGGGCCTCCCTACCTTCCAGCAGATCAACACTTCCACCCAGCTTGGTGTCATCTGCAAACTTAATGAGGGTGCATTCAATCCCCTCATCCAGATCATCAATGAAGATGTTGAACAGGACCGGCCCCAGTACTGAGCCCTGGGGCACACCACTCGTGACCGGCCGCCAACTGGATTTGACTCCATTCACCACCACTCTCTGGGCTCGGCCGCCCAGCCAGTTTTTAACCCAGTGCAGAGTGCACTTACCTAAGCTGTCAGCAGCCAGCTTCTCCAGGAGAAAGAATGCTGTGGGAGACAGTGTCAAAGGCCTTACTAAAGTCCACGTAGACAACATCCACAGCCTTCCCCTCATCCACTAAGTGGGTCACCTTGTCATAGAAGGAGACCAGGTTAGTGAAACAGGATCTCCCTTTCATAAACCCATGCTGGCTGAGCCTGATCCCCTGGTTGTCCCGCACGTGCCACATAATGGCACTCAAGATGATCTGCTCCGTGACCTTTCCCGGCACCATAGTCAGGCTGACAGGCCTGTAGTTCCCCAGATCCTCCTTCCGACCCTTCTTGTAGAGGGGCGTCACATTTGCTAGCTTCCAGTCATCTGGGACCTCCCCAGTTGACCAGGACTGCTGATGAGTATTGCCAACTGTGGCTTTGAATAGATGCAGTAGAGTGCCTGTAGGCCCTAGATGCTTACATTTTGCTAGAAAAATGTATGTCTGTGGGCTGCATCTTGCCCCGTATTTCCTCAATCATTCTTCAACAAGTGCTAACTAAGGCCTGAGAATCTAACTCCAAAATCTCTTGCTCTGATTCTAGAGAGATGTGGAGTGTCCTTGCGTTTGTGTAGCTGCAGTGGATATTGAGGAAGCTCAGACTGAAATCATTGAACCCTCAAGAGAAACTGAGTATTGCCTTGTTAGCCTTAATCCTGCATTTCTGGCCCAACCTTGTTCACCTTGAGATCAATGACAGCAGTCCCATTGGCTTCAGCTGGGAACACAATCAAGCGCTTGGCTGTTAAACCATGTCAATGCTGCTCAAACCTAAAATTTCTATAAATCACATTGCTCTTTTTGAGGTGAGCACATAGCTGGCTGGGCTTTTGATCATCACAGAAATGATGGCACAGTCTCCATATAAGTATCTTATAGCAGCTATAGTGTGGGGCACCTTATATATTGAGGAATGATATGCACTAACTATATATGCCAACAATTAGCTAACCCAATCTCCCAAACTGAAATGCCAGTTCAACTTTTCCCCACTCGCAATGCTATTTCAGGTTGAAAATTTAGAAATTAATCCTAAGAGATGCAATTTCCCTGCTTTAATATATACTGTTTTTACTGGAATTGTGCAGAATGATTAGTGAGAGGCAAATGTCAAAATACCAGACAGAAACTGACTCACTAGTCATAGAATTTAATATTAAGGTCAGGCTATGGAAATACAATGGTGCTCAGTCTTTATTGCCTTGCACCTTATGTAGTGATTTACATTGGAACAAAATGACTGGAATGGATGTAATGTCCTATTTTTCCAAATTTGATGGTATTTTACATATTCCTTCCACAGTTGTTAGTGATGACACAGGGCACAAAGCAGTTAAAAGAAGACAAGAACCCAAAACAAAGGAGCAAAGGAACAAGCTCAGAATGTCCTGGAAGATGATTATGAGCAATTGTCTGCAGAGATTTTAAGGTTTGCTTTTTTTTTTTTTTTTTTGGCTGGATCGAAAATAGAGTATAGCAAGAGCACACAGTTCACGCTTTCCCTTCCTAGTCATTCCACTTTTTCCCCCTTTTTCTTAATGCATTTGCATATGCCAATTGGTAACAAACGTTTAATGTTGATGGTTTTTATCTGAAAAACAGCTTTCATCACAGAGCTTTGATTGCATGGACTGCTCTAAAGTAAATGAGCTCCAAATTACATTATGCTTGAACTAAGTCCATCTACTCACTAGAAGTATCTTAGTCCATAGTGGCACAGGAAGACATGAAAGATTGTAAGATCAAATGCTAACACCAGCTTTCAAGCAATACTAAACTTACATGTTGATGTTACTCATTTACTTCTTCTCTGTTACTGAAGCAGCCCCGAACTCACACATCCTGTAAGTCTTTGCTGCAGTTCTGTCCCTTAACTGCCAGTCATCGCCCTATGCTACTGATTTGCAGTTTGGTTGTATAATGATGATGAATTCCAGGGCTCAGATTCCAAGTGTCATCTACTCATGTTCTCACTGTTTATTGTTTTGTCATCTGGCCTTTCTGCACTGCTGTCTATCCACCTTGTACTGGCTGGACACTAGATAGCATATGGTGGTATTTCACTCTTTTTTTTCCTCAATAGCTTCTTAAGATCATTTGCCAACTCCCACTTGTCAAGCCATGATGCTAGCTTACCTGGGGAGTGCAATGTTTGATCAATATCTGGATTTCAAAATACCCAGCGGCTATGCTTTTGACCGCAGTAGCCACAGCAACTTCATTACTACTTCGTTTTGAATGTATTGCTCATAGAGGTCACTTACCTAACTGAATTTGAAACTAAGAGCCTTTCTGTTGTTTCTGAAAAGAATTATGTGTTTCTGAAAATGAATGGTATGTTTTTCTGTTTGCTTGTAGCTACTCTGAAATACAAAGGGCTTGCCATTCTGCCAAGGGCTGAGTGCGTTGATTAAGTTAATGCAGGTGGGAAGAAAGATGCAGACATGACGCTGCAGAAAGGGTGCATAAGGGAAGAATCAAATTCAAGAAGGTAGCACAAAGTTGAAGAAATAGGTGGTTGCTCATGGAATGATGAAATGCAATAAATGTTCATGGAATGATGAAGTACAGAAAGGTCTATAGGATGATACTCAACAGTGTCACTTTCTATGGAGTATGATGCCCCTGAGCCTCTTGCATTAACGCATAAGTGATGTTTCTGGCTAAGGCCTAGATATTGGTTCCATTTTCAGTTGTGGTAGGAGATACATAAACAAGAATGCCACTGTTCTTATTTTCAAAAAGAAGAATTATATACAGAGGAGGAAGCTCAATAAAAGGGATAGTCGAAGGTGAAGCTATGGCAAGCAGCAAAGAGGCTATTCAAAGATACCATATAGGAATTCAGGGCAAGTGCATCCCATTTTAGAAAGACAAAAAGAAATCCAGCATGGCTGAACAAAAGGGTAAGGGAGGTTATTAGAAGAAAGAAAGAACCTTTCAAAAGGTGAAAATGTGGCCAAATGAGGAAAACCAGAAATACCATGAAACTCCACATATTACCTGTGAAAAAGCAGAATAGGGCAGGAGACGAGCTTCCAAATGGCATCAGTACTAATAGTAAAGTCTTGCTCAAACACATCAGAAGCAGCAAGTAAGCTGGAGCTTTGCACCTCTGATCACAGTGAAGGAGTCTAGAGAGCTCACCTTGGCAGAGCCTTGCTTATAAATGATGTTTCAGGAAAATCTGTCTCTAGTCAAGATTTTGGTAGAAGTTATGGAACAAACAGACAAAAAGAACAGTAACTGCTAGATCTGACAATATTCCGAAAGGATCCTAAAGGAATTCCTAAGTGAAAGAACTGAGCTTCTAACAATTGTGTGCAATTTCTCATTCAAATCTTTGTGCAGAAGATTGGTAGTGAGTTAATATGGTACAAATTTTTAAATGGTATTCCAGGGGACATGTGTGGGTGGCATGAAGATGAATAATGAAAGATTGCTGGTGCTCTTTCTCAATACAAAGACTAGTTAGCACATGAAATTAAACTACCAAGCTACTTTTTTTCACACAATGCACAGACAATGCATAGACCTTTCCAAAGGATGCTGGGGTTCCTAAAAGTTTATACAGGTTAGACACTGAACAATTTAATGGAAGAAAAGCCTACAGAGGTTTAAATACAAAGATATTACCACTGGCTTAGGAAACACTTTGAATGCAAATCACTGGATTCTGGGAGAATGCTTATGAAAGACCAAATGGCTTTGTCCTGTTTTTACACTCTACATATTTGTTGCTTGCTGCTGTCACAGACAGGGTATTGAATTAGTATGGAAATCCTGATGGTGCTAGACTTTATGTTCCAGTAGTTTCAATAAGCAAATGTATCTTTGCTGGTTCTTCTGCAAGTAGTTAACTGGCAGAGGGCAAATTGCTTCTCCAGAATCATCCTCAGTAACCTGCAGCTGCGCAGGACCTGGGATTAGAAGCGATTCCCTGGGAGATGAACAAATGAGGCAAATAATCCCTGTTTATTTAATTCCTCTACAGCTCTACCCAAAATGTGTAAGAAGAAACTGAAAGATAAAGAAACAGAGAACAGGAAAAGGGCAGGCAGCATCAGAACTCTGCCTTTTACTTATTTTTTTTTCACATCAGTTTTAGTTTTAATTTGGTCTTTGGATTTTCATACAATTCGTGTAAATGTATACACATTAGTAAACACCTTGTTTATTAGTTTAACGTGCACATTTATTTCTTGTTGACAGGCAAGATTATTAATGATTTTTTATGAGAATGTATTTGCCATTTTAAGTTTTCTTAAGCACTTTTTGGTGTCCACTTAACTGTAAGGAAATGGAAAGCTGAAATCATATCAACTTCAAAAGATTTTATTAAAGAGCAGGAACAGCAACTAGCAATATGCATTAGCCAAGTCCATGGTACACTGTGTTCCCAAACTAGCAAGCACAGAAAGATCCATTTAGATTGATATTTTGTTTGGCAAATAAATTGATTCATACATCACTTATTCCATAAATTAATCAGGTACAACATACCTCATACAGTCTAGGAGTCCCCTCATCCTTGAAGTTTAAAGTAATATTCATAACAGGAACTCCAAAGACTTGCAACATATCAGGAATGACCCACAGTATTTCACTACTTCCAAAACAAAATTTGCATTAGCAATCAGTAGACAGTAGTCTGCAGCATGGCTTGCCTGTGTCAGAGGTAGAACTGAAAGATCTTCCAAGATGCTCTTTATTAGCTCTTGGCAGCATAAATATGATATTCCTCTGGTATAGCGTGTTCTCCTAAGCCAAACAAATGCAAGGAATGTCCATTTAACACAATGCCTTACACAGGCTGAACATTACAGCGTGATGGAACAAAAAGTAGTCAGAATGTAAAGAAAAAAGACAATATACATCTCTAAAGGAAAACCAATATACTGTTTTGCAAAGGGACAGAATAATAAATGTACATGAGGAAGCAAAGAATGATACTGTGGGGCATAATGCTACAGGCAAAAACACACTTGGGAGAAACAGGTTGCTTCCCAGCTCAAGTATAGAGCACACAAAGGAGGAATGTCTTTTGCAGGTACTGTTAGGACTGAAAAGCCTCTGGCTCAAGAGCATGGGTGTGTATAGAATCATAGAATCATTAAGGTTGTAAAAGACCCTTAAGATCATTGAGTCCAACCGTTAACATATCACTGCCAAGTCCACCACTAAACCATGTCCCTAAGCACCACATCTACACATCTTTTAAATACCTCCAGGGATGTCGACTCAACCACTTCCCTGGGCAGCCTGTTCCAGTGCTTGACTGCCCTTTCAGTGAAAAAGTTTTTCCTAATATCCAACCTAAACTTCCCCTGGCGCAGCTTGAGGCTATTTCCTCACATCCACAGAGATTGTCTCCTGAAGGGGAACTATCCTCGTCTGAATGTCATTAGTGATTTAGGATAATCTGTGAACGTCATCCTCAGAAAGCTTCTTGTTGTTACCAATAAATGAGAAGTAACTGATTTAAGCACCACCAACTAGTTATTTGGGAAAATGTAGTTTTCTACAGTGATCTGTAAGTAACTTGATAGAAAAAACCAATTGCTTCCTTATTAGTATGGGAACATGGGATACTTCTTCACAGACTTTACCATCGCTCACAAGTTTGAGCTGGTATGGCTACTGCAGCAAAGTAGGTGTGAGGTCTTTTGGAAAAAACTCTGTGCACACAGAAAGGACTATTTACTTCCTTGAATCTCATTAGGCATGTAGGGATATGGCACTAACTGCTGTAGAAACACTGTATGTCAGGGCCATCTTAAGATACAGGATAGGATGTTGTTTAATGGTCATTTTAAAATCTTCATTATGACAGTATGGCTGGCTTTGATTGTATTATTTCTAAAGACTATCCAGATCTCTCTCTCAGTTAGTTTTCTTTTTATAAATCAAGAAAAATCTGGCAGAGGCTAAGTTTTAAAAATATCATCCAAAGAATGGCTAAAAGGAAAGTTTTAAAAGGAAACAGTCCTATAAGCCCCAACACCCGTTGCTAGTGGACAAAAGAAAAATGTGTGTCAGAAAATTCTGGGCTCAATCCTCGTCCTTGCAGACTGCCCTGGTGAGAAGAGTTGCCAGCTCCTGTTCATGTTCCTGGAAGACTGTGATTTCCAAAAGCATGTGTCAATGTGTTTCTAGACTTTGGCTATGATTTTAGGATCCTATCCTAAAAATGTGCTCTAAGGTGAAGACTAAGCAGCCTTAACACCACAAGGCTGGATTGAGTCCCAATACAAATGCTGAAACTGTTTAGTTAACTCCAAATATTTATACTTATAAAATGTATTTCAGTAACAAGCTGTGTATTATTTAGTAAAGTTTTCTCTGGAATTACCCAGAAACAAAAATATAAATTAATTTCCTGCAAGGTCAGTATTGCTAAGATGAATACATATCCTTGTTTATTATTACTGTTCCAAACTGCTTCATTCCTCTATAATAACTTTCTCTGAAAGATAAATCTAATTTCCAAATCCTTCCTACTGAATTATAAACAAATCAGATAAACAGCTATAAACCAGTTCCATCCACAAACAGAAGATGGAGAATTTATCCCCAAGATTTTAAACCGTATAATTGGGTATCTTGTCAAAGAAAATTAAATACATTTCTGAATGCTAGCATGGGTCTTTGTTTCCAATTCCTCATTCCAGATGAAGTGAAATAGCCCAGATATTCTGTTTGAAGGCTTTGGTATCGATGCTTGATTATGGGACCAAATATTAGCCACTGGATAGCTTTCATGCCTTTCTACATGATCTGCACTCACCTACTTCACATAAAGTTATGACAGAATGCGTATTGCAAAATTTTCATTTTAGCAATTTGCTCTATAGTGCTCCAGCTATTTAATTCATACAAAAAAGGCACTCCTTTAAAACATTTTATTTGTCTAAAAATAAGTCTGACTATAAAGTGACAAAGTTCAGGTTCTCTTTTGTGCTTCCATGTGCAATATATCTCATAAGAAAGTTTAGGAAGTGCCTCCAAATTGGTACTGAATACAGTGGGCACTCTGTAGGGAGTGCCTACCAGAGTAGAAGATAGCAGTTGTAGGAGAATTTGTTTTTTACTTTGATCTCTGATCCTCCTCTTTAGCTGTTTGGTTTGCTTCTTGACCTCTCTCCAGTCATATACCTATGCATAGACTTCTGCGATGCCAAAAGTTTTGATCAAGTCATTCTAATTTCTAAATACCTCCAATGCAACTTCTTCTATTACATCAAATACAAGCATTCATACCACTTACAGAGCTCTGTAAAGCTCTTTGTTCTTCTAGTTGTACCTACTCATACCGAGTCAAACCGTGCTGCACCAGTTTTCTTTGTCCCCAGTTACAAACATCTCTCTGGTGGTTTCTCAAACACATGCATTGCTTTTTCCTGTCCCTATCCATTAATCAGTAGTATTATGGAGTAATAACAATCTCTCGCTAGTGCCTATGAAGTGAACACAGGGAACTGTCACATCTCAGAAGAACTGCAACAGCCCACACTATGAGTGGGGACAGCCCAAACCAACCTCTAGAAAATGCTGAAGAGAGATCCATGACCTAAGGCTTCTCTGTCACTCTAGCGTGTGCGCTGGAGCTCAGGGTCTCAGGCACGCACTTCATCGCTTCAACCTCCCTTGAGTAGAGTCCACTCAGAGAAAGAATTATCATTTTGCTCCAGAGCCTTGCAATTAAGAGTATCCAATCAGTGTGCAGAGTTCTTCTTTACCTAATGGGGCTTAAGCTCATCTCTCAGAAAGTTTGTTCTGCGGGGGAGCACTTGTCATTTCTCATGTTGAAGTTGTACCTCTGTGTGTGGCATTCACAAGACCCCAGCCAGCCCAAACAAGCAGTGAAGCTGAAGTTTCTCAGAGAGATGACATGGCTTTCCTGAGGTCAGTCCACGGGCCAGAGGCTGAATTCCACTCTCCTGAGCCCAAAGGCAGCATTTGGTCTCCTAGGCTGCAGGAAATGAAGAGATGCTCTTCTTAAAATTTTGTTGAGATTAAATTGTGGCATCTGCTCAAAATACTGAGGAAAGCCTGAACAAATATAGTTATTGCATTCCGAAGCAAACCAGTAGGGCAGGAAACATGCAATTCTTCTCTTTTGTGTTTATTCCAATTGCTAATTAAATGAAAAGTAAACTTTCTTTTAGCAGTTTCCAAAGTGAGATTGTACTCTCTCTCATTTACTGTCTTTTATTTCTTTAGTTCATTGTATATGCCTAGGCACACATGTGAATGAACTTGGTATGTAAGATATCCTCCATTTCCCACCCCAGCTAGTAGAATATCTTCCACCACTTCCTGCCCCCAAATGCATAAAGATATGAAAAAAAGCTGTATTAAAATAACTTGATGAAAAAGATGGTATAAACTTGTTGAAATACTGTGTCAGCATAATTTTGATTAAGGTTATTTCAGTTTCACATCAGATGACCTCAAAATAGTAATAAAAATGGTTTTCGCCGTTCAATTTCGAGAGTATCACGCTGAAATTTTCATTTTAGGCATATATTTGTATACACATTCTTTGTAATATTTTTATTTGCTGAACATGGAGAGCAACATCTGTTCAGTTATAGCCTGTAAAGCATGTGTCAGCTGGAGTCTTGGCCTTTTAAGTAAGAAAACTACTCATCTCTCATGAACTCCCATACTAAGATTTAAGATGAAGGAGTTTATCTGGCTGCAAATTTGAAGCCCTGTCTTAAAAGTGGTCTGCAAAAAATTGTATCTGGTTTCCTAAGGCTGTGAGCCCTTTGTGATCATACTGCTGATATGTGTCTGCTATCTACCATTTGTAAAAAATGGGGATTTGGGTAGAAGATTGTTTGAGGGTTTTGTTTCACTTTTTTTTCCCCTGTAACTTAAAAAGCCCCGTAAATATTGTGTTTTGTTGGATCATTATTTTGAGAAAATGAAGATGTTTGTTGTAATCTATTAATACCTTTTTTCAAATCTGATGAATGCTGAATATTTTTTAAAGGGTTAGTTCAGTTCCTGAAGTTAAGTAATGAATAATAAAGAGCCATGAAAACCCAGAACATTTTTGTTAGCGTAAGAGAAAATCCCTTCTATTCTGAATAGCTCTAGTTTCACTGCCTTTGGTCTTGGGATGTCACTTCTGACTTAGGATATGTAACTATTCTACTAATCTTTCCAGACAGACTAGAGTCTGCCCATATTAGAATAAAAGGGATATTGCTTTTTTTTTTTATTTGCAGCTTCATTAAATCCCATATACTATAGAGAGAGGAAATTGTATTTTAGCTTGCATTATCTAGCAGAGCAAACCTACCGGAAGAGCAGAGGTTTTCCATAAGCATCTAATGTGATTGATTCAATTGCTTAAAAACTTGCTATGAAACCAGCAACTAGATTTTCCAGAGTATAAAACTTTTATTCTAGGGAAAAGTATAGGCTCCTAGAAGTTTAAAATCTAAATAGGATCAACCACAAAAAAAGTAATTGCAGGACCAATGGAAGAGAACAAGTTTTTTTAGGATTTGTGTTTAGCTTTAAGTGAGAACATTAGTGCAGGGAACTCATATGGAAGAAAAATCTTGAGGGAGGAGTGCATTCATCAGTGCCTAATAAGGTCAAGTTCCCACTGACGTTTTTCCCATGGTTAGAACATTTCTAACATTTCTGTCTTCCATGAATTCTCTTCTTTCTAGCAAGGCCTGAACTACTACCGCATTCTTCTCCTATGTGGGGATTGATAGACTGGTGGAATTTTTCCCTTTTTGATTCAGCTATTTTCATAAAATTTCTGTCAACTTAATGTCTATCTTTCCATAGTAACTAAGGTGGCATGACTTTTGGGAGGTTGTACTTGAATGCAAAACACTCTGTCCTCAGTATACTATAGTGCATATAAAAGTCCACTGTAAACAAAGAAGAAATGGAATTAACCAAAAATATTTTACTGGATATCACCTTTTTTAAGCGAGAGAACTGATTTATACTGCTCTAAGAGTACATGTCCTCAGCTTTAGCTTTATTTTAAGCATCTGCCTTATCCTAATGACAATGATAATCACTCAAAATCTGTATAGCCTTTGCTTTCAGAGCTCAGCTGATAGTTCGGGTAGGCCCATCCCTCTGCTTTCATAGATGAGAGACTGAGACACAAACAGATTAAACGACAAAAGAATAAACTAGTAAAATAACAATAAAAGAAAAAAGCCGTTGTGTGGAAAATAGAGGGCAAGTACAAAACTGTGATCCCCAAAACTCTGTTTAGCCATTGCTTACTGTTGGAGGAATCAAAACCTCACAGATGCTGCATTCTTGATTATGAGCTTCCCTGTGCACGATGCTTTGCTTCTGCAAATGTCCTGTAGGACCTCAGGTCTAACAGAGGTAAGTAGCTTGTGGAGAGATTGTCCCAAAGGCCATTCCAGATTCACAAACTAGACATATCTTCATCTGTTGCCCCTGTGTTTGGGAACCTGAAAAAAAAACCAGTAAATTAATCACTTTTGTCTGCTCTTTCTTTTAAAGCACAACCGGAAGCTCCCCCTTTTATTCAGCAGTTTAGCATTTTCAAAAGACAGTCCTGAGATCCAAAATGCTGCTTATGCATTTTGCCTGTACACTGCTTATGTGTTTTACCTAAACAGCTCTCAGCTGGGATGCATTAGCAGTGCTCGGGGCAGTGGCTGAAACACAGGACTCCCTCCCCCCAGCTGTTAGCCTGCCATGGCAGACTCACATTTAGGGACTTTGTCTCTTACCCCATGAACATTACCTTTATGCAAAGCAGTAGAGCTTCACTAGGGGGACAAAGATTTCCCAGGCCCTACAATAGCTGATAGTTGCTGATTAGGGCACTTCCAGAGTTGAGAGAGAGAGAGCAGCGGAAGGAACTAAATCTGGATCTCAGAGAGAACAATATCAGTGAGCACGATAACAGCTGTAAAAATCATTCATATTGCCCAAACAATTTTTAAAGAGTTTTGGCACATCAGGTGATAGAGCTAGCTGGACTATTTCTGTCTTAAGAGAGGCACCTCTCTGTAACCCTGAGCAAGGACCTAGCATGAGGTAGAATTCAAAATATGCTCGCTGTAGCCTGTTGACCGTTCCAGGCAGCCCCCCTGCTTCACGTGTTGCCAGTTAACAATCCTGTTTGTGCCTTCTTTGTGCATTGGAGAGAGCTAGAACCTATCTTTGTGTTATTGACTCCTGCTTTGGAGACCAGCAACTTATGAGTTGGGCATTGCAAGGCTCAGCATCAGGCTATCAGAGCCTTTCCTGCAACCGAAACCCAAATGACGTCTTCAGAGTTACATAGGATGTCTGTGCTGAAGGAGGAAATTGAACATCTGTCTCCCAAATTCCGCATCAATACCAAGCTTTTCTTCTTTTTCTTGATCTCTTGTTCAGAGGCAGAAGAACTCCCTGGAACATCACACATTGCTCTAATATTCAAGCAGAACTGGAAGCCTTCTGGCTGTCAGTCATAGCACTGTCTTCTGTGGCCTTGAAGAGAGTATATTTGTTTGGGTTTTTTAACTGACAAAAAATAGTATTAGTAAAAGATAGTTTATTATCTATAGTGTTTATATTTTTCACCATGTTTCTGTTTTTCACATAATTTTGAATATAAATATTCACATGGAAAATATTTTGGCTTCGGTACAATCATCATATTGCCACCCAGAACCTGGAATTCCATTGCAATTGATACTTCCTTTTTTTTTCCTCCAGTGATATACTATGCTTCTTTTGAGAAGAATAAAGACCAGAGTGCATCTTGGAAATTGTAATTCAACAAAGTAACCTCACTTACGGAAAAGAAAGAAAGCAAAATTTGCTTGAAATGCGTTTCCCCGGCAACTCTGTGTTGGCTTTTCCAAGTGGAATCCTACCCCCACCCTCAAATTACTTTGTCAGTGGAAAAAGTATTTTCTGACCAGTGCTAGTAACCATCTACTAAGTAGCTTATTTAAGAATGGGATAGATATCTTTATTTAAAGACAGGTGTTGATCTGATCAGATGTGGGGTTTTTTAAATAAATGCTGTAGGTGAACTGAGACTTGGTGAAGGAATTGCACAGAGAATCTTAGGCACCTCTGTAGGAAGCCAGACTATCTCGTAATAACAGTCTATTCTTGTTTTAAAACATGAACTTGATTTTTAGTTATCATTGTGCTACCATTAATATTCTTAAAGTGCTCACAAAAATACATGGGAAGAAGACAGGACAAGAAGAGCTAGTCTTCCATGTAATCGTTTAAATAAAAACAACCAGATTTTCAGAACTGCTGAGCTCTCACCAGCTGTTTTGGTGTAAGGTGCTTCATTTGCTGTGACGTGGAAGCCTTAAATATTTAGGAAGCATTACTAGTGGTTTGCAAATCCTGCCAAACATTTGCAGAAAGATTCGGCAGAGTTCTAAAGTTAATAACGAGCTGTTGTGTTACTATAGCACCTGGAGACCTCCCGTGATAGCCCTAGCCCTGGGCTCCGTGCTGTTGGGCGTTGTTCAGACACGTACTTGCAAGAACTGTGGGCAAAAAGAAATGAAGTGACTTCTCCAAGATCACACAGCAAGTAGGCACTCTCTACATATATCTGTCAATACTGAGGGTAGGGGTTGGGGCTGTGGTTTTGCTGCTCAGAAGCAGTAGTCCCTGAAATGGCTGTGCACGGAGTGTGCTCTGTCTCCTGCCCGCGTGGCTGCCTGGCAGAGAGCCTGGAGCCAGCCCGGGGCTGTGCCTGCCCACGGACCCCGCCAGTGGGCCCGAGGTGCTCCTGCTGTGCCTGCCTGTCCGGCTGGGCAATGCAGAGGTAACCATACACATCACACTGCACAAACGAGCTTATTACAAAGAGCAGAAACAAGCTACAAGCTCAATTTTGGTCCCACCCTATGCCTCAGTATTACAAAGTTATCTAATTAGCACTGTGCAACTGGTTGCAATTATAGTTTTGAAATATTTTCTAAGCCAGTTAATGCAGCTATGTGGATCGGTGGCCCCAAACCTCTCTCGTTTTAGGAATTTTATTCCCTTTAAAAACATAAACCAACGAACTTGAACTGTCACTTTGGTCTGTTGTTCTCTAAGCCCTGGATCCAAGTTCTGCTGGATCTCAGGGCACAGTAAAGATGAGTCACATGCTCAGCACATGTTAGAACAAAAACATCTGAGCATTCTGATTTTTTCTGTATGCTATCAAGCTCTAAAAAGCTGGGAAAAATCCAGTCAATTTGAGATGCTTGGAAGTATTCGCCTTCTAAAAAGTCGTTATTTGTATGTGTAGAAGTCAAGAAAAGCTGGGGGAAAAAAGCGGGAACGTTCGGAGTTACAGCATTTGTCTTCCCAAGTCACCATTATGTGTGATGGAGCCCTGCTTTCCTGGAGATGGCTGAACACCTGCCTGCCAGTGGAAGTAGTGAATGAATTCCTTCTTTTGCTTTGCTTGTGTGTGCAGCTTTTGCTTTACCTGTTAAACTGTCTTTATCTCAACCCAGGAGTTTTCTCACTTTTACTCTTCTGATTCTGTCCCCCACCCCACTGGGGGGGAGTGAGAGAGTGGCTGTGTGGGGAGGGGAGGGGCAGGGACAAAGAGGAGAGGAGAGGAGAGGAGAGGAGAGGAGAGGAGAGGAGAGGAGAGGAGAGGAGAGGAGAGGAGAGGAGAGGAGAGGAGAGGAGAGGAGAGGAGAGGAGGGGAGAGGAGGGGAGGGGAGGGGAGGGGAGGGGAGGGGAGGGGAGGGGAGGGGAGGGGAGGGGAGGGGAGGGGAGAGGAGGGAGCTTGGTCAAAAGAAATGATGCACTAAAGCCACAAAACCAAGCATTCGAAAGTTTCGGAACACAAGACTTAAGATTGCCTGTAACTTTCTTTTGGCTTTCTGGTTTGTGCATTACAATTCAGACCTTCATTACATGATCATATTTTTCCCCCAGTATTTCTGCCTCATTCAGTGCATGGATATGTAATATTTCCTTTTATTTTTATTCAGTATGTGACCTCAGGGATCTTACTTAATTCATGCTATCCAAACCCTCCTCAGAACAGATATTTGTCAATTTTCTCAATGGCTGTTCTGATGTGCTCAGTTTCAGAGTATTTGGGTACTTCACATATGTAATGGATTAATTTTCACAGCACCCAGCTGAAGTGCTACGTTATTATCAGCTCTTTGTAGGGACTTAGAGATGAAGGTCAAAAGCTAACTACCTAATTTTGTGTTCCAAGCTGAAATGCTTGGAGCCTAATTGCTTAGGACTTCCTACAGTACTTTCTAGCAACCTACAAACTGCAATTTTAAGAAACTTTGGTGAGAGTGCTTCAGACAGTCCCAAAGAAATCAACATCGAATGCCAGACATGCTCTGAGAAAGTCATCTATCCCACTACCTTTCTACCATCCTGCAAGGGCTTTCCAGCCTTACCCCCTCATCTCCACACTGCACGCCCTGTGACCTGCCACGCAGCCTGGCATAGCCAGCACAGCCTCCTGCCTTTGATCAACCAGACTTTTGTAGCAGAAAGAGAGGGAAGCCAGACTGAACTTCAGCCTCTGTGATGCTGCTTGTTTCCACTGTACCTCCAAGGGCCTGTCTGCCCCTACAGACTACTA
Organism: Nipponia nippon; assembly: GCF_047370975.1. NCBI lineage: Eukaryota > Metazoa > Chordata > Aves > Pelecaniformes > Threskiornithidae > Nipponia > Nipponia nippon. Next base: position 156,323,524 of record NW_028262290.1, on the reverse strand, counting down.
CTGGAGGGGGACAAGCCTTTTCCTTCATGGCCTCAGCTCTTCTGAAGGACAGCATGTGGAGGACTCCTCTGACATCCCAGGCCTTCAGGCCAGGCCTACCAACATGACCCATGTACATCATCCTCTAGGGACCGGATGCTACTTCCTGTAGGATGCCTCCATGCCTGGCTAAAGCCAACAAAAGCACATCAGCACCTCACCTGGTCCCTCGGTGACAGCAGTCAGGCAGCCTTCCATGGGTTTTTGTGGATGCGGGGTTGTATAGCTGGGAGATGAGCCGTTATTACACTAGCCAGAACAGAACACTTCTGACCTCCTCAGTCACAAGTGACTGCAGGAAAAGAAGCCCTCATAACCACCTTTAAGTATTGATGCTTCGCTGCTAGCAGGAAGCCACTTTCCTCTGTTACAAAAGGCAACAAAACAGATAACCACCAAGTCCTAGCTCAAGCCTCCCTTTCTTTGTAGTTCATCCTTCAGCACAAAACAATGGCTTGTTTCCTCCCATAAAACTGAACTGGGTAGCAAAGACAAGGCAACCCACTCTCAAATAGGAAAACAGCAAATGAACTACAGCACATCCACACCTCCAGCATGCAGCAGCCTTTCCGCTGCTGGCACCCTTGCCCACCAGGTTGTTGCAAAAACACAAACTCTTGATTGTCCTCATCATTCAGCTTACACTGCTCTGGTGTCAGAGGTGGCATAAGGAAGGTCTGGGAAGGTCTTTTGGCTAAAATGTTCCTGTGATAAATATAATGAAGGGTCTCTAAGTGATTCGTAGACCTTGTTGTCTCATCAGAATGTAAGCAGTGAAATGGACAAGAAACCAACATATACTTCATATAAAGAGAGGGTCTTTCCCTGTGTAGCATAGTGAGCTGGAGAAGTCCCAAGACAGAGCTATCTGTGATAACAATTTTAAGAAGAGCAAGAGAAAAGAAGTTTGTGGGTGGAGATTTAAAAAAGGAATGAGACCAGACCCGAAGCAAAGGCAGAGATTCTCACCCTTTTGTCTGTGTCCGTAGAGCATTGCAGTCACCACTGGTGCGTGGGCAAGGGCTCCCACACCAGCGTGGGAGGGAGATGGGTCTGGGTGGGCGGTGAAGGCCATGCACTGCTGTGCTGCTGTGCCGCATACTGGTAACGTAAAGTCTGGGAGATGGGAGCTTAAGAAAACAGATCAGGAATGACAGAAGCATGTGGATATTTTGTATCCAAGCAAAGATCACTCCTATTATGCTTTTCCTGCTGCTTTCTGTTAAAGCATGTCACAGCTACCTGGAGAGGCACTCATGGAAACAGGAGGGCAGGAGGCAGGGAGAGAGGACAGGAGGAGGCAAAGGTGAGAGGGAAGAGGAAGGGCGGGGAGGGAGGGAGGAAGGGAATTCAAGCAAACAACAAATGGGGTGAAATGTGTAAGTATAAGGAACAAAATAGTGAGGGAATAACCATCACGGTGATCTTACAGTTGCATCCTGAGCATGGAGATGCTTGACTACAGAGTGGGTTCTGCCTGCTTGGAGGCTCCAGCCTCAGCGCCCTCCCACTAATGCCACAAAGGGCTTGTGAAAACCACAGGGGAGGACAGGCGTACATGTTGCTGCCATGAGCTGCCACTCTGTGCGGGATGAGTGAGCTCTCTTGGCGCCATTTGTTAGTCCAGCAATAATGAGAGTTCAGTATTAGGTTTTTCAGTGAGATTTAGGTCTCCTGGACCTTCACCATAACACCTGTGCACATCACACCTATGCACATGTTGTATTTTTTATCTTTTGAAAGCTTGATTTTTCAACCATTACATTACTTAAGTTAATTTTGGATGTCATTTCAATTTGCGAAAACGGTAAAATAACATCAGGATATATCCTACAGGTAGATATCCTCTTAATATTATTGAAGTGTTTGTCATGGAGTTCAGCATTCTCTTCTGGCATGCATTGAGGATTCCAGGTTTTGCTAACTATGTATCATTTTTATATTATGCCCTGAACATTTTTCCCTCTATTTCTTCTGTTTCCTCCTGTGCTTCATACAGACTCTCTCTCCCCCTCTCTCCCATGCCATTACTTCCATACAATAAGTATGTTGAGAGAACAGCAAAACCTTAATATTTTCAGCACCATCAAGAGAAAAGAGCAATTGTGAGGAAAGAACAGCTCAAGCTGGGCAGGCATGGATTGCAGCATACTGAGTACAAATAAAATCTCAGGAGAGTTACCTAGCTGTTAAATACTAGCAAGTTTCTATTGCCAAGTGATTTTTCAGAACTTTGCAACATATGCAAATTTTGGAAGATTTACTTAGGAATAAAGCCTGGACAATCCTCCAAACCAAAGAGGTCCCCTAATTTCTCAGTGGAATGATTGTTTTAATGTGCAGTTGTTATAAGCAACACCCCCCACCCTTGCCATGCCTGTCAGTGTTTAAGAGGCATTTGGACATGTCCTTAACAACATGCTTTAACTTTTGGTCAGCCCTGAGGTAGTCAGGCAGTTGGACTACATGATTGTTGTAGGTCCCTTCCAACTGAAATAGTCCAGTCTATTCTATTCTATTCTGTTCTGTTCTGTTCTGTTCTATTCTATAAAACATTGTAGGCAACCTCAAACAGACCCTTAAATGGAAAATGCTGGTCAACATTAATCAACTCCGAGTCCATTAATTTCTGCCAGAATAGCTATATAGAAAAAATGTTTAGTAATGCTGCTTTAGCCTTATTATCATGACACTGATGGGCTTTTAGCAAGCAAACCAGTTCATTTGCAGTATATTTGCACTTTTTATTTAACAGTTAATAATTGCAGATGTGTATGACACCGAAAGTGCTGAAACTCTTAGAGTGTTACAAAACAATAGCGAGTGAGTTTTATCTGCTTTCTATGTACTCCTGTTTCATTTGAAATTGGTGAGTTACAGAAAACTGAAAACAGTAAGTACCTTTTTGAGGAAGAATTAAATGAAACAAAAAAATTGCAGTCTAGATGTTAAGAGCTTTACAGTTAAGCATAAATTTATTCCATAAATGATTAAACATGCTCAGTACCTTTTGAACACTACAGTGGTGAACCCAGATTAGATGGCGGCTCTAAATAGGAGCAAAATAAGGCTTTCTGTATTGAATCTGGAAAACCAACATCGCTAAAGCCTTCAAGAAAGCAGGTGTTTTCCTGTTGCAAGGGTATTGCACAGAGCACTCTCCTGTGTTTTCACTGTGTTCTGGTTTGATCTCTAGCTGATACTTTCTGGGTTTCAAACCATTGTCACCAAATCTGCGCAGTGCCAATGAGCTCAGTGAGGTTGCCAAGCACACAACATCTTTAGTCAGTAAAAAAATCTGTACTGAATATTTCTATCCTTTATGAACAGAGAATAATAATCTTTCTAAAATTATTTAAAACTTCCCAGAGACCTCTACAGTAGAGATAAGCTTAGCTAATTAATTTTGTAAAAGCTTGAAATTATGCACAATTATTTCATTCTTTTCAAATTCTATGATTTAAAATTTGTTTTATAAACCTATTTAATTCACATAACCTCCTCTCCAATTTTTTTAGTTGTAATTAAATTCAGTGGAACATTTCCATAAAGGTTGCTGTGCTAATTCCTGAAAATTCCTTGTTAATTTACTTTGAGGAAGTAAAAATGCTTTTTAACATATATTAAGTCTACAAAACCATGGCCTTAAATGACTGACTTCAAGCACATTCTTATGGAGGGATAATGCATTTCTAATTTATCACTGTAAGACTGTCAGTCTGACCAGTGTTATTCTTGTAATCCACTTCCTTTACCCTTTCCACCTCTACATTAACCCTGAATACATATGTATGCCTGGTGGATGGTTTTGCTTATTTGTTTTAAGCTGATGGAATAGTTGTAAATATATACAGAAGAAAAAAAAATGTGTCTGCAGTGTGGTGGCAGAACACAGATGCAACAAATAAGAAGTGGTGCTATTTGTAAGCACTTTCTCCAGCTCCAGGTGCAAACCAGCAGGACTTCAAGCACTTTCTCTCACTATCTGTCCCAGTCCTGAGCCCTGGAGTCAGAGTGCAATCGGGGGTGGAAGAGGAGGAGGATGCAGAGGAGCAGGACCACATGTACACAGTGTCAGTGTGAAGTGGATGCTTCCTGTGAAAGCCAGCATCCCCCCTGCTTTTTATGTCAACATGGCAAGCCAAGACTTCAGTCTTCATCATTGGCCTAGTAATACCAAAAAGCAGAGCTCAAGTGGTGGACTCAAGTATTGAGTGAAATGATGACTTTTATGAAAGACTACAAATTATTTTAAAGCACTTTCTGGAGTTCAAGAATGAGCCAAGGTATTTGTACAGACTCAGCTAATGTGTTTTGTTTTTTCCCCTAAGTGAAGGTTTATATGAAGACATCTGTTAGCTGGCCCTAAAATTTTGCGCACATAGCCTGTCTGAAAACAAAAAAAGGGGTGTAGGAAGAAGACAAGCTGGCAAAAGGGGAATTAAATAGATATCCTGAAGTAATATGAGAAGGTTTTGTTGCAAGACTCATTTTCACAACTTCAAGCTATAGTAATCCTTCTCAAAAAAAAAAAAAAAGAAAAAGAACAGAACTGATTTGCTGGATTGCTGACTGCTAGAGGTTATTGGTTGCTGCTTCATTAGTTGCATACTATCTCTTGACTGCCATTTTGTATAGAGCAAAAAACATTTTCAGATGCTCTGAATTATTAATGTGGAATATATCAAGAAATTTCTGCAAAATCTCAGGGTTGCACTGTGATGCTATAAAAGAAGTTGATGCAGCTGAGCTTTACTGTCCTGTGTAAATTCACAGCTACAAGATGTTTGTTTAACTACTTTTCTGCAGCACAGTCATCATTATGTTTCATCTGCAATGTTAAATCATGAAGAGTCCAACAACAGTCTGAAAACATCTTAGCTAAGGGAGAATTATGTTCGTCTGTAGCTAAGGTCAGCATTGGATGATATTTTCCACATGAGCCATTTATTAACTAGAAAATATGCTTTTGAATAACCCCAAACCACTTGTAATTGCAGACTGAATTCAGAGAAAAGTTGTTAATGAAAATTATTATTCATTATACACTTATTGCATACTATAAAAAGTTATTAATAACTTATTTTTTATTTATTTAGAGCTAATCTGATCAAAACAGTGAAAGAGAAGTCATCAGTCAGATTCGCAAAATGCTGGAAGAGGTTGTATCCTTTGATACAGCAATTAGGCTTTTACCCAAGGAATGGAGACCATACATCAAATTCTCCTTTCGCCTTAAGACATCTGCATCCACTGCTCCCGCTTTCCAAGCATCTCACTCCCCTGTTGATAGTCTACCACTAACTATAAAATACTAATCATAGAAATGAAGTCACTGAAGCATGACTGCACACAGAAAGGGGCAACAGCCGACCTATAAAGTCACTCTTTGTCTCAGTGACAATATTGGTATTTTATACTTCATATAGAGCAGGGCAGGAACATGGCGAGGAATGTGGAAATGTTTTAAAAAGAGCAGAGAAGTCAACCTTAGGGCCCTAACCAAGTGCGATGACCTGCCTCCAGTTTTACAGAGGCTAATGTCACACTCATCCTTTCATTACATCACAGTTGAGGATGTGCCTGATATTCAAATGAAACATTTTGTTGATGGACAGATGAAAATATTTAGCTTAAATTTTTCATATTAAGGAAAGAAAAAACATATTTTTTTGCCTTTTTTCCCCACTGGTTGTTCAATTTTAGCAGATCTACCAAAAAAGAATTGTGTTCACCTCAAGCATTTATATCATTGGTCTCTTCCCCAACATACAGGAGCAGGGGAAGTGATGAGAAAGAGAGCTGGTTTCAGGAACGAGCAATTGCCTTTAGTCCAAGATCAGAAGGAACTGAGAAAAAGTCACAAGGACAGCTGAGTTTGCAGCGTAAATCATCTAAGGAATGTAGGAGGGAAAGGTGAGAGTATGCCGTACCTTTGGGCCTGAGTCTCCAGTGCTCTAATCCAGATACTGCTCACCAGAGTGCTTATTCCTTTATTAGTAAAATAACTGCAAAAGGATTTTGTCAAACAGATTAACAACATTAACAATTTAGCATCATTTGTATTATATTTGTATTACAACAGCTCCCGTCAGAACAAGATTATCTCATCATGCTAACTGTACAAACAAATGATTCTGATCTTTAGAGCCTAACAGTCTAAATTCAGACACAATAAACAAATAAAATAAATGGAGAGACTGGAGAAGAGGACAGGAGGGAAACAGCGATAAGAACACATAGTTGCATAGACCATGTACTTGCATAATTGCAGCTCTTTTTATAAGCTAGAACTAAACATGAGATATTAATGAGGTTAGTAATCCCTGCTGGCCACCTGCCTAGCTGTTAAAGGAAGGACAATTTGTCTGTAAGGAGAATATTCCTGCACCCCTCTGTATTGCTGAGTGGGATTCTCTAAATGCCATGGGGTTTATTCAGTGTCTTAATTCTGTTGGCCTTACCTTCTTGAGTCAGTTATGCAAGGATAGATGTCGTACCTCTTATGGCTACATATTCTCTTTCATCTGCTTGAACACTTAACAGCAACTAAGGGATTCCTTTTCCACCCCATTCTGTACAAGGGGACCACTTGACATATCAGGATAGAAAGTACACTTGTAACACAAGTAAGTTAAATGTTGCCTCCTTTTTACTGACAGGACTCTTTGTGATTTCTGTTTTAGTAGTAATATAACCTGTTATAATATGCAGATATATTACACAGTAATAAATGCATTTCAGTAATAAAAACTTTCAATTAAGATCAACCAGTCTCCTCCCTTCTCTCTGCCTCACGAATATTCTGATTTAAAAGACTGTAATTGATTCTTATGGCACCGGGATTTGCTGTTAACACAAAGCTCCATGCAATTTTCCACTTTCCATGGGGCCCTCAGCCCTAGGCACGGCTGCTCTGCTGTCCTCAGGCTTATGCTTCTAATCCCAGGCAGCAGCGAGCGGTGGCTGTAGGGCTGGGCTGAGCTGTGCTGATGGATGTTATAGGGCCAGCGTAGGAAACACGCACGTGTGTGCCTGACTGAATACTTTCCTGACAGGTAATTCTGCCTCCTGATTGCCGTAGCTTCCTCTCTCTGTGTTGATGCCTGTCTCCTGGGAGACAGAGCTCTCCTTCTGGTTTTGTTCGCACAAGCCAGGACCTGAATACAGGGGGAAATTAGCTGTTGTTGACAGTAGCAGTCTGTGGGAGGGAGGTTCATCTCCCATCTTTCCCTCTACCCTTCCCTCATTTCCCACAATGGTTTTGAATTGTTTTCTAGGCTGGTATAAATAAGACAAATCTCCTCCCAATATTCCTTGCTGGTAAGATGTGAACTCTCTGCTGTACAGGGAAAGATCAGCTCAGAGCAATGGGGGTTGTTTGTGCCTTATGAGGAAAGCTGCTGGTAGGTGGACGGTGAATTCACAGGAGAAAGAGGATGTGCGGGAGCTATAATCTCTCTGCACACCGTGGGAAGGGGCTGCGTAGCCCATCTCTTGAATAAGCAGTCAATTGGGATGCCGTCACCAGCTCAAGAAAGCCATAAAACACAAGCCACTGGGAGCAGCCCCAGGGAGGTATGAATATGTGCTTGTCCTGTTCTTGTACTTTCAATTTGGCATCTGCTGCTGGTCAGATACCAGGCTAGACAAATCTTTGGTCTGAATAGGGCTGTTCTTGCATTTTATGGTCCTGTCAACTGTCATCCTAGCTTCTTGTGCTAGGGGAGTCATCTCAGATCAAAAAACTGGCCTTATCATCTACCTTACTCCTCTCTCCTCAACCCTCTTAGCATGCACTTCTCTTTCAATTTCAAGCTTTTAGGCAATCTTAAAAATTATTTTCCATCTTTGTTTTCACACTGCTCCAGGTCTCTTGGGACTAGAATGGGAATAGCCAAAATACTATGAGAAAGTCTTTTCTCAGGCTATTTACAGCTTATCCAGAAGCAGAAAGAACTAAAAAAACTCATAAAAAAACAGTTCTCACAAGGTTGTCCAACCCAATTTAGCAGATAAAAGGGATTCTAATAGCTTCAAGAGCTATTCAGACTTTTGGGTGGTTCTCAGTCCTGACCTTTTTCAACAGTTTATGGTTTACTGATCACAATCTGTATTTAATATCACTGTTAGGAGATCAAGATTTGTTTCTTGCTTGGGTAGCCTGCATGGAAGTAAATTTCACCCTTCTCTTTGAACACAGTGAATTTTATGGTCAATGAAGAGAGGTAGGTGCCTAACTTATGCACATTGTACCCTCCTCTAGAGCCATCAGAGATGACACATTAGACTTGGGCTCCTGATTTAGGCACCTGCTACCTGCCCCTAACATTTAGGGTGTTGAATATTCCCTTCAGCCTCAATGTAGCAAAAGTCTTGCCCCAAAACAGAAGAAGTCACTGTGGAAAGTCTCAATACTGTGTTCCACTCAACGAGTGAAACTTGCTTTTCAGACCATAAGCAAAGCTACCTGTGGAAAAAAAAAGAAGACAGTTTTGAAGCTTCTACATAGTGGCTTTTCAGACAGATGGCTGGGAGGCTGTCCAGACAGTAAGAAGAGTGCTCATTTTTATATTTCATGCCTTGCTTGGAAGCTAAAAGGGAATTGGTATTGGAGAGGATCCAGTACGGATAAGTGCTTTAGCTCCTATATTTTCCCTAACAGGAAATTTCTGATCAGCTGTAACAAGAACAGATCCAACAGGGTTGGAAGATATCTACAGTCCTTGAGGTGCAACATTGGTCTCAGTAAATTCAGTGGCAAAATTCCTGTCGACTTTAGCTGGATCCAGGTTTCTCTCAGATAATTTTGTCAAGATCTTTTTCCCTGAGATGCCCTTAAAGAACAAACAAAACTTACGTTATGGAACTTTGGAGCAGCGATGTGATTATAAGGAGAGTCCAACCCCCCCCACCAACCAACCAATCAACCCCAAATCCCTGAATCCTATACAAAAATGAGCTTTTGCTCCTAAGTTTTGAGCAGGGAGATTGCTGCCTACTCAATAGCATTGTGGTACCCTTGTCTGAATTAACTCTGGTATGGAAGACCTTAACAAAGGCTGATTTATCATACTGAGAAGCAGCCTGCATTGTAGTCACACCCATCACCTTCAATCGCCTGTGATTAGGAAGAAGAACTGAGTGGAGTATTAACAGTATGGGAGCAGTCTGTAGCTCTACAACAGAAGGATAGAATGGGAAACAGCAGTGAAGCTGGTGAATTTGGAGGATTTCAGGATGAATTACAAGATACTTGGTGGTGTGGAGTGTGTTGTTTCCTACAGCCAAAACTCAGGCTGAAACAAAATCTTCTTTTAGGTTGCAAGTCAGAACTTCGTATTTGCAGCTAACACTGTAGCTACCAACTAGCTCAGCAAGACAAACACAAGGAGGTTGTCACTGTTTTTTTCAGCAGCAGATTTGGGGACCTGCTGTCTTCACACATCGCTGGTGTGGATAATGTTTCTCTTTTTTTTAGGGCATAGTAAAATTATTTTCTGAGCTAAGTTAATGCAAAATCCTCAAACTGTCCCTTTGCATAGTATGAATATGTTGAGCAAAAATTAACTACACTGTATGAGAATCAAAGGAGTCTGGCAGTGTAAGGAGTAAATAGTCTGGACAAGGTTAAGTCTGCATTTGTAAAGAACTTCCATTGCAAATACAGCTAAAAGAGAGTGAGTTGGAGCCTGGAAGGGAGAGATGGGCAGATTCAATGGAAATCAATTGAGAATTAATGGAAAAATTCCATTGGCTTTTTTTTTTTCTTTTTTTTTCCTTTTTTTTTCTTTTTCCTTCTCAGTCATTAAGAATTGTCCTGGAGAAACAGAGGCAGTTTATTCAGGATACAGGCAGGATTTTCCAAAGGGTAGACGGGATTTGGGTGCAGTGGAATAGAAGGAACAGCAAGGAGCCACCAGCCATTTGGAGGTGGGGAGGGAATATAAGGCCAGTGTGGGTGATGTCAAGTAGTTGTGAAAAGATGGCAACAAAAACAAGGGGGTCATGGAAAGCTTAGGTTACATGCACGTATGAGGAGACCAAGACATATCCCATGCCTCACTCAAGAGGAGACTTAATTCTGTTTGCTTTTACGCTGACCCAAGAGAAATCCTTGTCTGAATGATACAAATATCTGTCCTGCTCTGTTTATAGTACTTCCAGTCAAAATAGCTGCAACAAGAGGGAGTCGTGTAAGGAAAGAAGTTTACTTATGAAAATGTTTTTTTCCTGTTTGTATATAAATTTGTATACACACCCACACACTTACATGTGCATAGCCACATCTTACAGATGAGTGTTTTTCCTAAAGAGGCTCAGCAGAGCAACCACTCATAATACTTTCTCACAGCTTTCCTTACTAGCAGTGTTTGGAACAAAGAGCCCGGTTCAAAGTCCATTGGAGTCTGTGGAAAGATGCCCATGACTTCACTGAGATTTGGATCAGGTCCCTATTTAGAAGGTGGAAAATAGGCTGCAATTTCTCAGCTGTATATGCTGGGCTAACTGGGCCTGGAACTAAGTGCACAGAAAAGTCCCACATACCCAAGGCTGTACCGTGCAAATGAAACTTTTGTTTCTGTCTGCTCACGGATCATTGAGTTCTTCGAAGTCAGTCAAACAAATAATGCTTTTAGTCATTGGATTTTCTGTCCTTACAAGGTTTGGCAGCTCTCAGAGATGTTATCTGCAAGATGTAACCATCCCTGTGGTTATGCCAAAAGATACAAATTTGGTCTTCTGCAACAATGAAAAGTAGTCTTTTTTTGGAAATTGGAAGAAGAAGAAATATATTTTGAAGAAAACTTTTTCAGATTCTCTTCTGCAAAATAGATATTCTCCAGTCTTCCAATAGGCTTGAATAAAACGAAGTATCTGTGGTTTAGTCTTGGCATTAGTGCTTAAATTTCTTCCTAAAGCACACTTTTGTCAAAGCAGTTATGCAAAAGGTTTAAATGAATGACTGGTGGGAGCTTTTGCATGGTGAGGGATGCATTGACCATGCTGATTCTGATGCCCTTCTTGAGAATTAATTAATTAACTACCTTCATACCTTCTTTTTTCCAGGCTTAATTTTATTTTTTACTGTAATAGCATTTTGAACTAGCATGCTAGATTTTTTTTTTTTAATCAAGACATTAAAACTGCTACTTCAAGCTTAGAATAGGCATGAATAAGAATAATAGGCTAGATCCTGTCTTTTATCTATGAAGAGATCTGCATTATTTTGAGGCTTTTTGGAGTCAATAAGAGTTTTTTCATTTATTTCAATGTGAATTTCATCAATTTCAGGCTCAGAAGAGCTGATGGGGGACAAAGGTAACTTTAAGCTGGATGTCAGCACTCTGATACTTTTGCACCGGAAGAATCCATTCCAAGTCGATTGTTTTATGCAGTGATAATTTACTAAAGTGACATAATTATGTGGGTGGCATAAGATTTATGATATCCTTAATTATTCATTTATTTAAGTGTTTGGGGGTTGCTCCCAATGTGACAGATGTACACACTTGTCAAGGCACCAGCTGAACCATCTTTCTGTTAAATAAGGTTATTTACTTTTGGAAAAAAAACTCAGATGTAGATAGTCATCTCCTTTTTTCAGTTTAAATTTCATCCAGACTCATAAGAGAGTTTGTTTAATTTTCTTATCTTCATTATATTTTGATGACAACTTAATTATTTTAGAAAAATTAATAGTTCCTCCACTTCCCTGCGTTAAACATGAGAAAAGCATTATGCACTAATTATAAGGAGTGAAGTACAACTGACGTCAACAGAATTTGCGTGACTGCACATATAATAAATGAAATCAGAATATTATACAACAGCTGGAAGACAGTCTAAGAAATAACTTTTTGAATGCCATGTTAAGGAACATGCTGACTAACACGTTCATTTAATTCAAGAATCTCTACACAAATAGTGTTCTTGTCTACTGACTTCTGTGTAGCCTGGAAAATGTAATTGAACTGATTTCCATGCTCATTCTGCCCAAATGTAGCGATTCATATTTAAATATATCAGTTGTACTCTGATTAGAAATTGGTTTAAACTGCAATGAAGCCTGACAAAGGCAGAGTCTGAAGAGCTCAAGATAGTAGTCACACCTATAGTTGCTACCGGCTGGGAAGGAAATTCATTCACCAGCTCCAGGACTTTGAAAAGCAGGTGAAGTCCGACATCCTCCTACTTGTTGAGCACAGGAGCTCATTTTAATAAATTGTGATCAAAAAAAGAGAACACCCTAGATTTTGATCTTTGGCTGCATTTATCTTACCCCTTTCTGAGTGGATAATGGATATTCTTTTTTTGCGACACTACATGACCAGGGTCCAGCTGTGCATTAGGGGAGTTCCCGCAGACAGGAGTGGCAGGCTTGGAAGCAATCTGTGGCACAGAAGACCGTGGAGAAAACAGTGGACTCACTCCTAGGATGAGAAATTACTTAAAGGGTGCAGGAGTGAAACAAAATTTCTCCATTCATACATCTGATCTCATAAGCCACAAACTAGCAGTGTTTGTTGCAGACTCTAATGCTAGTACACAAATTAATTTGTGCAGACATTTGAGAGTAGACCTCTCCAAAGCCCCAGTCTGTAAGCTAAAACAAAGATCACCAGTAACATCTTTTCAAAATGTAGATGGTAACTATCTAGAAATACAACTAGTCTTCTTTACTGTAAAGTCTTTATAGTCATTAACACACTGACATTCATGATGCTGTGGAGTAGTATGTTGGTAAGAGAGTGGTAGAAACCAAGTGAATGTCAACTGAGGATCAACTCACTCAAGAAAACGGAGCATAATTGTCCATAAATCAAACGCCATTTGCACAAATCATTGGTGTGATTGACAAGATTATATTGGAAGCTTATTTTAGCAGGTATCTATTAGTATTCATTATATTTAAGGTAACATCAGGGACCTTTGTTTTCCCAGGTCTTTTGGGGGAAGGTTTTCTTATTTTGCTGCTGCTGTCCATTCTTTGTGCCTGAAGAGGATTTACTTTGGTAGATTTTGGAGTTGTTTATGAATTCAATAAGGCAATTCACCCTGTAAAAAAATGATACTTTACTCAAAAACAACTTGAGTTTTACATTTGGTATATATTTTTTTCTTTTATTAAACTGTCAGTGAAGACTACACTCTTTCTTACTCTGCAAAACTGTTACATATTGGATACCAGAAATTACCGGTGCATTTATGCATTTATGCTGCTGCTATGATTCTTGGCTGCAGGTATGCAGATTGATTTTGTGTAACGGAAAATTTAGAGCCATACACTTGGTATTGCACTTGCATGTTATAGACCAGAGTGAGGGGAAAAAGAAATCATCATCTCACTAAACATAGAGCTTGCCCTCAGGGGCTTAGATGTCTCACTATAGCCCTAGCTTGAGCAACTCTTAGGAATCAAGGAATGTGAATGAAAAAATTGTAATCCTCCTTGGAGAGAAGGAATCCTCTTGAATATATGCCTCGAGAGAGTAGAGTGTCAAAGCCGTGGCTTTTTCCTGAGTATATAGGCTATTCCTGTTCCACTTGTTTAGCTGCCAATAAGACATAGTAAACACTGGGACAATAGTCTTTTGATATTTCCTCTGATCCCTTGATAAGCTTCATGCTCACAAAGGAAAGGGAGGGAAAATGCTATTTATCTTTGCTTTCCTCTGTCAAAATATAGAAGCTTTCTGGTAAGGAAAGAGATAAGATCACTTGGCATAAGGACTTCTAAGTCACACTGGACAAAGTTAGGACAATGACAGCAATATCAACAAGTAATTGTTGAGGAAATTCCTTAACATCTGATGATATTTTCTCAGTCTTCTAGTAACAAAATATTTATTAAAGATTGAGGTAATGGGATGCAAAGTTTGCCAGGGCTCCAGAATAGTAATATAACATACAAGTTTAGGTATTGAAAAAAATATCTTTTACCTAGATCTTTTGATGTAAAATATCTTATGTATCTATATCTTATCAGCCTATATCTTTTAAACATACACACTCCTGGCAGGCAGGGCCAGACCATACACGTCACCCCTGTGGTTACATAGCTGCTTCTGTGCAATTTGTAGCTCAAATAACTTTGCCTTCCTTTTTTCCCTGGTTGTATTGAAGACATCAAAGACAAGGTTTGGAAGCAGAAGTAGGTGTCTTCCATGAGACAAGTTAATATAGGTGGGAAAACAGACAAGTCTGGGGAAAAGGTTTCTTGTTAGCAAAAAAGGCAAGAAGTTCCAAGATGATTAAACTGTATCAAAACAAGTGAAACATAAGTGTGCTTAATTTAATCTTACTGCAGTTACCTTTTTTTCTGTCTTGGTAGCCTTGATGAAGCCATTTTGAGCCCCAAAGTTTGTCATTTTTCCAGGTATATAATTTGAGCAAATAAAAGTATATAATATTTCCTAATAACCTGCTTTCTGCACATTGGAATGGATTCAGCTGGAGCAGTTTGGAGCACTGCCCGTCTCCTGAGCAGCTTGTAGCTTTGGGGTGAGGGCATTTTCCTAAGAGATGGGTGCAGAGCTGCTAAGCTGTAGTCATATTTGAATTTCTTTCTCTCACTTAGGGCTCTGTGCTCTAGAGTACAAAGGTGTTGAAGTAGGGAAATAGTATCTGTGTTCAGAGAGAAAAAAAAGTATTACTTGGAAAAAAAAAAGGAAGCGAGAACTATACATACTTCTTCAAAGAATGGTTACAGACTACAGAACTTGAATATATAGCAGTGCCTCTGTACAGCCCTGCAAAAAGTACTGCAAGGTGGGCTGTGTTTCACATGTAACCTCAGAGCTTACTCATGGTTTGCTCGAGGGGTCTGTATGGTGAGTGTGACAAGAACTGGGTATCCATTCTCAGGTGCAGTATGAGGATGAGTGCAGGGGGCTCTGTTCAGGAGAGGACCAGGCTAAAAGACCAGGCTTTAGCAGTTCAACATTAAAGCATCTATTCTCAAGTTCCTAAATCTTTAGATGTATCCCTAAAGCCCAAGTTTCTGAGTATTTACTTATCCCAGAATTTTTGAAGAAAAAAGGCTAGCCAACAGGCTAGTTGGGGGGGAAAGGGTCATTTCAGGCTGAGGTAAAGATGAAATTGCCTTTTAAGGTTGTAATAATTTGCTATGTGGTGAAAATGAACTTTATTACAGAACACTCAGGAATTCCTAGGGTCTGGTGGGCTCTAGTTTTTGTTCACTACTGAAATCTACCCAGTGTATTAAGCATATCACTTTGATCCAGTTTCTATTATACTAGATTCTTACATGTTGTCCTCTACAATGTTTCACATGGGAATAGCAACTTACAAGTTTGTTGTTGAGAGAAAGATTACCATCCTGCTAGCACTGGCAGTCAGTCTCTATTTATCCTTCCAGCAACATACAATCTTTAAAAATTCCCATAGCTACCTGATATTTATAGGCACATTTATTATCCAAAGCATAATTTTACTTGTGGGAAGGCACACAAATGCCCTGCATTGCAGAACGTCTGGTTTGGTTTTTCTTTTCCCTCCAATATTTCTCTGAATTTATTAATCTCAGATGCGATTCACTTCACCTAAGAAGAAAGTATTTGAGTGAAACTACTGGTCACCTTCTACCAGAAATTTATAGAAACAGGCACTTGGGAGGAAGTGGTTCATCCCAACAGTCTGGGATGGCAGGAGGTGCCTTTGTCCCATCGCTGAGGTGGAGGGTGCTTAGATGTCATGCTTACCTTTTAAATGGTGATTACTGAGTGAGATGAATTCTAGACTGTTAATTTACAAAAATATGTCACACATGCTAGGTAGTATTCTGACTGATATCAAAATCACATTTAGCTTCTGATTATAAAGATTTAACCTACTTTTTAGCAGAAAATCTTGGATCTGAGAACTCAATTTTTGTAACAAAAATAATATATAAATATATAAGGAAAAACCCCGTCACTTCCAGAGCTAATGAAAATAATGGGTTCATGCACTGACTTTAATTCAGTTGCACAAACATATAAGAAGAATACCAACAGTCTATGCAGTTGTTATCTAGGTTTTGGTTCTGGCCTTAGTTGTGCTCAATTCCCATTCACAGTTCTGTCAGGGTAGAGGGCTCTATTCCTCTGTTTTTAAGTGTGAAAATGCCTATGCAGAAATCTAGGTATTTTGGATAACAACGGAATTTTTGTCTACGTAGGAGTATTACCCCAAATTTGGGACACAGCAAGGAGCAGACACACAAGTAAATGAAGCAGAATTCCATTCCAGACAACGGAAAATGAAAAAAAAATCCTATGTTAAGCATATCTGGCCCTCTATTTGACCAAAACTGGTTAAAAAAACAAGTAAGAGGTTTCCTAACCACCCCAAAATCTTCTCCAGTGACAATGCTAATGTAAATCTGAGAAATTCTGCAATGGCAAGAGGACTGGACTCTACACACAGCCCTCAGCACTGACATTCTGGGACCTCACGCTGTGTTGCAGGAGAGAGGATGCTTTCATTTTCTCATTCTTTTGCATTTAGGGGAGCAAACTTCCTATCAGCAAAAGACAAAGAAGCAAATAGATTCCAATCACAGTCTACAACAATGGCATTAATGCAAATTACTCTGTTGCCCATGCACTAAACCACAGCTATACTGCTACTTAAGCCCTGTGTAAGGAAGGAAGAAGCAGCCTGAATACTACTGGGAAGAGTTTCTGGTCATACTGGTCACATGGGAAATTCAGTGACTGAAGCAAAACCCCGAACACTTCTTTTTTTTTTAAATTTAAATTTTTGCCTCTATTTTGTGAGCACATCTTGTGCTGTTACATTCCCCTTGGGCTACATTTTCCAATATATGGGGCTGTGTGCCCTGGGACTCACAAAATCTCTGAGCAGGCAAGCAATGATAAAACTCAGATCCTTGCTATTAGGGAAGGATCACTACAGTGGATTTTCATTACTTTTCAAGAGGTTGTTAAAACTCTTGGCAATCATTACTGGACAAGCAGGGTAGCAAGTTCTCATTTTGCTGTTTTACAAATCCATTAATGCTTCATAGTAAATCCAGCGACGTTCAAATCCCTGAACACCACCAACCTTCAACAGCAAATGGATGAAGCAAGATCTGTTACCAAGACTGCATTAACTAAACAGACCATGATGTACCTTGCCAAAACCCAGGAAAAATAAGCAAAATAAGTATCCAAAACATTGGCTGAATTCTGCTCTGAATTATCCTGATGTAAACCAAAGAGAATGTGTACGGAGTTTTTTTGCACTTACAGTGACTAAACATCATTTCGGTGCTATGTTTTGAGATGCATAACCAAAATTTTGTTTGAAGAAGGTTATAAGAAGATCACAGATTTTGCCATATTAATGCAAACGCAGAAAGTCAGAGTTGTGGGACACAAAACAGACAGAAAAAACTCTAAAGCTCTTGACTTCTGCCAACTGTCCAGACTGTCAACAGGACTGTAGACAATATAGGATGTATGAATATATTTCTTCCTCTTAACACTCTTCATAACCCTCTTTGAGGGAAACACAAACACATAGAACATGAATAAAGTTTCTACTATCTTTCGTCTTTACAGTCTTCAGAAACTGGGCAAGCTTTCAGCCTGCAGCTGCCTATTACTAACTTTAGCTTGTTTAGTTGCTTTTTTGTGCCCATTTAACCAATTCATCACAACAAATGCTCCATGCTGGCTCCAGAGCTGGCACATCTGAAAATATTTACTTCCCTGTTTGTTATTTTTTAGTCTCATCTATTATTTTCAAAATCATATTACACAGGAGATGGGCTAGTCTCCCCACCAAAATATAAGATTGGTATGAGAATATGCTTAAAGCCTATCTAGTCAGCAATTTAGGAGGCAGATACTTGTTACACTGATTTTTTTTGTCACGAATGTTTGTTGTTTGCTTGGATGTGAGAACTATCCTGAACTTCATCATATACTTATGAAGGCTGAGTTCCTTCAGCGAGCTGCACAAGGAGATCCTATACCAACTCATGAGATCCCACCAGCATGGTTTGCTTTGCTGACTGGGAACTCACCGATTTCCCAAGCTAAGTGGCTCAGAATGTCTTCAAGAGTCCTTTGTCCTATGCACTAAAGTCGCTACATAAAAATATTGTACAAATAATCTATTACATACACATTCTTTTTTTTTTATTTAATTTAGATGCTTTTTTTTTTAAGAAAAAAGGTTTTTGCTTTCAGAAGGCCTAGGATGTTAATTTGTATGACAAAATCCTTTTGCAGATTTTTTGCTAAAAAAGGAAGCTCTGTACAATGTACATTAGAATGGCCCAAAGCTACGTGACTTGATATTGCAAAGCAACATGAACACAAATTTGTTTCTGATTGTCTGTGAACCTTCAGTTTTGGAGCATGTAACAAAGTTTTGAATGAGATATTCTAGTATTGATTAATCTCATTTAAAAAACTAAGAAATATAAGAACTTATTCTTATTTTAGTTCCCTCATACAGATCTAGAATACCTACTCTAATGTAAAAAAAAAAAAAGGAGTGGCTTTTTCCTGGAATTGTAACTTAGAACTGCCCTTAAAAGTAATGTATCTGAAGCAAGCTATCTCCTTTCTCCTTTTTCTAGTCTATAACATCTAAATTAATACATGAACGAACAGAATGAATAGGTTGCAGTTGATGTTGTCCCAAAAGCGGGGTCGTTAGCCCAGTGTGCAGATGCCAATTAACACAAAGAGCAGAGGTATTTTATTTCATGTCTGCGCAGAGATGGGTGCTAGGTGGTAAATCCACAAAACTAGCACGCCTTCGTACAACACTACAGGATATTTAGCCCACTACAATTAGTATAATCCCGCCTAATTTTACACTTATTGGTTAGTGATTAACATTTCATACACTATTGGTTTACTATATTTAAATTAGCCTTGCTTGCTATGCAAATTAGCACACATGCTCCTTTCAGGTGTGTGGGGGGGTCTTTTTGGTCCTGAATTGAGTCGGTGGTCACGATCTCCCCTCACCACATTTACCCTTCACCGAGTTACCGCAGTTTTATCAGACTTCATGTTTTTCTGGCCACCATCCAGCCTTTGGTGCCAAGATGTTCCCTTTTATCAGTCTGGTAGCTCTTCTTCAAGGGTATAGTCACTGATTTTCCACGGTTTGTTAATTAAACAAATACTTCTATATCTTTTAGCTTCCTCCCAGATTCCTTTCCCAAAGCACAGGTGGTTCGTAGTTTTGCTCAGTGGACAATTCCACTTTCTGCAGGATATCACTGAGGGGAAAAGATTGGCTTGTTTATCTCTAAGGTCCATACCTGACCCAGGCCACACCTGTTAAGGCCACAAACTTCAGAGAACTGCACGGGCTGATCAGGAAATGAGGAACAGATTACAACAGAAATATGGTAGATACAGTCATTGTAGCTCAACAGTGCTTCTGGAAAATTTTTGCTGGCTCAACTGCCGTTTCTTGATTCTAATTCCTTCTCCCTCACTTCACTTTAAAAAGCTTAATTGAAGAGACAATAGAAATAACAGAATTCACTCAACTAAAAAGTAATATTTTTACAGGGGAAAAAAATCAAAAAAGCTATCAGGAAGAAAGAAAAACATTTCAAAGATGCCCTTTATGATGACCTCAATCATAAAATAAACAGTAATATCAAGAATGGGAAAATGAATTTTTGCTCACTCAAATAAATAAATACATATCATGTCTTTCCAGATTGGAAAAAGGCAGAATGAAAAAATAATCCTTTCATATTCGACCCATACAGCACAAAGTGAGAAAAAGGATGCATCCTGACATATTTATGGTCTAAAAGCACTGGGAATTTCCACATTTTTCAAGGCTAATCACATTCAGAAGGGACTTAGCCCAGGAGCAGGGTATATAATTTTATATATATATTTATAGATGTTCCATAGACTCTTCCAGTACTAAGTGAAACACTAGACTACTTTCTTTATGAGCAAAGTAAGAACTGATGCACTTAGGGCTGGTAGCAGCAGTATAAGAACAGAAAACTCCAAAAGAAAGTGGAAACAAGATCTCTAGCTTTCTAGTCAGCATGCTCAAGTGATTCAGGCATGGGTCTTAGACAGGCATAAAGCTTGAGTGGCTTCCGAAGACTCTGCAGTACCATCTTGGACTTACTCCAGCATAATTAAAAGCAGGCTTGTGCTCTTCTACTTTGCTCTGTGTGAAATGCAGTACAAATATTTCATCATATAGCAGCATGCTGGTATAGATGAATTGGACTTTCTCAAGCTGCTCTCTTGTGGTTCTGACTTGGGTGGACGTAAGCTTCCTCCAGGCTGGAAATCGTTTTAGGAGGGCGTACTCCAGCAGGCCTTTAATGTGGCTGGCCCATACTGACCAAAGCCAGGCCTGGGCTCACCTGCATTACATGCATGGACATACTGTCAGTCCACAGTGCCAGCTCAGGGTCTCTCAGCAGTGTAGACACCATTTCATTTGCATTTTCCTGCTCCACGACTGAGGAACCAGGACTTGAACCTGTCCATTCCTGCTGAAAAAAAACGGAAGGAAGCATGATAAAATCCAAGCCAGAGATCAGGGGCGAGCTAAAGAACCGCCACAAAGAGTTGCCTGCCAGCAAGAGAAGGTGGGAGCATTGGCTCTGCTTCCAGTGGAAGGAGAAGGGCTTACCAGCACCCCTCCTCCTGCCATGTACCCAGTGGTCTCCTGTCAACGCAGCAATGACTGTAGCTTTTCAGGGCTCAAAGACAAAAGTAAGTTGTGGGCCTACAGTGGCTTTTAGAGAACTGCTTGCTTCACCTGTGCCTAGAAATTACCCTGCCCGGCAGGTTACCTGCCAGGCCAATTCTGCAATGAACAGGTCTGCATTCCCTGGCTGATCCTGTCCAGCAGCTGAGTGTCACTGTGGGGCTCAGGCACTCGTGTGCTCAGCATCTATCGCTTCACCAGCAAAAACAAGTCTTCTGGGCTGCAGGGAGAGGGGAGGGAAGATGAATTCTTAATTTCCAAAAATAGTTCTTCAGAAGAATAAGCTAACCCTAATGACTTTCAAAAATTAGTACTGCATATGGTGAATAAAAAAACCTAAGAACTTTCAATAGGCATTCTAAAGTGCCACTTAGCACTATAATTCAACTAGCAATTCAATTTTCCAAGGTCTAAATTCAGGATAGGATATGTAAAAAAAACCCCAATTCAAAAGACATATGAATGAAATGGAAATGCAAGCGTGTGTGATTCATTCTGTCAGCATCATCAGCTTTATAAATGCAGGTTCAAAATACCCAAGGTCAATATTTCTCAGTTATAAAAGTGAAAGGAAGCTGCATTCATAAGAAACAGCAGTAACTTCAGAGTTGTAATGAGGGATTTTGTGAGACGTAACAGCTTCTTTCAAAAATGAGCTTTCCCCAAGGCATGAAAGGTAATAATAACAGTGCAGAGATCTGAGGGTCAAAATACGCAATGGTTTGTTTCTTGTCTGAATCTGGATACTCCCATACAGTCAAACAAGAACTAGGAAAAAAAAAAAAAAAAAGCCCAAACTTTTCTATTCCCCTTTCTTCATCCCATTTATATTCTCTAAGTTTCCCTGAACCTTGCCACCACAAGTTACTTCCATTGGCCTTTTCCATGTTTTTCCTTTCAGGCAGTGATACAGCCTGTAGTTTCATTCTTAGCACGTACTGGAATTATTGAACTTTGGGAAAAATCTATGGATTTGTTATAAATTAATTCCTGCTCAATATTTACTGTTTTCCTGAGGCACTTGCTTTTAAAGTTATGGAGACATTCAGATGTGAATTTGGAAATTACATTTGAAACAAAGATTATTTTGGTCTTCAGTTCCTAAATTTGCAGTAACCAAATTTCATTTGATTTAATGAATGATACAACTGACTTCCCAATTCATAATGCAGTTAGTTTCCATCTGACTGTTTCTCAGATCTGCATATTGCTAGGAAGGTACATGGAAAGCAAGTTGTCTTAATACTCATTGCCCTCTAATACAATGCCGAAATTCGAAAATATTGGGTGCTCAGTATGGTTTTTATGACTGCTTATTAACCCATCTTTTTTTACAGTGCTGAAAACTTCTGTTTTGTTTGCCTGTTAGCTGGTTGTCTCATGTAAGAGTTGTATTGTTAGCAAAACCCAAGTAATGTTCTGCTGTGGGACCACTTTGTTCTCACTTTATCTGTCCGACTCCATCCTAAAAGCTTATAAATTCAGTGCCAAACGCCACGTTGAGAGAACCTCTCTGACATCAATGCTAACGTTGTCTGTCATTGTCTGTCTACCCTGTCTGTGCAAGCTATACCTGATATAAAACCATCATATCATATTTATTTTCTTTTTGCTTATACAGTGTTCCAAGAAGGAGGTTATCAAATACTTTCTTAAAATCTGTAGTGCATATTTTAAGTATTTGTTGTTGTTTGATGCATCTTTGATTAATCTTCTATGGCTGAAAATGTGGTTGAAGACTGGTTAACATCTACCCTGCTCTTGCTAAACTCTGTCTTTATTCTCTTTAAGATGCTTTTGTAGCATACTTGGCTTATTAATTCTGTTGTTAAAGTTTTCTCGGGTTAAGCTTCATAATTTATTTAGCCCTTATAATTTAAGTATATTGTAGATGAATGTAGTAGGCCTTGTGGTTTACTATCACATCTTTCAACATTTGTATAAATTTCTTTACTATTCATGTACATCCTCTTGGATTTTTCTGTATTGCTTTTATTGATGTGATTTTTATTGATTTTGCTTCACATAGAAGAGTTGTGGGCTTGTTGGAGTTTCTGAAAACGTTTTTGAGAAGTGAAGTTTTGTTTTGGCTGATTTCCTTTTGTTGATAGAGCTCTGTATTTTCTCATTTACCCATGCTGAAGGATTGCTTCTCTGGAAACTGTATTTTTTCCAGAATTTATGACACTGTCATACAGGAAGGGCTTCACGATGTCAGTGTTGATGTCCCGTGGTGAGTCAAGCCTTGCCCCATGTGAAATCTTTACTTCAGTTTGAAAATGCTGTGATAAATGACACTACTCTTAGTCCATTGTGGTCAACTTTCTCTTTTATTTTTCAGAGATTTGTTTTCTTATGTTTCATCTGCTTTCTTATCACATATAGTTTGTTATCTTTGGTTCTGAGGATTAAGATCACGGCATATCAAGATATTCATGTAAGTTTTTTCCAATACATATATGGTACCTGATAGCTCTGTTGGGAGAATTCCAAATTACTTCATGGATTTCTTCATGAGGAAATATAATTCATGAGCTCCCGTGCCAGAAACAATTCAGACATCTATGCATCATTCCCGTTTGGAAACTCATGCTATATTTGTACATTTATTCTGAGTTGTTTTCCCAGCCACTGGGTCAGAAGTTCCTCATTAACCTATTTGCTGTAGGCTTATCTAAATAAGGTGGGGTTGAAGTTTATGTGAAAACAGGAAAAGTTCTTGCCTAGATTTTTTGTTTAGTTCAGATTTGTTTTTTCTTTCTTTTTATTTGTTTTGTTTTTTGTTTTTTTTTTTCTAACCTGAAAAAAGCTCCCCACAGTTAGATTTAGGTACTATTACAGGAGTGGAATGAGACACAGTCAGTCAGTAAATATTTCTTTAAATTAATTATTGTCTCACAGTGTCTTTGACAGTACCTGTTTATTTATCTATAGCATTTTTTTAAATATAACTGGAAAAAGTATAATATTTGTAATCAGGAGGTCCTCATATCACAATACTATCTGCTAGTAAGAGGTGGCATGCCTGGTTAGGTGTACCAGCTATCTGGGGTTTGTTTCCAGTCGAGCCTCACTGCATATTCTCACTCTGTTGAGTTGTGCTTAAGCCGGCAAAACAAACTTTAATCTCTACTTGGTAGGAGTAACCAATGCAGCCAATTCTTTAACTAAAATGTAATCTTTGATTTGGACTTAGAGATAGATCTTACTTTCCTTCTAGCTAGTGACCTCTTAGGGACCTAGCTAGTTGTTACAAACAGAGGTAGACAGCCAAGGTGCCATTACCATAACCTTGTTAATTTCAAATATTTTATAACTTCTTTTGTAGTACTGTAATGTTGATATGAACTAGGGGTTAGAGGCACATGTTTTTGTTTCTCTTATCTCTAGTGACCAATTTATATTTCATCTACTGCTGTACATGACAAGAGTATACTGCCACATATTGAATAGACCAGAGCAAGTGAAATTGGAACGAGGCCTTTTGAATACAGTTATGCTCACCATATGGTAAGAATTATTATTATGCAATTTACAAAGGTATTGTTTTAAGTTAAAACATTTAGAAGGATGTTCTTAAAACTCTAGATGCTTTTAAACAATTCATCCAGATTCCTAATCCCTGAACAGCCTTTTGGACCATTAATCAAGCCATGCTGGCCTTTGCCCTTCACATTTTTCTTCAGACTAATCCACAGAAACAAGCAAATAAATTACACATTAAAATTTATGAGTACGAATTTTTCCTTCCCTCTAACTAACGTGTGTGAATTTCCCTGGAGAAATTCCCTCCTGCATAAGATATTAAAGCTTTTAAGCAAAGAATAGTTCCACTGTAAGGAACAAAAACAAAACCATTGCCATAACCATGTTATTTTCAAACATTTTATAATTTTGAATACTATATTGTTCATCTGAATGAGGGCTTAGTAGTTTATATAATCATAGTTAGCTCCTGAATGTCGCAACACTATAATACAGTACGAAGAAAAAAATCATGGGTTAAATATTTTTTTCTGCTAGCAAGAAGATTTTGTAACGTTTTATTCTTTAAAGAAGCCTCAAAAGGAATAAAACTCTTAAAGCAGCAAACTTTTCAGTTCTTCTGATCTTCTGGCAACTGAAATCAACAACTGCAGAGCCTACGGACACTTTGGTTTCCAGTCTAGATGATGAACTGCATTTGCAGATTAACTGTTAAAAGGGAATGGACGGACAAACCAGATGCATGACTTGAGACGGCTGTCTCAGTTCAGATGAAAATTTTCATCAGTTTTTGAAGACTCGGCAAAACTCAAGGACAGGTTGTTATTTTAGTCAAGAGTAACACTTTGAGGTCAAAATGGACCTTTTGAAAATCACAAAAATAAAGATGTAGGCACTTTAAAATCCTACTTGATAAATTTCAATGGTATTGCCACTGGAGGTTACTGCAGCATACTCATTAACATCATTTTTACATTGGAATGCATTTCAAAACCAGATTATTTGTGCAGAAAAGTAAAAGGGCTTTATCTTGGCTTCCAAGAATATATCCAGTGCACAGTTATCTGCTACACTATAAATACACATTTTTGCAAAAGAGAAAGCATAATTATCTACTGCTTGTGAAGTTGATTGTTAGAAGATAGTTATTTTCTTGGGTCACATCAAGATGGAGCCTTGATTAGTTCTATATTAAGCCAAATTACTTTATTGCATCAAACATTTGAGCCAAGCAGGCCTTAGCTTTAGCATAATGCATTTAAGAATGTTATCTATATATTGCTAATGTAACTTTTCTATTTGTAGAGTGGAAGGACCTGCAAAAGAAGAAACAGCCCACAGTTGCTGAAATTTCATCTGTTACTTTTACCCAACATTTTAAACATGTAAATTTGGCTGTAGGCTCCCAGCAGTAAGAGGCCTCACAAAACAGACAGCAGTGGACTGGCAGTCTCTTTGCAATCAACCTATTCAATGTAATTATACCTTACTGTTGCTCAGATAGGTTTGTTCTTCTATAAGGCAGAACAACAGGGAACTGCATTTTATTTGAATTACCTGGAAAACAGCTTTACTGAGATCAGCTGGGTATTATACATAGAAGAAATAAAATAAAATAATATAAAAAAATTCTAATTACAGAATCAGTTAGAGTCAGACCTCCAATAAACTGGCAAGTGGTTTTATACTGTTGTTGTGCTTTAACCCTGCAGGCAGCTAAACACCACACAGCCATTTGCTCACTCCTCGTCCCCCAGTGGGATGGGAGAGAGAATTGTGGGGAAAAAAAAATAAAAAATCGTGGGTTGAGATAAAGACAGTTGATTAGGACAGAAAAGGAAGAGGAAATAATAATAATAATAATAATAATAATAATAATAATAATAATAATAATAATAATAATAATAGAATATACAAAATAAGTGATGCACAATGCAATTGCTCATCACCCCCCAACCAATGCCCAGCCTGTTCCTGAGCAGCGGTCGCCGCCCCTAGCCAGCTCCCCCCAGTTTCTATATTGAGCATGACGCCATACGGTATGGAATAGCCCTTTGGCCAGTTTGGGTCAGGTGCCTTGGCTGTGCCCCCTCCCTGGAAGAGCATGAGAAGCTGAAAAGTCCTTGGCTAGTGTAAGCACTACTTAGCAACAACTAAAACATCAGTGTGTTATCAACATTATTCTCATCCTAAATCCAAAACACAGCGCTATACCAGCTACTAGGAAGAAAATTAACTCTGTCCCAGCTGAAACCAGGACACTATACAGCACCAAAGCAGAAAACTTCACTTTTTTCTGAGTTATAATAAAATAGCATAAAAAATACAGTATTAGAAGATATTAGAAAGTTTATACTTTCTCATTTTATCTTCAAGACAGCTTATCTGGGGGACTTGACTTTTCCAAACGAGGGGGGATTGTAAGGCTGGATTATCAGATGAATTACATGGATGTTTACTTAGTAGCCAGACACCAAAGTAGAATTTAGAACGGAAATGCAATCCATTTGCAATATACCACTCCAATAAGTCTTAAAACTACAGAATTCAGCATGTAACTCCCCCTTTGGTCCTGGCTGCTCAGCTCCAACTTTTTTCAATTTCAAGGTAAATTTCATTCTTCTGTGCAAAGCGGAGGTTTCCCATGTTCCACAATGTTCAGAAGAGAGCCTGCTGTGCTCCAGGAACGAGTGCTGCCACTTTCTCTGGGACTATCAAGCTGTACTCTTTCTCTGGACATGTTGAAAAAATGTAAAAGACATGAAAGTCTGTCTTGACTTAGTTCTTGAGCTTTCATCCAGAAAGAGATTTAATGGACCCAAGAGACAACATAGCTTCATACTTTTGGGGGGAAAATAATTTTCAGGAAAAAGAGGTTTTGTTTTTGAAATAACTCAGTGGCACTTTGGGGCAGGTTGGGAATAAGAAGGTCTTTCACATCAAAACAAAAAAGAAAAAGGTATAGATAGCCAAAGAGTTAGATAAATCTATTTGACATAGCTACATTCTCAATTTGACTAGAGAGAGACATAATTGCAGGTCTGGAAAAAAGAAAAACAGTAATACCTTCCTTTTCTTTCATTCTTTCCAATTCTGCTTTAAAGATTGAAGAAGTCCAGTAAAGCCACCAAGATTTTGGATGCTTATTCTAAGCCAAAATTAACAGCGAAAAATTTGATACCTAACTCTCTACAAATATTGGAAACATTATCTTTGACCTAAACTGGTACTACTTGTTCTCATAATTTAGGGGAGGAGTTGGGGATGTGTGTGTGCTGTTTTGTTTTGTTTGTTTGAAAACTTAACTATGAAAATTGCCAATGACTGTGGGAACGGGTACTCATAATAGCGGCTTTTCGTGTTTCTCTTGATAAGCTTAATCAAAGTATCTGATTATAACCCTTCCCTTAGCACTTCATGTATTGTCTCCTTGGGAGCACAATAGATGTAATTTCACTCTTTCAGACTAAATGATTTTCATGGTAATTTCATTGCCATTATCCATCCCACATGTGGTGGTTTTGTATATAAATGTGTCTGACCCATGGCTTCTAACTAGTAGTCTGAAAAAAAAGTAGCTTTCAAACATAATAAAAAGGTAGAAGTCAGCAGAGCTAATAGCATCAAGTACAGATAAAAAGACACAACCTGGACACAACAAATCCGTTAAATAGAAGCTGAATTAGAGGAGGACTATGAGAGCATACCTGATTACTCTTCAGTGGAAATAATTCTTGTAAACATACAAGTTAACTCTTACTAGATTATTCTGCACATCAAATATTTCATTTGCATAAAAGTCTGAGGTATCTCAGGTGTCTCTGTGGAAGATAAGAAATTTAATGTGATTCAGCTTTGCTTCTACTATTCAAGTATTACAGCTTTGAAACAAAGCAATGATATAGATGAAACGTCGAGAGAGCAGACCCTACCGTTGACTGGAGGCCAGCAGAAACCAGTAGTCCAGCCGAAGAAACCTACTGGTAGTCATGTAAGAATGCTCAGTTACTGCTTGGACATATCCAATATCTCTTCTAGTACAAACATTGCCTTCTTTTAAAACATAAAGATGATGGAGTAGAGTTGTATAAACAGCAGTATGGAAGTGTGTGATGAGATACTACATGGAGGTAACAAAACTGATTTTACTTGTTTATCCATTATTCAGCTATGACAAAGGACAGATAATTAATCTTGCGAGGAGCCTGATTACATGGGAATTCAAAATCCAGGATCCCCTATACAACGCACAGACAAAGCTCCCCTATGGAGCAGTTGGCCTGTGCTGTTCCCCAACAGTGTGAAGCATCACAGCTACTTTGGGGTTCACAGCCAGCACCTGCCTCCTGCAGTTAACCATCTGTATCTGGTCAGTCCTTTCTTTCTCATAAAACAGACACTCACCTGATGATGAGACTGGCACAGTTGGATGGATACTCTGTCTAGAAACTGGAGATCTGAGTTAGCTGTCTCCCATCCCTTGGCTGAAATAGAAACTTGAACCAACGTTTCCCACCTTGCAGGTGTGTACCATAAACACCGATATATTTGGGTTTGTCCCACTGAAACTGTTCTTATGCAAAACACCTAAATGACTGCTGGTCAGAGAGGACTTGAGAATGTGCTGCTCAGAGAGCACTTGAAAAATATGGAGGCTGAAGACACATATGTGGGCCAGAAGACACAGGACTTCACTTTGGGTTAAAAAACAGTGATCCCACTACTTTTGCCCTCCTGGGACTTTTTCCTCCTCTGCTTTACAGTGCTGTTGCTACTAAATGTTTAAGAGACTGTACTGGGCCCAAACTTTTTTTTGCTCTTATAATTTGTCCTTTCACTGAACAGGAAAGCTACCTTGTCTACTACAGTGGTAGAGTTGGCCTTATTGCATGCCAGGTGGCATATGGCTACAAAATACTCAAGACAACATTGCATCTAAAATTTCCTCAAGGCCTCAACAACTTGAAAAAAAAAATCACTAAAATGTAATGATCCGTGCTCATATGGCTAGAGTTGGGCATTAAGTGTCTGTGCTCAAAAGAAAAGCATATTTTTCTAATGTGTGGTAAGGAATCTCCATTTTCCTTGGGTGATATAGAAGGAGCTCTTCAAGCTGTTTTAAAAACATCTTATATTTTATTTATTTATTGTTGTTATTCTTATTTTAAATTTCATTTCAGTATATGTGTTGACACTTTTAGAATGACATTGATGGGGCAGGTAAAGGGAAAATTTGAAATTGTTTCAGTGAAGAAAAAAGCAATTGTTACAGGACAGATAGTTCATTATATCTAATCAATTAACACAGAAAATTTTAACATGCTTCAATACACATTACACTCTTTGAATGTCATTCATGCAATGTTTGGTTCCTTTTTAAAAGACTTCGTCAGAAAGACTGAGTCAGATTTGAAACTCAGAACATATACTAGAATCCATTTAAATTACTTGGTACTAATCTGATAAACAACTCCTCCCTTACTATAGAGTAACAACTTATTGTATTTTAGCAATCATGATAGCAAATATACCACAAACATATTCATTATTTTTTCCCAAATGCATAACATCTCATGAAGGAACCTTTGCTTTACCTCAAGCCAAACCTGAATTCCTTGAAAGACCAAGTTAAAATCATCCAGCCTCGTCATGCATCCTCAATTCCAGGTAAAGTTTCAGATCATCTTGGAGCAAACACCACATGGTGAGATCACCTTGGACTGCAGCAGAACTAACACAACCTGCCTTGCTATGGGTTGTGTCCTATCCCCAGGGGATCCCGTAGCTCCTGAGAGCAGCAACGTGCCAGGTGGTATGTGTCAGGTAGGCCCATATTGCCTCTGATATTCCCAATCCTAATTCTCTCACTGCTTTCCCCATGTTTGGTGAGAATGTCTTTTTGTGCCTGTTTCAGTGAAACAATTTACTGTCCATTTAGGCTTGATAGCTGGACCGTGGGCCATAGCCAATGCTGCTTTTTGTTTATTCTTGG
The DNA here is from genome assembly GCF_047370975.1 of Nipponia nippon. Taxonomy (NCBI): domain Eukaryota; kingdom Metazoa; phylum Chordata; class Aves; order Pelecaniformes; family Threskiornithidae; genus Nipponia; species Nipponia nippon. The sequence goes on along the minus strand of NW_028262290.1, from coordinate 156,293,274 downwards.
CCCTTCTCTTTCAGAGGACTTTGGGGAGAGCAGTCCTTGAGCCCACCTCATGGCCTGGGTGAACATCTAGGTGAGGCTCAGAAATGTCATGAGGTGTCCCAGAGCCCTTGTAGTCCCTGTGTGACAGATGAAGGGCTGTCACTATCTAGTCCATAGATGGGACTGTTGTCATGGAAAAAAACCTACATGGAAATACTAAAAATAAAGCTGGCCAGACAAGCTTGATTGATAGTTTTTAAGCAGAAAACCAAAGCGAGGGTGTGCTATGGATATACTTGGATTTTAGACAAGCATTTGATAAGGAGGCATATGATAGTCTAGGGAGAAAATTAAATCAATTTGGCTTGGACAACAATACAATTAGTCTAATCAAAAGCTGGCTTGTGAGTGGCTTATGAGCTACTGACAATGGGAAATTATAAATAATTCATTAAGGAGAGATAAATTGGCTGGTGATGTCCCACACGAATCAGTATTGGGCTACCTTTTTAAAGTTTGGATAAATATATCTACAAAACTCTATCAAGAATAATGAGTTATTAAAGATACACTTAGAAGAGAGAACAATTCAGACTGCTTCATTAAAGCAGAAAATAACTAATACGTATCACTGTACCAATTGCTGCAAGGGAGGAGATGGGGGGGGGGGGGGAGGTGCTTATGAAAATACGTGACCAAATTTTCCAGCCTCCACAACCCAAACACTTTGGGCTTTTACCTGTCAGTGGAAGTGTTTTTGCAGATAAGCCTGATTTTACATGTGTTCTTCCTGCAGAATTAGGATAATAGCTCTAAGAACTGGGACTTAGTTTTATTGGATGGAGAATCCAAAAATCCTTTACTCCAGATTTTCTCACATTCAGACCTAAGTTTCCCAGTATTTCCTTTAATATCAACTACCCTAAGTAGCAGCAAAACAGACAGCCCAGTGCTGTAGGTCCCTGGGTTGGTATCCAGCCACACATTGAAGAATACACAAAATCCTTCTCAGGCATCTCGATATATAGTGGCAACTTTATTCAGCTGTGCTAACATGCATGATTAAATTAGACTCCTGCTAGTAATGTCTATGATAGAAAAAGGTAATTATTTTCTTTTACCTTCTTTATAAGAAGAATATTTTTACTATCTAGTCTCCCATACCGACACCTCAACTGTGGATAGCACGGTGCTAGTAAGGTAAATGGACTACATAGAAACATTTGGGATGGCTGTAGTTACCAATCTCTGACTCTACTATTAATCATTTAAGTCATCCAACTTTTGCAAACATCAACTTAAAATAAACACCAGCAGCTAAACTCATAAATAAGTCAGCAGTCAAGACTTGTTTACCTTTGAAATTGTGGTGAAATAGTCAGAATAACTGTTTCATTGTAAATCCTCAAATGGCCACTATTTTCTGAGACAGCTATTTCACTTAATTTCTGAAGATAGACAACCTCTGAGTCATCAAAACTATCTCCCCTGTCACTGAACAGAGCTTTTCAGATAACTAGTTTTATTTTAGATCTCTTCCTCTCAGTCTGCTGATTTATCTATTATTCAAGTAACTACAGTTCCCTCTGTCCTTGAATTATTTAAACTGTTGTGCATACAGACAAACACACTTTCCGAGCTCTCCAGTAAGATTCTATTATAAGCAGATATTTGTGTCTAATCACATGCATTAGTGAACGTAAAGACTTAATATATCTAACATCATGATCTTTCTTGGATGCAAAACCCCATCAATACTATTTATAAAATACTTAGAGCTTTCACTTTACATTCTATATACTAATAATATTTTTTGTTAAGGAGCCAGTGTGGCTGTGCTAAGTACATACTCTCCCAAAAATTAACCTATGGAACAACCCAAAAATTAACCTATGGAACAACATTTATATCCGTGATTTAAAACTACCACCTTAATCAGAGTATTATTATGTTATTATTCTAATACTCAGTAATGCGTTTCGTGTAGATAATTTAAATATGAATCAATGCCCAAGAACAATCGATTCCCCTGAGATCGAATAAATTAAGGAACTGAAAGATGTAAATAAAATCTCTTTATTTCAAATTAAAACAGCTGCAGCAGGTTTAACGAGAGTTCGATCTGAGACTATTATGCAATTGTAATGCAGGGAAAATTAGCTTAGAAAAACTCGTCAAGAAGTTCAAGTAACGTGTTTTAAAGCAGTCGGTCTAGAAAGTATTGACAGCACCATGTCAAAGGCTTAATCAGCTGCAAAGCATACTTGAGAAACTCAGTTTTGCTATGTTGAAAAGATAGCATCCTAGCAGTGAAATATATGAGGGTGGTTGGGGACTGCAGCTACGTAGAGTGTTGTGGCAAAGTCGCGACAGTGAGAGAGAGAGAGAGGGGCACCTGGGCAGAGTCAAGGTGGTTATATTCAAAATTATAATATAGAATGACCATTCCAAAAACTACAAAACCCCCAGAAGCAGGGGGATCATACTCCAAAAGATAGGTTTCAACTACTGTCAATGTCTTTAAAAGACTGGAGAGCCTCCATGTCTGCCTTTGCTGCCAGGAGAGGAGTTGGACACCGGGGCAGAGAGCTACCCAATGCGCAGCCCCTGCATTAAGCCCCTGGCTCCTGGGTGACATGAGCCCATCCATCTGCCTTGTGTCCTGCGGGCAAGCGGACAAGGAGCATCCCGCTCAGCCCACCCTCCTCCAAACCCACCTTGCACAAACTGTCTGCATCTGACAGGATTTAATTTTCCTGGTGAGCTCCGAAGCTTTAAATGCCATTGTGCTGAATCAGTTTCATACAGTTAGGTGGCAAATTCTTAATAAAGTAATTTGTAATTCAGGTTACCCAACACTGCGCACAAATAGATTAGACCCTACAGTAACTAATTCTAGCCATCTGAAAACTGATCACTTAAGACACATGCTGTAGTTTCTCCTCTTTACTAAGGTGACAAAATTTTACACTTTTTAAAGAAAATTAAGTATTTAAGGAAAAACTGCACATTAACTCACTCAAAGAAATACTCACTAGCTGTTTGCTTTCCTTAGGAAGTCTTCCTGTAACAAAATCTATACTTACACAATCATGAGCAGAAAATACACACGAAGCAGTATGATGTAAATTTGTGGGTTTAAGCTGAATGAGAAGTCCTCAATTTTATCCTAGGACTTTCCCTACCAGAGCTCTAATCTGCTTGGAAAATTTGACAGCATATCGAGAAGAATCAAAAGACATAAATTGTATGTCCTAAAACACCCAAATTGTGGAGTGCCTGAACCTTGAGAAAGCCGTACAGTGATGCATGCTTCTTTCTACAGGCATTAAATCTCTGTTAAGGTTTGAGAGGAAAGTGCAAAAAGTAATTTATGCTAAAAATTATCACAATCTCAGCAGGGTATAAACCAAGAAAAAAAGGGCTTTCAGCTTGCCTCCTCCTGGTTTCATACCATATACATACTCTTACACTCAATGAACTGCAGACCTGGTATCAGCCTAAGGGAGCACAGGGGCAATCGCAAAGCCAAGCAGTCCCCTCCTTTGGGCAGTGCGTTTCCCTCCCGCAGCTCTGCGAGTTGCAGCGTTTTGCTGGCCGGGCTCGGCTGCTTCTCACGGGTCTCTGAGTTACGTTCTCAGCTACCCAGCTCCGCACTAGCCAGAAAACAGAGAAAGCTCTAGAAACCTGTTTTCTAATGTATTTCCAGTAAATAATGAAGTGCTTTGGCTGGTATCTCTGCTGACTGGGCTGGGCCAGCATCTTTGATTCTCAGGAAAAGGAGGAGTAGAAGAGAGGCTGAGCCATTGCAGTGAGCATAAAGCTACACACTAATTTCGCCATTTCACCACATCAGTTTTCAATCACTTCTTTTGCGGCAGAGCTTTCTGATTTTACAGACCTATTGATAACTGCAGTTTTGAATGCGCTATTCTCCATCACTTCTTTAAAATTATTTGTGTGATTCAAATGCTGTTTGTTGTTTCAGACCATCCTAGTATGTGTGCATGAATATTTTAGAACCTGAGACTAGAATACCTGGGTGCTTATTGCTCAGGATGCTATCATTCAAATAATAAGGATTTTTTGTACAGTATTTGCAATACTGTTTTTCAGAGAACAGATGTGTTCACTAATAAAAAGTTTTCATCCTTTCACTTGAAATCATTGATGGGACACTAGTCAGAGGCCCTTTCAACCCACCAAAAAATCCCTCTTGTGCCATTGATGAGTTGGATTGCTGATGTCTCCATGTGGTTCCAGTGGACCATGGCATCAAGCATACTGTTTATTCAGAGACCCTGATTTCAACTCTTTTTGTACATTCCATACATCTTCGTGTCAGGTATATCTTGGCATAAAAGTAAACTTTTTAAAAGATATCAACGTGATATGCATTTGGATACTGAGAGTAAAAAGAAGTGTTAGAAAAAAGGATTTATGGATTCTACTTAAAAGCTAGTATTCTACAAAAACAAAAGAGAAATCTTAGAGACTTCTAGTAACACAGATAATTTCAGAACTATTTGTTTGGCAAAGCTTTTCAAATTATAAATGAAGTTATAAATGTTATAAATGGAGTAACAGCCTTAGTAGTTGAACAAATTAGCACAAAATGTTTATGAATCCTGTGGTACTATAAACATGTGTAGTCATAGCATTGTACCAAACCTTCTGCATTCTGATACATATTTACTGTTCTTAAGTAATTTAGCTTGTGGTAAGATTTCATTGTCTCCTAATCGTTGGACAGAACAGGCTTTCTGAGCCTGAGATAAACCAGCGATGCTTCTTCCAGCTCAAAAACTGTCAGTAAACTTTGTCTGCAACGACAGTTGTGTAGCAGCCTCAACTCACATTTTCGACGTTTGTATCTTTGCATAAAACATCACTTGGGGACCTCAGAATATACAATGATTTTTTAAAAAAAGTGATCAAGATTTAAACTATACATGGCTTTCGCTATATTTATTATACTGGAAAGTTGTTCCAGACCGCACTGCTTTGATGGATAAAACTCATCCTGACTTCCAGCCTACCTGTATTCCTAGACAGTCTGGATCCATTATCTGCCTTCTCAATTAGATTAAGTAGTACTTATAGCACTTTGCTTTTTCTCAGCTCTGTTATATTTCTGAAACCACGATATTCACTCTCAGACTTTTCTTCCCTTAGTTAAAGAAGATGAATCTTTTAGACTCCTTTTTTTCCCTGTTAGTTGCCTGTACTTTTTTCATGGAGACCAGAGCATGGGTGATTAAATTTGCATGCAATATTCCAGCAGGCTCCCAGCCATGCCTTGCATAATGTCATTAAAACTAATCTTTCTGTAAAGAAAGTACCCAGCCTACAGCAATCCTACTACTGCCTTTCATTTCTGAGGGGTGCAACATAACAACAGATCAAGGTCATTCTATGATCAACCAATTTAGCCAGATTTCTTTTTATTTCAGTGCAGAGGAAATAAACAGCAATGGCCAGTGAACTAGTTTGTATTATCTATGTGCAGTGCACATGCCTGTTGCATCAGCTCTGCTCCCAAATTTGCTACTTCAGCACTGAAAAAAAACAATTGAAAACCTGAGGACCACAGTGATGACTGTAGCCAACCTTCACAGAGCTCCAAAGCAGACTAAAGGTGAAGACTATGCACAAGAAAGTAAAAGAAGGAATGTTATTTATAGCAAAATTCACAATGTGCCATTTATTATGGTGTTTTATCCTCATGTGCCACATATTATTGTACATGTAATAACATAATGTATTTATAATCCCACAAAAGCATATTAATGTAAATAAACTGCAAGATATAAAAAAAAAAAATACTGTGCTAAATATTATCATTCCAAGTCCACAGACCTGGATTCAAAAGTGTTCAAACATTTTTCTTAGAAATACAGGGAGTTCAATGTTATACATTAGAGTGAATTAAAATTTCAGAGGAAGGTGCTATTCAATGCAGCAAAAAAATCTGTTCTTTTATAATTAGGAAAACATTTTGAAATTACCTTCCATTATGTCATGAGCAGTCATGAGTCTAAAAATAAATATATTTTGGCTTTCTAAGCAAATTAAGCCCTCATCTTAGAACACAAAGTGATGTAAGTCAGTCTGTAGTTCTCATGCACTTCTGTGATACTCTGAGGTATGTGTATCCAGCAGGGCAGAAACAGGTTTAATTTAAAAAAATATTATTGTTTTCACTGACATTTTCAAAAACCTTGGAAGTTTTTCTATCCCAATTAGTCCATTTTAGGAGAAAATCTAAAACTCTGGGCCTTAACATTGCCTGAAAACTCTCTTATCAGTGCCCATGTTACTAGCAGTAATCCAACTAGAGAGTTCACTGTTGAACTAAAGAAGAAAAACAAGTATTTCTATTTTAAGAGACACATGAACCTCGTTGGAATTAAAATACACTGGAAATGTAACCCCTGCAGCGGCAGGAGTCTTTTAAACGGTTTTCTGAAGTTTCAATGGAGTTGCACGTACAAGTAAATTTACTGCTATTGCAATTCGGTCAAGCCCTTTTAGCTTAAAATTCAAGTTCCATGTATATGTTTTGCCAAAAGGGTAGCAGGTGACAATCAACACCTGAAGCAGAGTTTCAGACTTGAAAGCCCTCACAAGTCCCCTGCCAAGTAGGCTGACAGCCAACTACACATTAATTTTAGCAGGTAAGAACAAGCATAGATCTGAGTTTTCCCTAAGTTGAAGCATACCCATAGTTTTGTTCTGGATTTTTCATTCCTCTTATAATACAAAAAGCATGGTTTGCTTATATGCCTGGATCAAACTGAAACACAAAGGTTTAATCGTCTTGCAGTGGTGAAGATGACAGTGTTATGAAATATTAGTGCTGTGTGTTAAAAATCTAACAAAACAATCAACCCCTCCCACCCCAGGAAACTCAGATGTTAGTGGTGGGATATTCCTTTGAATCAGCAACTGACAATGCTGTAAATTTTAATTTCGATTTATTAATTATTATGCTGGAAATAGAGAATCCTGATTCCTAATCTGCACTGCCTGTTTCAAACTGAACAGTTTACTTTTTCCTACTGGAAAATCTTTCCTCATTGCTTGTGACATCTACGTTCCAGAACAGTAATATACGGGCAACAATTTGCCCTAACCAGTTTTATTCCTGATGTATCTGTAATGCCATGCAGCTCACCCTTCGCAGGATGTTTTAACTCCATCCAATGAATAGTTAAGCAATAGCACATTTTGCAATTTTTCCTTTCTAGGCTGTTGCCCTCAAAACGGAGATGGAAGATATGAGAGACAGGGAGGATGGAAAGAAACAAAGTGAGAAGAGCCTTCACGAAAACACGGTTGCTCATGTGCACTGTATGTGAACTATGACAAAGTGAATGAATCAAATTTTGTCTTGCCGTATTATACTTCATCAAGAAGCATCACACTCTACAAAGTGTGGCCTTGGAGGAAATAGAGTACATTGATTCATCATAACAGAGCAGCTGGGGCAGTGCAGTGAGAAGCAAAAAGAATTAGAAAGTTCTGCTAAGGACCCAGAGTGGCTCTGGCTCCTGCTGTCGTTCACCTCCAGGAAGAGTATCTCCATGCTCTGCACGATGATTCAGGATCCAGTATTTGCTATGGTCCCATTTTACAGGTATGGAGACTGAGTTCTAGAAAAAAATGAAGAATTTGCTCACAAACTTGACCCATTCCTCAAAATCTTCCTTACGCCTGCCTCTGCTTCTCACTTCCCCAAAAAACTCGTTTATTTATTCTAAAACTGACAAATTCTGATATGTTTTTCCATGTATGCTCAACTCACCATCTTTAGCCCTCTTTCCTGTGTTTCTCCCCAGTCTCTAGTAACTGACCTCAGTAAATAAACCCTCCTACCTCTCTAACGGTTCCTTCTGTATGTTCTTCCGTAAGTCTTTGCCTTTTTCCATCTCTCTTTGGGGATCTCCTGCAGCTCTGTCTTTTCTGTCTACATCTTTTCTAAGTAAATGTCATGTACAAACATAAATTCTCCCTCTGCTCCTATGCCTCACTTATACCCCTGTGGATGGGATTCATATGTCTGAATGTGGAAGTTTATTTCTGAACCACCCATTGTAGGCTCTCTGTGTAGTCTGAAAATCAAGCCAATAATATTTGAAGAACTGTAGGGTGCAATTAATCCAACTGCTGAAGAACATCTCTAAAATAAGGCAGCTGAATGATGATCTAACTGTGCTTCTTTCCTTTCATCATAAAGGGTAATATCTACATTGTAGCTATATAAAATTAGGTGGGATAAATCCTACTCTTTTGTCCAAACTAAAATCCTAGTCTATCTCTAACACTTATTTGTAAACATTTAGGCTCAACATAGCTAATACAAAACTAATATTCTCCATAGTATTTTTCTGCCCACTTCTTGTGGACAGAACTATCAATCATCAGATCACCCAGGACCATAACCTGACCTTCATGTTCTTGAAGTCCTCACACTCAGTCTTACAGCATCTTTCTATCTGGCATCTCTAAAATACACTGTTTCTGATTCATTCACTCAGCTCAAACTGTTATCCAGGCTCTCATCTCATGGATGTGGCGTGCTTTCTTGGGCCTGAGTAAATCCCATGTCTCCCCTATATACCCAGAAAAACTTTGCAATGATAATTTTCCAAGTCTGTTACTTTGTCCATGCCATTAGTCTCCTCCTCTCTCTCTCTGAGGTTCCTCCTCTCTTTCATATCAAAGAAAGGCTTTTGAGGACCTTCCCAGCCAATAACAGCTTTTTTTCTTCTGATCTGGCTCTGAAGCCAGCTTCAGGCATTGTTCATTGTACCTGGCTAGATTTCCAAAAAGCAGCTTTATCCTTTCCTTCCAGCCATTGCTAATGTTTGAGAGCAAGCTCTTACAAACATGTGCAAAAATTCCCAGTCTGTCTTTAAAGTCTTTCCTAAACTTTCCTTTTCCATAATGCTTCAATAGCCGCTTGGCTAGTTTGGTAATTTCCTGAGACAACTGTGCTCTCTCCTGTTGAGAAGCACTTATGTGACTTTTATTGATTTGCCGCCTCTTCTTGCACATTAGACTCCAAGTTCTCAGGGCTTTGACCATGTTTTTGTTCTGGTTTTTGTACAGCTCCTAAAACACCAAGGTTCCAGCACATGTGTTCAAGTAGACCACGTTATCTCCTCTAGCTCAGTAAATGTGCCAGATTTCAGAAAATTTTCATACTGGAAAGATCCATTAGACGTGAGGATTTTGGCCAACATGTTCATGAAGTATATACACTATGCCAGAATTGATTTATTTATATTTATTTCTTTTCCCAGCAGAAAATAAGTTGTACTTACAGAGCATAAGACACTGTCAATTTAGAGCACAGTTATAAAAGTATAAATGATTTGTCCTAAGGCAATAGGCATTAAGGCAAAGGAGGTTTAAGTGTTAATCAACTGTCAGGCACAAAGGAGGGAAAGGAAACCCCACAAGTTTATTTAATTATTTTTACTTGGATTTATTTTACATTCTTGATTAACCAAATCCAATAACAACAAGAAGCCGCTGTGAATAGTCTGCAGCTAGTTTGGAGGTATAGGGATAATTTTGCAGGTGGATTTTCTAATTTCCCTTGTGGAAATAATGCTTTTAGTGCATAGTGCACTGAAGTAAAACAAAGACAGTGACAGATGCTCTTAAAGCATTTCTTAAGTGGACAAATGGCCTTTGTAATGCAATAGAGACCCAGAGTGTTATTTATCAGAAGCTGTGCAAAAGCTGTCATTCAACCTTACCTTGGGGAGCTGGAGTCCTGCTTTCCTCTTCTGTTGTAAGGCAGCAATTAGTTCTGAAAAATATAAAGTTCTCACACAAGATCACTCAGGTGCTACATAAATGGTTAACAATAATTGCTGTTGTAAAGTAAGGCTAGTAAAATGTGCTAATTAAAGGTGAACTGAATGATGTAAAAGGTTCAACTATCCATTGCTTAGCTAGCTCCAACTATTCAAAGCACTGGTTCAAACAATCAAAAAAAATTAGTAGGAGACTAAAAGGAATTATCTGTCATATTGGCACAAGAGAGACGCTGTGCTTCTTTCCCTCCTCTGTCTACTTCAAAAGTGCTGTGCCTTGTTAACGCTGGCATATTTCTCCACCTGATGACCGAGTAGACCATATTTGTTAATGATTTCTCTTTCCTTTGGTTCTGCAACATGTCTATACAGGTACAATGATGCTTTCAACCCCATTACTTCCACTTTATCACAAAGCTTATTCAAAACAAGATGAATTCAAAAGAGGCGTCCTATTCTCCACAAATGAAACACAGATGATAAACTGAAGTGATTATAAGGTGAAGTTTGCTATATAGAAGAAATTAAATAAAGACCCTCTTAAAAGAAATCAAAACATATTAAGGCAGCAAACGTAAGGCAGCAAAAGGTAGAACTAAAATAACCATATGTCATGGCTTAACCCCAGCTGGCAACTAAGCACCACACATACACTCACTCACTCCCCCCCAGTGAGATGGGGGAGAGAATCAGAAGAGTAAAAGTGCTTCTTGTAAGACTTGTCCTCCACTGTTTTGGATGGTTCCTGATGTAGTAATTCCCATAACATGTAACTCAAATCATGGGTTACAACAATTTAAAGGTATTTCCATTACAATCTCCACCCCTGGTCCCTTTGGACCAGACTATAGGGTATAACTTGCCATGAACTCCTCCCCTTGCCCCTGCTCTGGCTTGGGCTTATCTACAGACTGCAGTCCCTTAGGGATGTACCTGCTCCAAGTGGAGCCTTATCTATGAGCCACAGTCTCTCCAGGGGTATACCTGCTGCGGCATAGACTTATCCACAGCCACAGTCGCTTTGAGGTGCACCTGTTCTCCATGGGCCAGAATGCCTTCAGAGATATACCTGCTCCAGCGTGACCTTACCCACAACCACAATTGCTTCAGAAGTAAACCTGCTCCTACATGGCCTTACCCATGGCTGCAGTTCCTCCAGGGGTGTACCTGCTCTGTCATGGGCTTATCCACAGCCACATGCTTTGAGGTGCTCCAGCATGACCTCATGCACAGCCACTGATGCTGCAAGGTGTACCTGCTGCAGCATGGACTTATCGACAATCACAGATGCTTCAAGGTGTTCCTTCTCCAGTGTGGACTTATCCTTGGGCCACAATCCCTTCAGAGGTATACCCACTGCAGCACAGACATAACCACGGCCACAGACACTTTGAGATGTACCTGCTTTGGTGTGGACTTATTCACGGCGACAGATGCTTTGGGGTGTCCTTCTCCTCTGTGGACTCATCCACAGGTCACAGTCCTTTTGACTCAAGTTCACACTGGAGTTCCAGCCTGTCCAGTACAGCAGCACAGAAACAGCAGTGATGCCCTGGCCAGCTACTAGCCCAGGCACATCGCCGTTGCCGTTATCAAAATGTTCCCAGGCACAGCAGAGTAAGATGAGCAGCACAGCAAGCAGAAAAAGCAAAAGCAGCCACTAACAAGCGCTGGACTCTAATATACAGTAAGGCAAGCAAACCCCATGGCAAGCACAGGAGCCTGCAATTAATAGCTAAACAGCAATAACAGGTATAAATTCAATCATCTAGCACATTCCAATCAAATCTGTTGTTATCTCGAACCTTTCAAGCCCCATGTTAGGCATCAAAAAGGACTGTCATGCTTTAACCCCAGCGGCAACTAAGCACCACACAGCTGCTTGTTCACTCCCCTCTGGTGGGATGGGGGAGAGAATCAGAAGAGTAAAAGTGAGAAAACTCGTAGGTTGAGGTAAAGACAGTTTAATAGGTAAAGCAAAAGCTGCACACACAAGCAAAGCAAAAGAAGGAATTCATTCACTACTTCCACTGGCAGGCAGGTGTTCAGCCATTGCCAGGAAAGCAGGGCTCCATCATGCATAACGGTTACTTGGGAAGACAAACGCCATAACTCCGAACGTCCCCCCTTTCCTTCTTCTTCCCCCAGCTTTATATACTGAGCATGACGTCATATGTTATGGGATATCCCTTCGGTCAGCTGGGGGCCCTCCCAGCTTCTCGTGCACCCCCAGCCTCCGCACTGGTGGGGTGGGGTGAGAGGCAGAAAAGGCCTTGGCTCTGTGCAAGCACTGCTCAGCAATAATGAAAACATCCCTGTATTATCAACACTGTTTTCAGCACAAATCCAAAACATAGCAACATACTAGCTACTATGAAGAAAATTAACTCTATCCCAGCCAAAACCAGCACACCATATGCATGCCTGGGAGGGAAATCACAAAGAGGAAATATCTACCATTTTAAAAATGTTAGAACTAGTTAAATTTAGAAGTAAGAATAATAAAATGCTTTAGTCATGAGAATAGGGTCATTGCATGCTGTCACAGTGGCATGGGTTTACAGTTGCCCTAGTACACTAGATGCTGTTCTCAGATTTAACTTGTTTGGATTTTTTCCTCAGAGTAATTCTTACCATTCTGAGCTTTTAAAGCCTAGCTAAATAGTGATAAATGTTTTTGTCACACATACAAGGTCCATGTTCTCAAATTCAGTATCACTTAAAATGTAGTTTGGATATGAGTAATAATGTGAGCATCAGTGCTTTAAGAGATGTAAAGTACAAGAGATGTAAAGTACAAGAGATGTAAAAAAGTGCATAATCTGCAAGTTCAAAGAGAACTGAATGGGAAGGTGAATTTGGTTCTGCTATGAATAGCCATTGAATATTGAATGACAATAGTTTTCAAAGAGGGAAATCAGTTACAACTATTTGAAATGGAAGGCCACCTTCTGAATCTAGTAGCTCAGAAAGAAAGGCTGAGATTTAATTTCATTTTTGTAAAGTAGTGTAATTGCTGTCCCATGCTTTTTTTTTTATACTATCCTTTTTGTTGTTCTTATTGTTCATGTACAAGTACTGAAATCTAACTAAATTCCCTGGATGCTGAGAATCAGTTTGAATCTGGAGACATCAGCCCAGCTCTGAGCTGAGCTGCAAAAGCAGACAGGGAGATGTTAAGTAGTGACTACACAGAGGTACTGGTGAGAACCACACAGTGCAGCAGTAACTTGAGGACATGTCAGTCATGAAGACAAAACAGAACTTACACTCTTCTGACCTTCTGCACAAATGTCGCTCAGCTGTTGCTGTTTCTTGTCTTGTGTATCGGCACTGCAGCCCTTTGCAAAAATTAGAGCCGAGAAGATTGTCAGGATGCGAATTGTGAGCTTGAGCCCTAACTCTGTTTCGAATGAGTAAGATTTTGTTCCTGCAGGTCAGGATCAAGTTCATGTTAATGTGAGGGAAATAGGCAGGAGAGGGCTATCTACAAAAGCCCTCTGGTGCCTAGATGTTGCGTGTCAGGTGCCAAAGAATTAGACAGGCACCCAGCAGGGAAAGACCAACACACCCATTTGTCTCTCCTGTGGCAAAGACACTTCTACGTGTGAGGGCAAAAATGGATGCCTTCAGGAACCAAAAGGACTGAGGAGTTAGTTGGTTTCTTGGTGGACCACCCAGTAATGCATAGATGCATGAATTGCACCTAAGCTCCTTTTGGAGGTACACCATCACTGAATCTAGTGATGAAAGATGAAGACCAAAAGATGAAATGATGCCTAGATGAAATGCCAACTGTCAAGTCCCCAGCCACAGATCTAAGCAGTGGAAACCTTCCCAGCATGCACAAGCAGAGCCTGAAACTATAGAAGTATGCCAAAATACAACAGTAAGATGTAGCAGGCAGCAAGTCTCAGTTTGTTGTGTCCCATTCTTTCAACTGTTCTTACTTGATGTAGATGTTTCTTTTTTACAAAAACATAGATAAGCAGCTTCTGGCATCCCACACTGGCATCCCTGAGATTGTAGCAGGCTACATGTGAATTCAGTTCTTTAATATTATCATTATGAAGCAGAGTGGCAGAAGTCCAGCAATCACTAATCAGGGAACAATAGAGCTAATTACAGCTAACTGCAAGCTGAACAGTCACCAGACAACAAAAATTCTCTTTCATTATGGCTGAGTCCCATCCTGAATTTCATTTCAATTCAATCTGTTCCAAACAGCAAAAAGTTGGAGCGTAACAAAATCCTTTCCAAGGCAGTTCCTGGAGCACCAGCTTACGGACTTTTCTCAGCTATGGTCTCCTATGCTGGTACAGATCAGCCAGGATTTACAGTGCTCTGCATAAACCCAACTGATATCCTGGTTTATTACCCAATACAACTCTCCCCCACCATCATGGAGACACATCGCTTTCAAGTTTTAAAGATTAACAAGTTACACTTGCATGACCCTTTCTGAGCTGATCTTCAAACACTCTAGGTGCTGCCAGAGTAAGTAAAAACTATAGATGGGCTGCTAGGCAGAGCTCTACAGCATGTCTTTTGAGGGAAAGAAATGTTAGGTAAACTTCATATTCCCCAAGGTCTCAACTGGAATTGATATTAAAAACGGATGGGAGTGAAGGCACATTCACTGTCTTTGTTACCTTTCAGGACAACGGTCATAGCATGTGTAACTGACCTTACACCATTTCACCAAAAAATGTGCTTATGACCGCTTCAATTTTGGAACATGAATCAGTGATTTGGGAGGAAAGTGAGTATTCAGTAAGACCTGATTCAGGACATTGATCTTCACAAGCTTAGGATGGCAACTTAACTGCTTTTGGAAGTCAAATGGGAATAGCAGGATTGAATATAACTTCCAAAATAATTCAAAATTTATCACCACCCAGAGATGGGTGACAGGGCCCTGGGAAACAGGACACTGCATAAAGCAGTAACAGTGGGCACTGGGACAGTTGCAAAATTTTCTGATGTATACTGGGACAGTTGCAAAATTTTCTGATGTATAACGTGTAAATTAGTCCTTTCTTGTACTGGACATGAGTGTTATAAACCCCTGTGGTATTCTGAGTGGGGGTTTTTGCATTCAGTGCCCTCTAGGCAGGAAATCCAATTTTTCTGGAAAGTTTTCATTTACCCTTCCAGGCAGACAGGACCGCAATTCCACAGCACACAGTTTAGTTTAAATAGTGTGTGCAGGACTTCACTAATGGAAAACTGCTCTCATTATTTCAAATGTTATTCCAGGTGAATTGACTCATTCAATAGGAAATTTTGCATTTGTTTTCCTCCTTTTGCTGTACTTCTATGGCAGGAAATGGCCATACTGCCTGGGTAGAATATAGCATCTGGAAAACAGAGCAAAAAAGGGAAAAAAATGCTGCAGGTTGGGTTAGGAGTCTTGTTCTTATAAAAAATGGAATCAAAATAGCCCTCCATCACAGAAGTAGTACAATGAAGTATCATTCCTTACATTTTTAAAGCTACTGCTATATCTAAATAAAGCACGAGGAAATTACTGGGTTTATTTTTCTGTGTAGCAGAAACTAGATTAAACACTTTACTAAAAGAACTAGATTTCAAATTTAATCAAGAGTCAAAAGGATTGTCTTCACTGAGCAAAACAAGCCTTTTTTTCCTCTGTTTTGGGTTGATGAGTGCATATGCGGTATTCAAAGATAAAAAACACAGCTAAAATATGGCACGTTCATCTTGGCAAAAGCCTGTTAGTGCAGGGGCAGAGGGCTGACCTTGGCCAGTTCACCTCTTAGTAAAATTAAGCCTTTTTTCTTTACCATTCTCCCGTGGGCTAGCACCCACGTTACTTACAGACAATAAAAAGCCATGAAGAAATTGATAGAAAAGCAGCTTAGTTGCTTTTGAATAATCCACTCTGTTTCCAGTTCATCTTTAGGAACTTAACTATCTTTGAACATACTTTTCCACATACTCTGGGATTGAATCCTCTCTAAAATATCTGTATAGATTAATCACATAAATAAACAGGAAATATAGAGGCAAATGCAGCTTAGAATCCATGGTAAAAGATTTAAAGAATATTTTTGACTCTTCTGTTTCCACAGGGCTGATGCTCAGGCTCAGCGATATGAAACAAGTGAATGTAATGATAATAATAACACTCACGGATTCTCTTTTAGCTTCCCACAACCCAGAATAGGAAAATAAAGTAGCCCAAGATGGGTTTATATATGATTTGCTTGTACTGAGAGATGTGTCATGGAACTTGGCAAACTTTCTCAGGTCACAGACTTTGCTACCAAAGTGCAATCCGAGCAGTTTAACCGATTGAAGTAAAAATAATCATTTCCTATCCTTTAATCATGAAATGTTCCTAAACAGACCACAGATAACTCCCTCAACATACTACAGAGCAACGGCTGCAATTTGGATTTGTTAAACCCATGCAGTAAGAAGGCACACAACTCGGTGGTTTTCAAGATGGATTTGAGTTTCCAAGGTCATCCTCAGATTATGCCTTTCACTTCCATAAACCCAAGAGGACTGGCCGATGCTGTCCAGGCACATAGAAAGTACTTCCTTGGTAACATCATCCCTACCTTGGGGCTCTGCGGAGCTGGTTTCTAAAGAGAAGCAGGGAAAACTACCTGGAATATTTTGGAGTTTAGGCTACTGTTTGAATTAATCCCATTGGGATCCTGAAGGTAAACTGCCCCGTGCACTTTGGAAGACAATATTGTCTCTGTAGATCCCTTCCCCCTTTGAGAAGACAATAATCATTAATGTAGTCTCCTCACTGTGATTTAAAGAAAGGTTGGGATTGCAACTACTTGCAAGCCATGGAGAATGGGAAGGCTGGGAAAGTTCACCTAGGCTTTAATTATAGATAAAATACTGCTAGCATTTAGAAGACATTTATCAACAAAGTAAGTAGATGAGTATTTCTAGGCTTTATTGTTTTTTTTTTCTTTCTAACAACTACTAAATATTTCAAAAGCAGCAAGATCAGTTCAGCCTGCATGTAAGAGTGCAATGACAGTTCTGTTAATCATCCAGAAATCATCTGCCTAGGACAGTGTGATAAATAACAGGCAAACTACCCAGCCAGTTCTTGGAAGCAGAGCCCCAGCTTTGGAACAGTGTGAAACCACAAATACTATCCTTGTGCAAACAAATGTGACTTACAGTTTATCATTTATATTCGAGCTGCTCTGAAAATGTCTTTCCTCTTCCTGAATCATTAACTTGTCTGAAAAAAAATAGAATCAGACACATATTAGAGGAGGTCAATAGAAGAAAAGCAAATGACAAAAATTAAACAAAACAATAGACTCTGTTATGTTTCCATGGAAAGGCAGCAAAGGAAAAAAGAAAGGCCAAAAAAAGAACGATGAAAGGATTAAACAGAACATAACCAATATTTCAGTAAATGATGGCATGTTTCTCTTCCCTTTGAAAATGTTTCTCATGTGTCAATAGTTACAGGTGTTACGATAGGCAAGCTGGGGAGGGCTCACTCTGCTGAGGGCATCTCCTCCCTCCTCGTTACACACCTATGTATTTATTTTGCAAGTTATTTTGAAGATTGCTTTTTTTCATTTCCTAAGGCCTCCTCCATGTGTTCAGAATTGCGTTAACCAAAGCGAAAAAGATAGTTATTGCCTACTTACACGAGTGGCAGGCAATTACTACTATAATTACACCCAGAACCTGCGTTTGCAGTCTATCCCCCCTCACAGCTCCGAAGCCTCTCAAATCTGAGAGCTCTTCCAAGGAGATGTTTAGCTTGCCATTATTTTTAGAGATATGGCTGAGTGAAGAAAGCTAAGTGGATGCTTGTGTTTATATGGAAGCCTTGACAAAGAGAATATAAGGCAGCTTTTCACAAAATAAAACGGGTAACTGCAGAAGTGATAAATGGTCTGTAATTGAGAACATAGTATCAGTGGGCAAACACAACAGACAACTGTTGAACACGTTGTGGTGTCAGAAGAATGTGAAAATAGGACCTGACATGACAGAATTTAGTCTATGGTTAAGGTTCAAGGTATAGGTTCATGCTACCCTGTCTGATTACACGCAGAAATCCATTTTTACAGTGCGGTGCTCTGGCTTTGTATGTGGCATTAGCACAATTGCATTTTGAAGATGCAGAGCACAGTTTGCATTTTTTCCACATGCACTCAGTTTTGGCACGCTATTTTTACCGAGTATTAAAGCCATAAAATAAACATGATTCTAAATATTTGTGAAAGATTTTTTTTTTTCCCATGTTGCATTTATATATATTCTTTTACATTCGATTTCCATTCTGCTGGTTCCCATTCAGAAAAGGAGCTAAAGGGGAGAGAGGATGATAAAAAGCAGATATCATACGGATTGTGTTTTCTTGCATTTTACTTTTCTTTGTTGGCAATGCAGAAATAACTCTGGAAATAAGGATATATCTTCCTTTAGGAATTTAAATTTAAAAAAAAACAAACCAACCTGACACAAGTTTGTACACAGGTGATGCCTATTTCTTGTGGTTTGTTTCCAAAAGTATAAACGAGGTGGGTTTCCTCTGCTGTTCTGGTAACAATACAAAGAGATTTGTCCTGAAAAAGAAGAAATTGGATGTCTCTTAGAAGATGAGGAAAAAAGTCATGGCCATGGCAGTTATGTCTAGCATTAGTCTAAAAACCCGACCACAAAACTCTCTCTGATGTAGCATTTGCAAGGGTTGTAACTCCAGCCTGGAGACCAAGGAGCAGTCCCTGGTAAATGGTCATAACCCCATTGAAGTCAGAAACGCTTCCTCAGTTTACACAGGCTGGCCTTTTGTTTAGAGAAGCTTGAAAAATATATACTTTTTAAGTAAAATCACCTAAATGCATAGGCCTGGAAAGCCCTTACAGAGGGGCTGAATATTACTCTCTAATCCATGAAAACCTTTCTCCAAGACTAAATCAAACAGCTGCTCTTAAACATTCTCTGTCTGAAAGGATGAACGCGCCTCTAATAGATAGCAGCATAAATTAGCTTATAGTCTAGATGGGATATTTGAATTTATAATAAGTGTAACTAAACCACAAATTCTTCGCTGGGCACAAGATCATGCTTAGCAGTTGCTGTATGAACTTAATTATCAGAGTAATTTCATTTAATTGTTTATCTCAGCAGAGCAGGCTTAGGGCTTCAGGATTTTGTCGCTCCAGAAAGTGAGAAAGTCTCTTCTGGTGTAGCACGGGCAGTGATTACTTCTCAGTGCTGTGGGAATCCTCAGATAAACATATTTTTGTTACATCTGGGGACTGACACTGATATGTCTGGTTTCTGTTAAATGAGATCTTTTATCCTGTCAAAACCCAGCCACAGCCGCATCCGTTAGCAAACCCATGGTTTTCCCTGTTTCCCTGTTATAGTGCTCTTACCACTGGCCACTGCTTCGGATTTGTGAGTGTCACCGTCCTGCCACACCGTGCCACCTGCCGGCATGTGCCGTGGGGAGTGACCTTGTCCTCTGGCTCCTGCTCTGGGCTGCACTGAAGATTGCCTAATGGCAGAAGAAAGAAGAGGTTAAAAAAAAAGCCTTTAGCATTAAACTGATCTTGAAACACTACTAAGCATCTCTATTTCAGACTTTTAAAACCTGTGTTAGCTATGAAAGGTGTAGCAGACGGCACCGATACTGATGATTAACTGCACTCTTACTCTTTCCTTAGAGGCACTGCACTCTTTTGGTAAATTATTTCCAAACAGGGTTAGATTTTTACCTATCTTCTTGTAACCAAGATTCTCTAATGAGTATTTTGCTGAATATCTTTCAGTGTATGTGTGTATGGCTTACACACATACAAAGGATTTTATGTTACTTACCAACTAATCATTGGAAAAACTGTTTTAAATTCACTGCTAGTAGTACCTATGTACCTTTTGATTCATATTTGGCCAGAAACCCGTACATACTGCCGAACCACAACGACAGCAGGGTGCCTGAGTTACCGGCTCTCTAATGAGAGCGTTTACTTAGCAGGAGATGAGGGAGTGGAAGAATGAGAGGGGCTGTTTCTGAGAGATGCTGCCAAGAAATCTCTGCGGTCACGAGCTGTGCATGCAGCACCTGAGGAATTCAGCCTCTCAGATCCACGGTGAGGAAGCTATAAATTGCTCAGTCATTTAACTTTGTGAAACTAGGTTTGTACAGTGCACCTGCCAAATGTCACCTAATGATAACAGTTTTAACTTTTGTTTTTTGAAGAAAAGTACTTTGACAAGAGCCTCCAAAACCCCACAACTTCTTTTTTTTTTCTTTTCTTTTCCATTGTTTTCCTTATGTGCACAAAAAAGCAATCCCACAGACTAGCAAAAGACATGCATTATAAAATACCTGATAAATGGAATTTGACTCCTTTGTAGTATTTACCAGGATTCAAACCTGTGTGAAACAAATGAAGAAGTCAGCTCTCGTGCTGGGAAGCCTTCCTAGAAGAAAGCAGACTTCAGGGGCATGTGCTGTGAAGTAACACAGCTCTCAGCAGTGTTGCTGAGCACACAGGACTGTGCTCTCCCTCAGTGAATGAACTGGTTTCAGGGTATAACAATCCAGGATATCACAACATTTTAAAAGCACAGAGTTTCTGATTTTAGTCTAGATGGATGGCACTTCACATGATTACAATTCTGATGGGCAGGACAAGGATTAACATTATTGTAATGGTTTTCATGATCTATGTTATCCTGTTTTTTGACTCTGTAATCCTAAAAAGCAAAGAGACATCTGCAAAGCTGTATTAGCCCCCCCTTCCTCTCCCAAGAGCCCTGCTCCCCCGATCCCGCACTCAGCATTTTACACTGCTGAGCCCTCGCAGGAGCACATCCTAGTGCACGATGCAGCTCTTAGGAGCTAGCTAAGACAGTACATGTCATCTGTCATTCACACCATCACACCAGCACTGGGGTGCTTCTCACCAAATCATCTCACTCAGAGCTGTCACTAAGGTCTGTCCGGTGGCGATGGAGCCTACCTTGACCACATGGCTGGGACCTGGCATGCTCCTCTCCATTTGCCATCACCCCCTCCTTCTGCGAGTTAAAGCCCCACAACCCTCAGCACTGGCATGAGCTGCCTGGGACTTGCAGCCTCGCTTGGTGCAACGTGGCCGTGAGACGTCATCTCAGTTTAACCAAGAAAATGGTTATTCAAGGTGTGAGCAGGGCTGTGAGCTGAAGCCATGCAAGGTAAGAAGAGCATTGCCGAGACACTAGTAGTAGCTCAGTGAGCCAAGAGAAGAAATACTGATATGACAAGGTATAAAACCTGAGGAGGAAAAGCAAGGTATAGGAAGATGGCAGCTCAGCAGTGCAAGGATCAGCAGAGGCCAACCCTTCCCCCAGGGCTGACGTCTGCGCTGCCAGTAAAGGCTTCAGGGTTTCTCACTAAAGATGCCGAGATGTATTAATGCTTAGCCTAGTAGGTTGTAAGTCTTGGCCTTTTGTTGTGTGCATTAGCCAACAGATAATTGCTCTGTCCTCTTACGTGGGTATATCCCACTTAGGGTCTCTGCCCACAGCAGCAGATGTTGAACCAAATGTGACCCACTGGGAGAGGTTTATCACACCGCTGCCTGGGGCTGGGACAGGCAGAGGACTACGGGGACTCCAGTTCTCCCAGCTGCAGCCAAGCCCAGGACACCAGATGCCAGTCACAGCTTTCTTCCCTGTTCAGTGACATGGGTTTGCTGCCATCTTGAACTGAGGTACTTTCTGTAACTGGCCCTGAAGCAAGACTACCTTCTGCCACGTGTTTTAGTGTTGGCAATTCAGTCCCTATCATGGATCCAACTCACTGCAAATAGATAAGGCCATAAAGAAGAGGCAGAAGAGCACAGACCTGGTTGTGGCATCACTTTCTGGCTTGCGCCCAGCTGTGTCCATAGTCCTCCTGGGCCAGGTATGGGGAAGGACTCAGACAGCGGATATTTCTGGGAGTTAAAGCGGTGCAAGCGTATCCCTCCCTGAGCCTGCCCAGCCACAGTGGGATCTGGCTGTGAGTCAGTATCAGAAAATTCACCGCGATGTGGCTGCTACGCTGCTATGTCTGTTGCAACCCAGACCCTGAGCCAGCTTAGGCATGCTCACATCTAACACAGCAGGAGATGATGCTCAAGGTATTGCAGAAATCAAAAACCCTGAGTCAGCCATGAAGACCTGTCTATTTCTGCTGTTGCTCTGCTTACAGACAACAAACCTCTGTCTGCTCTCTGCCTTCATCTCACAAACCAGACAGGCAATCTCTTGGTTTCCGTGTTGCAGACCCTGACCCAATCTGCCTTGCCCTGAGACGCCTTGCACTCACCATGGCTTGAACAGCCAGCCTGAACTAACAGGGTTTCCTTCAGTCTGCACGCAGCCGTTTAAAGAGAAAATAGATGGGCAAAAGGTTTAAGATGCAACCTTGAGAAAGAAGATTTCTTAGTATTCTGCTTTCTACACAAATGTTTTCATTAGACTTTCAATTGAATTTTAAGTTACTATAAATAATGATTTTCAAGAAGAATACAGGTCTATAACCTCCAGCACTATACCCTAGGATATAGCATTACGTGCCCCAGTAGCTGACACCTGCCAGAAGGCTCAGAGAAACCCTAGTACAGGTAACCACCAGATAACTTCCTTCCCAGCAATTTTTCTCCTGTTTCCTCTTTTCCAAGGAGTTAAAAGCTTGCTATTGACCCAGAACTAAGGAAAACTGACACCAACCTCTAAGGATGATACAACTCCAAGAAACCAAGTGGCACATTTGGTGATGTTAGCCTCTCTCAGCTCAGCTGGGGTAATTGCATGTGCTCCTTGTTTTTGCATAATGTGAACTAAAAAGCTCTCGCTTAAACCGTTGCAGAAGGTTACAGTGCATCAGTGAAGAAGGTCAGTAAAATTGTTTTACTTCCCACTGCAACGGGCTTAGTTTCTACACAGCCAGCCTTCAAGCCTGGGCTGCAGGGCAGCCACATCCAGCCGACAGCGGTAACTTCTGAAAATGCGATGCTGCAAGCGCTGACAAAGAGTCTACCATCTTTTGAAACCTCCAGCCCTTTGCCTCAAAGGAATGGCTCTGGTTTTGAACACAGTCTCTAAGGCAGTGTGCAAGGCAGTCACACTGATAGAGAGGAATACTGGATGCCTTTCTTCTCAGCTTCAATCAGTGCTGGATTGGAAATTGCCATGGGAGTCTTATAGAGCAATGCTGCTGATGTTCATGTTCTCTTCGCTAGTCCAGACCTGAGTAAGCTGGCTTTATTGTGATTCCCACATGGCCTGCACGAGGAGTTGGATACCTTATTCTATCTTAAATTTTAAACTTTAATTAACTTGAGATGTACTTGAACTGAGATGCTTGTGTGGCATCTCAGTAAAATAGCTCATTATTTCCAATTGCCCATGGTACACCTGCTTCAAGAGCTCCTGTCCCTGGATGATTTGTGCTTTAAATACAGGGAACTCCAAGCAGATAAATCCTGACATTGAAAGTTTTGTCTTGGAGAATCTGATTTCCTGCAAAGTTCCAGTAACAGCTCAGAAAATACTTTATTTCTTAAGTATGGCTGCATTGACCCATTTAGTTCAGCACCTTGATGCCGGTAGCTGTTGACAGCAGATGCCAAGATTATAGGAATGGGGCAGGCATAAAGTGCCTGCTCCTGTGATGGGCTCTCCTGCCTTCCAGCACTCTGCAGTTTTGGAACTTACTGACCCAGAGATTGGTTCCATGCGATCAACAGGCATTACTAGATACGCCTTCCAGGTACTGGTCTCATTGATTTTTGCTCTTTTGGCATCCATAGTCTTGTGACAGTCATATTATGAATTAAAAAACCCCAACACCTACATTGTACGTTTTGAATCTGTCACCTCATAGTAGAAGAATTAGGGGGCATTAATGAAACTAAGAAAAATGGTGAGAAAAAAATTCCTATTTATCTACAGGATCTTTCTGATTTCATAGACTTTTTTTAGAAATGCTTTTTCAGACTGATGAGTCCCAGTTTATTTACGTACTCCTTGTACTGAGGCCATTCCACACCTCTGAACACCCATCACATTTCTATATCCTTTTCAGAGTGGGACTGCCCATGTGCCTGAGGCAACAGCTCAAAAGATAAAAACACCTCAACTGCTCTAAGTCTCAGGAATGACACTGAATAAGAGAAAAGCTGTGGTAACATCTCTCTCTTGATTTGTAATTTTTCTGAAAGCCATCAGGTGAGCCTTTAAAATCCACTCACTATAAGGCTAATATGTTTAAAAGCACTCAAAGGTACACATCATTAGAGGAGCCGTCAGCACTGCTTCCCAACCTCACCTACTAATAGTGGTGTAACCATAACCCTAGAGGAGCTATGACTCCTCTGGTGGGATCCGTCTCTCCAGCTGTGGACACCTGCTTCTACAGGGCTGTTTCTGATTTGGTCACCCAATAACTCTGTTAGGCAATGGAAAGAAACAAGCACTATTGGGAAGCATTTCATCCAACCTAAGTAAGATTCCTTCATTGGCACAATTTAAAATATGCCACCTTCTCTCCGCTGACTATCTAGTGAATCAAAATGAGTAACTCAGATCTTTATTCTAAATTTGGTAAGATTAGCCTTACTTCTCGTGTCCTCAAATGCTTGTGAAAATTTCTAGTCTTAATTTTTATGGCCAGACAGCAGTACAGCATTGTACTGTTGTGTCTTGTATATGTTTACTGTCCCTTTGCTCACACCCACCTCTTGTTTTCCACACACTCATTCATTTGTTGGATGAAAAATAATGTAAGTTCTTTAGACCAAACAAGAGAACCTTCCCTTTTATATGTTGTATTACACTATATATATTAGCATTTATGTATGCATACCATGCATAATATATGAGCTATACAATATTATAATATAGCAATACTGTGTATAGGATTATACGTTTGTCTTTCTCAGGGCTGACAATCACCTGTAACATTAAAGAAACCTGGTTCAAAAAGACTCCTGATGATGGAGGGAGGAATAGGGGTCAATTTCTGTTCACTGCTCCAGCTTTCATTCATGCAAGGGAAAAATGAGCTCATGGTTTTGGATTCTTGGCCCACCATAACCAGAGATCAGTGCCCAGATGAAGAGGTCTATATTTTTTTCTGCAGGAGCTGAAAACCCTGGGTTTCATCCCCAATGGATGATTAAATAATTTACTGAAGTGCTTTTCTTTTACTCATTAATTTCTTTCCAATGCATTTTATTTAGACCAGTGCCTCTAGTCAAGGAGCCATCTGTGACTCCCATGAATGACAAGTGAATTCCCAAAGAATAAATAGAAAAGGGCTTATTCACTACAGATTTTTCAATCATCACATCCATTTCACTTACAGATTTAAATTGTAACCTGGAATTTGACCATTGTTTCTATTAACTTACTGCTTCATATTATATCAATAAAGTAATTATTTTAACTAATAAAGATAATGGATTATGAGAAAATAAAGAACAACCAGAAGAAGAAAGCCATCTATACAGATGCTAAAATAACGTTGCATAGAGAATATCAGTTTGCACAGCTGTGAAATTATTGGGAATGAGTCACTGCAGAAACAGTTAAATGTTACCTAGAGAGATAAGGGGTCTAATAAGAGGTGAGTCTTAACAGCTTTTGTGGGTGTCCTTAATTCCTTCCTCTTATTGTTTCTTTGTCCTAAAACAAACCTGACAGTACATCTTCAGATCATCAGGCTAATGAAAGATATATGTATTGTGAAGGTCAAATAAGGCCTCTGGTTAAAGAAGTTTCAACACAAAAGTCTGAAGCAATTTGAATTTTTCTTGTGCTTCTGATTTCCTAATGCAGCAACTAAAGAGGCAATTTGACAAACATAAAGCGCTCAGGGCTTTTTGTCCACAGTTGTCAACTGGTTTTTGTTCAGTAAAAGCCCAGTGGAAAGAAAGGGCTTTAAATAGTCATTTTGTTAACACAGAACTTGGATTTAATATACACGCATCTGTACCCAGTGGTGCTTTTTGTACTGTTCTTTGTAAACTGTAAATCCCCCATATGAGGAATGTGCAATCTACATGTGGGAGCTCATCCGCCTTCCCCTACTGCTCCTGCTTTTAAAGCAACTTCTCTTTAGCAGTCATTAGGGGAACACAATGTAAAAAGGTTTTTAAAAACAAACAAGCAGATTATTTGAAGTATTCTTACTTGCACTTTTCCTAACCAACTTCATGTTTCTGAGTGCATACCTTAATCCTTATGCATCTATTTTTAAGTTTTATTTAAAGCTTGAATAGAATTATCTACCAACATGCAAGGAAAAAACCTCAGCCTGGCTCCATGAACATCATTTAAATCAGTGGATTTACAGAATTATCAGTAGAAAGAAAATAATTTAGTGTTTTATTTTCTGTTTCTTTTTTCTAAAATCTTTGTTCCCTGGTTCCATTCATGCAGAAAATTAGGACACATCATAAGAGCTGGTCTATCAAGTAAGACGAGTGGTTTGTTAAACATACTTTCCCCTCTCTTCCAGCAGCAAATGCCAAATGCTGGCATGAAACCCCGTGACAGATAATTATAGATTTTTTTTTTTTTAATAACCAACTGCCAATTGCCCTCTGGACGTACGTTACACTACCTAACTTAGGTCCGTGTTTAAAAGATGGGATGCTACATTTAGGAGCAATGATTTCCACGCTATGGCAATAGTACTAAAGATGCATGCTTTGGGTGGGCTTGGTATGTGCAGAACCTGATGATTTTTTGTAGTTTACAATTATTTGGGTTTATTGTTCTTTAATGCAAATACCTATCAGCAATTAATACACCAACTAAATGTGACTATCAGCCTCTGCTGGCTCTCAGGGATCCAGGGTGTGCTTTGGCTGTGGCACCTGGATCTCCATTCAGATAATTGACATCTGAAACCTTGTCAAGACTGCAAGAGGGAAGCGGCCGCACTTTTAATCCCAGTCAAACCTTATCTCAGCAGCGAGATGCGAGATCCTGGGGAATGAGCTGGCTTGGGAGGAGTCTGCAATGCTTCCCAGGGTTTCTAGGCACAGAAGTTTTCTGTGGAAAGATATCATCCAATGAAATATCTTGTCTTTGGAGGGTAAAACCCACCATTATATATGAATAGTTGTTAAACTGGCACCAGTTAAACTTACATTTCCAACACAGATCAGCAAGACTTAAAGAGGTGTTAGAAAGGCCTTACACATCTCTGCTAGGAAAAAGAGAGCCAGGTACATTCTGATCATTGCAGTTATTGATCTTTGACGTAGAAATTAACATGCAAAAAGTGACTGGACTTTTAAGAAAAAAATATACCGGTGAGTCCAGCTGTCAGTCTGATTTACAAAAATCCTTAAACTATTAAATGCATATTCCTAAGGATACAGTTTGACCTTGCTGCTTCTTGGATTGCTAATCATTCATTTTCTTGTTTTCCAGAGGAAACGAATTTTGCAAGAGCAAATAGTTGAAACTTGCTTTCAGACCTTCTAGCTCTAGTATGGTGAGGGAAAGACGATATCAGGTTGCATCAATAGATGATAAAACCATTGTATTTAAAAAATGCTGGTCAAAATCAAGGAGTAAAAGTACAAGGGAGACTATTTTGCAAAAAGAAAGAAGAAAACTGGTTTGATCTCTAGATTTTCTTCTTGTAGACAATTATTTAAGATTTTCGCTAGCAAGAACCATTCAGAAGATTGAGATTGTCTCTGAACATCAGATCTTTCCTACATGGTAGCTCATTATACCTACCTAAAAAGTGTGCACCAGGATTTATTCTCACTGGAATGTGTCCTAATTTTTAGGCTTTTTCTCCTATGATGTCTTTTTCTCTCCTTTTTCCTTCCATGATTGTGATCATATTATACAATCTCCTGGTAGCTCCTAACAGTTGCATGTCCTCTGTATGTTTAATGAGCATTCTCCTTTTCTGTCTTTCCATAGTTAATGAAACAGGCTCCCTTTGATTATCACTACCGAGTACGTATTTCCAGCCTGTTTTACACCTCAGCCTGTTGTAGTTGCATTTAGAAACGTATTTTCAAAGCCTGCTTGTGAGAACGCCCTGTAAAGCAATGTGAAAAGCCTTATTACAGACACCACACAGGGTATCTTCTGCTCCTCTCTCACTCACAGAGCTGCAGAAGGAAATTTGAAAGGTCTGACATTGTTTGTTCTTGCCAAGACCACGCTGGCTGTCGCTCAGCTCTATCTGCAGCTCCCATCATTCTTCCTTTTGCTCTGGCTCCTATGCAGTTGCTCTCGCCTCTGCAGCTTTTCTGCCAGCACGCTGAGGTCCCTTCCACTGACAACATTTTTTGCTGTCTGTGGGATGCAGCTATCATTCCCTTGATTTGCCATCTTCACACTATGATTTGCATTTCTTTTTTGCCCCCTTTTTACAAATATTTTAATGTTTTTCTATCTGTTGAGAAAACTCATGCAAACGCTCTCATTCTTTGCCTCTAATTATATTCCACCTCTCTGGCTGCTTCTTCAATTTCTGCTCGCTGCTGTGTCTGTGTTTTCCTCTCTGCCTCTAGTCCTTCAGACCACCCTCTGACTTCTTCTCTTCTTTCTCCTCTTCCAAGAACCCACACAGCTATTTCTGTCACCTTTAAAATCTATCCTTTACGTGTAATTCTTGCTAATTCAAAACAACAAACAAAAAAAACCCTTTCACCTCATCTGCATCACATTATCCTCCGGCACTGAAAAATAATAGATAGAAACATTTTAAATATCTTTGTTACTTCTGGAAATGAAGAGGAAAGATTAAGCCACTTTTATTGATTTAATTTGGGACCCATGAGCACTACAGTAATCCAGGATTAGATTCTCATAGTTATTTTTTAAAGCATGTGTAGCAATATTCCTATTTGCTAGTCTGACAGATCACAGCAACATAGTCATAACTTTTTACAAATTGACAACAATCCCCAGGCTTCTGCCTTCTAAATAAGGCCATTCTGAGTTTCCAGTTTCCATAAAGTAATTATGTTTTGTACTACATTTACAATGGAAATGGATGAATTCAGTCTAAAGAAACAGGCCTTTTCAAAGGCAATTAGACCGAGGGAAAGTAGCTCTGCAATCTGAGAATTCACACAAAGCAAGCAGCTGATCTTGCCTACACACACTGGGAATTTCTTTTAAAAGGAAAGGTCTAATTACAACTGGCACTTTGAAACCAAATAATTCTGCTTTGCTGAAAAATGACATAATTCTTCTGACACTGCTAGCATGGGGCACAATTTGCAGCAGTCCCCATCCTCTCACCTCCAATTCAAAGTAAATGAAATATAATAGGATTTTTGTTTAATTTTTAATGTCGGAACTTCGGCATTTTCCTTTGCAGCATTGTGGCAGGGAAGGGGTTTAGAGAAAGATCAGGCCAGGCAAACTAATGAAAATCAAAGGGCTTGTTTAATTCCCTACATAGTGGTAATAAACTCAGAGCAACAGTATTTATGCTTCAAAAGTATCATTTGAAGAATTTGCAAATAGTATTTTTAAAATCTGACAGGTGACCTCAAGAGGTAAATCCACTTAAACAAATCATATTCTTTTTAAATAAATGTCATTCTCCCTACTCACAGCAACATCCTCCATTCGCTTATCAACATTTCCTCTCAGAATCCAAAAAGCTCTTAAGTTAACTGACTGTAGCTGTAATACGGCTCGTTGCTGGGGATGTAGGAGATAGCTGTATGCTCCAAAGGGAAGGTTTCTCACAGGTGAGAAATACAGTTGGACTCTTCAGATTATTTGGGTGGGAAACAGGTGATGGCTGTCTACCTGTCCCCAGTCTTAGGACAGGGAAAACCCATGAATACCATCTAAGAAACATGAGGGTATCAAAACCTACCAGTATATTCATGAAGGATGAAAAAGGGTCTAGGTAATTTCATCCAAGATCATTTTTTAAATCTCATCTAACTCTATATTAAAGCCTGATAACCCTATTTAAAATGCATTTCTTATCCCAGTGAGGTGTGACCTCTCTATCACTTGCTAGTCCAGACGGGAGTACTTGACACTTTCTCCATTCAACTCTTTTCACAGCCTCACCATCTTTTATTTAAAAAAATAATTCTTCACCAACTTTTTATACTGTAATTATGAATTTAAAATTTTCCAACACTATACAAGGAGTTTAAACTCATTCAGGTGGCTTAATACTTGCCAAGCAGTGCCCCGTTCCTTGCAATATTTCTAATGTTGATCTTGTTTGTGCTTTTGGTTTTCATTTGTCTTACTGCTATGGACCCTGAGAGATGTTACCCCATAATCCTACCCCCTTTCTAGCAACCTAGAGCATGAAGGTAGACCTCCTGGTGCTTCTGAGTCCTCTCCTTACACTGAGGTTCTTCTTCCTACGCTTGGGTTCTTCACCAAACGCTGACTTCCATTTTGCATTGATTATCGTTTCTCAGCTTAGAGCAGTCTGAATGGCAGAGTCAGCCTATCTCTGCAACCAGGCTGCTTCTGAGCTGACTCAAAAGCAATCAGAACTACATTGTTTGAAAAAGTCCAAGCTTTAAAATATCTTCTTGGTCCTTTACAGTCAGACCATCAAACAGCTGCGCAGCATTAACACAAGTGAATTGCGAAAGTTTATATTCTTTCAGGCTGATAATAACAAAAATTCAGTTTCTTCCCTGTCTGCCAGATTTATCAGTCATGAATGACAAAGTGAAAGGAAAAAAAAAAAAAAAAAACAGAGAGAGAAATAGAAAGACAACCCGCTTCTCTCCTTGTTTACAGCTGGGCCAAATTATCTCACGGCTGGGCTCACTCCACCTGTACAAGAGTGACTTACTCCTGGCAATGCAGCCACTACCTTGGGACAGGGCACTTCAAGGAAGGAGCTACTGTTACATTCAAGCCCTACGCACCATTTAAATTCCAATGCCATATGTAAACCTCTCAGGCAGGTCTATAAAAAGGATCAGTCCACTTGCTGAAATGGAGAGCATTTATATATCTGTTCAGATGCCTCATCCCCAAAGAGGCAACATGTCCCTTAAGTTTTCTAGTTCCAAATGAGGAAACTTTTGGAACTAGATTTCCTAGTTTCCAAAAGCTCCTTAGCCTCAAAGCCCATGTGTGCTTTGGCCATGCCCAGAACAATATGTC
Organism: Nipponia nippon; assembly: GCF_047370975.1. Lineage (NCBI taxonomy): Eukaryota > Metazoa > Chordata > Aves > Pelecaniformes > Threskiornithidae > Nipponia > Nipponia nippon. The sequence goes on along the minus strand of NW_028262290.1, from coordinate 156,262,315 downwards.
TCAATAGTGCTGAGCAATTAGGTATTCAGCTGATCCCAAAGTTTTGAAAATATCCAGAAACCCTTCTGAGGTCTGTTTTGGAAGTCCTGCTCTGAAAACCCCGACCCGTCTGGACTCATGCAGTGCTCAGCTGTAGGGAAGGGATGGCCACGCTGCAGGATGGGAGGTGAAGGAGCACTTCTCTGCCAGGACATTTCAACCCACCTCTTCTAATTGATAAGTCATAATTCACCAGGTTGGAAGATAAACCAGGTTTGTCACCTGCCATGTGGAAGGAAGTGCTCTCTTGCATGGGAAAATTAAATATGCATGATGCATATGATAAAGAAAAGGGGAAAGAGAGAAAAGGGCAATGACTTTTCATCCTCATGGTTCGTCTGGGATGAAGGGTATCTGGTATTCAGTCTCTGCTCCAAAGGATATGTACACATTCTGTTTCAAGATACTGATGTTCTAGCTTGTAATAAAATGTGTTTTTAAACCCAAGAAGTGTTGGACTACAGTGTGAATGTGCACTTAAAATTACTGCATTTGGCTTGTGATCATTTTTAAAGACGATAACATCTGTTTGAAAGCTGAACAAGAATTGAGCTCATGGGTTTGCAGGAACTTATTAAATAACATAAGACAGATTGTCTTTCTTTCATACAAAACGTATGTCTTTTTTTGCTTTAAAAGGAAAGCTACAAGCACTATGCAAAGTGAAGTCAAAGGCTGCTAACACTTCCACTCTACCAATAGTGTTTACTAGCAATTATTTGCTGGATCAAGCTGGTACTAGTGCTGGTGTGACCCCACTGAAATAATAACCATGTCATTTTTAAATCATATATATCACTGCCCCTTGTCACTGCAGCCTTGTTTAGCTTTACAGCTTCCTGCATTAGCAGAGCTACACTCTTCACACACAGCTGCATACACCAGGATTGCAGCCTCCTCTCTGAGGTATTTTTTAAAACTCAAAGATGTTTGCTTCACTTTTGTACATCAGTTGAGTTTTGCAGGCGTGAGCTTAAGGAGGGGAAAAGGTGAAGGTTTCTGCATGGTTATTGCAGCTGGTATTTAAGAGTCAAAGGATCATTCTCTCTCTTTACCCCAGATATTTTACGCTTACAAGGGTTCCATGGTAAATAATGTGCAATATGTAGCTCATGATCCTCAACATAGTCATTCGGATCTGTACATCAGATACACCGTGTCCCACATTGCCTTCCACACAGGGAGCAAGGCAAACACCTTTGACGCCTCCAGAGGGACATCCTACTTGTCCAATGCAAATATTTATATTTAGGCCTAATCGCATATACAGAAATATGTATATATGTACTTACACTTATATATAAAAGTATAAAAAAGCCTTTCAGTCACAGTGAGAAATTAGTTTCTTCTCATAAGCATGTGGTGATATGTTTGGCGTATTATTTAGATTATAAATCAGTATCAATCAGTATGAAATGTTCAGAGTAACATGTTGATTTGAGGACAAAAGCGGGTGAGACTCCTATTTAGATGGCGCTCTCTCTATTTTTAGTACTCTGAACTGAAAAATCACAACAAACCCAACCCTCTCCCAGGAGAACAGTGTGTGGGGTGAGGCCCGAAGGAGACTCAGGCTAATGGGACATGGAGTGGATGCAGCCCTGTTTTCTCAAGGCAGGCTGGGCAGGGCACTCTTCATGCTGCCCTCCATAGGCAATATGCACATATGCAAGTTAGGCACGTGGGGTCTCCTTCTGGAGGCCTCAGAGGCATCCTCTTCTCTCCATTAGCAATATAGAGAACTTACAGATTTCATTTATGTCCACTAGAAAACCCAGTGTGGGAGAGAATTAGTTACTCAAGCTTGTAGACAGATCTATCAGTAGATTAAGGTAGTGGCAGCAGAGAGATGCATTTTGCAGCAAAATGAGGAAATAGAATAACTGTTGTTTTATGCTAGCAAGATCAGCCTTCAGTGACTCCAAGCCTATTTATTTTACTTATTCATGCTTTCTTTTGTTTTCCTCTTTCTTTTTTAATCTTATTTCTTTAGTATTTGTACCCAGAATTTTTTTCACACATTCATCTGTCTGCCTGTGGATACTTTTCTTTTCTCCTAGGTCAGTTTGCACCAAGCTACCAGTATTTCACTATTTTTGAGGTTTCTCCCTCAGTAGTCACGGGGACCTCTGACATTGATATGCCCAGTAGTGAGGTGCACAATGACTCCTGACCATGAGAAGCCAAGGGGTTGAATGGGAATTGCAAGCTAAAAACCTGCTGAGGACTTGATAGCTTAGGAGCACCAGCCCTGCTGGGACCCACAGCTTCAGCGCTCATGAGAGATCTGGGCAGCAGAAGCGATTTGAAGAGGGGCAATGAGACGGTTTTGAGTACTGGGATTAATGGCATTAGTGGGATGAACAGCCTTTGAGGGCACAGGTCAAGCAGAAGCGGATGGAATAGGGAGAGGTGGCAAAGGAAGGAGAGCAAAAGAAAAAACTGACACAGTCAGGCCCACATAATAAAGCTTCTGGTAATCGCTACCCTTGAACACGCTTCAGCGCTGGAGAAATTCATCACAGTCACGCAGTAGCACAATGATTCTTCATATTGTATAATAAATGCTGTCAGCTGTATAAAGTGACCACATTTGCAACTCGCAGGGAGAATTAGACCATTTTCTCACCACAAAACAAAGATATACATTGGGCAAGAACAAATTATAGAACTTGAATGTATTTATTTTAATTCATTAAGTGTTATTTTATGAAGTTGAAGGGATTTCCTACATAAAAATATTAATCATTGGCAAAACCATTTTTTTTTTCCCTGATAAGTACTTTATACTGCTAAAAGTTTCTGCTAACAAGATGTGCAAACAAATCCAACAGTCGCTGTTTTCTTTCTCTCTCAAAGGCAAATTTCTCCTGCCTTTTTCCTTTGTCAACATGACTGGCAAGAGTCAGCCAAAAGATTGAGTTTCTTCAATAATGCTGTTCTGGTTTAGTTAGTTTATTAAAGTTCTAGTGGTATGTTCTCACTGAGGACCACAGGCATTACAGTTTCTGTTGGACAAGTGTCGTATTAGGTTATATTTTAATTCTGGGGCAAAACCTTTTGGACACTTAAGTGTTTGTGCATGGAAGTAGAGTCAGGCATACAAGAGCAATGTCCAGTATTATTCAGGTCACGCAGAGCTGAACTACATGCCCCTTCTAGCCGAAGAAACTAAGCTATCCATTTTATAATATCTCAGGCTTTGCCTTGTTAGCTTTGCCATAACTGTGTTTAAAGGCAGTTTGCCATTATTTAAGTTCTGAAGGATCCTGAAGCACTTCACAAATCATAACACAAATTGTTAACTAGGGTTACTGCATTAGAGGCATCTGTGCCTAAGGTTGTTCACTATTCCTTTTTTTCGGTTATGTCTATTTGGACCTCACAGTTGTGGTTTTTTAATTATTATCATGCTTCTGAGTCTCAATATGAAAATACTCTAGGCAGGACGAAGAAAATTCAGTCTCTAAACATCAGATTAATATGTACCACTGTAATACCGTATCTCGGAACATGCAATTGGAATAAAACGTACTTACCTGCTAATATAAACAACAGAAACTAGTTCTCCCAATATATCTGTAGATATATTTTCCAGGATAGAGGTAAGGGAGTAGAAATGCCAAGAAATCTCTATCCACCTGTTGGTTTTAAACCTGTGGGTTTGTCCTAGTCCATTGACTGCAGGCTTTTTTTGTTTTTCTTTTATCCATCAATGCAATAACCCGGTACTTGATAGCCAAAGGAATAACTTACTTAGCTGTTTTTCTTTTTAATGCTAAAAATTCAACTTACTTGCTACATCTATGCCATAGAGCAGGTATGAAGCCTTCACAAGCCTCACCTCTGCAGTTTTCCTAATAGCAACTTCTAAGGCGAGAAAACTCAAGAGGTCTGCAGTTCCTGCCCACGCGATGTTTCTACCAGCTTTCACTATTTATTACTCACATTTCACAATTTTCAACCAGAACTATTTACCTCTCATTGCCCTTTCCAAAACAATTCGGTATTCCTGAATTTCTAGTGCATTGCTGCTACTCTTTCAAACTTATTAGTTACTCCATTAGTAAATGTTGCCACTTTTGCCAAGTAATGACTCAATTTGAATGCATGATACAATGACTTTCTAGGTAGTTACATAAATGACTGACAGCACCATCATGCCTCTCACCAAGCTGAACCCATAAACTTATTTCCTAAAAGAGGGAAATGATCAAAATACATGTGGTAGTGTTATAAATTAATAAATATTAATAAAGCATCAAAACTCAGATCACCTTTGAAATAAAAAGGAAAAGCAGTTTATCTTTGTCTAGATAACTGCATTTACAGCAAAGGTGTATATCTGTCTATATAAATCATATTGAGGTGTATCAGTCCCAAGCAAAGAATTTGCACGTTGGTCTGAAAATGTGTCTCCTTGCAGTGCATTCTGGACCCCAGTTCTCCTGATGATGATGTCTGCATACAGCATTTATCAGAGTCTGAGTCATTACAGGTCCATTAGTCAGAAGAAAAAAAAATTGCCTTACAGAACTGATTCAGGACCCAGGGTATGGGAAGCCCAAATTTCAGTAAGCAGAAGTAAACATGCACTGTGCAATATAAAAGTACTCAGAGGCAACTGAGAGAAGTCTTGAATTAGGAACCTGTGTGTGAGGGAGAAATAATTTCATCTGCAGCCCTGAGTTTAGCATTTTCTACTGGCTGATTTAGCTTATGGTTGCTCTAAATCCCTTTCTTTGCCCCTTAATACTTAATACTTACTTAAGGCATAGCAATTTAGCTGTCCATCAACGCATTGTGAATTCTTGGTGCCAGACAGCTAACATTTAGGAGTTGCAGCACTGAATATTTTGTTGGATTTTTTGATTCTTTTTCCCAAGAGAAATCGTAGTTTCATTACAGGATGCTGTGACCAGGAGTCCCATAATTAGTCCTCCTGTAGTCATTAGCTTCTCTAATACAAAAATGTGACCTAACCAGACTGTCCGCCCGAGCCTTTATCATCCATTTTGATTCTGTGACCCTACTGCTCTCTCTCTGATGATTGCATATTGGACTCTATAACTTCCCTTGGCTGCGTGCCAGACCAAGAAAAGGGGTGGTTACTACATTTTATATAGCTCCATGACCTCTCTGAGGCTAACCGCAAATTCCAGTGCAGCTGTCAGCTGGGTGGTTTGTGTTTGGCTAAAAGCAAATGTCAATAATAATCAGCATCTGTTGTGGGTCCTACACTACTGGGCACAGCTTCAAGTGTGAAGCACAGCTCCGAGTGAAGCCACTTATTTAGCTGCCTAAATATGGATCAGGAGCGCCCATATTTTGTTGTTGCAGTGGTTTTGCTGTTCATATGCATGAGCAGCGTTGCTTCTCCCTCCCCATTCCAACCACCTTGGACTAGAGATGACTACCATGTGGCTAAGAGGAAAAGTTTCTATTAAAAGGATTAAGTTTTAATCCACAGTGAATTCCCTGTGTTAGATGATACTGAGTTATGTTTGAACATTATCTTCCTTTTAGCATAGACCAAATGAACTCTCAGGGAGGACTCTGAAGAGTACTAACTGTGCTGCTTATCCTTCAGTTTAACCTTTAAAATCTCATAAAATTTAATGCAGTTTCATGCTAGAAACTATGGCATCAGTTAGTCTGACTTCTTGTATAGTGCCTTTCTCTAAAGACTTAACCTACTGAGGACTGAAATCAACTTTAGATAAAGGGTTGGCACAGAGATAACAGGGGACACCCAAATGCTCACAGTGGCAGAGAACCAACTAGGTCAGATATGCTTAAATTATTCTGTGGACAGGCTAAACCTCATGGAAAGGACAGGCAAAAAACCCGTGGTTACTTCCAGATTGAGAACTTGCACTCAAGATCAGTCTGGAAGTAACCAGCTTGTGTCTCCAGAGAGTCTCCTACCATGCAAGTACATCCCAGGTGACTCCCGTTGCCCTCCAGCAATAACTCACCATCCCCAACGTTCACAGTCCCAGAAAAGATTTTATATCGGTCCCTGGATCATAACATTTTGAAAAATATACCAAGGATAGAACTCATCTTAAATTACAGTGATCCACTATTAAAGTAAGGAGTGATTTCTGGAGAAATTTCCTCGGTTCCTGTGAATTGCCATTCACTCGTGGAAGTCCAGGTAAATGCAGTATAAATCTCTTTAATCTCAGTTTCTGGTATCAAGGATGACAATATTACACCTGGACATAAATGGAAGTAGATTACTTTTTCTATTCAGGCTGATCCCAGCGCTTTAGCAGTACGTTGCGCTCGCTCGCTAGTCATTGCCAGGATTTATGGTTATGTAATACGTTGCTTAGACAAGGATTCCTGTGATATTTTTAGCCAGTTTTTCTTTCTTTTTTTACTTCTCCTTTTAGGCCAGAGATTCAGAACTCCTCTAATATTTAACCTCAGGGCAGACTTTCTCCCCTTATCTTTCTCCTTTAGACAAGAACATTTTCCTTTCTTTCTTTCTTTCCTCCTGCTCGTTGAACTGTTACAGTTGATAGGGTATGTACTCAGCAAAACAGGAGGCTTTGATCTCCTGAAGACCCGCTCAGGGCAGAGACACTTGGGTCATGGCAGATATCACTGAAGTTCATGGAAAACTGAGCATCTCATTCTTCCAGCCTCCTTTGAAAAATCAGTCTACAACTCTTCTAAACATCAGACTATGCTGAATTCAATCTTTCCGCTGGTGTAGACTTACTAGACAGACTCAGACACAGACTCATTGCCAGCCTACATGAAGACCATGGAGACTAAAGAAAATGACAAGTCATTTGATACTTATGCATGACCTGTATTTCTCAAGATAGCTTGAGAATCAGCATCCTGCCAATATTTTATTTACTCTTAGAGCTCAAACTTCCTCCCATTTCAGCTTTTTAAAAAAATTCTTATTAAAAAAAATTGCTTTGTTTCTTATCTGAGCCTTCAAAATCAGTGTAAAAGATTCGAAACGAAAGTAATATAGAAATGTCTGTAGCTAACTCTCCGTCAGTGTGCACATACCACCCTCTTTAATACCAAAGGAATTTGTTATGATCTCTGTTATTCCTGAGACCACATAAATTAAAATAATAAGACAGCTAAAATAAAGTGTTACCAAATCTTAATCTCTAAAAGTGGCATGAAATATTTTCCAGTAAATGAAAGCAGGAAGAACTAATGATCTAGAGCTTTTAGCCTATTTATGTGAAAGACTAAAATAAACCTAGATTCTAAGTTTTGATCAATAATAAAAATGTGTGGTCTAGAAAATAGTCAGCCTAACAAATGTATACATTGGACTTCAGCTGAAAATGTGGACATTTGTTAGTCAAATATTTTGGTGGGGGAGATTCACTCTGCAGTCTGGGGGCTCTGTGTTAACTTCAAAGGAAATGTAGCTATTTCTGGTTGTTATTACAAGAAATCATTCATAGACCTAGACCTCTTTGGAAAAAATGCAAACAATTTCAAATGTCATAGGCCAGTATTGACATGCGCTTTGAAAAAGGATCAAATTCAGTGTAAAATATAGAGTCAAGAGCTAGATTTTGGCAGCCACAAGAGATTGCTTTCTAGGTGTAGGCATTGAGTAATTCACATTTTTTTGCTTCTCCTTATGTAATGTAATTGAGGAAGAATGAGCAACTCACCTTTTCATCAGTCAGAAAGAGGAGGAGGATGTCGTTCATGATGAGAGTTTTGTACCTTTGAAAATCTTTTAGCTGTGCAGGACATAGGAACACAGAATAGATGATGCTTAAACCTTGCATGCTTGTGACAGAAAGAAAAGGCACAACTTTGTCATCTTTTCACTTCATATTGCAAGTAAAAGTATTGGTCTTACAGTTTTTCCTAGGACACATTTCCTAATGTCCCTGTTAGCACAGTTAATTCTTAAGTGGTGAGGAAGAGGGGGACAGTGGGATGATCTTTTCCAAAAAAAACCACCACATTCACTGGGGAGATGCCGGTGACCCAGTCCCAGAGGAAGTCCTGTAGGAGGGACCGTGCTGCTTTATGCGGAGGAGGATGTTGACACAGTCAGGCTTTATAGCCTTTAGGAAAGCTTTGACTGAATGCAATGGGTGGCTTTGACAATCTCTGGGCCAAAGTGCTCCTGAGCAGCACCGGTGTCGCACTGAATCTTTCAATGCCAGAAAAAAAATCCTCAACCCTATGGCTGATCACTTTTTTCCTAGTCTAAATTCAGGACATAGCTGAAGTCTGTAGCTACATACTTCATACAGTGCACATGATGGGAGCCTCTTAACCCTGAGAGTCAGCCAAGATGGCAGCACAGGGTTGTGCATTTGTCTTTGCTGGGGCAATTCAGATTTCACAAACACCATTTAGGCATGGGCAAAGCGGTATCCCCTGTTGCCTCTCCCGCCCACCAGACACCTCCACATCTGAACAACCCCAGGGCAGTGGGCAGCTCCTGGCTGGAAACATGGAGAAGACAGGGCAAGGGAGAATCCAGGAAATCCAGCTGACATCTCACGGTTCAACAAGCGATGTCACCACGAGACTATGCCTAAACCTCATCTTAAAAATTAAAACTTTCATGTAAATTAAAAATTATATACAAGAGCTGTGCCTGAACATTACATTTGTACTGTGTTCTCATCAGGTGTTCAGACACGCTAACTTTGGCTCTGTCTGAGATACTGATAGTGAATCTCAGCACTCAATTCACCTGCCCACTTGTCATTTTGTCATAGGATTTGAGATGCTCCAGGACACCCAAGGCACCTGCACAGGGCTAGGAGGACCAGTGGGGATACCCATGCCCTTCTAGAACCAAGGGGGCCCATGGTCATCGGATATCTCAGATGTCGCTACACACCTGTATGTGGGCAACTGAATTGAACACTGACTGTGACTGGTTTACATACAACAGAAAATTAAAATAATTTTTATTTTTAAGAATATAGTTTCAAAATATTTTTATTCTAAGTGGTGCACTGAGAGTCTCGGAGACTTTGTCTGATGTCAGCAATGAGCTGAAAATTTTAGTGAAACAAATTGCTTCTCTTGTCCCCTGCAGTCACTCGCCCATCCTTGCTGCCTTGCCAGATTTTGTACTTTTTGTCATTTGTTCTTGGCTCAGCAGATGAAGATTAGTTTAGAAACAAATGAAAGAGGAGTAAAATGCAGATGCTAAATAAAGTAACGCATGTTAATGGGCATCCTACAATTTCTTCCACTTTAGCCAAAATTGTCTCTAACGGTGAATGAAAGGAAGAGGATGGGAAGCAGATGTTTCTACTGTCTGTAGCAATTGATTGTAAATTGGCCTGACACTTCCCCCAAAGAGTTTGTCAAGAACATTTGATTCAGTGAATCAGTCCCAAACCCAGAGTTGAAGCACCAGTATCTCAGTCAAAGCGATCATCCACTTGGACCTGACGGAGGGAAAAAACAACCAGCCAATCAGAGAAAATATTTCAGCTTTACATAAACACATTTCTTTTGCCACCAGTGAAGAATTAAAACACTAAAGTAATCCTATAGGGTAGGTACACCTCACATTGATAGCCCTGGCAGTTGGCTACAGACCTCCATGAATCAAATTTAAGATTCAAGCAGAGGTGGAAAGGAAAATAAAAATTGGTTCACTCTAGAACATGTATCAGGAATAGTGTGGCCAGCAGGACCAGGGAAGTGATTGTCCCCCTGTACTCGGCACTGGAGAGGCCACACCTCGAGTACTGTGTTCAGTTTTGGGCCCCTCACTACAAGAAGGACATCGAGGTGCTGGAGCGTGTCCAGAGGAGGGCAACGAAGCTGGTGAAGGGTCTGGAGCACAAGTCTTATGAGGAGTGGCTGAGGGAGCTGGGGTTGTTTAGCCTGGAGAAGAGGAGGCTGAGGGGAGACCTTATTGCTCTCTACAACTACCTGAAAGGAGGTTGTAGCGAGGTGGGGGTCGATCTCTTCTCCCTAGTAACAAGCGATAGGATGAGAGGAAAAGGCCTCAAGCTGCGCCAGGGGAGGTTTAGGTTAGACATTAGGAAAAACTTCTTCACCAAAAGGGTAGTCAGGCATTGGAACAGGCTGCCCAGGAAAGTGGTTGAGTCCCCATCCCTGGAGGTATTTAAAAGAAGGGTAGACGTGGTGCTTAGAGACATGGTTTAGTGGTGGGCTTGGCAGTGCTAGGTTAATGGTTGGACTTGATGATCTTAAGGGTCTTTTCCAATCTAAACGATTCTATGATTCTAGGTTCCCTTGTAAAATAAAACTGTACCATTTGGAAGGAGCTGTCACCTCAGTTCAGATGCAGCAGAAGACAGGAATAGCAGATGCCACAAGTCAGTTGTGGGGAATGTGCTGAACTAAATGAAAGGAGAAAATGAAGAGAAAAAAAACACCTAAACAATCTCAGTTAAATGTTAACTAAAGCTTAGACTTAAAAGTGCATTTTAGTCATTAGAATTGGGTTTGACTGAAGGTGCAGAAGTCTTATAATGAGATAAAAGTAGGCTCTAGTGTTAGATCTGAAACACAAATCAAGGTGTAAAATAGAGGAAAATTATTTTAATGCAAACAATTATTTTAATGCATAGCAGTAAAGACACACAGAAACACTACTTTAGCTTGTCAGAAAAACAAATTGGAATAACATTCACACTTCCCATAAGGAGAACCTAAATAAATACACTCAAAAGAAAACTAAGAACCATATGTCCTCCTTCTGAAGCATGAGGAAAAAGTAAAACAACCAAAGAAAGGATAATAGAGAAAACAGCATGGAGAGAAAAATATTAAAGAAACGGGTTGTAAATGCTATTGCCAAAATGTTGCATAATGATCACTTTTATGAACAAACAGAACTGGAAATGTTGCCCTCTTGCTTTCCAAGGAACTTCCAACAAGTCAGGAATGTGACATAATTAAAAAGGAGGACAGTTTTCTCCCTCTGAAGCAGTGAGTATTAGGCACTTTATGTACTCTTCAAGAAGTACACATGCTCTGCTAGCTTTTCAACATGCCTCATGTTCTGTCCATTTTCTGTCAGCTCTGGGGAATCGAGCAATACACTTTCAGGATGATGGAACCTGAGAGTTCATCTGATTTGAATTTCTAAAAAGATAAATAGTATATCAAACAGAGCCTGGAATTATATTTATTTTTCCCAGCAAATCCAGGAAATTTCAGTCACATTTTATTTTCCTGGATTTTCCTGATCTCCTTTTCTTTCTGAGATAAGAGGGAAAAGAGGGTCTCCATGGTGGGTGGAAGGAAGGGTTGTTCTGCTAAATAAATACTCGGTGGTGTAGATCAGTGCTTTCATGCCCTGAGGTACAACCATTGTGGGAGCTATAAGAAAAATCTAAAGATTAAGATCTGCTAACAAAAGCTTGCAGCCAGTCAGTCCCCCTTCGAAGGGAGAAGAGAGAAGACGTTATCACTGCTGGGGTATGTGCAAGCATATGTTCTCCCTCCTCCTGCTCCATCTCCCCTCCTTGTGAAGGAACTGTGGGCTGGAAAACATAGCTCCCCAGCAGGCATAAACATTGCAGCCAGTAATTACAGGCTGTTCCTGGATGGTAATTTCATGCGGCATGTTGTAGTAGCCCTGCCAGTTGAAGGAGCTCCCTCTGTATCACGCTGCTCCCGTGGCCTGGCTATGTGCTCCTCCGCTCATGCCAGCACACACCCATCTTTGTGCTGAGGTCAATACACCTCAAAATGGTGGTTGCAATGATGGAAAAACAATCTTGTGGTGGGTTGAAATCTGAAGGGGAGAGTGGAGTGCTGGGGTGGGGAAGAGGTGGTTAAAGGAAGACAGATGAGCCAGTTAGCAGTATGGACTGCTGCGGGCCAGTATGTGCCACCTGCAGTCAAGGCCTAATAATGTACTAATACAGATATAGTAAGTGTGCAAGCATGTATTTTCCTGGGTTTGGAAGACCGATGGCCCAGGGATTACTGTTGATGCGACTATATGGATTCCACAAACTTTGAAGAAGACTCATTAATATTTTTCATAGGTGAAGGGAAACCTCTCAGAAAGCATTCCTCCTGCACGAGGAAAGTAAACATTTAAAACTTAGTCTGAGGGATGGAAAAAACCATGCAAATTTTACGTCTTCTACAAAACAATAATTTAAATTCACAAAGGTAAGAGTTTCTGGTAAGCTACTAAACAGCAAGATACTGTGTTTTGACAGAAAATAGGCCAAACTGCATGAAGAATAGTCTATAATGATTTATTTTACAAGAAGGTCCAGTGAATTCCTGTGACAATTTAAGATCATGTCTACACTAGTGTTTTAGTCCAGATCGGGAGGGTGCTTCTTTCCCATTTCCCATTATTTGATTCACTTCATGGGGAGGTCTCGGAGAACATAAAGAGTTTTCTTTGGATGAAACCAGAAGGTGACTCTAAGCACATTCCTCACGGGCTCCAAACGCAAGGGGCAGTTTAGTTCAGGGGGCCCACCTACAGCTAACCCAAAGTAAAACCCACTGAAGTGTGTATGGTATAGACACTAACAGCAAATGTTATATATATCTGCTCCCAGTATCTGCCCTACTTGTTGGTGTAGACATACCCTATAGTGCTTTCTGTCTATAGCCTAGATATTAGTGTCTTTTTAACATTTTGAAGAATAGGGGATTAAATAAGCAAAGCAGAATTTTAACATGCTATTTTGAAAGACATGCTATTTTCGGAAAGAAAAAAGCCACAAGCATTGTACTATAACACATCTAAAGAAAATCCAGTCCTTTGATATTCATAGTGGGGTTTATATTGTTTATGCTTTTTTTAGCCTGAAGCAATAGATTTGGCATTACGTCCAACCAGCAAGTTGCCAAAAATTTAGCCTTAACATTCCAATTGACTGAGCCAGATTTGTTTTAGTCAGATACCCTGGTTGTATATGTACAGCGTTATTTATGTCCAGTGCTGCCATATCTGTGAGGCATATATGGATTACCCTCACAGTGCAATATTTAATTTCCACAGAAATACATGATACAGGAGTCTGTGAAGTTGTGCAAAAACCACAGAGCTTCAGGTATTCACCGTTCTAATATCATTCTAATTACTCAAATATTTCCACTGAATAGTAGTCAAAAATGCTTAAAACCTACCAAATGAACAGTAAGGGAATCATTAATGATCATCAGTATCATTTATGAGCATCTGAAATAACAAATCTTGGGGTTTATATTTTTAGGGCATTTGGAAGTCCCTGGAGGAGATCAGAGCAGGCACCCCGTAAGTAACCTTCATTTCCCTGTCTGAAGTTGTTGGTAGCAGATTCTTTGGGTCAGTACAAGAACCACAACTGAGAGTTTCATAAATTAGTTGTAAACTGAATGAAGAAAAATGTTTTCTTTAAATATTAAGGAGTTTCAGCTCTAGAAGTAAGGCCAGTCACAGTGGTTAAATATTCTCCTGTGACTTTCTAAATACAGGCAAATGCATCACTGAGTTTTATTTCTGTACAAACAGGATACTGACTGTGCATGGTACAAGTGAATCCGCTAGTCAAACACTTAAATAGTTCGCAGAATGCATCTCTCTGTGAAGAGAAGTGTTACGTATTATTCACAGGCTCTGTAAAATAAGAACTGAATGTGGAGTCTGTTATACTGCCTCATTACACAGTGGAAGCATATACTCTTCTATAGTGGCACAATAACACTTGAGATAATAATTGCATACAGTTATTAACACTATATGCATGTACAGTATTATTCTTCCTCTTTTATTGCGAAGCAGAAATAAAAGTAAAATTACTAACTGAGCTACAGCCTAAGTGCTTCGCTCCCTTTGCAGATCATCTATACCTTCGAGCATTTCCCCATATATACAGACACAGTATTCACACGCTGGACCCAGATTGCAGGAGCTTATGTCTGAGAAGTTGGAATAGTCAAAAGGTAAAATCTGATATAACTGAAAGGCTACATTTGAAAGGGCAGCTGAAAGCGCAAGAGATGCAGACACATGAAACAAAGCAGAAGAGCTTGGTTGGAAATGAATTGGGGATAAGCAAAGTGCACAGTCTTGGAGGTGTTGAAACAAGATACCACACAACATCTACACGAAAGACATCCTGTGCACAGGAGGTCAAAAGAAATCAGATGAGCATACTGAGACTTAGGGTCTACTCTCCAACTGATCTGTATGCTTATTTCCTAGTAACAAATGACCCTTTTAAGAAAGAAATAATATACCCTGGGTTACAATTTTTCCAAACAAAAGAGACAGCTGAATGGAAAGCTGGAGGACAGAGTGAATCAGTGATGGCAGGGGAAAGAAAAAGGAAAACAAAACTGGAGTAGGAAATATGATAAATGCAGTGCAAAGGGAGCCTGACTAGAAAAGTCCAAATGATGCCAGACGACTTATTGAACTAATGCAAATGTAAATAAAAACCAAAGTCACTCTGCAAAATATAAATACAACAGATATGTACATTAATATTCCCCAGCTGGTGTGCTATAAATAGCATAGAAAAGGTAGCGGGAGGTCAGAAACCAGTGGGAGCCATCCAAGGGCAGGGTCGAGGCTGAGAAAAGGCCAGATTCTGCAAACTACGGAGAGCTGAGTCTGGGCAAACACAGGAGCACAACGCAGGCACCAGGAATGAGCCGTTCACAGGAGGGAGAGCGATAGCTCCCCAGCACCCCTCTGGTCACTGTGCCCCTTGGAAAGCCTTTTCTTACCACCAGCACAACAGCCACAGCTATATACTCTACAGCTACATTTCAGACTTGGCGGTATCCTCTCAGACAGATGTTTTATCCATAATTCCAGTTGTAGTATTCTCAAAGTAGAGTAAACAAGATCTTGCTGGCTCTTTTCCTATATCCCAGATCTGTTCATGAAATCTTATGGCTAGATCATTTCACAGCTGCTTTAGGGGTTCTGTAGATTATTACACAAATATTTACTGTTCAGAAGGAGAAACCAAATGCATTAGACCCAAGTCTCAAAAGTCATGTTTCTTCCAGCTTCCTCCTGTGGGGTTTTGACAGGCTGAAACAAATGGGAAAGACGAAGACAAAACCGTATACAGTGCAGTGTCATTAAAAGGTCAGAGCATCACCTAAGCGCTGTGGTGCTGCACCATCCCAACAGCCAGCGAAGCACAAGGAAAAGATGCAACCAGCAAATGCCATATGGAAGACCTCGCCAGCCCCAATAGCTAAGGGCAATTTACAGTGGTCCTTTGGGAAGCAGCCTTCAGCACAAGCCAGTTCCGTCCAAGTGAGGCTCGGACGCACACCCTCCTCTGTAGGGAGATATATGTTGATCCGCAGTGATGTGCCTCCATCAGTCCACCTCCTCACAAAAGAGCAGGGGTTGAAAATTTGCAAAATCACTGAGCTTAGGAGCTCAAGTTTTATCTTCAAGGCAACTTAAGGTTTGAAAACAAGGTCCAAGTTTTTCCATCATTTAGGCAGTCTGAAAAATGTCAAGGAGTACTCAGAATTTTGGAAACGAGGAGCTGGGCACCTTTGCATCGCTGAAGACAACCAAACACAAGCCCTGAAAAAGCAGGTCCCATTAAAGCAACATGAGATTGCTCAGGCCCTGAAAAATCTCACATTCCTGACTGCCTTTGAAAAATTGTGGCCAAGGTGCTGTCTATTTTCTGGCTGTAATCATACATCACATAAATCTGGATCTCAAAATGATACCACACAGAAAGTGTCAGTCTGGACTGACTCCAAGGGATACATTTAGTCATTTCTTCTCATTTAAATCATAAGCAAACAAAGTGATCTCAGGTTGCTATGAATAAAGACAATTCATAGTATACAGTAATTGATATATGGGAGGAATGTCAGCTTGTTTTCTTTCTTAGGTAGATACACTTATGTATCTAAAAATAGATAATACAATTAAGTAGCGTTTGTTGACTATTAGAGGTTATGTAAAAGTAGTTCTCTCTTACTATACCAATACTATTCCAGGGCAGCCAGATTTGATTCCATTCTGTGCGTAATGGTGTCAGGTACATGTTAGTGTATTCCTGAGGTGGTAAAAGTGAGAAGAAGTCACACTGTGATTTTAGGGAGCTTCACAGTGGTTGCTTTTAGAGGATTAATTTTCAATTTGAAATGACAACAAACTTCATATGGAATTATCAAAAGAATTCCCCCCCCACCTTTTTTAATCTCTCTACATTGATTTAACTCATCTTGTAAAGGTACAACATTCTACTCAGTGACTCCTCTAAATTAATTCCCTGCAGAGGCATAAGAAAGTCACTTCAGGCATCCAACACGTATAGCAGTAGAATAACCAGCATATTCCAGGCCAGGATACCAACTTCACCAAGAAACCAGTGGCAGCTAGGGGGGCTATTTAGCAGTGGTATCAGCAATTATATTCTTGGGAACCAGCAGTGCCAGACACTCAGATTTATGGAACCTCACTGACCTGGACTTTGAAGTTTCCAGCTTAAATGGAGACTTTCTACAAAAATACTAGCATTGTCTTTAAAATGGCAGAAAAAAAACCAAAACAAACCTCACTTTTTTTATTAAGAAGATTGCAATCATGTTGTCTTCAGAAGTCACAGTCCTATGATCTCCCTTTCACAACATGGTTAAACAGCAGAAAGAGTAGAGCATGGCACTTAGGCTAGCTGAGGTGGCATGGGTTTCCCACAGAAAGCCCTGCAAAGAGCTCCCTGCCCAAATCACTTGGGCTGGAAAGTCATGCTGTTGTTTTGATTCCCAGCTAGATGAGAAGCACCAGAGACAGAATTTGCACTGCCGAATTCAGCATAGAGAGACAGACTGTTAGTCAGTCAGCTGTGAAATGTAAATAATTTTTGCCTTTCAGAATATCCTCCCTGATTCTGTCAAAATCCATCATGCACAACTGCTTATTCAAGCAAAAGGTAACACCAAGTAACACTAAAAAATTCCCCAAACTTACAGCCTAGCAGTGAACATCTTCATGTCAGTCAGTCATTCTTCTCATGACACATTTGCAAAAAATACTGTTTTAGCAATGTCAGTCTGTCTTGCTCACTGTTCAAATAACAAAAGCTAACTCTTTTAAAAATTAGAGGTCCAACCTCTGGTCTCCCTTATGAACTGGGAACTGGGAACAACTCCACTGGTCTCATGAGCCGGGTTACTTAATTCTTAATTGCAACCAAGAGTAACATTTGGCCCACAATCAGCAAAAAAAATCAGTAAAGGCCAAACCATGTCCCAGATTTATGCATCGGCACAGACATTTTGTTGGTTGTAAAACACACTCGCTAGCAGGCACACCTCCCTGAACAGCCTCTCGATCTACTTTCCCGGAGGGCGATGACCGCTCTGGCAGTCTCCCCTCTGCCTTTGCAGGGGTGGGAAAGGCAGAAGAAGAATCAGTTTCAAGAATCAGCTGTTGTCTGGGTCTTAAGTTCTTATTTTGCCCTTTGGATTCCCAGGCTGATAATGTGGAATGCTGAATTTAGTTATAGTTCAAAGATGCAAAGTGGCATGATAATGCACACTGTGGGATGCTTTCAAAGGTCCAGTCCAGCTGAAGCAAGAAGGCCACACACCTAGGGAAACACTTCAGTCACTTCAGAGTTGAGCACATATCCAGAAGCAGGCACCAAAACCAACACTCTGAACATCTGGCTTTCCCATCACTGCCGGACTCCACCAGCAAGAGTATGACCATGAGTTGTTCTTCAAGAACTTTGTAGATGGAAACTAAGTTTCACAGAACATTTGTGTAAAACTTATCAATTTTGCACAAAAATAGGTTCCTCTAAGCTAAAGTTGGGTTTGTTAAAAAAAAAAAAAAAAAGTAGTATTGCCGGAAAGTTAGAAGGGCTATAAAATCAAATTAAATGTAGAGACTGTATAATTTTACTAATAGAAGACAATAAATGCAAAGAAACATGAGAAACAGCTAAATATGCTAAATAATTCCTTGGAAAGATAGAAAATACAACTTAATGTGAATATCTATTTAGATATTAAAGTTGTCAAAAACAATGCCTGCTTTTAACAGACAGATAAATTTTGCTCAGGTATAATTGCAATAAGGCCATCCATAGAGACAAACAGTCTTCTAGATGTCAGGACTGAGCCTGCTTTTGACTTTGTGTTTACCACTTTTTGTCTTTTTTAGCTTTCTTTTACTTACTGGTTTGTGCCCTAGAATACCTTCCCCAGTTACTGAGAGGTTCTGACAGGGGAGCTTTACAGAAGCTGTCAAACTTCATGTTTTGGTCAGTGATAGTGAATGCTTTCTTTAATCTTGTGCCATCAGAAAGAAAGCAACTACCATGTCCCATGTTACCAGCAAAGAAACGGCTGTCCAGGTTAAATGTGATTGCTGCCATCAAATTTCAGAAAACCACTTCTATCCTGACTTTTTTTTTCCATGATTTTCCTCAACGTGCATATATTCATATGACCTGCCAATGAATTCAGAATGTCACTTTTAATTAAGAATACTGTTGTACTGATGAGCATCAGAATAAGTATGGCTATTTTTTAAATAAAGAAGCAAAAAACCAAGCAATTCACAGCATATTTCCTTTTAGAGATTGACTAATTAATTAATCAATCAATCATTTTTAATTAATTTTAGAGATAAATCTTCCCTATCCATTCTTGTCATATCTATTCTAGCATAAAAGTAAAATCAGACTTAGAACCCAAATCATTTTCTCTCATTTGCTCAATCATCTCACAACTTGAAGATTTCTAGCTACCTTGGCAATTGATTAAGTCTTCTTAGCTGGGGTCTGTGTGGGGTCTGGCCTAGTTCTGTGCAGCTGAAATTAACTCTGAAATTAATTTACTAATTAACTCTGAAATTAATAAAGTTCTTTGAAAAGGTTTCCAGTTACTTCCTAATCATATATAGATATGATTGTGCTTACCAAAGAAAACATGTTTCCTTATCTTTGCTCCATGAACTAAAGTAGCCTTCCAGCATTCAACTTTCCCTTATTCTGTGTTTTTTCATAAACTTGTTAAGACTATAAATTAAAATTCTATTTTAGTAAGAGCTCTTACATTACTAACACCAACATTTTTGTCACTAAGATCATTAAATGCTCAGGTAATGCTGGAGTTTGGCACAGAATATCTCTTGCTGCATAAAATTAAAGCAATTTAATCCTGCTGACTGACTTCCAGTAAAAAAATGGTCCATCTGCTGAAAGGAGCAGCTGTGTCGAGTTTGCCAGTGGTGCCACAGGTAGCTGCTATTTGAAAGAACAGACACCATGCAACTAAAAGATGTGTTTCCCCCCTCCACCCCACAGGTGATTAGATTTGACCTGGGAATCAGATTCTTTAAAAATAACAATCCAGTGGGATGCTCCTTTTCAGCTAGTGTTAAACAACCAGATTACAAAAGAACTCTTGTTCCTGATTCTACCAAGGCAAATTCTACTTAGCCACAGATGAGGTGGTGCTGTGCAGGCAGCTGGAACCACAAAATTAAGCTTTAATGAAGCCAGAGTGTAAGTAATCACTTCATTCTCCAATGGCAAATTAAAGTTGGAAAACTAGTATTTATTATGGATTTTTTAGAATGAAGAAACCGTGTTTACACCAGTACTGTAGTTAGGAGCTCCAGTGAGTTTGTGAGAGATTAATTTAGACAGAGACTGCATGGTAATTGATCTCAGGCATTTCTGGAAATCATGTTTTTTCTTCCAGTTCAGTAGTCTTCCTTACAGACTACAATGGAAATCAAAGCCACAGCAGCAGCCATACTGTACCACAATACAGAGTAGGTGGAGACTTAGCCTGTCACCTTCTAACTAACAAAGGTGACCACTTATTCTCAAAAATAGTTGTGCAGGTTTTGGTGGGGCCATTTGCATGAGGTTTTTCTCATTAATCTCACCCTAGAATTTCTGAGGGGGGCAGGACTGGGTTACATACAATGAATTTAGGAGTCCCATCATAATGTAGCAGAGTCATCAGGGCAGGAGGGGGTATGATATAAAGTAGCCTGGAGACATTAAGGAAAAAACCCAAGTCTTTTCTTTGTCATTATCTCCTTTTCGACACAACACATGGATCTTTCAGAACAAGTCCTGATGTTGCATACCACTGGGTGTACTCATCTCATTTTCTTTTCAGCATAAGACAGATTTATTTCTTGATTTCTAAATTTCACACCAACATACGCTATACCTAATCCTCTTTTTCTCTCCTTTTGCCCTTATTTACATGCTGCTCTTTCCTCTGCTTCTGAACAGCCACCTTCTGGCACACAAGTGCCATCCTGCACCCAGGATGAGGCAAGGGCTGCTCACCTTCAGCCACAGTCTGGGTGCTGCAAGAAGGATGGGGTCAGTGCTCCAGCACTGTCCTCAACTCCCTCAATCTCTACATTGGGTCAGGGAGTCAGAAAGAAATCCCCATATTACGTTGTAACACGAGTTCCCCGTACCAAATAATGTAAATTTGCTTCTTAATTCTGACAAATATACAAGGTAGCAACAGATGAGTGTATGAACATGTGAAAGCGCTTGGTGCAGAAAGTAAGAGGGAGAGAAAGAAATGCATCTCTTGCATAAGGCTGCTAGTCTCCAGAAAACTGGCTCAAGCAATGTTTTATCTATGCTTCTTATGAACAGTGGAACTTAGGAAAAAAGGTAAAAGCAAACTGTTTGGTGGATCACTTTGAATACTGCAGGCTACATCAAGGTTCAAGGCAGGGATGTTTGAGGGCTCCCCCCTGCAGTCCCAGTTCCCTGGTCTGGATATTACTGGAGCCTGCCATGAGTCCTGATTTTCTGCCCATGGAAACCAGGGGACAAGGAGAGGCACAGGGCTGGGGCACAACACTGCATCTCCATGTATCCCCCAGGCTGGAGGTTCAGACACATACTGCATCCCAAAGGGTGAGTACAGCCATACGATGCTAGTCTCTTAAAAAGCACTGCAGAAAGCACAGCTTACCATCAGGCTGCTGCTGTTCACACCATATTCTTCCTCGCCCTTTTGCATAATTAAGCATTTGTGGTGATCCAACGACTATTACTTACCCTGCAGTGTAGGCACCGTGCTATCTAAAATACATGAGTGAGTCCTTGCCCTTTCTGTTGCAGTTGCCTTGCAGTAACAGACTCTGAAATAGCAGCACGCTCCACAAAGCAACAGACGATGACTAACTGTCGCAACCTGTGCATCTTACTTTTAATTACAATTTAATTTAAAAAATTAATTACAAATTTTTTTTCCTCCGTTTAGATACACAATTGCAATCAGAAATCAACCACTGTGAAAGTATCACTTATATGTAGTTTGCAATGGAAAGCCACCTACTTGTGCATCCATGTCAAATCAAGGAGCTTCAAACCCATCATAACAATGCTCAGCATTTTCCTGTTTGTTTTCTTTTTTTTTTTTCCCCCCAAGTGTTGTGCAACTACTCACTAATTAATCCTCGTAACAATGACAAACAGAAGGGTTAGATTTATGTGGGGTTGTATAATGGGTCAGATGGCAGAGCTGGGAGCAGGATTTCTGCGGAAGTGGTTCTTAGCCTTTTGCTCAATTCATAGTTTCTGTTGACTTTCCACATATAATTCATTTGTTAATTTTGCTCCCAATTTTTTTTCTTTTTGCCCCCCAGTAATTACTACTAGCCAATGTAGTCCCTGCAATGTAGTCGACACTTTCCAGACATACAACCAAGAAAAATTATTTTTACAAGGCTGCCTATAAAAATACACTGCATGTCTGAGATCACTTTGAATTAGTGAGGCTGGGAGATTTTAAACATTGGTATGCGCAATGTATTCAGTATAACTATGTAGACTGGTAACAACAAAGTTCACTTTTTTTCTCTTGCTTGATGTGATTGTAACTTGTTGCTTTTTCCAGTTACTGAGTGCAGCATGCTTAAAGTTAGTAAAATTGGAGTTTCACTGACCATGGAAGTCCTTAAAGTTATATATTTTTCTCCCTTTCAGAGTCTGATCCTAGTCTTACTTAATCATCGTGTTTTACCTGTGTAACAGTAAAGATAAAACAAACTATCGCCAGCCTCTGGTAATGAAAGTAAGAAGGGGGATTTACATCAACTATTTTTATATCTCTGTTATTCTCTGATTCCTAGGAACAGTAAGGCCAATCCAAAACTAAACACATTTGTTTTCCTGATACTTATCAGAAACAAATATTTTAAAATGCATACTATATATACTATGCACATATGCATTTATGCTATATATTTATATCTAAATACTTCCAGATGTTTATATATTTTAATGGATAAATATAGAAAGTACTTTACAAAAATATCAGAAGTTAACTCGCTGCTTCTCTTAAGTCCGGCTGTCAGGTTGCGTCTGCAGCTGGCTGTTCTCTTCTGCCATCCTGCGGATATTCCTGAAGTGCAGAAGTACAGCAGCTGGACGGGGGCACCCCTCCGCCTCCTGGGCACCTCGGGCACACTGCTGTACCTGCCTGTCACTTCAGAACTGGCTGACAAGATGCATGAAATCCATACCACTTCTCCATACCTTCAGCTCTTTTACTATCTAGAAGTTCAATGCACATCCATAAAAACGCCAAATAAAATAAAATAAATGAAGAAACCCAGTTGCTTTCCTGCAGAGGTGTTTTATTGGAATACAATACTGTTTGGGATGATTGTGATATTCTGGGTGTTTATTCTAAGGAAGCCCAGGAGCTGAACCCCTCTGGGCTGGTTTCTGCTTGTTGTCAGGGACCATCCATGTCCCCAGTGCTGCTCCTTTTTCACAGGCCACCAGAGACTAAGAGGCTGTTACATGGACATGTTCTAAATATGCTCCTTTCAGTTTAGCTTATTTAATCCTATCTCCCTGTGATTATGCTACTGACAAAATATATCAAATATAAGATGTATACAGACAGCTACTTCAAATAGAGGATCTTTTGACTTTACAACTAGTTAAACAAGGAATTACCCATCTAGCTCCTGACTCAAAGATGTTCTGCAAGTTCTTACTCCTCTAGTAAAAGCCTAAAAGGGATAATACAATTTTGTTAAAATTTTGTTTATTACAAAATTATTTAAAAGTCACCATCTCTTAAGAATTCCTGTACAATGACTGTCGTGGTTTAACCCCAGCCAGCAACTAAGCACCACGCAGCTGCTCGCTCACTCCCCACCAGTGGGATGGGGGAGAGAATCAGAAGGGTAAAAGGGGGAAAACTCGTGGGTTGAGATAAGAACAGTTTAATAATTGAAGTAAAATAAATTAGAACAGTTAAATAGGCAAAGCAATAACTGTGTGCGCAAACAAAGCAAAGCAAGGCAAGGCATTCATTCACTACTTCCCATGGGCAGGCAGGTGTTCAGCCATCCCCAGGAAAGCAGGGCTCCATCACGCGTAACCGTTACTTAAGAAGACAAACGCCATCATACCCAATGTGTTTCCCCCCCCTTCCTTCTTCTTCCCCCCAGCTTATATACTGAGCATGACGTCATATGGTATGGAATAGCCCTTTGGCCAGTCTGGGTCAGCCGTCCTGGCTGTGCTCCCTCCCAGCTTCTTGTGCACCCGGCAGAGCAGGGGAAGGTGAAAAATCCTTGACCAGTGTGAGCGCCACTTTAGCACCTATTTAGCAACAGCTTAGCACTACTTAGCAAGAAGCAAAGCATCAGTGTATCATCGACATTGTTCTCATCCCGAACCCAAAACAGCCCCATACCGGCTACCAAGACGAAAATTAACTCTATCCCAGCTGAAACCAGGACAATGACATACAAGTTGCTATAGTTTTCCCCATAATTAACAGGAAACAAAACTGAGATATCTTTTGGATAATGCTGGAGGGGTGTTAATGCAGTATAGGGTAGCTTTTAAATACGGCATCTGAAGAGTGAGTGTGCAGGGATTTCACCCTCGCATAAACACTAGTATTCTGGGTAAGTGCATATTTTGTCTTTCTATTGAAAATAACAAAAGAGGGAAAAGTAAACTTATGTC